>NC_088602.1:41868073-42600573 GCF_036013475.1 Columba livia | reverse complement strand
AGTTTACCAATAATTTAAGACCAGTACAGATCCAAAATATTAAAATGTTATGATTTTTTGTAACTTTTACTGAAGATTGAAATTTTTGTTTAGACATTTTTCTAATAATATTTTTGATATTTTCAAAATATTTAAAAAATGTTAATTTTAACTGTAATAACAGATTAGAACATTATTATCATGTACACTTTTACAACACTAATTTATTAGTAAATAAGAAAAGAAAGCATTTTACTCCATAATAAACAATGTAAGTTTCTCCAAAATTCATGTTAAGATTTATCTGAAAATTTCAATACATATTTTCAATGTATTCAGGTTGGTTTTTCCTGTGGTTTTCATTTATTTTATTACTACAAGAAATACCGTGTTATCTGTAACGTATATAATTCCATATGTTCTATTTCCACCTTAAGTTTTGTGTATTTGTACTAGCAATGCTGAGGATTACTGTGAGTTTAGACAGTGTTAGATTTATATAGCCATAAAGATATATATTCAGAGCAACATAGGTCATTGTCATGTGGAGCCTGGTTTTCCATGCTGCATTGCTAATAACACCTCCTATTTCTTCACTCCTCAGTCCTTTACTGCCATGTTTTGGTTGTGTCACATACACCTTTACTAGCAGTTAGGATCCCATCTTTTCACTCACTTAGGCACACCTCATCTCTATATTTCTGTTTTCACTATTTCATGTGGAATTTGGTCTGTTTTACTTGGCCCACCTGGATAGATGTGTCTGGAGGCTTTAAAGTAAAAGATTTATGGTAAGTCCTAGGGGTAACTTACAGAAGTCAGAAGGCACATATCCTAGGCTTGTGTCTATATAGAAGCTGCTTTTACTCCAGACTAAGGGTATAAATTTACAGGAGTTCATGCTAATTATGTTTTTCACATGAAAAATATTGACTTTAATTAATGAAATAAAATGGAAAATAAAGGATGAGTGTGAGTATATGATTCTCAGAAAGAAACCAACAGAAATGTGCAGATAGAATTAAGACAGTTCAATGTGGTATGTATTCTACAGTTTGGCAATATTTGCTTCAGCTTGTTAAAATTAAACTGAACATCAGAAATTAAACATTTAAAATTAGATCTGACTGAAAATAAGAGTTGTTTTCTTTTGGTCTTTGGCATTGTTTCAGCATTTGCCATTATCTCAACATAAGTATTAAAGATGGAAATATCTTTTTCAAAAGACCATTTAAAATTATTTCTTGAATTTAAACCAATAATCTTTATCACATGGAATTGATTCTCCAGTCTTAAGGTGTTTTTTTATTGTCTAATGAATGGCTGGGTTCACTGCATGGAATGCATCACATGCCATTCATTCTTTTTCAAAATGCATTGGCCAAGTTTTCTGTTTTACTATGTCTTATCAACATTAAAATGTTCAACCTTTTATAACACTTGGATTTGCCTGTCATCTGCTTTTATCCTTCTTCCATGTCGAACCATATGCATCAAACAACATTGCTTTGACTGTATGGTATCTTTATTGCTACTATTGTAGAGTTGCTTTGTCCAAAGCTCAAAGAGGAACCCAAAACCAAATCAAATCAAAGATCCTTTGATCTGAATAGGTATAATCACATACTCATACTCTCTTTGCTGAGTATAGTCCTAGGACTGAATCCTATTTTTACTCCTAATTCTTTGTAGTGATTCTTCAAGTGTGTAAATGATTCATACTTATATATAGCATGTAGAAATATGTAAAGAGAGAAGATAAAGGATGCATACCTAATGCGTAGGTTTGTTGTACTGAGTGGTTTTGTTGAAACTGTCTCCTCCCAGAATGTCTTATAGTTTAGTGATGAAGAAGATCTTTAAGGGCATAGAAATTGTTATATTTCTTCTTCAAGTATGGACAAAACATGCAAAAAAGACCACTGCATCTGTATTTCCGAGAATATGTGACACTTTAACTTCAGATACTCTTTAGATAGATTTCTGTCTGCCTATGGAGCTTCAGGTTCTTTTTATGTTTTAGACTGATTAGCTGTGTCACTAATCCAGGCCTTCAGGCCAACCTGGTTTACCACTTTTTCTTAAATTCCCTGTGATTCCTCTACTTATAAATTGAAATCTATAATAATATTAGCATACATCCATTCATTAATAATCTCCACACACACTGTTATATTTTTATGCTCTCAATTGAAATATGATAATTTGTGAATGTCTGAAATATTATTTTTTATGACATAATTTATCACATAATTTTATAGTACTAGTCATCATGCTAAATACGCACCTTCCATGTGTAAGGTCTGCTGGCTTTTTTATGCAAGTTGAATTTTTGCTTGTCAGTTGTTTTGTCTAATTTTTATTATTAATTTATCCACAATTGCAACCTACTTTTTATATCAATTATCTGAAGCTCGGAACAAAAAACTCTGAAAGAAATGAAAAAAAAAATCCTAAAGTAGCAATAATAAACACAATTTCAAAATATACAAGATTCTAAACAAGGAAGGAGAAAGGAGAAAGAAGGGGAGAGAGAAGTAAAGAATATGCAATAAACAATTCTTAATATTTTCAGTTAGTGGAAAGAGTTTTAAAAATCTTTTTAGGCACCTATGACAGATGTGAGGATATCACATATCAGAAGATTTTTAATAGAAAAAGCTTCAATAATTGTTTGTTAATCAATAATAACTTCACCAACGTATTTCATTATAATTAATGTTCTTGAATTGAGTTTTGCATATCTTGAATCTTATTATTTTAATTTAGAACATTAATTACTTTTATTTGAAAATATTTGTTTTTGAGAGGACTGAAATGTAGATGAAAGTGAATGCTTCTGTTCACCATTCATCTGGGATGGAATTTATGAAAACTGGTATAAAAGGGATGCAAGAGGAAAGACTTGTTCACATGCAAAATTAGAAACAATATTTGTGTCAGTTGGCATTCTACATATGGTTTTTTTTGGGCCCATTACTTTCATTTTAGTCACTAATGACTAAATAAAGAAGTAAAGCATATGCTTCTTAAATATGAAGATTCTTAGAGAATTCATCAATACGTTACAGGAGAGAATTAGAATACAAAATCACAGATTCATAGAATGGTTTGGGTTGGAAGGGACTTTAAAGATCATCTAGTTCTAACCCCCCTGCCATGGGCAGGGACACCTTCCATTAGACCAGGTTGCTCAAAGCCACATCCAGCCTGACCCTGAACACTTCCAGGGATGGGGCATCTACAACTTCTCTGGGCAGCCTGTTCAAAGTGCCTCACCACCCTCATGGTGAAGAATTTCTTCCTTCTATCTAATCTAAATCTATCCTACTTCAGTTCAAAGCCATTGCCCCTTGTCCTACCACTACATGCTCTTGTAAAAAGTCCCTCTCCAGCTTTCTTTTAGCCCTGCTTTGGGTACTGGAAGGCTGCTTTAAGGTCTCCCTAGAGCCTTCTCTTCTCCAGGCTGAACAACCCCAACTGTCTCAACCTGTCTTCATAGGAGAGGTGTTCCAGTCCTCTGATCATCTTCATGTTCCTCATTTGGACTCACTCCAACAGGTCCATGTCCTTCTTATGTTGGGGGTCACAGACCTGAATGCAGTACTCCAGGTGAAGTATCACAAGAGCAGAGGTGGAGAATCACCTCCCTCAACCTTCTGGTTATGCTTCTTTTGATGTAGCCCAGGATATAGTTGGCTTTGTGGGCTGCAAGCACACATTGGCCACTCATGTTAAGCTTCTCATCAACCGACATCCCCAATAATAAATCTGAAAAACCAGCAACATTCTCTGAAAAAATGAATATGGACTAATTCAACTTGCTATCCCATCACAAGAATAATCAGCAGAGATCCCCATTGAGATCAAATGCCTATGTAGCAGTTCTGTAGAAGTTTTGAAGCTACTAAATAGCAAGTAAAAGCCACACTGCTTCTAAAATTCAGTTATAGGAATATATAAACAGATACATAGCCTGCAAAACAACTTAATAATTCATCTTCTCTGACCAGTTTTGGTAGAGCCTCAGCTCTATTGTACTGTCCATGACAGTCAAGAAAGGTATGGATTGTTTGGAGAACTTCTAGGTAAAAATCACTGGAATTTTGTACCAAAAAAAAAAAAAAAAAAAAAAAAAAAAGGAAAGTTTTTTTTTTTTTAAAGATTTGATGACAATATTAATTTACTCTTCCTATGAAAGAAAATTTGGAAAAGATGTAAAGAATTTAAATTACACATGAGATGATCATTAAAAAATTGATTCTATGGATACTTATGCACAGGAACAAATTTCCTGGGAGTAGTGTGGACTATTTGATATCCAGGATTAGAAGAACAGCTTAGACATATGTCTGTCAAGCATGACGTGTTTAAGCATGACAGCCCTTTTGCCTTGAAGGAGGAAAAGTGCATTAAATAATCTATCACAAACTATCACTCAGTATCTTTCTATGAAAAGATTGGCTACAGATGCGGACAAGGAGTTTTAAAAAACCCTAACCTTTTGTGTGAAGATTAAAAGTTTTTATGTTACCATCCCATTTTTACAACTTTATTTGAATCTCTTAATCATGCATAACCAAAATCAATCCCCATCATATTAGGCATTTAACATACAAATGTACTCGTAACAATCTTAGAGTTTAAAGAAATTATACTACCTGGTTTGAGTCTGAGTCCTTAAAGGTAAAACCCTATACCTTCCTCAAATAAATGTTATAGTAAAATAAAATTAATCCATAGTACTCATAAAAATGATGTTAAAGTGTGTAATCAAAACTCATGTGTTTAGTTCCTCAAACTATAAAATTTTAAATTATGTGAAATATATATGAAATTTAGTGTGTTCCTTTTTTTTTGTGTCATCTTCATTGATATTCCTCCAATGAGCCTATTTTATATCATATTTCTCCTTGTATCATTTTAAAAAGATTGCAGAAAATATCATTAAGGTTTTTGCTTTTACTATGTTAGATACAAAATGAAGACTTAAAATAAAGACTTAAAAATAGTTTTGTATAGTTTTTGTATAGTTTCCTAATAGTACTAAGTATTCTTTAGTACCATCTGTCTCACCATCATCTAAGTTGTTAGGTCGATTTCTCTTCAGGTGACACTCTTTTCATGACAGGCTTCAAGTATTACTAAAGCTCAGAGTTGAAATAAGGTCTTTTTATGTGCTGGGTTCTTGATACTTTCATAATGAGAGAGTACACAGCATTCAGAGTGTAACTCAGAGAATCAAACATGCTTTTCTGCTCAAGGAGATTACTGTCTGAAGTGTCCTGTTTCCTTTGTAGTGGTGATTCGGAATTACGTAGCAAAAAAGGCAGCGAGTAATTAAGAAATGAAGGAATTTGGCATGTCTTATGAATCCCCTTCTAAGACGCTTCCTTCTGAAGGGTAAATATCATCAGAAGGTTTCTTTCCAAATTTCAGTGACTAAGAATTGATACAGATGTTTCTTAAATCTTTTGTCTGGTATTAATTCCTCTGTGCATGACACAAGAACATTTTGAAAAGATTAGTGAAAAAGTTCAAGATATAGAAGACTGAAAACCAGTCAGATTAATTAATATCACGAATGAATCGTGGGAAGAACTCTTTTTTTTTCTTTCTTTTTTTTTTTTTTTTCCCCCCTGCAGACTAATTGTTACATTACAACAGAGGCGTATCTAGGCATATGTTATTTTGCAAGGTGAAGTCAAATAACTTCACTCTTCAGGGACTTGTTTTTCTCTCTTGCCTGCTTGTGTAGTCTAAACAGAGCCACCCATGGTTACTGTGCTGTAGGAGAAGCTCAAATATACGTCAGGATTTTTATTTTGTTTTGCTTTTTATGTTAGCATATGAAAACAGCAGTTGAAAAAAACCCCACCGAACAGATGGTTTGTGCATTCTGTTACAAGCAGATGATAGGTGCTCCGACTAGTATTATGGAGATAACATTGTTTGCTAGAAGTTTTAAAGGAAGTATGATTGTGTCCTAAATTAATCAGAAAAATATCAATGTCTTTTTTTTTTTTTTTTGTTAAAAGGTGGAGAATCTATCTATTTCAACATATGCACATTTGTATGTTTCTGTGCATATGAATATAGATAGACAAGCTGGGAAAACATGAACTATTCTCATTTCAAAAGTAGTGCTGCCTCTATTCAAATGTCCCAAACTTTTCTGTTGGGGCCACAGCATTGTAATGAAACTTGTATCTCAGCACACTTGAGCATGTTCACATACCACGTAGACCCCAGTTGGATCCCATGGACCCCAGCTGCCTCACTAATTTGTATTTATTTTCATGTTTTAATATTTCTTCATTATTTATCCCATTTATTGCTGGAAGAAATGCAGATAATGATGTTGCCTTATTGTGTTCTCATACAAACACTAACTTGGAGGAGACTTTGGTGGAGCTCAGAAAAATAAATTTCCTCTTCACAGGCAGGTGAAAATTTATTTAAGATTCCTTACCATTACCATAACAGGCAATCTTTCTGTCAGAGACTGAATTCCAGCATCCTTTCAGAGTAAGCAGCAGCTTTAATGACTCCTTTTACACTTTTGTACATATTTTTTTTCTCTTAAGGGGCAGAAACTGTCTATAAATGAAAGTTAAAAGATTAACCAAACACACATGTCTTGTGTCATGTACAGTAGACAAGTTTCAGAGTAAAAACTCAGTCTAAAGCTAATCTAATGTAAAAATAAATGACGTCTCAAAACCAGGTGTTACTAATGACTATTTCTATAAATTATATTTCATACCTTTGCTGTGCTGATTTTCAGAAAATCTTCTAAGGTTAGGTGCCTTTTTGTGAGTTTTTCTGTAACTTATTTATCTGTAATATTAGGTTTCTTTTTTAAACTCCTAGACAGAATTTAAGTCTGGAAAATTTTCACACTGAACTGTGGAAGTTTCAGAACATTGGAAACATGTATGTAATTGGAAAACCAAAATACAACATACCAGAAATCCCAAGCAAGAGCTTCAAAAATAAATCTCTGACAGCTTCCACTAATTGTATTCTTGACAACTGTTTTAAACATTCGGAAACTATTTTATTTGGGTCAGCTATATGTTATTAAGTTTAAAAGTGTATGTCCTTTCATGGTACTTGATGTACCACTGAAAACAGCCAAGGACTTAAATAGCAATAATCAGCTTAAATGGATAACTTTTATGGTATGCCTTGCATTTTTAACAAATATAGTCAATTAGTCTAATATTAAAGTTTGTACTTTACTATCAATGTAATATTTCAACCTTATTTTCCATTACTGCTAAGTACTCAGTAAGATGCAGTGTCAAAGGGGAGCGAACCACAGCAGTCTTATATCAGAAATACCATTTTTGTTAAAAGCTTAATAAAGAAAAAAAACCCCACAATATTATTCTTCTACTAAGCTTTTTGTCACATTCTGAGTATTGTCCCTGCTGCAGGACCTTTTAAAATTGGATGTCTTTTAAAATGTCTGCATTGTATTAGAAATTAATTTCTGAAAATAAAAGAACAATTCTTAGATATTATAACTAGGCAACTTAAGAGAAATGGCATGCAAGCAAGAGGAAGATTACTAAATTTTTAGTAATCCTCTTCAGACTACCATAACTTTTCTTAGTATTGTTTTTGTGTATTGTGTTATAGGTCCAAAAGAATTCAATAATTTTGCCAAATTTTCTTTCCTAAAAATGCAGGCAGGCGGCATTGATGAAGCTATTTTACCCTTGTTTTTAGAGTGATGTATTAGTTTATAAGTAAGATTTTGTCCAATTTAATTTTACTCATTTAGAGAAAGACATCTAGTCCAGTAGTTACCTAGCTAATCTAATGGAATCAACAGTGGAATATAGCTTATCTGAACAAAGATGTGGCATGTGCTGCAAAAAATGAGTCCTCTATCTGTGTGATGAAAGTATGTGCATTAGTTTAGAAAGTGAAAACATAAATTCATTATACACTCCAAACAGTTTCAAATGGTTATGCAAGAGCCAGTGTTTGACATTCAACTATTTGGATGAGATTTGGTTACTGGTACTCAAACAATACTACTGGTAACCTGCTATAGATTCACCACAGAATTGAAGGTGGCCAGATAAATTTAAGAAATAAAAGTGTATGAACATAATACGTTAACCACTGAACATTTGTGTGTGTATGCATGTTTTAAGTGTGATTTCCCTTCAAATCACATTTTATACCATCTCAGTATAATTTGCGTTGTACCTCTTGCATCCCAACCTTTTCTCATTATTAACTCAGGAAAAAAAAAAAAAAAAACACGAAAAAAAGAATTATGATAAGTACCCAAAATAATTATGGTTATACAAATTCTGTAAAACACTGTCATTTGAACATGGCAGCCTACACACCAGCAGCAAAATGATTTGTGAAAGGATAGAATATATCTCTGAAGAGATAACAGAAAATCTTGTTCTAATTCAACTCAAAGAACAAAAGCATATAAAAAAATCAAGACTCATTAGTTCTGATGCTCATATGTTTGTTTAATTTTATTACAGTGTGATTTTTTTCCTGTATATAGAAGAGTTTTGACTTTAAATATTAACAAGCAAGTCTTGGTTAAAAACTAACCTGCCACAGGTGTTTGTTAGAACTCTAATGTTTTAATTTGAGACTGTAAATCAGTGTAATGATTTTTTTAACCAAAAAAAAAAAAGTAATATCTCAGGAAGCATAAGACAAAACACTGAAAAATAGTTGTATCGAGAATGTGAACTGCTAATGTTGTTGTGACAGTTTAATTCTTTTTACTTCATAGCTGCATTATTTAGGAGCATTTTCAGGGACAGTTATTGTATGTCAGCTGAGAAACAGTAGTATTAATATCTTAAGATAGGTCAACTTATTCACTTGCTACCATCTGCCCATATCCTAAGACTGAAAATTTTAAATGTTGAGAGTTTCACTTTATTCAATAAAAGAGAAGAATGAAAGATATTAGTTGTCCTTTATTATCCAATATTCTTGATTTACATCTAGGTCTGAAAAGTTATGTGAAAGGAGTTGGGCTTGGAAAGAGTGGATTATTTACTTTGCTCCAAAAATTATTTGCTCCACACTATTGGTCTCGAATTAAACCAGGATTGTCTACAGATGCTTATTATTTTTTTTTTTCTTAGAATATTCTCAGATCTGATGCAGAATATACATTTGGTAAGAGAAGCTACTGACAATTACCCTACTAATTTTGCCTAAAATACATTTGAGCCATACCCACCAGTAATGCCTCATTAAGTTTTGGGATTGATCAAGACCAACTAATTGAAAGTTTGAAAGAAAGTTTGTAACAATTTCATTTTATTGGAACTCAAAGGTGTTTTGTTGTTGTTATTTGTTTGTTTGTTTTTAATGTTATGTATTTAACAATAATAAATACAGCAAGGGGAAAAAATAATCAGAAAAGCATCTTTTTAAAGCAGCAATGTAATAAAATGTACATTTCTTTCATTTTTGGTACATACACTTGCTCTCTTTAAAAAAGAACTTATCACAAGCTCAACTCTTGTCTTAATATTTTATAACCTTAAGCCTTATAAAACTTTAACTGTGATATAAAAGTTTAATACATCAGCAGAAGATAGTTGCTGAATAAGAATGTTTTGAAAGGGGTTCTTAGCACAAAGAAGAAAGTAGTGGAGTCATTTGTGAATATTTCATGTTACAAGAACCAGCTTCAATGTCAACCTTCAGTTTTTTTGACAAAAAAAGACCATCAAAAGGTTAGTTATAACCTTTGGAAAAGGTTACTTTAATAATACCAAGCACAGAACATATTAAATGTTTGCAAGTCTTTGGTTGTTGTTTGTTTGTTTGTTTTTTGTTTGTTTGGGTTTTTTGTTTTGTTTTGTTTTGTTTTCATTTTGCTTGTTACTGATGTCAATTAAAAACATAATCACTCAAGGAGAAATACATTTTGGAATAAGCACTGGTATAATAAATGCTTTACCTTCAAGAAAGAATTCTTAAGGAAAAAGATCAGGGTGAAATGATTTATATGTATCTCAGATTGAAGTCTTTGCAAATCCCATTTTGGCATGGGGGTTAAAGGATATCAATTGAACGAGTTTTCAGTTAATTCCAACTGTCTATGTGATTTTGCTTGGTTGCAGTGGTCCCACTAAAATTAAAACCAAAACCACACATGATGACAACAGCAACAAAAAAAATTTCTAAGGAAGTCTACCTGAAGAATCATCTGTGAGACCAAAAGGATTTGGTCACAGTTGGATGAAGTAGCCCAGTTTTGCCAAATTCTGCCAGCTGCAAGTAGGCTGCTTAAAGCTGTTTGGTGGTCCTATATTAATAAAATCTTTCCTAGCTGGCATGTATGATTGATGGCTATCCAACGTTTTCATGTCCAATCCTCAGCTCAGAAATAGCTTCAAGGACTGAAATTAGAGATGTTCTGTTTTGATTTGTCTTCTCTTTGCTTCCTCTTCATGCCTCAGTTGCTCTGTGGTTTACAGCGGTGTGAAATACAGGTCACCTTTCCTCTGACTGTGCAAGTTGTGGCAAGCATTAATTTGAAGAACAAAGGAAACAGCTTCCCAAATGATCTTCCCCACTTTCTTCCTCTCACCCGTTCTCTCCTTTTTCTTCACATTCTACAGCATTGGGCTGTACTGCTGTCATTGCCTCATGAAAATACTGCTTTATAAACTGCAAACATAATAAAATCGCTAGTCATGCCAAATGACCCAAGTCAGTCTCTCCTGTTAAGTCCACATAATCGCTGTAGTATGTACTGTGCTGTACTGGAAAATAAAAGAGTATAGCCTCTACAAAAACTATACGACCAAGTTTTCCCACAAGTAAAACAGACAGCCACAAACTGTCTTAATCTTTAAGGGTATTCATGAAGTCTTTACTGTGAACTTTCTATGGAGGCAAGTTATCCAGATTTCTGGCACCCTGCACAGCTTCTGCATATTAGCTTTTCTTTTATAAAGGTCTGGTTCTAATTTCATTACATAAAAGTTTTCATGGGTGCTTTCAGAAGATTTGATTAAATAAAATTATTAAAAATTGACTTGTCATTTCACATCTGTAAGGAGATGAGTTGTAAGTTATTAGCAATACCTGACTTACTAAAGGAATACACAATGCAGGGAGAACAGGGCAAGGGATATGATGTTCACCAAGGCATCTGCTCTGCATCATCTTAAGTCTATGGCATGTGATTCAAGAGAAGATTGTAAGAAATGTTTCTGTTAAGTACAATCAAGTGTGTTTGTGTATTATGCATTATAGAGCACACATAGACACGTACACAAAGAGATTAATTTTCCATTATCACAAAATGTACTGAAAAACTCTCAGGAAGAAATTGTACCTGTATTTTAAGTTTCTAAGAAGATAATGACCTTTATTAAGAAAGTAAAATGTGAATTCTGAAACAAGTAGGATCAAAATTAAATCACTATTACATCACCTTTTTTTGAGAAGTTAAAGACAAAAACTTGATGCCAAATAAAGATCTCAGCACCTAATTTAAGAAGTGGCTGCTAACATATATTAACATAAGGAAAGAGTATCAAATGTTTTACTGAACTTCTTAAGAAAAATAAAATTATCCACAATGAATCCAGAGTTTTCTTCTAAGTGGTAATAGCCAATTTAGAGCCTACCGTTTTTCATGTGTGGCGATTCTTTTCCAGTCTACTTGAGTCTGCAGTTATGAACACTGAATTTAATCTACTTTTGTTAACATTCAAAAATGTTAGTCAGTCTTGCAGAAATGTGAGATCTTTCTTATACCTCTTTGATCAGGTTAGATTTGATTATTGCTAATAATTAAAAAAAAAAAAGATTTTACATTATCATTTTTCTAGTGTAAATAATTAACAACAAACCCAGCAATGCAGATTATTCAGGAATGCCTCTGTAGAGGTCTCTTCATTATGAAAAATGACCATTCATTCCAATTCTTTTTCTGTCCTTTAAATAGTTATTAATTCATTAAAGGTCTTCCTTTTCCTTTAAAAATTGATAGGTTCATTCAGAGGCTTTGGTGGGAGAATTTAAAGTTTTATTGGATAACAGAGTATAAATTGCTAATATCATATTCACGTACTTACTGATTCCTTCACATGACTCAACTACAACTGTAAGGGCAGGGTTTCTTCCATGGAAGCCAGTTTGAGACTTCCAGATGTATCTTATGAATTCAATTGTATATGAGGGATATCCTTTATTTTATTTTTATGTCATTTACACTGGAATAGAATTCAGACAATGGCTAGAACTCTTTTTAACACTGATGTCACACCGATACCTTCTGTCCCTTATTCTAATCCCCAGCAGATTTAAGTAATAGCTTAAACTATAGAACTAGCAATTTAGAAGTTTGCTATGTATTTCATAGAAAATTAGTGGTTGAATACCAAATTAGCCAGACAAGTTATTATTTTCTATTTCATATGTTATTCCAGAACATTTTGTTTTAGCAATTTCATTTTGTGACTACTTGTCAGATTTTGTTTCCAGTAAAAAGAAGACATCTGGTCAGAGAACCTACATGTGTTCCTCTGTGGCTGAACTCTGTTGTAAATAGAAAATGAGATAGAATACATGAAAAAAAATCCCAACAAACCAAAACTGAGTGAAGCATGAGACTTTCCATATTTTTAAAACCTTGATAAATACATGATTTTGTGCAGTTTCTTTTCAGGTATGATCCATTCTTTCAGTGTAGGTTATTACAATATTTCTGCTATCAATTTCTTGTTCTTTGCTAGAGTTATCATCTTTATTTCAAATGAGTCTCTCAAAAAAAAAAAAAAGTAACAGGCATCCAAACACATAAAACTGAAAGGCTGTTCACTTTGTACATTGATTCTGTCGAGCCTTTTTAAATGCATCAAAAAATACCAGTTCGTAATAAGAAAAAAAAATAGAACAGGAAGGTTGGCCTTTTTTATCATAGTATACAAGGCAAAGTGAGAGACATGATAAAAATAGTCTTTTAGTAAGTAAATCTAAAGATTCATTTTTTGTAGAAATGCATAATTATGAAATTAGTTATATTTCATTTCTCTTATCAAATGTTTAGTAATGACTGTTAAAAGCTTAGCAAATAGCCTTCTGCCTTCATTAGTACAAAGAGATATTGTGACATCTCACATATAGATCATTTGATGCTCAGTGAAGCTCATTTGAGCTAATGAACTTTTACCATTTATTTACAAAAGGAAAGTATTAGCTTCCTCATGATTTTACATTACTTATACATAACAAAGCATCTTTTGGAAAGGAAGAACAGAAGGGAGGAAAATAGAAGTAATTTAATTGCCATTTAAATGTTTTCAGCATTTGGTTGTTCTTCACATGAAAGATCTACTGAAGTATACTGTCTCCTAAGATAAATGTCAAAGTCCAGGAGACAGTCCAAGCTCAGGACATCCAATCAGAACATACGTGTGCGTATTACTGACTTGGTTGGGTATCTAATTTTTTTTTTTGTTTTAATCTTTGCTTTATTTGTTTGTTTGTTTGGCTTTTAAGTTACTTAACAGAAATAAATCTGCTTTTTTGCCAGAATTCTGATAGATACTACTATTTAACAATATTGTTTCTTGAGTCTTCTGGAAGCTTCTATGTTTTCTTACAAATGCAGGAAATTAGTATGAGAAATAGATTCTCCCTTTTGAAGAGATCAGTTCAACTACTTTGATTATTAATATTTGGTGCCTGTGTTTGCATAACACAGTGATAACTGAAGAATTATAAGAACTTGTAATATGATGGTGAGTTAAGCTGCTAATGAATTCTGTGATCAAAATTTTGCTATGTTAATTTTAGCTAAATTGAACTTAAAAAAAACCCCACTTAAATAAAAATCAAGACCCTACATTTTAATTTAATTTCTTGTTTTAGGAAAGATTTAAGGAATATCTGAATTATTTGTGAAAGCTTTCATTTATTCTTTATAGGGTTTTTTAATATTATTTGTGCTGACTAAGAGATAGTAAAGGTCTTAATAAATATAACAGACCAGATTAAATGCATAGTTAGCCGTTTATATAATCATACCTCATTTCTAGCTCACTTTTAAATGCACCTACTAGGAAAAATTCAGACTAACTTGTAGCATACAGCTTACATGAAGCATGTATTCAGGCACAGGCAATCTCATCAATATACATTTTTTTCTAGGTTAGTTATATACTTATATGCATGTATATGTATGTGTAGCCATAGGTGTATGTATGATCAGATCATACCTTTATGATCGGATCATTTCCACTTTATGTGTGGAAACTTTGGATGGGAAATAGGTTTGGATGCAGTAAATGTTTACTTCTGCCCAGTAGTGGTCTTTCCTCCACTGAAGGGGAATGGAGGGCTGGAAGGCTAGTGAACAGGAGACTGAATAGCCCTGTGTGGTTCTGTGAAGAATACCTGAAAGTTCAAGTACATCCCATAATCCATAACTTGAGAAATTAATTAATTATAGTCAAAACTATTTCTGAAAAATATGCAATGCAATAATACTGTAAACTATTTCTATATCTGGTAAAAAGACAATTACATTCAATGCAAAAAGTCACACAGCCTTGTAAAGTTTTGAATTAAGAATTAATCTCTACAAAGCCTCACGTATTTCAAAATAGAACATAAGCACTGTCATTTCAAAATCAATTTCATATTTTAAAATAGTGGTGTTCTAATAGACTGAAATATATATATAAAATATTGGAAAATTGGTTTTGTGCAGTATGTAATATCAACATGTTTTATTGAACATATTAAAATACTTTAAAATATTTATATCATTCATTACTGTCCTGTTTTCAATGAGGACAGAACCAATTCTCCTTTCAGTAATTTTTCCTTTTAGTTAAATTTCTTCTAAGTAACTGAACATTCTGAAGTTGACTACATTTTTTTTCCAGTCAGTGTCTGCTCTTAGAATTGATAACACTTGATGTTTACAGTGGTTACTAAGGTAACAGCAGGAAAGGTATGCAGAGAGGGCCATGCTTATACTTATTCCTATAGGAACCCAGGTCACTGATAAATCTCATGTTCCACAAATGAGAGGACATAGAATGGTCGCACATGTTGGGAGGAATGGACAGAACAGGTGACCAAAAATCGACCAGTGGAGTATTTCATCCCATACATGTCATACTCTGTTTAAAGCTGAGGGATTGTGGGGGTTGTGTTCTCTTCTTTCATGGCCAGCATCTGTGGAGGACTCTGCCCATTCTCCTGCCTCTGATCCCAATCCGTGCATTGCTGAATCTGGGTCCCACCTGCTGCTAAATCCTGTCCAGGATTTCCGGGTGCCTGCCCTTCAGCATCGGCAGTGCCCAGCACCATGGTGTGCAACTCCCTGATCACCATCAGGAAAGCTCAATATTGGTTTTGTATGTTTTCATTATTTCCATTGTTATTAGTGGTAGTATTACTAGTAATACTATCAATATTATTATAGTCTTTCTCGTTATTGTTTTATTAAAGCTTTTTTTAAATTTTTCAGTGCATAAGTCTCCCTCCTTTTTCTCTTTTCCCTTTCACTTCTGGGGGAGGAAAGGGTTAATAGAGAGCATCTGTCATCTTTTTAATTACCAGACCACCTTAAACGGTGAAAATCATATAACTTCTATTAGATTTTGAAAAATTCTAGTTTATATTAGATAATGAAGTAGAATGTTTGGAAATAACACACGAATTGCTTTGATTCTCAGAAAGATATTATTTTATGAATTTATGCCAGCCAAGCAGTACTATTAAAGTATCAGTTTGACCTCATTCTGATAAACATTGTTACCTCTACAATAGTTCTATTTTTTTTTAACTATAAAATTTTAATAATATTTTTATATTATATTAACTGGAGAAGTCTGCTACAACTTTAAAGAAAATTATGGGAGAATGGACACATGCAGGTGTACCCAGGAGAGCAGTGACCGTTGATCTATGGGAAACTATGGTCTGACTGATGTAAATCTCAGGTTTCAAGGATATATTTATTCCCACCCAAATATTCAATGATTTTTCAGTCTACACACTGTTTCTTGGTTTAAAAGCACATGAATTGTTAATAGCAACTTGAACAATATTAACTTAGATAAGTCTATACCACACTGTTCTGCACAACCTGATTTTGTTTTTGAACTTGAAATTGTTTCAAAAAAGGAAAGTAATTTTTGTGATTGTGTGTACATGTTCTTGTGTTTTGGACAGACTCAAAAGTTGTGAATTCCAATAAGTAAAACCCACTTTTCTTCTCTCTGAAACAATATTTGCTTGGTATTAATATTAGCTACATATACCTTTCAAATCCATCACTGAAAAGAAATCAAAAAGCAGAAAAGTGCTGTGTTTACCCTCTTTCTGAAGTCTGAGGCTTCATTCAGGAAATGTCTTCCTGCAAACTTAATGTTTAAGTCCCAACAATTTAAGTAAGTAAGTATTTGCTTTCCTTAATAGGATCTTACATTAATAATATCTTAATTTTGGTTGCTTTGCACTAATACACAGGAAAAAAAACAACACCTATCATTCTTTCTAAATCAGATTCTTATAAAACAGCAATAATATTTTTATTTTTTCCACAAAAATACCAAGTAAAATTTTACTTATGACTTCTAACCACTGAACCAAACAGAACTGAAGAAGCCAGTCCTCTTCCTTCATGAAAGCTCTATGGAACAGTAGTGTGAAAAAGTAAACAAATAATCGATTGCTTAATGTTTTAAATAGATACTAACATTCAGAGTACTCTAAACAAAACTAAAGTAAGGCTTTACCAGAAAGAGCTCATTAATATAGATCTGGAAGTCCTTATCCTAAAAAAGGTCTAGGAGCTGTTAAAAGTTGCCAGTAGTTTTCAGTGTTGTCAATAAGTAAGATAAAATGTGTGCTTAAGTTTGAAGACCAAAAGGAATGCTGACAATCTTCATTCTGTGAAATAGGGAAGCAAGGGCAAAATATGTTTCCCTGTGATGTCTCTCCCCACTATGTTCACAAAGGAGCCCGTACTTGGTTTTTAGCCTCGACTAAGCACACCCAGCTATTTTAGTTTGGGCTTCTAGTTGAGGCATAAAGGTGAGTAACATGAGAACTTCCCATAGTGATAGTATGGAAAAGTATGTCTAGATAATCTAACTCATTTTAGGTGCATTAGATGCCACTAATTCAGTGTGATGAGTTTAGCCTTTCCTCATTAGCACCTTCACTATTCTGACTCCTTCAAAGAGAGCCAAAAGAAAAATAGGGGAATATATGGTTGTTTTGTGAAAAGTGTACAATCAGCCTTCATCTATGGAGATCTGGGATGTCACTCCCAGCAGACATTTGCAAGTCTGTCCCACTCTAGGCCATTACTCTCAGATCACTTTTAGGCCATAAGATGGGACACCATGTAGAATCCTACTTAAAGGAAGCATACTTGTATACTTCCGTAAATCCAAGATTATTCGAGAAAATTGGATTTGCTGGGGCAGTGAATATCTTGTAGACTTCTCCTCTTGCCTCTGTTCTACCTCCAGAAAAATGTATGACTTGAACATTAAAGGAAGGTGCAAGTAGAGTTCAGTATCAGGAAGATTAAGTGGCATTTGGAAACAGCTTTATTACAGACAAAAATCTGAATAGTTCTAGATTTTTGCCTTGCTCGTTTAGAAGCATAAATCTGCTGACCTTCAATGAGACTGTTACTCATGTTACTCATACCTTTTTGATAAATATGTGAGGTTTTAGATATTTAGAAACAATCTTCTATTTTTTTTTTTTAATTCAATGGAACAAATTCGGTGTGTCAGCCACATTTAAGTGAGAGTGTTCTGCATGCATATGAGTTCAATGCTGCAAAGCTGTCATCTGTTGTGACGTTTATTCTTAGCATAATACGAGAATAAACTGAGTCAGTGTGCCTAATGTCAAATGAAAAGGTATTTAAAAACAAACTGGTGTCCTCACACATGAGCATACACAAATCATTACAAAGAAGGACTCTAAAAAGGCACTCTTTGGAGATTTTCTGAAATGTTGCAATGGTTTTTGCTTGTGTAAACACAGGCTGGCACCCACAATTAAGTATTTTAAAATCAGAAAACAGGTTTATGTAGACTTAAATATTACTGAGTTAGTAATTCTAGATAAAGATTGGAAATCCTTGAATAAGGGCTGTCAATTAATTTCTTAAAATTTTCTATTAATTGATTGAGGCACATGAATTCTACCTTTCCTCCTACTATTTTGTTTGCCTTAATGACTGTTGATTAGTCAATTAACAAGTATTGCCAATACCTCATTACAATACCATTTGTAACTAAGCTGCTTATACTTGAGCATTGTGAGAACTGCACAGTGTTGTACTTAGCGAGCTACACAACAACATGATTTGGTAAGCAGGCATTGATACATCTAAGTCTCTTCAAACATCTCTGCTAGGAGGCTTTAAAAAATAACATCACTAATATTTCGTTCAGCAGAATTAAACACTAAAACATTTGTTATACTTCATTTTTTTACTTCATGGAGTGATTTTTTGTTTTCAAGCAAGAAAAGCAGCTTTGTGATTCTGACAGAGAGGTTATACTTTAAAAATATTCATTTATTTATCACTCCCACAAAGTGATGCATGGTAAATCATAATATTGCCATGTGCTTGTTATATAAGACAGCTCATGGTTTGTGTGCCACTGTCTACCAACTACATGCAAATAACTCTTGAGGAATACACTTGTGTTACTCCCACTTAGGAGATTGGGTGAGACCCTTTCAGCTTCAGCAGAAAAGGCATCTCATATCTTAAAGAACATTCATGAGATATGAGCTGTTAAGAGAACATTCATCCATTGATTACCCTATATGTAGCTAGTATAAACCCTATACTCAGCAGTTTCCGTAGTTGAAAGAATGAAATGTGGCGTTACACAGTTTTGCAGGCTTCACATTTTTTGCAGGCTTTACACAAATCCAAAGCTCTGAGCATGTATTTCATTATTTATAATTCCTATTGCATAGCTGGATGCATGTACCAATCCTCTTCAATGCTGTCCTTGTTTGTTAATTTCATTAAATATATAATAAAGAGTGAGCTGTAGCAATCTAACTATGAAACTGGAGGAATATAAAACCAAACATTTATTTTGCATTTCATGGTCAAAAGGATATGTACTCCAATCCTATCTTCATGTATTTTTAAATCTTTCTATGGGCTTTTCAAGAGTAGACTTTAAACTGGGATTCATTTTGCCTGATTTCAGTGCCTGTAATGTAGATATTTGAATGTGGTGTAGCAATTGAAGTACACATTATTGTCAGAAGAACAGTTAAGACATTTAGAGAGCTAGTCATCTCATTGCTAAAGTAAGTCCCTGTAAATGTCTGAATGAATAGTTCTTTAGTCTTCTGTAATAGCTTATTCAGTTCCCCATGCATGGACAGTTAGTGTCATTTGACATGCACTAAGATGTCTAAGATACGTCCATGGGGTTAAGAGATGCTACACTGGATCTAGAGGAGACCATGCTTCATGTGTTGCTGTCTGAAGACTAGACAAGATGCATGAGAACACCTTAAATTGTTTCAAGATGCCTGTATGTGGGCAGCTGAACTGATATCTTAAAGCATAAAGAATGCCATAACGTGACATCTTTACATTCAAGGCATAAAGACTTTTGTCAGTGAGGACTAGTTTTGAATGTACAGATTTATCTTACATTTACTTAGTGAACAGAGAGTTCACAGATGCACTGCAGAAAAGATCCTTTCATAATCCTGAGTTTAACAAAATATGTTTTACTAATTTCTCTTTATTAAAATAACATGATAGTAAGGTAACAACATAATTGCCAGTTACACAAAATCCTCATTCCTTAGTTAATACTCACATACAACAGCCTCTGTTGCTAATAATAATTAAAAAGAAGTATATCAGAGGGAAGATGGACTGTACTATGATTTATTTTTGACTATTGTAATTTATTTGGGGGAAAAAAGTTACGGACCACGTTATATTATGATTTATGCCCAAATAGCACAACTATAGTGACAAGAATCTATGCTAATTACCAGAATTAGGTACAGTGTTTCAGCAGAGAAAGACAAGTTGTTATTGGTATTGGGGAGAAGAAAAAAGATATTCCTGAAAATATTTAAGATTCAAGTATCATACCTATTTCTATTTCTTATGTTTTTTCCTATATTCTGAAATCTCTTCTGAAGTTTTGTGGCCAGAGAGCAAAGACATTAATTAATTTTTGCTATACAATTATTTAAATGTTCTAAGTTGTTAATCCTAAATTGATTACTCCGACCTGAAAATATTGTCTTTTATTTGTTTGAGGGAGACTATATTGAACATTTTTCATGCTATATAGTCACTTAAGATGCTTTGAGACTGCAAATCTAAGGAACACGATTTGGGTGGGACCGTTTCACTTTCTAGAGGCACTGGACTGGAAGAGCTTATTTAACAGGACATTGATTGAATTTGTTGCTTCAAAAGACTCTTGTCCCTTACATCAGGAGTTTGAAAGCAGTGAAGGATTTATAAGAATTAAATCCAGAAGGGACCATTACATTGACCTAAGTCATATACAGCACCTACACAGAATTTCACTGAGGTACCTCTATGCAGAATAAATAAACACCAGTCTTATAAGATTGAGATCAAGAGATAAAAACTATCCTCTGATCATCAATAGGTAAAGAATACATCATGTCTTATCAATCTCTTTGTTAGATTGACTGTTCCAATGAATTAAAAACTAGGAAAGATTTTTGGTACTTAAGCATACTTGTAAATTAACTAATGACATATGATGGAGGTATAATCAGCCTCTGGTGAGTGCTCAACTGCTTAAAAATCACTCATAGAATAGTTATTAAAGGCTTGTTGTTAAGCTGGAAGAACTTTTAATACAGTTATGTCCTAAAGCCTGTTTTAGTCACAGTTTTAATTGCTTAAATACTAGAATAAAAAAACATATGCATACAATCTGCAGGTAAAAGACAGAAGTCTTCAAAAATGTTTGCAAACCTAAGTCTGAGCACACATAGATAATCTGGGAAGAAAAAAAAATGAAATCTATATGTTGAAACACAAGACTCAGTCACACAAGCAAATTACTCATGGGTACTGCTTTAATAATCACAGATGTGTATATCCCACTGCAAATGCAAAGTAATTTGAATTAACTTATCTCTCTTGCAGTAAAGAACAAGCCATTTCAGATTTGCAGTATCTGTGGCTAAGAGTAGGAATTTTGACCAGCTGATGTGCACTGGCTTTTGGGAACATGTTTACTTAGAGAGACATAGTTAAACACTGAAAAAGATTACCATAGATATCTGTGAATCTCATTCACTAAGTTTTGAGTTTTGAGAATTAGGCAGACTTCTTTCAGTAACTATCTACATGTGCTTAATTCTAACCAGGCAGGTGGTTAAATAATTTTTTTGAAATTTATTCCATTTTAATATTTACATCATTCTCTGGTTAGTTCTTCTTCCAGTTCTCTTTGAGTTTCCTTTGTGAAATTCCAGAGGAAAAGGAAGCACAAAGAGACCCAGAAAACTGAAGTCTCTCCCTTATTATTCAGAGATTTCCCTTTGTGCCTCCAAGCAGTTCATCACCTATAGCTATAGCTGCTCAGGTACTCTTGAGCTTTCCCCCAGGGAACAATCTCTGTTTCTGGAACACCTTGTGTGCACTGGCTTCACAGTACCACAGAATATTTAGCTTGGTAGAGACCTCTGGAGGTCATCTGGCCCAATCCCTCTGCTCAAGCATGGACATCTAGAGCAGGCTGCCCAGAGGGCTTTTGAATTTCTGCAAGGATGCAGACTCCACAACCTGCCTGGGCAATGTGTGCCAGTGTTTAGTCACCATCACAGTAGAAAAGCATTTCTTGCTGTTCAGGAGGAACTTCCTGTGTTTCAGTTTGTGCCCCCTGCCTTCTGGTCCTGACACTGGGCATGGGTCTGTTCTCTGTATCCTCCCATCAGGTGTATGGCTGGCTCCTCTGGAAGAAAAGAGCTAAATTCACACTGTAAAAATCCTCAATTTATCAGTGTTCGTCCCATAAACCTTAGTGTGGACTCAGTGACCCACAGGTATCTTCAGAGATAGTATTAAATACAGCCCAGTCATTACACATCTTTCCTTGTATATCACTTGTATACCACCATGATATTTCTCATCATGGGCTTTATTGTAAATTATTTTTAGCAATTTCTTTGTTTAGTTTTTCATCCTCAAGATTATGTTTGAAACCCTTAGCATGCAACTGTGCTGTCAAGTTTCTGTCAACTGTCAAGTCAGATTTTTTGCAGTGAGAAATGGAACTTAGTTTAAGACAAAACTATACTATAGCACTTTCACAATAGGTTCACATTAAACATTTAAGTATGTATTGCATTTTCTACTTTTAAGTGCTTAACTCTGTGGTTTTGTATGCCTTTACTACAGAATACAATCTGATCAGTTATAATTATTACCTTTTTGTTTCTCCTCATGGAAACCTAAAGTCCCTCAGAATAATTCAGTCTTCCAGTTCAGATTTTAGTTAGAGAACATTTGAACATTGGTAAAGTGCATGGGGGAAAAAAAATCTGGAAAGCTGATGATGGTGACTTCTGAGTTATGCTATGGTTTTGGCACTTAGTCTATCTCAGGAGAGTAGCAAGTCATCAGGCTGTGCACTGCTCAAAATTATGGCTGCATCTGTTTCTGCATTTTCCCTTTTACACCACTTATGGTAACTAGTGTCTGAATAATTGACAGGCTGAATGGACATGGCAGTATGAATTAGAACAGCTCTTTGTTTTGTTATCAGTAAGATGGCACAGAATGGTAGTAGTTGCTTTTTTTGGCTCAAGGTGCTTTTCAGCTTTATTAACGTTTGTATATTGTGTATTCACATCTTTGAAAAACTAATAGGAGGGAATATTCAAGCAATACTTTAATAAGCCTATAGTTTCTCCCTTGTGAGTTGCAATTAGAAACAGTTATAGCTAGGCTGTCTATACCTTTCTGTTGTTAGCATGGGGTTTTGGGGAAATAAGCAGGAAGAAAAAAGCTAATATATCTTAATAAAATCTTGTATGATCAATAGCAAATAGAAGAATTGTTTACACTACAGTTTAGCTGCTTGTCCCCTATATTGGAATCATATGTCTTCCCACTACAGTTAAGATAATGAGCATATCTCATATCCCTTGCTTGGCCAAATGCATCGTGAAAACTAGCACTGAGCCTGTTCACCAGAACCCCTTTCGAGTTACTCCCAAGGAATGTTTCCTCCTACCCTCCTGTAGTTTACAGTCGCAGAGTCCACCAGGAACAGTAGTGTCACCCCTGTCACCCCTGTTCTGAATTTGTCAGACTACTTAGTGTGCAGTTACACTAATCTGCCATGTGTTTGTGAATGACATCTGTGTACAAATACTGACTTGTTATCAATGTTATTTGAAAAATATTAACCCTCCGCTCCCGCCAGCAAGCTGATGCCAGATCTCCTAAGCAACCTGCTATGACTCGTTTATTCTGCTCGTGCCTTCCATTAGCCTTCACCACCCGCTATCCAAGGACACTGTGAATGGTGTACTTCTAAAGTGGTACCTTCTGGTGCACAGCTAATGTGCGTGTATGTCTCCTTAGTAATCTCAGGTCAATTTAGAATTGCTCTGTTTACTGATGGTATCATTATGCAAAGAAATGAGCTGCAGCAATAGCATGTGTGAAAAAATAAGGAAATGTGACTGGCAAAACAAATTAGTATCTTCCTAGAGCTTGTTTTGAGATCACAATAGCAGCCTCCCTCTGCTCTGTGTCTTTTCTCATCTCCACATCCCAACTAGCATTACATTCTAGTTTGGTTAGTTTGTGCTGTGCACATTTCACAAGAACTGACCCACAGGTGACAAACTCACAGCTATCATTATTTTTATTAGCCATCTTCCATTCTGAAATCTCAGCATGTGTCCTGCAGGCTCAACTTGCTCCCTGTCTACTTCTCAGGATTGCAAGCTGCTACTCAGTTGTCCTCTTCCATAATGCTGGGTTTCTATGTGCACTTGCCATTAAATACATGAAAAAGAAGAAGAGCTCACCTTACTGAGCAGGACCCAGACACTGGAACCAGATGGGATCAAAACAGTGATATAAAAATAATCAGTGTTTTTATTATCAGGCTAAGATATTTCCACATAGAATCTCAAAAATGAAAAATGCATTATTCTTGAAAATTTATACAGTCCTAGGATCATCCTTAAAAGTCTACTACCTGTCCCAATTTAATGTGCAGTTCAGCACATATGTATCTATGTATATGTACATATGTACATACAAATGTGATACAGAGACAGCCTTGCAGTGTAACTGTAACTAGTTACAAACCATCTTGGCAAAAATTGCTCTCTCCATCTGCATGTCGTCTGTACTGTTGTGGGTTATTTTTAAAGAAGGAAAAAAACCCTGAAATTATATTTTTTTTTCTTTAAAGGTTCTGAACAGTATATGTAATCAAACTATTTGCCATAAAGTGAAAAACTTCTGCTGCAACTTTGAGAGTATATTCATCTGCTCATCTGCTCTCTCATTCCATAAAGCAAGTGATGATGGAACATATTTATCAAGAGTATACTGAATTTTTGTAGCTAGCTTTTCTTATTTATTGACATTTTTCAGCTTTGTTAAGGTCAGAGAGGTGGGGGTTTTTTCTTTGGGTTTTCTTTTTTTTTGTTTGTTTTTTAGCTCATCTCTAAAATCTTTGCAAGAAGCAACCCTTTAATAAACATATAGGTTTCTCCTTTTTAAGATACAGTTAGATCTCTAAGTAAACAATCAATCTCTGGGTCAGCTGTTTTCTCAGTTCAGCATATTTTCTCAGGAATCAGCATGGTTCCTGCCATAACTGTAGTTAATGAACCAGTACTTCAAAGTCCTTCTATTTATTGTTATTTTGGCCACTGGTAAGTAGGCTGTTCCAACTAAAGCTTAACTGTGGCCAAATCTATCTATCAGAAAAAAAAGTCTGTATAGATGTATGTAACAAGCAATGAACTTCACAGAAGCTTAAAATCTTTTTCTGAAATCAATGAGCAAACCTGTATTTTTGCAGTTGCTGCTGTTGTTATATCTATGTTGAATGTTGGTCACCAGTTAAGAATGCAGATCTCAACTAGAAATTTAGTTTCTTGTAGCATAAATGCTGTTTTTTTTTTTTTTTAATAGGCTATCATTTACTAACTAACTTTGCCCCTAACAAATAGATATGAGGCCCTGGACCCTGAAAATCAGGCAGAGGATAGCCAAGAGGATCCACCTGGAGAGCCCTCTGGATGGACCTCATCAACAAAAAGAATCATAACTGCAGCTGTAAGAGGAAAAAAAAAAAGAAGAGTGGTAGTAGTCGGCGACTCTCTTCTGAGGGGAACAGAGGGCCCTATATGTCGCCCAGACCCATCCCACAGGGAGGTCTGCTGCCTTCCTGGGGCCAGGGTGAGGGACATTAATAGAAGACTTCCAGGGCTAATTCAGCCCTCAGACTACTATCCCCTGTTAGTAGTCCAAGCTGGCAGCGAGGACATCAACAGAAGAAGTATCAAGATAATTAAAAAGGACTTTAAAGCACTGGGTCAGTCAGTTCATGGGACGGGAGCACAAGTGATATTTGCCTCAGTTCCTGTGCTAGCTGGGATGGATGAGGAACTAAATAAAGAGAGGAGCAGAAAAGCCCATCTCATCAACAGGTGGCTTAAGGATTGGTGTCACCGTCAAAATTTTGGGTTTTTTGACCATGGGCCAAGCTCCGTGGTACCCAGTCTCCTCAAATCAGATGGGCTTCATCCTTCTAGGGGGAGCAAGAGGACTATAGCCCATAAGTTGGCAGGGCTGATCAGGAGGGCTTTAAACTAGGTTTGAAGGGGGAAGGGATTGAAACTGGGCTCTCCAAAAATCAGCCTACGGATGGAAAGCCCAAATTAAGAGGGAAATCAGCAGCCCACTTGAAGTGCATGTACACTAATGCACGCAGTATGGGCAACAAACAAGAGGAGCTGGAAGCCATCGTGCAGCAGGAAAGCTATGACATAGTTGCCATCACAGAAACATGGTGGGATGACTCATATGACTGGAGTGCTGCTATGTGTGGCTACAAGCTCTTCAGAAAAGATAGGCAGGGTAGGAGAGGTGGAGGGGTGGCTTTATATGTTAGAGAGTCACTCGACTCTGTTAAACTTGAGGTCAGCAGTGACAAGGTTGAGTGCCTGTGGACCAGAGTCAGGGGGAAGTCCAACAAGGCTGACATCCTCGTGGGTGTCTGTTACAGACCACCCAACCAGGACGATGAAGGAGATGAATTATTCTACAAGCAGCTGGCAGATGTCTCAAAATCGACGGCCCTTGTTCTTGTGGGTGACTTTAACCTGCCAGATATCTGCTGGGAGCTCAATACTGCACAGAAGAGGCAGTCTAGGAAGTTCCTAGAGTGTATAGAGGACAATTTCCTTCATCAGCTGGTAAATGAGCCCACCAGGGGCAAGACCCCGCTAGACCTACTGTTTACAAACAGAGAAGGGCTGGTGGGAGATGTGGTGGTTGGAGGCCGCCTGGGGCATAGCGACCATGAAATAATAGAATTTTCAATACTCAGAGATGCAGGGAGAACCATTAACAAAACCTCTACGCTGGACTTCCGGAGGGCAGATTTTTGCCTATTCAGAAGTCTAGTTCAGAGCATACCCTGGGAAACAATGCTTAAAAACAAGGGGGCCCAGGAGGGTTGGACATTCTTCAAGCAGGTGGTTTTGAGTGCACAGGAACAGGCTATACCAGTGTGCCGAAAGGCTAGCCGGCGGGGAAGACAACCGGCTTGGCTAAACAGGGAGATTTTGAATGAAATCAGAAATAAAAAGAGACTTTACCGACTGTGGAAAAAAGGGCTGGCTACTTATGAAGAATTTATGGAAATAGCTAGATCATGCAGAAAAAAGATCAGGGAAACAAAAGTGCAATTTGAAGTTAACTTGGCCAATTCTGTCAGGGATAATAAAAAGTCCTTCTTCAAATATGTTAATAACAAAAGGAGGGGCAAGGAAAACCTCCATTCTCTGTTGGACTCTGAAGGAAATATAGTTAACAAAGATGAGGAGAAAGCTGAGGTACTTAATACCTACTTTACCTCAGTTTTTACCAGTAATACAGGTGGCCCTCAGGACAACTCATCTCTGACGGTGGTTGGCAGAGATAGGAAGCCAAATAGGCCCCTTGTATTCCAGGAGGACATAGTTGGTGATTTACTGAGCCATCTGGATCCTCACAAGTCTATGGGACCAGATGGGATCCATCCTAGGGTGATGAGGGAGCTAGCAGAAGAACTTGCCAAGCCGCTCTCCATCATCTTCCAACAGTCCTGGCTCACTGGGGAGGTCCCATATGATTGGAAATTGGCCAACGTTACCCCAGTCCACAAAAAGGGCTGCAGAGCTGACCCTGGCAACTACAGGCCTGTCAGCCTGACCTCGGTGCCTGGCAGGGTTATGGAGCAGATCATCCTGAATGGAATCACACAGCACCTTCAGGATGGACAAGCGATCAGACCCAGCCAGCATGGGTTTAGGAGGGGCAGGTCCTGTCTGACCAACCTGATCTCCTTCTATGATCAGGTGACTCACCTGGTGGATGAGGGGAAAGCTGTGGATGTGGTCTATCTGGACTTCAGCAAGGCCTTTGACACTGTCTCCCATAATATACTCTTGCAAAAGCTGGTAGCCCATGGCTTGGACAAGTGTACTCTACGCTGGGTTAAGAACTGGCTGGAGGGCCGGGCCCAGAGAGTGCTGGTGAATGGGGCTGCATCCAGCTGGTGGCCAGTCACTAGTGGTGTTCCCCAGGGGTCAGTGTTGGGTCCAGTCCTGTTTAACATCTTTATTGATGATTTAGACGAGGGGATTGAGACCATCATCAGCAAATTTGCTGATGACACCAAGTTGGGAGGGAGTGTCGACCTGCTGGAAGGCAGGAGGGCTCTGCAGAGGGATCTGGATAGACTGGAAAAATGGGCTGATTCCAATGGGATGAAGTTCAATAAGGCCAAATGCCGGGTGCTGCACTTTGGTCACAACAACCCCCTGCAGCGCTACAGGCTGGGTGCAGAGTGGCTGGAGAGCAGTCAGACAGAAAGGGACCTGGGGGTGCTAATTGACAGGAAGCTCAACATGAGCCAACAGTGTGCCCAGGTGGCCAAGAAGGCCAACGGTATCCTGTCCTGTATCAAAAACAGCGTGGTCAGCAGGACAAGGGAAGTGATCCTTCCCCTGTACTCTGCATTGGTGAGGCCACACCTGGAGTATTGTGTTCAGTTCTGGGCCCCTCAGTTCAGGAAAGACATTGAAGTGCTGGAGCGGGTCCAGAGAAGAGCAACACGACTGGTGAAGGGACTTGAACATAAGACCTATGAGGAGAGGCTGAGGGAGCTGGGGTTGTTTAGTCTGGAGAAGAGGAGGCTTAGAGGTGACTTCATCACTCTCTATAACTACCTGAAGGGAAGTTATAGCCAGGTGGGGATTGGTCTCTTCTCCCAGGCAGTTAGCAATAGGACAAGGGGGCATGGGCTTAAACTCTACCAGGGGAAATTTAGGCTGGATATTAGAAAGAAATTCTTTACAGAGAGAGTGATCAGGCATTGGAATGGCCTGCCCAGGGAGGTAGTGGACTCGCCGTCCCTGGAGGTTTTTAAACTGAGATTGGACATGGCACTTAGTGCCATGATCTAGTAAACGGACTAGAGTTGGACCAAGGGTTGGACTCGATGATCTCTGAGGTCTCTTCCAACCCAGTCGATTCTGTGATTCTGTGATTCTGTAACTAGATCATATTAACAACTGTAGATGGCTGTAAGTAATTCATGATACTGCTTGTTCTCATCAAAATCATTACTTGCTAAGCCTTTCATCCCTCTCTCTATCCAGAAATATGAAAAATTCTCATGAAAAATTGTTCTTCATATCTACTCCCTACCCAAACCCCACACTAAAATTTTCCTATAGAAAGATAATGAGAACAAACTCACAGGATGTAATAAGCACATGCACCGGAGAACAACCTCCAGCTCTGAGTTGCCATTTCTCTCAGAGTAGTTACTTTCTCATGGTTAAAACGCAGTTTGAGTGTATGAAGTTCCCTGTGGAGTAGCAACAGAGGACAAGGGACAGTAGAATGGGAAGAATAAAAATAACCTTTACAGAACACTTTTAGAGAACTGTGTTTTAGCTCAAATGTAAAATGACCAATGGGTTATCTTATCTAATTCTCACCTAACTTCATGAATGGGTCTTCACAAAGGGTCTTATTGTGAAGGTATATCTCATTTTTTGGGGAGAAGCAAGATCAGGAAAGGTGTAGAGGGAGCCAAAGGTGACCACAGCACAGACGGTGAATTCAGTGATGGGACACAGCCCTGCAGTACCTGAGCACAGCAGGCAGAGCCCAGGGCTGGGAGCAGGGACTATTGACATTCCCAACCTGGAAAACAATGAGCCAGGGCCAGGATCCTTCCAGGTGATCAGAAGCAAAAGGAGATGAGGTCAGAGACAGGACTGGAGACAAGGCTACAATATGGACTGCAGTGGTGTTTTCCTTCTAAAACAATAAAATTTCATCTTTAACTATTTCTTAGATATGTACTATATTCCCGCATGCCTGAAAAATCAGCAATAACTCAGGAATTTCAAGTCAAGCCTATATGACCACCAGTCTCCATACACATTATAGGGAAGAATGCTGCCTTCATTCAAATGTTCTTGAAAGATGCTTGTGGGTCCTTCAATTTACATACAGTCAGAGACACTAGAAAACTGTAGTCAGGAGCTGCAGGCTCATAAAGAAGCTTAAAGATAGATATCTATGAACAATTTTGAGGAGGATTAAGAAAAAAAGGAAACATTCTTCTAAAAACTAGGAAGAAATGTATTTTGCAAACATTAGAACTTGATATTGCATATTGAAAACAAAAAATATCTTATGCATGATGTGGCATACTTGCAAGATTTTATCATTGAAATGTTTTCTGATCTGATTTTGGTTTGTGAGGATGTTACTCATGAACTGTTAAAAGTAAGTATTTAGAAAGAAGGCATGTTATCAATATGCACCTTTATTAAAAGTGATAGCTGAATTAGAAATTCCTTGAAGAAATCTTTGAGTTAGTCTAACAAAAAAAATCAGAATGTTGGGGAAGATCCAGTGGTCTAAGGAAAAGTTTATTTCTTCTAATATTTAAAAAGGAGGCTACAGGCTAGCTAGTCTCACATTAATCTTAAGATAATAATAGAAAAGTTGATATAAATGAATTAATGCAAAACAATAGAACTTCATGGAAGAAAAGCCTTATTGCATCAATTAATTATCTTCGCTAAAAGCAGGAGATGGGCACAATCTGATAACACAATAACACATTTTGACACCTGTTAAGATTTTAGATTAGTCTTTCATAAGATTAAATTAAAAGCAAAGTAATTTTTTTCCCATATAAATGAAACATAAGTTACATTTATTTCATTAATTTTAGCTGCTCTGGACTTTATGCTGTCACCATGATTAAATATATAATTAGTCTTACTGAAAATATATAAATAATTTTTTGATGTAATCTGCAAATGATTCAGAAGTTATGGAATCTTAGTGACACAGCTAAATTGGCATCACTGCTAGTAATGGGATAATGCAAAGCGGGGGAAGAAAACATAGAGAGAGAACAATTCTTACTTATCTCTAATTCTTGTCATTCATTTACTGGGAGACCATAATTCTAATGAAAAACATGGGTCCTACGCCACTGTACTTTAAAGAGTTTTACTTCTGTTACTCTAGAAAAATATTTAGCTACGCTTATTCATTCTTATTTGGTTTTAGTTAGCTTTGTGAAATACAAGATTTAGAAGAAAAGAAGAGAAAAGATGGTTCTGTCAGTGAAACATTGTTTTAATACACAGGAGATTAAAGTTCAGTTTTTGGCTTTACCTCAAGCTTTCAATATAGTTTTCTGATCTCCAAGCTTCCACATGATCTTTAATATAAAGATACTCTCATTTTCTTTGTATTATGCTTCAAGGAAGTTGTTATTCTATTAGTAAGTGACACTTGGCTCTTTGAGAACTGGTTTTGATGTACCAATTATGGCAAAAAAAAAAAAATTCTACATCTTTGTAAACTCTTTACATTTTGATAACCTTTTGTACTATTAAAAAACAAAACAAAACAAAAAAAAAAAGGTAAAAAAATACTAGCAAAGAATACTTGTGTAAGAAGCAGTTGCAAACCGGTAAATCCTTCTTGTCATATAAGAGGATTTCTTTAGGATACAGCTATGAATACTGATGTGTAGATGCAGTTAGGCATCTTGTTTCTACTCCAGCTGATCTGTTGAAGTTTATTTTAAAGAGAGAGAATCCATAGGATGGTGACATCATGATTTCTATGAATTATTGGTGAAAGTGTTAATTATTACAGTATATGACTTAACACTGAGAAATATTATTAAGTCATTATGCAGCCCAAACCAGTTTGTCTCCAGGAAGTTTTTGGTTTAAACTGCATTTGGTCATCTTTTACTTATTTGTCACTACTCTATAACTTACAAACAAATTAGCAAAATATAGTAATTTTCAAATGTGACAGAGAATGAAAGTCTGGTATCAGTGAAACTGGGGACAGTGATTAAACATAACCAGAGGACACTGTCACAATTTTTAAGTGCTGTATGCTTGCGTGCTTTTTGTCCATGTATTGTATGAATTTGTCTAATTGATGTTTGTCATAAATAAAAATAAATTAGAAAAGGAAAAACTGGTGTAACATGAGCTGCATCCTTGCTTGTACTGGAGAAACAAGACAGAGCATTTCAAGATCCAGCAAAATACACTAGAAGGATATTGGAGGGGAGGAAATATTTGGGAGGAATAAAGTAATCTGCTTGCAAGTGTTTATAAATTCATTTCTCCATCTAAATTATTGTCTCCTTTGTTAATTTGTTTTGTTTGTTTCTTTGTTTTAAAAAATAGTGTTTGTTTGTTTGCTTTATTGTTTTGGTTTGCAAAAATATTTTTTTTAAATTTTAAAAGGCACATTTCATTCAATGGGGAACACTGCTCAAACTTCACCTCCTCCACAGAGCAGTGCCTAGCTCAATCTGGTCTGTTGAACAAGAGCACTTCGTAAAGGTGTGAAGTCTGATACCCTGAGGGGTGCACCCAAAGGGGTCGTGAAGATCTTTACCACTAAGCCATGTCATTCAACATTTATGTGAAAACATAATTTTCTATTTTGTTTTTTGAGAGTATCCACTAATGTATTAAAACAGAACTTTGAATTATTTGCATTCTGCCAAAGAATCTTAGGATTTTTAAATATTTAATGATACAATAATAAGCAAGCAATGTGAGGTAGGTTAAAAAAAAAAGAAGAAAAAAAACATGTGTGTGTAATGTGGCAGCTGTGTTGAAAAGTAATTACTAAAGCCATATCTGCTGAAAGGCAGATAGCTTTGACAAAAAGTAATTGGGAAAAAAGTGTCTTTGGTTAAAGGGATTAAAATATATTTAAATATGCACAGTATATTAAATAACAAATGTGCTTTTCCAGCATTTGTAAAAAGAGTTGGATTAATTGTTTCCGTCAAAGATATGTTTGCTATTGACAAGATGGTATGGAACCACTTAAAGAGCTTTGAGAGATTAATTGTGAATACAAGCTTGAATCCTTTAGAATATGCAGCTCATCAATATACATAAAATAAATGCCTCAAATAAACATCTATTAAAAACACATAAAATGCTTGGGGTAAATTAAACCAGTCAACTGATGGCTAAGGCTTTATTTCTACACAGCTTGAAAGTAATGTATGGGCTGGAGTGGGGCTGGATGAGGGGAATGCACACTCTTTCAGGTCCTTAGACTTGAAATGAAGTATCCCAAAAACCATGTTGTTGTCATTATTTTGAGTTTTCTGCTAACAATAATTTGGCGTTGTATAGATTAAAATCTCAAGACAATATGTAACGGTAGAGTTGGTAAAAATGCACTGTAATAATTGTTTAATTTTGAAATCTTCAATAATGTGTTTAGGAAGGAGAATTTATGTTGACTCAAGACCGTCTTTCAAATGGTTATGGTTTGGAAATGTATAGTGAGTAAATGTGGAGTGAAATACACTGAAACAGGCTTTATGTGCTTTGTCCATTTATAAAGTAGGAAAATTATGAATAGATAGCAGTATAAGATTGTTCCACAGAACAGGTGCTGTTATGCTTTTATTCAGATAGCTATAATATCACATATCAATAATACTAAATTTTTAGTTTAAGACTGTATCAAGACATTAACTGGAATTCTTCCTCCTTCCTAATCTTCTCTAAAGCCATGACTGACACATTTCCATTCCTTGATAAGACATAGTTAGTGATGTGTAGGGAAGGCTTCCAGTCCAGAATGTGTGTTATCAAATAAATAAAAAGCTTTCCTGGGTCAGGCAGCTATAGCTACCAGGTACAGGACCTAGACCTCCCGTTGTCTGAACTGGTTCCCCCTAGGGCATTAAGGACTGTTACTCTTCCCAAAGGCAAGTGAGTAGATTAATAACTCCAGAATGGGTAAGTATCCCTTCATCTCTATATTTATGCTAGTCTGCAGTGGCAAGTGAGGCTTTTTCCAGTCATACAGTATAAGGAAATTCAATCTCATTCCTTGTGCTGGTATTCTCTGCTGGCTTGATTAGGTGACTCAGCCTCTGGTACCTTAACTGTTATGAAACAAGCAAAGCTTTTTTGCTTTTTATCACTCCACCTACAGGAAAATTATGTGCACTGCATTAATTTCATTTCTAGAATGAAATAGCCATTCTGTTAGGAATCTAGTAATATCTGTGATTGTAGTGAACTCTGAGTTGACTTATATCCCTTGGATTTGATTAATCTTGAGGCAGATTTTACCTGGTATTATTTTCTCCCCAGCTATAGCCCTGTTCAACCAGTCAAGTATGAACTGATAAAAGGTTACAATATTTTGTCACTACTCTTGATCCTTAAAATCTGCTAGATGTGTTGTTTTACAGGTGAATCGGGTTGCCTTGTTGCACACATTTGCAAAATTTAAATAAAGGGTAAGTCACTGCTGAGACAGTATTTCCAGGAGTAAAGAGAAAGGGTAAATTTATGTTTGTTTTGGCAGTTGCTAGGGCATGGCAACAAACAGCTGTTAAGATCATTAGGGGTCATTTCATATACCAGGTTTTGTCTGTGAATGACTATCCATTTGGACAGCATAACAGAGCTTGATGAGAAGGCTGTGTTGGCTCTGTTTCTGTGTGCCTTATGTTTAAAGGGTTTAAAGCTCTTATCTAGAGACCACTGAAATTTGGAGTTAGGAATTTATCAGTGTAAACTGGAATTGAATTAAGATGCAAAGCTAATCTTAAAATATAACATAAATGTACTCTTCTGTTGCATTTGGTTCGAACAGTAAAATAGCTGACGATTTGATATGTAAGTACTATGCCATGATTAATGTGTGTATGTATTCAAAACACTGTTATGACAATAAGCACCTTTTCACAGTAGGCAGCTTTAGGGTCTTTTTTAATTGGAAAAGATAGGTATTTCATTTTGGTTGAGCTTTTCAATATATTTTTTTTTCTTAAAAAGCAATACCTTATGTTTCCAAGCATACATACATATATATGTGTGTATATGTATATATTATAAAAGCCACTAGCAATTGAATACACATCCATTTTGTCCGAGAGTAGAAATGTTTTGTGTATAATTGTTTTTTCATGCCAAAACCTTTAAATAGATTAAGTAACTCTATCATGCTTTGAAAATGAAGTCAAATCCTTTTCCAAGGATACTAAGTGAATTAGTTTTAAAAGTAGAATGTACTTCACAGTAGTACAAAACTGTATGCACTCTACACGTTATCCTGTTGGATTTGCAGCTCTGACATATTGGAATTTTGTTTGTGTGTTGGTCTTAGAATTATGCAAAAATCTATTCTGAGTATGCTGTTTTCGAATTATTCCATGAATCTTCATGTCAGATATACCTGTGCTAATGAGTAAGGATGACAGTGAAAAGTGCATATTGGATTGTAAAGGAAAACCTTGCTAAATGGATTAACGTTATGGGTTCTGAGAAGATGGGAGTCTTTCCTTCCCCCTTGCTAATAACTGTAGCGTTCTCTTTTTCCCTTCCTTTCTTGGAGAGGATCCCTGCATGAAGAATGACAGAGTGCCTCTAAAGAAGTGTGAACACTCAAGTATCAGGCTATTTTTAAATGGGACAGAGTAAATAAACTATTCTAAGTCTTTTAATGTTATTTAAATGCTTTGAGTTTTTAAAATGTTATTTTCCATACATTGTTCATATTATTGTTCTTTAAACTAGCTCCTCAGCTTAATGTGCTTAAGCTGTTAAAAGTTTACTTGTAGGCTTTGAAGCTAGTTTGTTTGTAACTCAAAATAACCTACCAGGGTGTTTGAACAAATGGGCTTTCAAGAGCACACAACATGACAGTTCAGACAAATCCTTTTTCTTACAGTAAAACACCCTCAAAGAACTTTCAAAATGCAATCCATCCTGCTGTCAAAAAAACACAAACCCTATTGCTTCTCACCTCAAGCCATGCTGAAACATGAAGAGTCAGTGTTTTAACTATTACAGGGCTTTGCAAGACAAGACAAGTGTGTTGTTCCAAATATAAATAGCATATATAGAGGTTTAATACTATAATTATTCAAATTTTTCATCAAAATTATGGTAAGAAAAAGAGGGTGCCATTAAAAGAAATACCTCTCATTTGTGTTATTTAAATCTTTTAAAAAAGCATCACATGCTAATAAGTTAATTACTTGTGGGATCTTTCATTTAGCATATTATTTGAAAATCACATTAAAATATAAAGGCAAATTTAGTAGATACATTTTTACTTTCTGTGTGATTTGTGACGAATTTAGGATTTAGTGGGGAAAAATAGCATTTGGCTACATCTGTACTATAAACAACAAAGATCAAGACACAAACTCAAGCAGCTTTATATCACCTATGCCATTTAGTTGCTAGCAAATTTTGTGATATAAGGATGGCCCAGTGTCTCAGCATGATCTAAAGAAAAGAGCCCAGGGATGGTTATTGATAAGCAAAATGACCATGCTTTGGGGTGGGTATCAGCTATGCCAAGGATGGGTTCTGATATGTTTTGCTTGCTAGTTCAGATTAAGCCATTGTAATTTATTACGTGTGGTTACCTAAATTAGATTATTTACACAAAAGACAGCATTATGCTAAACTCCAAATACCAGTTGGTTCATTATGGCTTTTATTACTTCATCTTTTATTGTCCAGGCAGTGGAGTTTTGGAAATACCACTTCATATGTTGATGACACAGTTTCTTCATTAATAAAATGCAGTTAATAATGACAACATCCTTTTAAGAGCAGTGATGCTGAATGTCCAAAATATATCTAATATTTAAATTTAGTGGAAATATTAGAATGGTAAGAGTAGAGTGTTAAGAAATGTCATATGAAGTCTCGATGTGCTACAATAGTGTTAACCTGTTTTAGTTTCATGAATAAGAAAATTAAAACAGACAGTTGTTTACATATTTATGTCCTTCCTAAATGTGTCACATATGAAAATGTATTATATGAAATTATGTGCATTTTTAATTTTTTTTTCAGTAATAGGTAAGCAAAAATCTCTGGTTGAGAATAGCTTGACTTAATATCTGATCTAGATAATGCTGCCATGAGTTCATTAGCTGAACTTGACTGAACTGATGTACAGTCACTTGTTGGTATCTTCTGAGAACTATGTCCTAAACATACAATCATTGCAATCCATAATAGCATCTTTAACTGTACCAGGAAGTCAATAGGCAGATGATGCAGTTCACAAAGCAGTTGGGTCACATTGTACTGTGTATCCTTGGAAGTTTTTGCTTGCCTTTCAAAGCATTGTTAAGAATAACTAATTACAGCTATCCAGTCTACAGGAGGTCACAAAGCCAAGCTCTAATCTGACAGCTGTGATCATGATTATTGCACAAAATGCATGTGAAATAGGTGAACTTAGCCGTGAATCACTTGAAACTTCACAGATGATCACTGACCTTATTGAATTCCTCCTGCATGTGTAACTCAGCAATACTGCTAGCACAGTATTTGATACAATTTTACTGTGATTCTTTCTTTTTAATTGCACTGATCATCTTTTGGCTTAAATTTAAATTTAACAGAATGATGTGCAATAACAGTTACAATTAGGAAACAAAAATCTGAAATGCAGCACATCAATGTCTTCCTTGTAGTGAGGGGCCCAAAACTGAACACAGTATTTGGTACAGTGGTACAATCACTTCCCTGGTCCTGCTGGCCACACTATTCCTGATACAAGCCAGGATGCTGTCGGCCTTTTTGGCCACCTGGGCACACTGCTGTTAATCAACACACCCAGGACCCAGCACTTGGCCTTGTGGAACCTCATAGAATTGGCCCCACCCCAGCCCATTGACCCAGCCTGTCCTGATCCCTCTGTAGAACCTTCCTACCTGCGCCGCTCCCCCACACTCCAGCCCCGCCCCCCCCCCCCCCCCCCCCAAGTTGATGTCATTTTGTCATTTGCAAACTTACTGAGAGTGGACACAATCCCCTTTCCAGATCACTGATAAAGAGATTAAACAGAACTGGCCCTAGTACTGAGCCCTGAAGACCACCATTTGTGATCGGCCACCAAGTAGATTTAACTTCATTTACCACAACTCTTTAGGTCTAGCCATCCAGCCCGTTCTTTACCCAGTGAAGAGTACGCCTGTCCAAGCCATGAGCAGCTGGTTTCTCCAGAAGAATGCTGTACTTCTAAGAAAACCATAAAATATTTTATTGTTTTCTTAATAATAATAATAAAATGCTATGTATTTCTTGTTTAGTCTGTTTTACTATTATTAGCTGTAATAATAATTAGCACTTTTAGCAGTAATATTAATAATAATAACAGTTTTTTAAAAAATCATAAGTACAAAGTACAGTAGTGGACTGGTTTGAAATCTTGATAAATTCTGTGTATATTAAAAGCTTTCTGTCAGAATTTTGGTTTTACCTCTTTACTAAGACTCCATTACAACATAATCAAAACATTTTTCCAAATTTGTGAACAACAATTTGATCTTCCAAAGAGTTTTGAGTGTGATTACCATTGTCATATCTTTAATTAGCTGCCTCTTGTGGGCAAAAAAGCTTTTCCTGGTTTTAATTACTGTCAAGATTTTGTTGCTCTGAAAGCTAAATTTTTCATTTAAAATTTTTAAGCCCTGGGATTTCTCCTAAGATTATTTGTTTGTTTACAACTTGGTTATTTCTCAAGTTTCACAGTTAAAGTTATGAAATAATACACTAGTTTCCTGTGCTCTATCCCATGTTAATCTTATGGTTTAAAAATTATGTTTGCCTTACTTCAAATATAAATATGCCCACTTGATTTCTATTTTTGCATTCTATGTGGTAGGAATTACTTTCTTCTTTTAATCAAAATTTTGAAACATGCTTTCATATTAGAACCAAAGTATTTTCAGATGTTGCAGTTGTATCTTAAATGTAACAATGCAGCATTAGAATTGAAAAAAGCTTGACTGAAAGCATTTAAATATCAAGGTAAATTTGTGGTGTGTGATTTACAACACAAGTACATGGAATAGTTACACTTTTGAGTTCATTGCTTAGTTTAAACTTAATCTGCTTTTCAGGAACACCAAAGTATGTTTAACAGAGGCTTAAGAGTTCTGTCATGTATAAGGGTTACTTCTTGCTAAATACATCAGTGGATTAAATTATTTACTGAATATTTTTATAGTCTGAAATGCTTGTGAAATTATGCACTAAATAGATTTTTCTTAATTTCTATTTCAACTGTTTTATAAATCAAAAAAAGGTATTCTCAGGGAAACTAACAAACAAGTAAAAAATCCCAGATACCCTTTTAGTCCTTTTTATTGTAAACAGGATGATATTGTGCATGATATTTTTTTTAGTAATGTATTTGTGCATAGCCATACACATGTATGATATAATAATAAATTATCATTAGATTGAACACATAATGATAAAGATATCACTAATTTCTTAAGGAAGGTACCACCCTATTTTAAAAGTAAGGAAAGTGCTAATGAAATATAATTCTAAGAAAATTGAAGTTGATAAAGAGACAGCATATAATGGCAAAGCATAACCATTGTAACTCAGGGGTTTTTGGCAGTTTAGGTGTACTGATGGTGTTTCAAGGATTAGATTCTTCCAGAGAACCACAAATAGAATAAGATCCAATAAGCACAAGTTTGGAAGGAGCTCAGACTCATAGATGGGACCTTTTTTTTTTTTTTTTTTTTTTTTTCCCAGCACAGCACATACCTTTGAAATAACCTCTGTTGATGTGCTGTCAATGGTGGTGTTTAAATAGGAAAGGTCTGTCCAAGAGGAATGAATAATATTTTGTGATGTGCTGCAATTACATGTTACAATTGAGAGATTTCATATTGTTGTAAGATAAATGGATCCCTCTTTTTGACAGTGAGAAAAAGATTATGTCAAGCACAATGGAAAAGATTCAATGAAATCTGATTTCCATGAAATCTGTAGCCCATCAATAGCATAATGCATACTTGACAGATGTCCAAATATGACAGCTGAGAATCCCAGAAATTAGTGTGCATGCACATATTAACATTTTAAATTGAACACTCCATCATAGCAAAGCTTGGCAGAAATCAAAGTCATTAGCAGGTGTAGTTCATTAATAAGAATCGGTCCCACACAAAACTGATATACATTAAGTAACAATTGTGATTATCCAACACACATTTATTAATAACTGCATTATTAAGGTCACACACAGTCTACAGAGAAGACATACAGGTTCACTGCCCTGTTTATTAGTAGCTCTTATTTTAGTTAGTGGCTGCTAAAATGTAATGATAATTAATATTAAGTTCGTCAAAATAATTTGAAAATAAAGACATTGTACTCCACTGTAGCATAAATTAAAAAGTATAGGTGCGCTACCTTAATCTTTCATTAATGAGGAGTTAAAGATCTTCATGAAGTGAGAAAAAAAGGGTCTAGTTTGGAATTTAGTAATGTGGGGGTAAAGATTCTTGAATTTTTGCTGAAAGTGTCACTCTTTTATTAAGACACCATGAAAGAAATGCAAAATCAAGTAATTATCATTAACATGGTTTCCTGTTGAAAAAAAAATATTGCATAGTGCAATGTGGTAGACAATTTACCTTAACTTTGGAACAAGTAGATTGGAGGAAACCTTTGTGTTTGTTTTACAGCACTCTTGATGAAACCCAAGACATGCTCATAGGTATTGATTTGCCTTCTAAGTTCATTTATAAAAGTTGCTCAGGTGTAGGAAAAAAGCCAACAGTAAAACACTATTAGCCTGCAGACATTTTTGGCTAAGAGACTAAGCTATAACATTACCTAATTGTCACATTCTGCCCTGAAGCATGTGCAGGATAGTTTGATGTATTCCAGTTATAAAACCTTTTTATACAAATTGGATTTTTAAGTGACAGCTAAATGAAATTAATTCCACAATTAAGTTCTCTCTAACTATACCTTGTGTAAACTACTAATCTCAGGCAGCAATTTCACTAGTGAAAAATTGTCACATCTATATGGCTTGTAAAGGTAGGCTAGTAATTATGGCATTAATGCCTTCTCTATGTCTTATACCTGCCAAAAATATGGAAATGTTTGATCATGAATGGAAATGGGTTTTCAGCAAAATAATCTCATCCGAATAAGGATATATGGCAACAGATAATCCCTTCCCTTCCCTTCCCTTCCCTTCCCTTCCCTTCCCTTCCCTTCCCTTCCCTTCCCTTCCCTTCCCTTCCCTTCCCTTCCCTTCCCTTCCCTTCCCTTCCCTTCCCTTCCCTTCCCTTCCCTTCCCTTCCCTTCCCTTCCCTTCCCTTCCCTTCCCTTCCCTTCCCTTCCCTTCCCTTCCCTTCCCTATTCAGATGTAAGTGTAGAAGTGAGCAGTCCCAATAACTTGGCAGATTAAAAGATTTCTCAGAAATACCCTATGCAAGCACATTCATTTGGGCTCTATATGAAACGTGGTGATACCAGGCATGAAATGATGACTGGTTCGGTTGCTCACTCGTAATAAAAGCAGTTTTATACAATAATAAAAGCAGTCTTATGTCTGTGGATTGACTAGATTTAAAGTGATTGAAGAAAAATTTTAGTTGAGCCTCAGTATTCCCGTTCTCTGGATTTCCATGTTTGATTTGTTGAAAAAGCAATTTTTATGTAGTTCTGTGTATCTTGTATAAGTAGAACAACTGTTTTTCATCACCATTTTGGAAGCTGTGAAGGTTTATTAAAAAACACAAGTGAAGCCAGTATACATGCTTAACATCTATTTAAACTAATGTAGGAAAAAAAATAATCTAAATATAAATCTAAAAGACTGTAGTACCTAGTTTGCATTCTTCCTGATTTTTGTCTAAGTCCAGAAGGAAGTGTGCAGTACCTTCCTCAAAAAGTCTGAGACACAGAAGATGTCCTCTTTGCAGTAGGCAAGGATTTCCATACCTCCTCACATGAAGCAATAGAACTAATATATTCCTAGAACTTCACTTATGTAAGATTACTTTAATCTAAACAGGCTCTAAAATGTATTTTTCCGTTTAATTCAGGTAATGTTTACATTAACTTTTAGTTTATAATATAATTTAAGTTGTCTTTATACATTTTTTTTAATGAAGTCAGATGTTGGCTGTTTTATTTGCATTTTAGGCGAAGAATGGCAAATAAATTAATGAAAATATTTCTAATCTGGTGGTGCAGATACAGGCAGCATCACAGATATTTTTAAAGTAGCTTGTTTAGAATTACATTTATATATAATAAAATATATATATAATATAATCTATTTTTTTAATTCTTCACCTTTTCAATTAATATTAGATTGATCAAGAAAGACTATGTAAGTTAACATATTCAAACGCACTGTTTTCTTTTATAACGTTGTTATAATATAGTTAATGTAATATAATTTAATATCTTGTCATGAGAAGAACATTAATGATTAACAATTGTATAAGATATTGCATATTTTCAGACCTTTTTCTTAAATTGTAGAAGTAATTAAAGATATTATCTGCAATAATTGGCCATTTTTAAGCATGTTTCCACAGATATTGATTCTGATGGATATCACGTGAATTATGTTGAAAGAATAACCCATGATAAAACTATGTAATTGATTCCTGAATAATATAAAGAGTTTGAAAACTTATTCAGAATTTGGCTTTGGTAATCTTATCTTGATGCTGTTTGATACCTTTAGGAAGGCTGCAGTGTGCTTGAAGATGTCATATTTTAAATTAATTTTTTAATGGCTGACATGAAATTTAAATTTTTGTCTTTTTAAGTATGGTTCAACTAGAGTTTTACTCCAAAGTTAAAGAAATATATAAGTAGGAAAAAACCTGCCAAATCACAAGTCTTAACTACTATTTGAACAATCATATAATTCACAGCTACACTATTCTGTATAGACTGAGTTTGATTCAGATAATTAGGCAAAGGAATGCTCTGCAAATTAGTACATATGGACTGGAATTAGCTTGGCATTTGAAGGCACATGTTCAGAGAGCTAAATCAAGCACATTTAATTAAAAAAAATCAAGTAAGCTTTACACTTGAGTAGGCAGGCACATTTTGAGTTGCAAACAGTGATTGTAGATTATCCTGGTTTATAACAAGACTGGCTAAAATAAATCTTTTTCTAATTATAAATTCTTAATTTTGAAGTGTTGTGGCGTTCACTGAAACTAGTTGGAAGTGAATGCTTACAATCCTGTAGACCTGAAAAATTAAGAGATTTTATATTTTTTTATAGAAGTAGGGGATTTTTCTAACTTTTTACAAGCTCATGAATATTCCACATGTAAAATATAGCCAACTAGTCATTGATGGGATTCTTTAACACTGACCTGAGACAGTAAGGGAATTCGTGCATTTCTTTTATGTCCACAGTCATCAAAAATTTGCAAAAGATGTGAATAGTTTTCATCTCCATAAATATGATTTGCAGTCTGTTTCTCTTGTCTTATATCTAAATAAAATTAGGGGAAAAAAAAGAATGAGAATGGCCTAAAAATACTGCTCTGCTATGATAGACTAAGAAAAACATCGGAAGCATAAGCAGAAATCTTAGTATTGTTACAAAATACTACTGAAGACCCCACTTCATATACATCAGTGCTGCATTAAATTGAATGTAGATACAAGCATAGATGAGAAATCTAGAAATTCCTTTTGTCATTCTTGGAGCTTAGCTTTCAAAGGAGACTTTGTTGCTGCAATGTTAATTACTGGAATGCCTAAATATTGGGTACCTACAACTAAAAAAATATACCTAGGTTCCTTAAATCCTTAATGCAAAAAGCTAAGTACCATGAAAGGGCGATCCATAAAAGCCATCATATTGAGCGTGAGTCCTCATAAACTAGCCAATGTAGGGCAGGTGAGGATAAAGCAATGCCTTTCTTTAAATCTTGCTTTTATTCATATGTATTCCTGGAAGCACCTTCATCTCCATGGGAGTCACAAGCAAGAGTGTGTAATCTTTGTAAAACATTTGTGTCTGTTGTTATACCTTTGCATATACCTTGTGCAAAGTGCCTGCCTAAAACGGTGTGGCTTCTCTCTGTTTTTTGTAGTTAGCTCTGTGGTCAGAGCACTCATGGTCTGAACATGATTCTTCCTCTGTCTGTGGAGGGGAAGGTCTTACCCACTTTGGGGTCTACAGACTTGTCTGTGAAGTGAAAGTGTCTCAGATACTTCAGCTTTCAAGAACAGTTAAGCCACAGGCAGAGGGGTACAAAGAATTAATTTTCCTTTGACAGAAGAACAAACCAAACCAACCAACCAACCAAACAAAAAAAACCCCAAAACAACTGAATGCCAGGTTTTTATTTTAAGTTTGTGTCGCACTTTGGATACAATATGTATAAAATCTTTAAATCACAAACAGTAATATGGAAAAATTAGTGTATTTTCTGTTCTATAAGGTAAGCACTAATAATGCCACAGACTACCCTGTACCTCTCTCTAAATTTACATAACATCATGGCTTTGGCTGGAGATACTATACCTACGATTTTTCCAATTAAGGGCAGTATTAAACTGGGATGTGTGTGTACCTACCTTTTTAATACAGCAGTCTAGTATATAACTCTTATTACCTGATTTCAGCTTCTATAGATAATAATTTTACAGATACTGTGGCAGGTCAAACTAATATTAATGGCTAGGTTTTTGTGCTACCATGCATGTGTATGAAAAATTTGTTAGAAGACTTTTTTCGCATCAAACATAGTATGAAGAACATAGCTTGGGTATGTGCAGAGTTAATGAATGGCAGCTGTTATGGAATATGTAGTCCTTAATTACTTGCTAGTTAAGTTCCCAAGGTTGTAGTGATTCTATAATGTAGAAGCTGAATCCATCAAATTCATCTTAGACAGGATTCAACAAATTGTCAGTCTTAATTGCTGTTTTTGGGATTAGCAAAAAAATGTATTAACACTTCAAAACAGTGTGGCAAAATGATCTACCATTTATTCCTTTATTTCAGATGTATGTTTCCCAATGGTTTGCAGAGGCAGGCAGGCACGTCAGTACCATGAAATTTGTGAGCATCACTGAAAGATATGTGACACTCGATAGGGCTATAACAAATAACAGTAAGAAATTGTATGCTGTTTGCTACTGAATGCTGTGCAAGCTCCCTAGAATCTTGTCTTGCAACAGGAGATGGGTCAAAGCATCATTCATACAGCCTACTGAATGGGGGCATGATGGGGTGAGTTTGCATGCATGCATGTTGTGATCTCCCACCTCACCATCCACAGTACTTAACTGAACCAGAATTTTAAACTGAGATTTTTAAAGGTTCAGCTTCCTGTGGTCTTTGATATGATTTCCCGTGCAGTCATAGGGCGATTTAAGCTCTGAGATGCTACCTATGCTGTGGAATATCAGTGCATAGTACAGTAACACACAGAAATTTTATTGAAATGTATGCTAAATGCAATAGTAATAAAATACTTGCTTGTCCTTTTTTGTATGCCATTAATATCATTCACATATATGTCTTCTTTTTACATGAAGTGCCTATATCATAAATTAAATGCTAGCAGAAAATGTCTCTTAATAAAAAGAGAGATCTACATCCTTATATATGTTTGTGCACACACTCCAAATGAGTAACTGTCAGCTAATTTACTTGGTTTATCCATATAGATATGGCCATTTGTCATGACAAGATAGTTAACACATGACACTGGCATCCCTCTTGGGCATAATGCAAGCCATCCATTCAGAAAATACAGCACTGGTGTAAGGAAGGAAGCAAAACCAGCTTTAAAGGCATTGGCTGGGGCTGGGGTGGAAAAGCTTTTCTCCTATCACATAACATGGAGTGTGCCCTGCACCTCTTCTCTCTCCTCCCTTCTTTTTCCTGTTTTTTGTGGGGGTTTTTTGCTTTTTTTTTTTTTTTCCCCTCCTCCTTTTCTCTCTTAGCCATCCTACTAGTAAATACAACACTGCTCTTTCATATTCTGAAGTTGCATTATTCCTGGAGCAGTTATGAGAATAAAGTAGAAGAGGGCTGCTATGTTAGTGACACTGGCATCAATTTTATGAAGTCTATGAAGTAGCAATTGTTGGAGAATTACACACAACTGACAGCAGCAACTAACGGATTTACAGGCAGAGCCACCTGACAGATATGGGAGCTCCCCCTCTATAGTATATTAGAGGAGTTTTTTGCCTGCTGTTTGCTTCAGCAATTTCTGAATGCACAGTCTTCAGTGCCTGTATTTGTAGAATTATCATTCTGTGTGGAAGTCTGTACATAAATGATGAAATGATAAAACCACAAGTTATTTTACATGTATTACTTCTGAATTAAAATACTAGCTGATGTCAGTTCCTTGTTACTCTTGTCTGAATCCACTGTCTTTAATTGCTCTGCCTCAGTTAAATTGAGTTCAGAGTTATACTGTTTTATGTTTATCATATATATGTCTATAGTATAGGAAAGGAAACTATTTAATATTTATTATTTTAATGATAATGATCAGAAAAGTAAATCAATTTAATAAAGTTGCATTTATCATAATATTTGAATGATCTGAAATAATAAAACTGTCAGTAAATATCATTTTGTATTGTCAATATATATTATTAAGGCCTTATTATCAGAGGCAGTGAATGTCTTTTAATTTCTAGCTTTTCACCTTGGTAGTCTTTTGTGTTCTTTCTATTCACTCACTTGACTTAAAGTCACACTTAGTGAAAGTCTTAATCTTATCTATGACTAAGTAAATATAACTAATAAAAAAAATAGAATCAGTGAACAAAAATTATGTTTTAAGAATTATTCTGAAATGCTCAGCAGAAATTCTTATTTATTTAATGAACCAAAGTTAGCCCATCCACATTGATTTTAATACTGCTGTTTTTTCTTTGTGAAAGTTTTTACCATTCATTGAAATATCAATTCCTAAAAAAACAAAACAAACAAACAAAACAAAACAAAACAAAACAAAACAGACAAACAAAAAAATCTTTCAATTTTAACTAGCATCATCAGAAGCACATCTGGTATCAGGCATATGACCTGAGTCTCTTTGTACCTGGAAGGGTGGTCTTCCCAGCTACTCACATTTATTCCTCGTTTACAAAGGTACTAAGACAGATGTACATAACAATATCCATACACACTTAACTCAGTCCATTCTTTATAGCTGAGTTATAAAGTGCCAACACATTTGGCATTTGCCACCCTGTAAATGGTAGCATTGAGGGATAAGGGAATTATTTTAATGATGTAGAAGAACTATTTGGGTATATTATGTTTGGCTACTTAAGTAATTTAAAAAGGCTCAGTGCCAATTGTCATCTGGAATAAGGAATTATAACAACTGGACATCAAGGAAACTGTGAAAGTCAATGTTTTGTAAGAGTGCAGAGTTTGTTTTTTTGCTAGCACTGCTCAGCTGGTAGTGCACAGTGATACACAATACAACATCATAAATTTCTTGAGCTATTAAGAAAATAAAAGGAATCACCTCTCTCTCATTTCCACTATGGCATCTGCTTTTTTGTTTTCTTCCTGCACCTGTCTGCTTGTTGCTTCATCTCAGCCAGAGGAATGAGTAGTCATCATAAGCAAGAAGATGGGAAAATACATCTCCAATCTGTCTTGTTTAACTGCTCAGGCTGGTAACACCAGCCTCCTTTCCAACAGTGTTTACCCTTTGTCTCAGTCTCCCCAGCTAATAACTTCCACTGTAAATGCCACAGTACACACAAAGTTCTTTCTCATCCAACTTAAACCTCATTGGTGGCTTTGTCTGCTATGAACATCTGCCTCATGAACCTTTGTTATTTGCCTACATTCATTAATGGATAAGATCAAAGAAAGTGGATAATCTGTCCTAAAGGAATTAATGTAGATTATTATGAAAAAAAAGTATTAAACTACAGAAAATTTCATGTATGTCATGAACAATGCAGAAAGGATATAATTTTGGTGTTACATTTTAGAAATGGGAGGACTTCAACTTTTGCAGGGAAGTAGAGCTTAGGTTAAAACTGCAGTTTTGAATTTCTGAGTCATAATAATATTTTTCATTCAACTTCCGGTTGGTAGAAACATGGAATCATATATGCCAGAAAATATTTAACCAAAGTATTAAAAATGTGATGACAATCTGTCTTCGTAATGCAGCGTTTTCCCATTGCGTTACCGATTGGTTAATTAAAGTATGAATGTACTTTAAATGCATTACATCTGCTTTATGTTTATGATGAATGCAAGACACTTTCCTCTTTTTTGTGTTTATCCGCAATAAGAGGCTTGGAAGACTGTAAATAACCAACAATAAAATAAATAATAAAATAAAAATAAATTAATTTAATTATTTATTTATTAACATTAGGGAGCAAACCATCTCAGAAATATGAGGGATTTAATTTGTGCAGTGGCACCAATTTAGTTATTTATTATTTCTACTTGGAGTAAAAATCTTCATTAACTGAAAATACACAGTGAATGAGGGCAATTATTTTGGTTGGGTTAAGAAGGAAGGATAAAAGAATGACTACCTGAAAAAGTAGTAACTTCAATCCTGGTCTGCGGCTAGGCTGATTCCTTGAGGTAGGAATTTGGTCTACTTCTCCAACAGTAAAGAGAGGAGGGAAAGCGAAGCAGCTGGGTCATATTTTAGTGAACGAGGATCTCTAGAGTCTTGAGCTACAAATAGAGAAGAACTACTGACAGTAACTTAAGGGAAGGTGATTGTGCTTCTTGGTTGTTCTCCAAAGGCATATGTATTTAAAAATTGAGATCTCCTGTGACATTGTTCCTGGTTTCTGTTTTCAAGAAGAATGGCTCTCCTCTTTTCAGGAGGCTGATTCATTGTGTATATTTATATGCACCTAATATCTGCTTGCAGGGTTTTGTAAGCTCCTATATCCTCCGAGATACAAAAAATAAATTCAGACAGCAAGATCTAATATGACAAAAAGTTCTGTTAGCAATATGTGAATGTGGAAAATATACCAGTAAGTTTCCAAGTCATTGCAATGTGTCTATGTGTATCTAGGAGAACTATAAGTTCATTTAAGTTAATTGTTGGTTTTCCAAGAACAGCTGGAGCAAACTGCTCCCTATATGTGGGGATACAAAGCTGAAAATTCTTTGAGTGCACTGTTAGCTGTGAGTAGTAGAGAGCAGTTTAACAGATAGTGAGCATTTTTTCTCTGTTGTTGCATAGCAAGACTGTTAAGAGGCAGAATAAGTCAAAGATATGGAAAAAAAAAACAACCTGTAATTAGTCAAGGAAGTAAGAAGGCTGTTAACTCATGACAGTGGTTTGCAGTGGTACAATTAGTACTATAGCTGCCAGGCGCCTCGTGTGACTGGGATCATGAACCAGATCTGCTTCAAAAGTTTACTCTGGATTTGAGGAAATTATGGGAACTTCAAATAGGTTTTATATAAGGACCATCTGTACGTTGAAATCAGTTTTGGAAAGGATAATGAGACTGATTTTAGGTATGAAAGAGTTTTCCACTGTGTTACACTGCAATAAATTGTTGTATTTTGACATGATAAAAAACAGGAGGATGTTTTAGTTATGTTTCAAAGACACCTTAAAAAACAATATATAGATTTGGTAAAGAAATGCATACACTTTTAGTCATTATTATTTTTTATCCTATGAAGATTAACAAAATAGATTTAAAAAATTAAGAAAGAAAAAGGTAGTAAGTATCTTGCTTTGATTGTTGGAGGTTGTGCAGAACACAGACACCGTGAGGCAAATCAGCTGTTAGGAAAAAACAAAAAAAGTTTTATTCTCTGTTATCTATTATTTTTCAATCATGATTTGGAAGTTTTGGATTTGCTAGGGAAAACAGAAACAGTACAAAATGTTTTACTGTTGTATGGTGCAGGATGTGTGGTCTCTTTCTGCCTTTTGCCATTGCAAAAGCTCTCAGGCCACCAGACCTTTCTTTTTTTACTCTTACCCTGTCCCATCCAGGCCTCTTGTAATGGACTAAGGAATCAGACTTTTCAGTCTGTGCTTAACTGAGTGACTTGTCATTTTTTAATGTATATCATCTGATAAATTTTCAATGTTATGGAACCACTGTTTCTTTTTGGTTGTTTTATTACTACATTGTCTCTTTTTGTATTTTTTTTTTCTGAATGGCATCTTATCTGAACCAAATCATTCATCTTCCAACTGACGTTATCTGTATACATGGACATTACTGAAAGTGTTTGAATATCAACGTCACTTACAAATACTTATAATTAATACTTAAATATAAAATTATAATTACAATTGTTAAAATAAGTATGCAGTTCTTGTTTGCAGATGGTGAGGATTTGAAGAAATAACTTTTAAATTAACAACAGTCAGTTATTAAAATCTGAAAGAACATGTACTAGTATCTCATACAAATAAAATCACGTGTTTCAAGAGCTGTTCAAAAGGGATCTGACATTCTTAAAAAAAAAATAAAAGAGTGATGCAAATAAATTAACATATACAAAACTAAGCGAAGTCAGTTCTGCAAACCTATTGTTAAATAAAAGTATGGTTTGTTGGGAATTTTGTGTAACTTGAGCAAAACCAGTTGCTAACAGGTTTTTTGATGCAGAGGGGTATATAAAATTGATATTTTGTCAGTAATGGCACCATTTCTATCTGAGCTACCTTCCATTTTATCTCTTAGAATAGCTATTCAGGAAATTAAATGTACCCAGTAGTAGCACAGATCTGGCATTTCTCAATGGGCAACTTCTATAACAGAATACTTTTATGTATTACATCTTCACAATAATGGAATACATAAGTTTTCTCATAAGTGGATATAACTGAAACAAAGCTTTCCTTAAGAGATAAATATTTTGGTATGCTTTTTAAGACAGTTTATAGGTATAATATAAGACAATGATATCAAAATTAAACTTTCTAACTTCGTCAAACAAGAGCATTACAATGTTGCATTTTTCTGTCTATGAGGGAAAAACCCCCACCATCCAAACCCACTCCCCACCTTTTTCTTAATTAAAAAAAAAAAAAAAAGTTTACACATATTTAAATTTCTACTAATAATATTTTATGTAGTTTATATTATTTCAGTATTTTTCCCGAAGTTTAATAACAGTCTATTAATATTTGTGACCACTCAATCTCAATCTTTATTTAGAAATTCAGTTTTTTGACTTTCAGTCAGGGCCCTGTTGGACTGCTGAGCCCATTTAGTTGTTCATCTGTGGAAGAGTACCTAAATTGCTGGAAGCTGTAAGTATTGGAGAGAGAAGCTGAAAGTAAAATTGACAGAAGGTAGAGCACAATATTGGTAGGCAGGTACTGGAAGTGCTAGAGAGAGGTAAAAAAAATTAAGTAATTTTTAAGACTGGACAGAAATGACTGTGGAGAAAGAAGAGATGAAACAGAAAAAGTCTGAAGTAATTGTCTAAAGGACTGTAGAGGATGAAAGGTGAGAAAGTGAGAAGAAAAGATCATTTGAACAGAATACTTAAAACACAAACTCCCTTTAGTTTAAGTGGTTCCAAGGGCATAGGACATAGGATGAACTCATGTTATTAATGTGTGTAGTAAATTCTGGAAAAAATGGGGAAGACTGAAGGGAAGATAAAGCATTTGTCAAGAATATAACTGAATAGAGTAGAGTAAGTAGTTTTTTGCAGAATCATGAGATTTTTGACTAATCGTCCATAATTGAATTAATTTTCTTTAACCTTTTATTTTTACCAAAAAAAAAAAGCAAAAATAATAGATTTTAAAAGTACTTAATAAATAAAACCCAGGTATTTAAGGAGCCTACAGAATCCATACATATGTTGTTTTTTCAACACTGACAATAAAGAGCTTGTAGCTTATGTTAGATAATTAACAGATGAAGAACAATAAATAAGAACAATTCTAACTGAGAGTATTTTGAACTTAATCAAAACAAAAGTCTTGCCTTGTATATTTTATTAGTAACCTGGAAAAATCACAGTCTGAACAAACACTTCGTTCTTTCACCCTACTTGTACTTTTTTTTCTATCAGCTGATAATAAAAAAAAATATTCTCTATAGTAGTTTAGTATAGCACAGTGGTCCTTCTTTTTGTCCTTCTGTTTCTGAAGAGCTGTTTAATTTGTCTGAGGTCACGTGATAATCTGGTAGATAATATTTTGTTTATTGAGGCTGGTAATATTCTTAAGATGCTGTTGTGGTTTAACATGGCAGGCAGCTAAATATCACACACAGCCATTTGCTCGCCCCCCTCCACAGTGGGATGGGGGAAAGAATCACAAAAAAAGAAACAGCTAAACCTTGTGGCTTAAGATAAAGGCTCAAAGGCTGAATTTTTTCATCAGCACTTTTGGGCTTTTCTTAAAACATTCATTTGTTGATGACAGCATGGTGTTCTTAACACTGAAAATTAGCCTGTACAAAGTTGCTGAGGTGGATTTTTTTTTTTATTTCTTAATGTGACATGCACTCTGGTTTGCTATTTCATAAAGAAACATTTGAGATTATTGTTTTTTTTGTGATGTTGATAGATTTTGTGCGCCTTTTAGTTTTCTCATCCTGTAGTATTACTCTTCAATAAAGTTGTTATAATCTTGTGAAAGGCGGGGGGATTGGACTAGATGATCTTTCGAGGTCCATTCCAATCCCTATCACTTCGTGATTTTGTGTTTTCTTCTTTCTGTCCTAACTAAATTTTAAAGCTAAAAAGTGTTCTAGACTGAACAATGCCCGAATGTTTAAAATTCTCACAATAAGTTGTGGTTTTGCACTTGCCAACTAAGAAAGATTATGGAAAAAGCCCTTCTGGAGTCTGTTGTATTCACTGATTTTCGAGGTACACAAGCGCTAAAAAGGATTCTGAAAGACTCAGGGAATTTTCAGGTGAAGTTGTGCTGGAGTTCCTTCAACATGCGCTCAACAAGCATCTCACAGCATGTGTCGTTCAGGTTGCCAGCACTTAAAAAAACCTCCCAATATATGCAAGCAGAAAGTGTTATTTTTCATTTTGTTAATAGGTCTTAAGTACCCATATGTTCCTTTCATGAGCTGCTAGAAAATAGCTGGTATTTGCTGGCTGAAGCTCTGTTAGCTAATTCCTATTTTAACAAGCTGCTGACTGAATTTAAAGTGTTGATTATGCAGACAGAGCATTTGTGATGAAAACGACGTAGCTCCTGAATAGTATGAGTAGAAGACGTTTTAACTGGGCTTTCTTAGAAAATAAATACAAGATTAACTGCCCGTTTACAAGATAATAATTTAAAATGTGCTTGGCCTTCAGGGCTTGCATTTGAATAGTCATTTAATGACTTGATAAGTGATAGATATACTGATGAGTTTAAGGGTGGAAATGTTTTTTTTATAAATGGCAAGCATGAAAGAGGGCAAAATTTGTAGCAAACACTGTCTAGTCATTCAAGAACAAAATAGCCTAAGCTCATTTCAGCCCTATCTGTCTTTATAGGAATAGTATAAATTCTGTCAGGGTACTTGTCTTTCTCTGACCTGAAAAGTGCAGCCCGTTTTGAATAGCCAAGAAAAGGCATAATTAGTACCTTATCTGTTCAAATGTAGACTGACTTGGACCTAAGTTCTCAATTAACAAACAATATGAACCCATTCAGAATTGCTGGTGTTGTCACTTCTGAATTCCCCAGGGGAAGGGAAGAAATGTGTCTGTTTAACCTTAGCAACCTCGTTTATTAAGCGCTGATTTATTTCTTGTAAATTATGTGTCATTCTACTTCTTCAGCAATAAAAGCAGTCTGTGTAGGGCTACAATCAAAGGCAGGGGGATGTGGGGTGGGGGGGAAAGGAAAGAAAAAAGCTGAAATATCTACCCACTACCCATACTAATGAGTTTAGCTCCATCTTTATAATTTTATGTGAAAACATTTGTTGATCATCCAAAGATATGAAAACAAATTTGGATTTCTGATCAACATGGTTGGCAGTCCGGATTGGATAGGACCACACGAGCAGATTATGTCACACAAATTAATATGTTTGTTTTATTCTTTTGGAGAAGTTTGCAAGAGGCAGCTAGCATAAACTACTTACTGTATAACAAGATTGAAGATAACAGAATTAAGGAAATTTTCCTTTCTAAATCACCAATTCATAACTGTTTCTGTAGAGGAGTGATGGTTAATAAAATTCTGCCAATTCAATTTCCTATAGATAGGCTCACACATATTGTAACCTTACCAGCATACAAATGGCAATATTGATTAATTTAAACCAGCTGATAGTTTCTTGGGATCCAATTTAATGCTGCACAATTGAAGTTACTGTGGGTAATAATTTTAAAAGGGGATTCATTCTAGTAAGTTAGTACCTGTATATAGCATAGTATAGATGGTGGAGTGAGATACAAGGTAACTGAGTTGGTTCTCTGTAAAATTATCTGCAGGCCACCTTCAATAATTCAGGCTTCCAGATACTTTAAAGTCATGCTGTGAAGCCTAGCAATTACTGTGATAGAAAGATGGACCATCCTCTCACTTTCCCTCTGGACCTTTGTACAGTGACTATAGGAGAGTATGTGGAACACTTTTGGTCAAAAACAAATTCAAAAGTAAATCACTAGAATATGTCAAAAGGCAATACTATTTTTCTGAACTATATTGTACTTTACCAAAAGTCAACAAAAATACTAAAGTTTTGTTTGTTTGTTTGTTTAAAGATAATTGCATTTCATTTCAATAGCTCATTTTTTAATTAATATTCTCCCCTCCTCCCAGTACAAGGAGTGCAGATTGTGTTATCTTACAGATCTATTAATATTATTCTTAGAATATAGTACCTACTGAATTTAAACCTCATATAATGAAAGTGTTGTATTATTACTGTGAATTAACAAAATGTGCTCTTTAATATTTATCTTTCAATAGAATATGTATAAAAAAGATTGGTTTGAATGAACTGATAATGTCACCTGAGATGCTGGACTAAAATATGTTCCCTGATCCTCTTGTATTGAGTATATAAGCCATTTTTTAATGTACCTAGTTGAAGTAAAAACATAATCAGCTTCCTCTATAAAATCCTTCACTTTCAGCAGCAGAAGATAAATGAAATCTTATAGCTTTCATTTGAAACAGTCTCATGACAATTTTGTAAAAGAAAAGGGTATTGTCTTTGTCGTGAATTATTTTGAAACAATAGCATTAGTTTCCTCAAGGGCTAGTACTTGCTGACACATTTTCTTATTTTCAGTAAAAGTCTGAACGAGAAATACTGAACAGAGTAAATCTCAACTAAGAATATACAGACAAATATATTGAAGAATATATTTGTGTTTTTTTCCTGTTTCTTTTTTCTTTCCTCTTTTTTTCTTTTTCTTTTTTTTTTTTTTTTAATTTTAGACATCACTATCTTTGTAGGCTAAATACACTTTGTATTAATGAGCCTTTTGGTTAAAAAGCATGCGGTTTATCATAGAGGAATATTCCAAATCATTACAAATTAAGCCAATCAGAGCTTTATTTTTGTTTTCCAAATGGTAGAAAATAAATGTGAATTTGAATAAGTGAACTTGAGTAGGCAAGGATTGTTTTTTTCCATTATTTATTTTGTGTGCTAATATTAATATTTAAGAAAAATAAATAGTTTGTTTAATTCTATAAAATAATTTTACTCTAAAATGCTTAAAATTTAAAGAGCCCAATTATAGTTTAATAATGAAAACATAGCTATACTATTAACCTTAACATGAATACACTGATTTCTGTTAGTTGTTCATATTTATATTTTTAGTAACTTTATCGAAGAATACAGAAATTGGTTACTCTATGTCTGTGCCAAAAAAAAAAACAACAACAAAAAAATCATTTCAGTGCTACAAGACTTAAAATTCTACTTATCCCTCTGAAGGTGGTAAGATTTTTCCATCTTGTACGTGTAGTTATGGGAACTGGGAAGGATGCATTGATTACTTCAGGAGTTTCTAGCAGCCTGTGATGAAGTCTAGACAACTGGCCACGTCTTATCAACATGGAGTTTCTCTTGTGGTTTACAGACTGTCGGGAGCCAGCCACCCCTTGCCACCCCACTGCGACATGGATTCATGTAGCTCTGAGGAATTCTACCAGGCTGTTCACCACGCGGAACAAACCTTCAGAAAGATGGAGAGCTACCTGAAGCAACAGCAGCTCTGTGATGTTATCCTGATTGCTGGGAATCGCAAGATACCTGCACATAGGTAGGATATAGACATAAGATATTGAAACTATGAAAGTAAATGTGTTGGGAATGCTTATTTCCTAGAAATGCTCTTCTGTGTGTCCTTATGCCTGCTTTCCTCTTGCTTTAAGCATCACAAATGTGAGTAGCTGCCAAAGATTATATTTGAAGGCTGGGCCTTTGAATGTGTTTTTTCTTTTTTGTACATGTTTCAAAAGTTCAAGTAGCACTCAACTAGCAGGCATTTTATTGTGAGTGTACCAAACATTTGTCTCTGCTGTGACTCTGTTCATATGTAAGGAGAATGGAAACTTCTGAAATGTGATGCTGTACAGCTACACTACACAGAATATCTTTTCTAGCCTAAGTTCATGGTATTCTGATCAATCTGTCATACAGAGTCTCTCAGACACTTATACTGGAATGATACTGAACACTATAAGATTCTCTGGTGTTAAAGCAGCCAGTATAAATTAAACTAATCTTGGTTTTGGATTGAATTAGAACTTAAAATAGTCATTCTTAATTGAGATTTTGGTGTTAATTATAGCCTTTGATTTAGTGCATGCAAATAAAAAAATCAAGTCCTAGAGTTTAGATTAAAATACAGAGAATACTTTTGAGTTTCCAGGTTAGCAAGTCTTTTTGCATTTGAACTCTATATAAGGCTGCAAACTAAGGGTGCCCTATTACCTGCTTGTGCCCTGGTTTCTCTGCTGAGGTACTAAATCCAGGACAGAGCTATGGCTCCCAAACAAGAAAACTGAAACACAGCAAATGTATTTCTGAGTTACTAAATTAACTTTCTGGTGTAGAGGAATACTATAAGGTCGTCTTGGCAGCTTGGACATTGCAAAGTTTTTCTGCCATAAGTGAAGATGGACATGGAGACTATTCTTTTTTTCTGTTTTAGAGAAAAGTTGTATATTCTGTATTTCAATTCAAATTCCAATAATAATAGTAAGTGTGTAATATGCAAGACTGCAAATCCAAATGCGTTGTTCAAATACTAATAAGTAAAACAAGGCAGAAACTTTCATTACAATATTGAAATTGCTCCCATCATTATAACAAATGAAAAAAACCCCTCCACTTAAAAAGCAGTAACAGTTAGATTGATCTAGGTAGTTTGCAGCATGTGAAGCGGAGTCATTTTGGTTTCAGATTAGTGGCTGTATAGAAATCTTTCTCTTATTTCAGCATTTTTCGTTCTTAAGACTTTGTTTCTACTCTCCTGTCTTCTAAGAGCTGCTGGTTTTGGTGTTCCTCCCTTGCCTTGATGTACTCTGGTTCTCAGATGCCAGCAAAGTCCCCAGCAATTTCTACCCACTGACTTGGCAACTGACACAACTTCTGTGTTCCAGGGTTCTTGCCACTGTTAAATGTATTATGCATCTGGCACTTTATGCACCCCTGGTAGTTGTGTAGATCTCCCAAATTAGAAGGGAGGTCATAAAACATAATCACTGAGCTATAGCTCCCCACTTGGAGGCACCATGCCAAACTCTCAATCTTATTAGAGCTGCTTTTCACTGTTCGGGTGACTCAAACAGCTTTGAAATTATAATGTGCTTAAGACCTTTGTTGTCTCCCAAACATTGTGTTTGTGTAACCTAATCTTCCACTAAATAGGTTGCAGGTGTAATATTTCAAAAGAAAGAATAGCAAAAGGAAGTATAAACCAACCAAGTATTGTAATGATGAACAAGCAACCAGAAAGGATACTGAGAAAACAGACATCTGCAGCAGGCATTTCCAAGGTGCAAAGCAGCTGACATTTTAATTAGTTTGAAACATTAAGTAAACCTCAGGGTTTTTTTTTTTTTTTGTTTGTTTGTTTGTTTGTTTAATAGCTGTAACATCTATAGTTAACAATCAAATGCAAAAATGTAAAATACCTTAAAGAGAGAAAAATGCTAAAATAGTAATTTCCCTTCCCTTCAGTTCAGCTGTTGCACTATTAGCAGATCATCCTAATTTTAAAATGTTATGAACATGGAGTTTGTAGTTTCTCCACTTACTCTGGAGATACATGCTATATATATTTTTCTCATTTTCTGTACCTCTCATCTAGAATATAACCTCTTTAAGACAAGAAACATATTGTAACTTCACAATGCCTGGAACAGAAAGAACTCAGGCATTGCTGTTACAAAACAAACAATTGAATAAACCCAACCCACTAAAATTAACTCTTCTTTCTTCTATCCAGCTTACAATCAGCCACATGCAGTTGTACCTAGAAATCTAACTAATCTGAAGGTAGTAAATGTCACGTGAAGCACAAAAACATGAAGTAAATTTTATTCAGAACTATAGTGACATGATCAAAGCAAGGTAGAATAAAAGTCTTAATCAGGCGATAAAATGAAATTAAATATATTTCTTTGCCACAAATAATTTTGTTGTTTTAAGTGAAGACAACTCACTTGAGTTGCACTGTTTTTAAGTACAATAACCAAAATACCATATTCTACAGCTGCTGAATAAACGTAAAAAATGCTGCAAAGAAAACAGCCAAAGTCAACGCAAATAATAATTTGGACTGGAGAATTCATTAAAACTTCTAGCCAGGATTGTATAAATATACACAGCTCTAAATTCAGACTAAGGTTTAAACCATAAGTTGGATTTTGACTAGGAATGTCCTTGAAGCAATATAGGAAGTCAGTGTTGGAGTTAAAAAAAAAAAAAAAGGTTATATAAGAAGAGAGTTTATCTATCCCTATTCAAGAAATACAAAAAAGCTCCTGTATAACAGAGACTGAATTACAATAAACCAGAAAATTCATTACAAGCAGAAAATGCAAAAATATAGGAGGAGAGTTACATCTGCAACTTGCAATTCTGACTTTCATTGCATTTGTTAAGAACTGAAGATTGTGAATGAAAAGAAACTGAGAAATCTACTTTTGTTGTTGTTATTTTAATATTGTCAAGTATAGCTGAGTTTATAATGAGAAATCTGAGTTCTTTATTTGCTCTTTTCACTTAACATCAAAGAAACACGGACATTATGGTTCATTGTGATATTCAAGGGTAAGTGAGGATTCTTTCTGTGGTGTAAAAGGTAGCACAAAATGAATAGAAAATTACCAGGTAGGTATAAAACAGATACATTCTTTAGTTTCCCCATGTCCAGCTGAGAAGGGGGAGTGATAGAGCAGCTTGGTGGGCACCTGACATACAGCATCCTGATAAAAGCTGGAAGACCACACATCCAGATAAAGTTGATAAAATCTTTCAGCAAAGTATAATTTATGTTCCCTTTTTTAGGTGACAGAGGCCATAATTTTCAATGTATTTTGTACTATAAAAAAGGTGCAGTTTAAGAAAAAAACAGTATCAATAAGATGAAAAAAATGAACAGAGCTAAAAGGAGAGATGAAAGGATAAAGAACCAGGCAGAGAAGGAAAGATAGTGTAAAGGCATGGGTGAAAGAAGCAGAGTGCACAGTGTGGTCCTAAGACTCAGCTTATTTTCTTGAATCAGTCAGTAACAGATGCTCGTGTATAAACAGTACAACTGCCCTGTGTTCACTCTCGGATATCTGTAATTAGGGTTTGAGGAACTTCTTGAGTCAAACAGTGCATCTAAACTGTGGTATTTAACACAACCTACTGTCCATGAGTTTAAAAACAAATTATTCAAGTAATATGGTTAGGACAGAACAACAACAACAACAACAACAAATCCTGCTGTCAGAAGGAATTTAGCAAGGCAATTTAGATAAGCTTTTAATATTAACCTGGATTTTTTTTTTCCTTTTAAGAAGAAGGAGTAATAGATACAGAATATTTCCTGATACTGAGAATGGGATTTATATTTTAAAGGCAAGTTCTGTTATCTCCACAAGGAACTCTTCTGGTTTTATTTGTACCTTTTGAGTATATATCACTTAAAAATTTTGCACATGCAGAAATTAGCCTTGAGTTTTGAAGATCATTTCTGATAATTTAAAGTTGGTTATCCAGATGAGTTTTGGTTTTGACGTGGCCATATGTCTAATCTTGTAATCAATGGAGATCTATAGCGTAAGTTACATAGACACCTGTGTCTGATTGTGGTGTGTTGACCTTGGTTGATCACCAGGTGCCCATGAAGCTGCTCTGTCATTCCATGTCCTCAGCAGGACAAGAGGAGAAAATAAGATGGAAACATTCATGGTTCAAGATAAAGGTAGGGGGATCACTCACCAATTACCCTCAGAGACAAACCAAACTTGACTTGGGAGAAATTAATTTAATGTAATACCAGTTAATGACAGAGTAGGATAGTTAGAAATAAAAACAACAATAAAAACACTTTCCCCCAACCCTCTCTTCTTATCAGGCTCAGCTTCTCTCTTAACTCTTCTACCTCCTCCCCCCAAGAAGCACAAGGGGACAGGAGATTGAAGTTGGGTTCAGTTCATCACATGTTGTTTCTGCTGCTCCTTCCTCTTCACACTCTTGCCCTGTGGGATATCTCCCACATGAGACAGTCCTTCACTAAATTCTGGAGCACGGATCTTTCCCACAGGTGGCAGTTCTTCACGAACTGTTCCAGTGTGGGTCCTTTCCATGTGGTGCACTTCTTCAGGAACAGTCTGGAGAATGGATTCCCCTGTGAGCCACAAACCCTGCCAGAAAACCTGGTCCAGTATGGGACCCTCTGCATGGTCTGCAGCTCCTGTCAGAAGCCTGCTCTACTACTGGCTCTTCAGAGGCTACAACTTCCTTAGGGCACATCAACCTTCTGCAGTGTGGAGCCCTCTGCAGGTTGCAGGATGGATATCTGCTCCAGATAGGACACAAGGAAATGGAATGAAGCTGCATCCGGGGAAGGTCAGAATGGACATAAGGTAAAAGTTTTTCACCAGGAGGGTGATCTGTCACTGAAACAGGCTCCCCAGTGAAGTGGTCAGAGCAGTAAGCTTGTCAGAGTTCAAGGAGTGTCTGGATGATGCTTTTAGTTATATGATTTAGTTTTAGGTAGTCCTGTGAGGAGCAGGAAGTTGGACTCAGTGCTCCTTATGAGTCCCTTTGAACTCAAGATATTCTATGATTCTATTAAACCAGAGTACTAATGCTATTACTTTATGGAGTGTACATAGGTGGAGTAACTGAAATGAACCTTGAAGGGTGAAAGAAACAAGCGTGAGATGTCTTAGGAAGAAAGTAAAAAGCAGTGTTCAGCTGCCTCCTTTCTCCTGAGATGCCTTGGAGTACCCTGCCTGACTTTCAGTATGTCGTCCAAAAGAGTGCAAGGTTTTCATTGGTCTGCATCAGGCCTATGCTGATGAATCAGATACTCCAAAATCTCTGAAACTGGCCCTTGACATCTATGTTTAGGGGATGGGTTCCCCTTTCAAATTGAATGTTTGTTTGTTTGTTTGTTTGTTTGCTTGCTTGCTTGTTTGTTTTTAAATACAACAACAAAAACCAACAAGCAAACAAATAAAATCAGGATGACAAAGGAGGCTGTACAAGAATAGTTTGGATCAGTCGGGTCTGCAAGAACTGACAGCCCACTATCAAAAAAGAGGTTGAAGATCACACTCTTCAGATGATTGATACATAATCTGAGCTTTTTGTCACTACTAATTGGGCCTGTTATTCACTTAGAGTCTACAGATACATGGTTTCATCAATTAATGTCATTGTACAAAGTTAGAATGGGCAGTTCAGCTTTTCTTTCTAACTGCTCAATGTTCAATACACTCATGGCTTGCAATGGGATGGCATATATTAGGTACACCATGTTTTCTTTCTTACCCTGAGATGCCACGTGTGTCCTTTGCCTGTTTACTCTGAAAAGTAAATTATTTCTGCTTTGAAGGAACAAGTAATGACAACGTAAAAAATTGATGTAGCTGACAGTTTGTTGGCAAGTGTGTCTGAGACTAGGGGAAAACTCAGAATCAAGAAGGAAAGGAGTTGTTCATGATCAAACCAGAGACAATGGGCAGAATAGACAATGAATGACTGTACATACTCTTCACAGGCAATAGAAATTAGTAGCAGATGCTTTATTAGTTCCCAATATTCTTTCACCCAAAGTAGTTTTTGAATTCCACATCTTGAAACATAGAGAGTATAAACACTTCAACATCCACTGGTGAATTTTGTCTCAACATCTTCCAAAACAGAGGTGGTACGGCCCTACTATTGTACATAACATTCCTCCCCTGACTATATTGTTGTTCCATAGAAATTGAGTACAATTTTTGTTTTGAAAGAAGATAAACCAAATGTGAATCCTGGAGAGACTGCATAAAGGAACTCGAACACTCTTTTTTAATCTTATTTTTATTGTATTGTCACTTTGGAAATTCCTGAAAATGTCTCTGATCCTCAAATTAGTCAATGGAATGAAAAGTGGCTATACTAATCCACAGGAGAAGGAGGGAAAACAGTCTGTGAAAAATGTCTGTTGGTACAACGTAAAACAAAAGCTTGCAATATATAAGTGGTCAATGGAATATTTTTGTTCTCTGAGACAAGATACACAACATGATTAGAGGATCTTTTTAGAATTTTATGGACAAGAATAATTTATGATATATCTCATGTCTTTCTTTGCGTACTTACAAATTCAGAAAACACAGACAGTTATAGCAGTAATAAACCCAATTAACATATCGGTGTCCTGACTGCAAAGAAAGAAATGTAGATGGCAAAGGATTCTAGATTTGAAATGCTGACTAGATGACAGGTGGAGGTAGAAGGTATATGTAGTGGCAAATTCTTCAACAGAGAATGGATAGTACACATTTCATGCTGTTCTTAAGTGAAGTGTAATAGGGTCTAAAGAACATAGTTAACAGATAAGAAAATAGAAATGAAAATGTTGCAAAACAAATAAATTACCATTGTTAAAACATAGAATGGATTAATACCTCAAGGTATGAATAGCTTTTACAGCAAAGACTATGTACTTAGTTTTGCACAGTCTGTTAGGGAGTATAGAGCAATAAGGTTTAGGTTTGTGCTGTATTACTGAATCTGAGTTGATTGAAAATGACACCGTTTTGTATTTCATGTGTATTAAAGCCAGTTGTAGTAGTGAGTGTGGGAAAGACTGAATGAAAATAAAAGGAAATACATGGCATATCTGATTCTGAATTATGGTCAACATGAAAGTCAGTGATCCCAATTAACTACAAATTAGAATTCTGAGATTGGAAATGCCAATTTAAAGTTGGCAGGCAATATTTGGTCTCAAAAAAATATTGGCATCTGGACAATTTTTCTAAGGATCTTTGGTACTGAGCAGGAAATAGTCTGTGTACTAGATTAACTTTACTGTTAACTATATTTTTGCAAAGCTCTTATAGCTTTTTCTGTATTTGGTAAACTGGTGACGAAGAGTACCACAGTTATCAGGAAGGGCACTCACTACCTGGTGTAATCCAAACCAGTTGACCTGTTCCACAGCTTGTTCCTTTTTTGTATTTGACTCAAAAAAGATGGCAGTCTTGATTGTACAGGCAGTGTTTGCTTACTTTTTTTCCTGTATTTTTTCAAGTTCATGCTTGGATATACATTAGTTCTGTAAGTCCTAAAATTTAAGAAATCATGAAATCTTCTCTATATGTACAGTAAATGTTTGCTTGCTATAAGAAGAGCTGTGGAGCACCACTACCAGTAAAAACACTCAATGTCAGCTCGTGTCCTCTACAGAGCAACAAATCATATTTAAAAGCAACAAATGTTCATCTCCTATATGAAGTAGCACAATGTGTGTGGAAAAAGTTGTGGCATGTCTATGAGCTTTCAGTCCAAGTAACATCTGTGATTCTATTCACTTGGCAGTAAAATATCATTAGAACTTGCTTAAAGAATATAAGTGATCAAGGTTTATTTCTTTTGATTGTTTGTTTCTTTAAATTTCTAAATGCACCAACAGGGTTAAGAGAATTCTGTAATCAAAGGTATATGTGAAAACGGTTGTGAAAATTGCAAGGAAACATTTTGTAATAGAAGAAACCAAAATCTGATATCATAGGACAAAAAAAAGGTCACAACAGGAATCAGTTATATGCTATATTATAAAAGAAACCAGAAATATATCGGGCTGAATTTAGTTTTAGTAAAGGTAGAGAAGTCCCTCAACCTGGAGAAAATCTTTTGGGGTCCATGAACTCATTTTAGCAATGAGTTACCTTCTATGATTTTCAAGGAAGAAAGAGTTTATTGTGTATTCTCACTGCCAGATCAGTAGTTGAAAAAAGGTGACATCATGAAACACCTGACCTTTCTTGATGAATAGGTCAACATGCCTTTAAACCAAGATTTAGAGCTGTTTAGAGCCTCCTGAGCTACAAAAGCAGCAGATCATTACAGATTAATTGATCCCTTTGATTTCTCACTTTTCATTTTCTATCTAAACACTGGTACACAATTAAGATTTGCAAAAGGTGTCACCTTTCACAATTAAGTTCCCTTCAGTTCAATTTAGCTTTTGAAGCACTTGCCAAGGAAAAAGTTTGTGTCATCAAATAGGTTAACTTTTTGGTTATATCCAGTTGAGGAAGTAGCTGATTCATTATTTCTAGTAACTGTTGATTAACATAAGGGGCTTAAAAAAACCCTCCCCTTCCTTTATCCTCTGTTGAAAAATTTGTATTGCTTGTTTAGGTGAGCTGCTACTTCTCAGAATCTTTCTGTTCACTTAAGCCTTCTTCTTTAACAGGTGATGCAAACTGGTAGGAATAAACCTTAAAATAAAATGGGTAGTGAGGACCTTATATGCATTACATATTTTTCAGGGTTTTTCACTTCACGATTGGTCTTGTCTGGTCCTGTAGACTGAATACTCATTTGCAGCTGGAATCCATTAGATGGCTTCTTTGAGTTTCCTCACCCAGAATAATCCATGAGACAAAATGCAGAAAATCACAGATTTTTGTAGAAATTTGTGAAAGAGATATAATCCTTCTGTTATTTACTTTCTATCCTCCCTTTTCTTTTTTTTTTTTTGAGTTGAGAATACATGGATAAGAAGATTATATAAAAAATGTTTGAACATAAACGATATAAATTACATCAGATAATACAGTTTAAAATATTTCAATTTATCATTGACTGGTCTGTTAGAACTTCTGTTCATTCATTTGTCCACTGGTATTGATGCAGCAACAGGTTTTGGGTTTTGGCTTTGTTTTTATCAAGTGACCAAAATGAAGACTCACAGTCGATTTTAAATGGTGGTTAATAAATCTGAAGCAATAAGGTGATGCAAAATGCTCTCAAATGGAAGTCTTCATCAGAAACCTAAATTACATCTCTGCTAGCTGTGAGAGATTGTATCTCACAGAAAATGATAATTTTGTTGTGGTTTTGCTTGTTTGTTGTTTGTTTTGTTTTTGTTTTTACTGTTTTTGTTTTTGTTTTGTGTTTTGTTTTGTTTTTTTTTTTTAATTCAAATCAAGCATTTAATAACAGTGAATCCGGTCACTTTTAAATAAGTGATCAGAACAAGTATTTGAGGAAGTGTCATGAGATTTTTAGTTTTCTGGAATTCTACAGTTATCTTGGTTGACTAAAAACATACTTGTGATACTCAGTTGAGATAATAAATAGAACACACATTAAAGTAAATGTTCCTCAGTGGTAAAATAGATAAATAAATAATGATTTGGATGTCTCTAAAGGTAGCAATGAAGTATATTTCTAAATTAATCTTTTTGTAGACATCTTTTGTTTTTATTAATTACATTAACATAAATTTGAACTGTTTGTGAATTAGGATCTTTACTTCTAAAGTTTGTTTTTGCTAGAGTTTAACACAACATGAGAAGTGATAAATCTATGGCACCTAATTAGTCATTGTCCATCATTTGTGTCAGAGTAAAGTTCATATATCTGTTCTCAAGCTGTCCTACTTGCAGGAAAATATGGTAGCTTAAAGCACTGTGAAATTATGAAGCCAATTCAAACTGTCATATTTCACTTTGTTATTGGGATGAGCTAAGAGAGCGAAAGCAATCAATTATCTCACTGGCTGATAAGCAGTAACTTGTTTATTGTTTGCATTTGGTCTGTTTTGTTGGTGGGGGTTTTTTGTTGTTGTTTTTTTTTTTGTTAATTTGTTTGAGTTTGTTTTTATTTTATCTAAATCAGATCCCTACAGAAGCCATTCATATTTTGTAAGAATTTTGAAATTATTTTCTTTTGGAAATGTTTCTTAACAAAAACATTACATTAGACAATGATTGTCTTTGTTTTTTTTAGTGAATAGTATGTTAAGCTATTAACAGTTTTATAGAAGGTTGAAGGATTGTGTAAAGTTTACAAAAAAATGACACCAGTTTCTAACTTTTTTGCAGACTTGTCCTCAGTTCTGTCTCTGACTACTTTGCTGCCATGTTTACAAGTGATGTTTGTGAAGCCAAGCAAGAAGAGATCAAAATGGAAGGCATAGACCCCAATGCACTGTGGGATCTTGTTCAGTTTGCATACACAGGTATTGTACTGCATATATTATACTTTGTATAGAGAAATATGTTGGTAGTGTTGTTTGCTGAATACCAATGGATTATATTTATTTTCTAAATATATTTTATTTTTAGTCTCAATTAAAACAGTTATTTACCATTTCTAGGGCTGAATTCAGATTGTTATCTTTTGTTTTGAAACTGTTAAATATTTCAGGCTTGGTGGGTACAAGAAGACAGTCTAGGAAACAATATATATTTCTTGGTTTTCAAATAATTAGACTTCCCTATATGCATGTGATTCAAGTTACATGAGTTCATTGAAGGAACAGCTGTATTTTTTTGAAGAATAGCCCTATGTTGCTATCTTAGTCAAATTTCAGTTTAAATAATTACATAAATATTTTAAAATTTTAAATAATAAAACGTTTGAGCTGGACTTCATCACTTTCATTTCCTGTTATAGGCTCTTAGTCTGTTGTGTAAATTTATGAATGGCTCATAATGCAGGGTTAATAACTCAGAACTTCCTTCTGAATAGTTATTATATTTTAATGTGTAATAGATTTGGCTTTTATCCATCTTAAACAAGCTGTTATGCATGATGTATCTGAAGTGCATTAATATGAAACAATACTAAAGTTACAAAACAAATTAATTAAAATAAATGCCAATAATAAGATTTACACTCTGAATTTGTCTCCCCTTGCCTATAAATCACAAAAGTATAAAATATATGCTGTTTTTTATTCTCTTTCCTAAAAGACATAGTCATATGTTTAAATTAACAAGATTTTATCTTAATGTTTCTAGTGAATATTTGAATTTAGCTTCAATTTAAATGGATAGCCCGTACCCTGCCGTTTTAATCCTCTCTAAATACACATATATTAATTTAATCACAAGTTGCTGTTTGCTTTGATATATTTAATCAAGATATTTGCTATTTATTTTATGACATAATAACTCTACTGTCTTAACAGGAAACAGAAACTGCAAATAAACATAATTAAAGTTAAAAAGTGTAATTCCAATGTTTTCTAGTTTACCCCATATGAATTTGAATCTGTAATGTTCTTTCTTTTAAACTGTCATATGAAGCCCAAACTACCTTAAAAATGGTAACATTATGTGACATCATAATGTCACCTTGAAGAATTAGAAACTTAAGATGACAACAAAGGGCTCTAATTTCTGTTACCCGCAGTGATAATCCATCATTATCCTTTTAGTTCTAACACAATTTGGAGACCAATAAAGCTTAAAAAATGTCTTATTAAATTTATACTTGGAAAAGAAATTTCACAAATACTTGCTGAAGAGGAAACAAAAGTACATTTAGCATGCTAAAGAGAACACATATTGGATGCGATGAACCATTCTGTTTGGATTACTTTGTCTTGTATTTCTGTTCCATAAGGGTCTTTGTCCTGACTTTTTTGATTTACCCAGATTTATTCTCACCTTGTGTCCTTATCTCTTGAAATTCATGTTACATTGTTTCTTTCTCTATTCCTTTTCTTCATATCAGATGTCTTACAAAACTCCTAAATTTCCTAGCTACAGTTATGATAGTAAATATCCTGTTTCCATCCTTGTGCAGAGGGCAAGAGCATTTAACGCTGCTATGGACAATTCAGTGATAACTCACAGGTCACCAGAGAATTCTTAGAACATGGTCCCAAGCTTGTTCAGTTTATTGAAATTAAACATTACTTACTCCTTGGTTAATCATTCTGTTTTCCCATGTTCTTTGCCAGATCAAAACCTGTCCCTTTAGACCTTTTTGTTTTTTTCCTATCTTTTCAACCGTCTCTCATGATTTATCTATCTTCATAATTTCTTATATCTTTTCTTGCCCCCTGATTCCTTATTTACCACCAGTCTAGTTCATGCCCCCTTTTCCTTTGAGTCAGTTCACTTTCTTCAGTAGAACACTGAAAAGTAAAGGAAACAGGCACTATTCTGATACCCGACCATGTAGCAACCAGCAGAAATTCCTGTTCAGCCTTTTATTCTGTAAGCTGTAGCATAGATAGTCTAGACAGAATATCTGGAGAATCTGTCCGCCAAATTCCATTTACTGACCTCAGAATATATGAAAAAGTTTTCAGCAACTCATGTCTGTGCCTTGTTTAGCTCTTTATTCTTTTACCCCAGGAAGAGCAAAACATTCTGACGATGGACAGTTATTCACTCTTCCATTTTCTTTCTCCTGCCACTGCCTTCTAGTTCAAGGAGATTAAAATAAATACAAAAATTCACATATAGTTGCTGCTGTTAGAGATAAATTTTCCCTGGAGACAAGTGAACATTTCAGGAAAATACAGTTGAACATGGGCTTGTTTGCAAAAATTTAGAAGTTAAGAGTATTATACTGCAGATTTTTTTAGATGTGATTTTAAAAAGGAAACAATTTCCACTTTATATTACCTCTAATTCAGTCAGGTTTAGAATTTTTGGAATCTAGTGAAATTGTTAATTTTTTTACTATGAATCATACATGTTAAGTAATAGTTCAAAAATGTAAAATATGCATAATTATGAAAAGTATTACTATAGATAAATGTATCCTTTACGAATACCAGACCCTTCTGTTGCAGCAATAAGATCAAATACTGTTGCAAAACATCAGAATTGAAGTTGAGACATAGGGAAATTTTGTACATGAGAGACCTGAATAAAAATAGGTATATTTATCTGAAAAGAGAGTTGTTAACATCTCCAATATCTATTGGTACAAAAAAAAAAAAAAAAAAAGGAATAATATTGGTTTGGTAACTAGTTACACATTGCTTTGTGGATCTTCAGTCTTTCCTTTTAGCTCCTGTTAGTTGAAATAGTTCTTATCTGTCTTTCCAGAAATATCCTTATGCTTCCAAAAGGACATGATTTTCTGGACAGAATTTCTGAAGTCTCTCTTCAGTGCCAGATATTCTGTCTAGACTGTCTGTGCTCCGGATTACAGATTAAAAGGAAATGCTTTTGGACTTTTTTCTTTTTATTTGTTTGTTTGTTTTGTTTTGTTAAAGAAAGTCACAGTAATTAATTATATTATGAAAGGCTTTATACAAAGGTAAATTGTTCTAAATAATTGGAAAGGTAGAATTACAAGGTGACCAGTAAAGCATTAGTTCTTGTACAGATGTCCATCAAAGAGTAGTAACAGAAAGACAGAAAATTAGACTACCAGAAATACTGATTTAAAGATAGTAAAAAGTGCTAAAGTTTTGTGAAGAGGCAGCATGACAAATTATAAAGTTGATGTGATAGATGTACCCATAAAACACAATTTGATTAAAGCTGAAAAAAATGAGATGTGTAAAAATATGTGCTATAAACTCTATGTTAGATGAACTTTGGGGTTCTTTTGGAAGTGGTTTTTGTTTTGTATATAAGTATTATAACTGAATGACTTAAATTTGTGAATCAATTAATAAAATAGTGGCTGCATATTGTTTTATCTGAAGTAAGTTTTGTAATTACATAAGCTAAATTAGAATGTAATTGCAAGTTGTGTTATTCAAATGATATATATATGATGTAGATTTATGAGTGAATACAGCATCAAAATCATGTGCTTCTTGTAGTTTGCATAGATTCACATGGGTAAACCACAAAGGTTTTCCCACTGTTTTTATGTGAAAGATATATTTGACCAGTAAAAAATACACAATTTCAACACAAGGTAGGGGTTTAATCTCTCCACATGTTGCTGCATTTGGCTGGGTTATTTGAATAAACAAAGGATGATTCATCTGTGAGATAACAGAACTATAACTTAAAAGGAAACAAATCTTCCTCTTTTGCATGTCAGTTAAATGTTTCATGTGAGTCAGCTGAGAAACTCTGAAGCCAACACTTTTATGCAATGGCTGAAGTATGTTTCATTTTTCAAGCAGCAAGACTGCTGATGGCAGAAAATCTAGGATTGAGATCCTAGTGCCCTGGGATACATGGATATGTATTCTTTGAACTTTTAGAATTCAAGATAAGCAGTAATACAGAGGAGTATTTCTTTACCTCACTTTCTTAGGTAGTGCTTATTTCTTGATCTTAAAACTTGAGATTTCACTGTTTTCAATTATGCTTAAATGTTTTAGCTAGGACTGGAACTACAGATTGAGCTTCTGGCATTTTGCTGCAATTGGTGACTCTGGGAGCCTTCCTTTGAAGTTACAACAGAGCTGTGAAGCTACTGTAGATTTCCTCAGACTGCATCTGTCTGTCTAATTAGTATGCATTCCCAACAGCGATCAGAAGAACAGGCTTGTGCTTTCATACCATTAATGAAACTGAAAATGCAAAAATCAGTTAACTAATAGAAAACAAAACGTCCTTGATTTATTTATGCACATCTGAAAAAATGAGTATGGATCCTACATGGAAGAGGTTCAAGCCTCACTGCATAGATTTTAATTAGATTTTCTTTGGTGGTTTCCTTAATTAAAGGACTGTCAAGTGTCTTCTCTGTCAGTATTCTATCTAATAACACACAGGGCAGACAGCAGGGATATAGCAAGAAAGAATCTGCCTTTGAGCACAAGGACCCTTGGGTTCCTTCAGAACAGAAGCTTTATTAATTAAATATCCCAGGGAGGTTTGTTCTTTTATTTTGGTTTGGGGATTTTTGTTGTGTTTTTTTTTGTGTGTGTGTGTGTTTTGTTTTCTTTTATTGCTGAAACTCAGTTGTCTATACAAATAAACAGTGAGAATGGTACTTAACAGTTTTTGCCTGTGCCAATTTATGCTGTTCATGTAGTCCATGGGTTGTCATAGCCACAGGATTGTTCTTCAACATGCAGTTTGAACGTAACTACCGCAATTCAGAGGACAACAATTTGGTGTACAACTGAGGTAATTTCATTACAGTTAGCTTCAGTGATAGAGAGAAGTCCCAGACAAGCTTAACTTAATAGATATAATGTAAGGCTGTATGTATATTATTAAAGGCATCTTCTCAAACAGTCCTTGGCTTTTAGGTGATGGTAGCTTGTTTACAGTATGTCAGGCAACTCCGGTCTAGGAGATACTCATCACATTGAGAACTGGAATGACCCCTGATACCTTGTGTATTGTGAAGGTCTTTGCCTCTACCTCTGTGACATGCTGAGTAAATCCAAGAGTTGTTCATTCTGTGGAATCATATTAGAGACCTCAAGGGAACACGGACCACCTCTAACACTTTTTGCAGGAGACTGTTACCTGCTGCTGTCCCACCATATTTGTTCTGCCATGTACTTGATGATTGACTTTGCACTTTCACATTTCAATTCACTTCAGATGGGAGGTCAGTTGTTCCAGGAAATCCAGAATGGGTAATAAAAGGACACTTCCAAGATCGTAACATACCTCTGTTCCAATTAACTTTCTTACTAGTGTTGGAGGCATTGACAAGATTAATGTTTTCCTGTAGTGTTCCTCAATAAGTTCTTATTTATGCATCCACAAAGCCTTAGCACAACATCAAGGATTCAACTATACTGTCCATATGTGCAATACTAGCTTCTTACTGTAACTGTAGAACTAGATTGTCATCCTTCTCCACCTGTGGATGTCAGTTTGCTTGGAGTCTAATGCCTTCCTACACTGAATGACTTTCTGATAGTGAAACAAACGATGGGCTTTCATGTAATTCTGGTCTGTGGGAAAGATTTTCATAGACCCATTTAGCTTAAAGAACTGCAGAGACTGCCTTTTTTTTTTTTTTGAGCAATCCCTGCTCTGACAATCTTGTGTCCAGCTGGAGCAGGTGTTTTCCAGTCCTGTCACTGATACACTAAGTCCTGATACAACATGGGCTACCTCTTTAATGTGCATTTCTGGAGTTCCTGCAGTGGAGAAGTGACTGTATGCATTCTTCTGAGCTCAGCTGCCTAGCTATGTAACCACAGTTCCAAAAGAAAGCAAACAAAAACTTCAGGAAAATCACAATAGAGTTTGTGAAAGAGGTCCTCTCCTTTCATACATATCTCTGCTCCTGTCACTGCGTTGTAAAATGTACCTTCATTCCCTTTCTGTTCTGTGCTCATGACAAAATGACTGTGCTGAAATGTACCCACAGAACAGGAGGCAATTGTAGTATTCACTTCTCCCAGCAGTGGAATCCAGCCCATAGCAAAGATTTCATTAGGCTGTAAGGTGGACTCATAAACAAAAATCTTTTGCTGGCAACAAATGCCTCCATCTCTGTAAACTTTTGTTATTTGTGTGTCGATATGAGCTGTCCAATCATTGCCTGAAAAGTTGTGAAGATTATTTTGGCAGAGATGAGTAAGTATTCCTGCTTCTGACATAGCTTGAGATGTGGAGAATAAAATACTGCTTCATCAAACCTGAAATGTACCTGCAGTTCGGTACAGGTCTTTTAGAATGGGATTTCTCTGCAGTCCTCAGTATGGGGTTTGGTTTTGTTTACAAGTTGAATTTCTATAGTGGTTTTCAATCCATGCAGCATGGTGGGCAGGACGTACAGTCTAGAAGCAAACCCAAGTATTGAAGTCCATCGACTAAAAAGAATAAAGGGAAACTAAGGTCTTACATCCGAAATGAGCTTTGGGAATGATTCATGTCATCTCCCACCCTATTTGGCGAAGGAGTGTAAGATTTGCACTGTTGGACATTTAGTTAGTAAATCCTCTTTATATTTGTGTATTTTTGAGGTAACCTTTATTGTGGGATTTTTTTCTTTGTTTTAGCCTGTGAGTTTTTATTCCTCTATTTATATATAAAACTAAGCTTAAAATTTTCAAATAAGACTATACTAGTTGAATCTTTGGTGATGTAATTATTAATATATCGATCATCTATGCAAGTGCAAACTAGCAGTGTTTAGCAAATAATATCAACAATGAAATCCATATTTTAACATTTTCTCCATAGCCATTGGAAAATGTATCTTCAGGTATGTTTCAGAGCACTAACATGTCTTTCTTCACAGTTTTAAAAGAGGTTTTATGAAGATTAGACTCACAGCTAAAATTACGTAATGTTTTTACTCCTGTTATTTGTATGTATATATTGCATGTGATTAAGTTCAAATATCTAAGGTGAACTAAGGCACATGGATGGCAGTTACTTCATAAGGAGAAAGTAGTGTCTTAATGTCTCCCTCTAAAAAGCTGATATTTGTGCCAGCAGATGAATTTTCTTTACAAAATGACATTTCAATTATACAACAGAGGTGTTTTGTTTGATTGTTTGGTTCATGTTTTTTCAGATGAAAAGGTACCACGTCATGTCATATTTTGACTAATATACTTTTCTGATCTCTAGCCAGACATTTGCAAGAAGGTTCCTGCTCAGGGGGTATTTTAATTTGTTAATAGGAATTTCTTATCACTCTACTATATTATAATTTTCCATGCCATTGAAGTACAGTGAACTTTGGCAGTACTCAAAAATGACCATGCGATTATGCCAGTTTAAGCAGTTAATTCAAAAAAACATGTAGGAATAACAGGGTGTAAATAATTGTACATTTTTTTTTAAGTGAAGCTGTTTAATTTATAGGAACTCTCATATTATTGTGATTGAGGAATTTTCTTTCATTTTCGGCAAACTACGTATTTTTATGGCTGCAGAATAATTTATGAAATTATTTTTACACATAATACTAAAATACAAAATTCACATACAAATTATTTGAACTTGGAAATTCTTATAATTTTAAAGTCATGTTTTGTAGTGAGTGAAGAGTTTAAAAAATTGGACCATAACTGACAATGTAATTGAGTATCTAATCATAGTCAAAAGTTATATATCTGAATCAAGAGAATGCTTTCCTGGCATTAACTTTAAATGTTTTTTAGAGATAATTTCATAGAAATGTAAATTAAAATTTATTAAAAAAAAAAAAATCACATTAATTCTCCTGTGTGAAGAGGAGACAAAATAAGTTGTCCTTTTCAAGAGTTGAATTTTACCCAGAAGGATTAGAAAAAGAGGTGTTGTATGAACAGAAAATCTATCTGTTCAGATAACATGGTCCAGTATAGTTTGGAATTGAGGGGGACTGAAGTTGTTCAGGACAGGCAAAATTTTCTGTTAAGAATTTTTTTTTCCACTGGGGAAAAAATAATTTTCATAGTCAAATCATATGGTATAACTAATTTTTTATTTATGGTGGCTGATGCCAAAATTGCTGCCAAAGTAATTAAGTGATTAATCATCACCCTCAAGTAAACATATCTTTGGGTCATACATGCTTTTGGTGTTAATTTGTATTTGATTTAGCTTTTGGCTGCTAGTATGTAAGTTGAGTAGTCTGGTAAGAGGGAGTGGGCAGATCCTAAGTTTTTTTCCCATTTAAATTGCACTATCAGTTTGTGTAGGAGACTACTTACTCCCTTTTGTGGTAGTATTTATTTGTTTATTTGAATTTCTACAGAAAAAAATGAGCTGTCTTTCTAAATTCTTACTGATGCTAAATGCCAAACTGTAAGGAAATAAACACAGTCAGCCATGGAGTGCCTGTCTTCCTCATTTGCAGCCAATGGTCTGCAGCAAATAATTAACACAAAATAAAGAAGAGTTTGATCAGGAGAAACCTCTGCAAAGTGAATATACTGTCTGTCATGTTTTCTTTTCTGAAAACAACTTCACCTTTATGAAAAGTATTGGAGATGATACAATACAGACTTTACCTTTTAAGGCACAGGTCAAAATCAAAACCTTAACATTCACTTCAGAAGTCAGCTGGAGACTAAAAGATGTGCTACTACAGAAAAAAGAGCAAAAAACAAACACAAACAAACAAATAAACCCACAAAAAACAAAACAAAACAAAACAACATCAACAACAAACACAAACAAACAAAAAAACCAAACAAACAAACAAAAAAAAACACAAAAAACCTCAACCTTCTATTGTGGTTTTCATTGGCTGCTATTCATAGATGGACATAAGAGGTGATTACTACACATTACATCATTTCTAGGAGTTGACAGTAACAGAGAGAGGGATCATCGGAATTGGACCCAAATTGTGTTTAAAGGGTGTAAAGTGTTTCAAGACACTTAATCACCTGATACCTTATGATTCTGATGATTCCAATGCTGTATGTTTGGGAGCAGATGAACTGAATTCATATCAGCAAATATAAATATCAACATTGTCACAGTAAGTCAAATGAAGGTGCTCTTTTCAGAGTTAAAAGCAAGAAATAGCGACTCTTAGGGAGTGATTCATCTCATTCTACAGTAGTTGACTAAACCAGGGCTGATGAAAGCTGCTCTAATGCCTCATGTTTCTCTCAATAGACTGTAAAAAGATATCTCAGATGATTAGCTCAGATGGCTGCCTGGCAGATACCTAAGATTTGGTAAGATTAATGATAAGCAATGCCAAAAAGGTCTGTAATAACGATAATAAGCATAGCACCTTTTTATAGGCTTTTTCTAGTCTTCACTGGAATTTTCTTCTCTTTCCAAAAGGCAACTTTTTCTTGTAACCATAACTGTAAGAGACTTATCTACTATGCAAAATCTGAATAAATATTATCTTGATACCATTTACTGCCTTTCTTTTTAAAAATGGAGACCTCATAGACAAAGTGCATTCACATGACTGGTTAGCCTATGGAAATAATTCAAAAACTCTTCAAAACTGCAACACAGCTGATCAAGACACAGGAAACATAAAGGATGAAATGATAAACACTTGATTCAAAGGAATTACTACTAGCTGTTATTTCTATTTCCTTGACACTTCCCATGACTTCTTGTGCAATCTTACAGCTCTCTTAAGAATGTTGAAGAGGCTTGCTATGGATGCATAAATGTGTAATTACAAGAGAGAAAAAAATACTGTGAACATGAGGTAAAATTATATTACCATGTGTTACAGATCTGGGTTAAAATTTATTGCTTATGCACAGAGCAAGTGAGCACTACCTACTGAATGGTCCCACCATATTTGTATTGATACCTATTAGTTAACAGCTGTGGGAGACTGATTCCTGTGACACACACTGACCTTATTAACATCATGCATTTTTATATATTATCTCTGCTTCACTTTTGGTAATGAGGTAATAAAATTTATGTATTCATTCTAAGAATTCATCCTCAATATAAGCATTTCAATTTCTGCATAAGCAATACACAGCAATACACATAAAATTTGTCACAAATAGAACTATAATTTAGAATAACAATTAGCATCTATTAAAGTTCTTCTTGTTTTTTTTTTTTTTTTCCCATCCTAATTAATGTAACACAAAATGAGATTTTAAGCTTTGGTTAATTTATTTTGCTCACATTGAAGTACTTGTGCAAGCTCCTTATTGCATAAAAATGTGAAGGGGAGGTGAATTGAAGAAGCAGTAATAAAATTTCCCTTTGAATACCCTAATAAACATTTTTAATAGATGTATGGATCTTCTAATTGTCTATGTGAAACTGGCTGAAGAGTTAACATTGTATAAACTGAGCCTCTTAGCAGCTTTTTTTTGGAAACTTTTACCATGGTAAACACTTGATATCCCAGAGAACTTGCATAAAAATGTCACAGTGCTCTTCTGAAAAAGTGAATACAGCCCTTGTGACCAAACTCGTGAAGGAGTCTTGATGTTTAAAAATGAAGATAACTAAGACTTGGAAAGCACTGAGGTGGATTAGATACTTATCTACTATTGAAGCTTATGCTTTGTAAAAACAGGATCCTGGAGAGCCTATCTTACTTCTTATAATGTTTGTACAGAAAAAAAAAAAAAAAAAAAGGAGGATTAGACAGTACTGAAAGAAAAATTCACAGTAAATTCCTCTATAGCTCAAGTTGAGTGCAATTTTCTAGCTCTTATCCTAGATATATTAAGTAGTAAATTGGTGTTTCTGAATAAGTCAAGCTATAATGTATTCATATCCCCAGGTGTCTCAGAAACCATTGTATGTTTGCTCCCTTGATTAATATGTAAGGCAGAAACTTCACTCTCTTCCATAAAAATGTGAAGGATCTTCTTCAAAATGGTCATGTTGGTTACATAAAGAAACATATAATTTATAAAGCAGATAGCAATTTTTATTGCATTAAACTTATTATAATGCTACTAGTACCCAGGTTTTCCTCACAGATAACAGAAAAAATCTTCTATTTGAAAATAAATAGATTGATGTGGCTTTAACTCTTTCCTTTGTGTTCTTCTCCTAAGGCTACATTTAGTGATAAAAGACCAAACTGTGACATTATTACCTTTCTTCATAAAGGGCGGTTATTCTTTCAAAACTTCTGTCATTCTGCGAATGTTATCTCGATAACTTTGCATGGCCAGAAACTTCTCTGAGCTTGTTGTTGAAAAAATAAACAGCATATAAGAAAAACAGGTGGTTTGTTTGTTTGTTTGTTTGTTTTCTAATTTTGTTTCCGTCAACACATTTCTTGGTCAATCTGCTTTTCATGGCTTTTTTGCATATTTTCATTTTTCTTCCTATTGGTACCGGGACAATCAGTTCAAACCTGAAAACAACTGGGTTTTGATAGCTTCCACATGACACAGTGGAACTACCTTCTAGATAATAGTGTGTTGAGCCAGTGGTTACCTGCAAGCGTGCAGCAAATGTGGGAGTGTCATTGATAAATGGGTAGTGAGGTGGACTGGGAACTGGCTGAAGGAAAGAAGCCAGAGAGTCGTGGTCAATGGGATGGAGTCCAGTTGGAGGCCTGTATCTAGTGGAGTGCCTCAGGGGTCAGTACTGGGGCCGTTATTTATCAATATATATGATTTGGATGAGGAAATAGAGTGTACTATCAGCAAGTTTGCTGATGACACCAAGCTGGGAGGAGTCGCTGACACACCAGAAGGCTGTGCTGCCATCCAGTGAGATCTGGACAGGCTGGAGAGTTGGGCGGGAAAAAATTTAATGAAATGTAACAAGGGCAAGTGTAGAGTCTTGCATCTGGATAGGAATAACCCCAGGTTCCAGTACAAATTGGGGAATGACCTATTAGAGGGCAGCATAGGGGAAAGGGACCTGGGGGTCCTGGTGGACAGCAGGGTGACCGTGAGCCAGCACTGTGCCCTTGTGGCCAGGAAGGCCAATGGCATCCTGGGGTGTATTAGAAGGGGAGTGGTTAACAGGTCAAGAGAGGTTCTCCTCCCCCTCTGCTCTGCCCTGGTGAGACCACACCTGAAATACTGTGTCCAGTTCTGGGCTCCTCAGTTCAAAAAGGACAGGGAACTGCTGGAGGGGGTTGAGTGCAGAGCCACAAAGATGATGAAGGGAGTGGAGCATCTCCCTTATGAGGAAAGGCTGAGGGAGCTGAGTCTCTTTAGCTTGGAGAAGAGCAGACTGAGGGGTGACCTTATTAATGTTTACAAATATATAAGGGGCGAGTATCACGAGGATGGAGCCAGGTGACAATCTTCTCTCTTCTCGGTGACAATCAACGGTAGAACAAGGGGTAATGGGTTCAAACTGGAACACAAGAGGTTCCACTTAAATTTGAGAAGAAACTTCTCAGTGAGGATATCAGAACACTGGAACAGGCTGCCCAGGGGGGTTGTGGAGTGTCCTACTCTGGAGACATTCAAAACCTGCCTGGATGTCTTCCTGTGTAACCTCATCTGGCTGTTCTTGCTCTGGCAGGGGAATTGGACTAGCTGATCTTTTGAGGTCCCTTCCAGTCCCTAACATTCTCTGATTCTGTGATTCTGTGAAATACATAGGTCAGCCAAGAATCAGCTGCTAAGTGTGCTTTCTGCCCACATTGCATAAACACATAGTGAAAAGAAATAGTGAGAAAATGTCAGATAGCATAAAGAGAAACTCATGTGACATTAACAGATGTATAAAAATGACCAGAGGAAAACCATTACATTACGCTGTGTTATTGACCTGATGCTCTAACCTTTCCAAAAAGGTGTATTATAACTAAATATAGTAAAGTGTAACTTCCCAGTTTCCATCTTATATTAAAAGCTCCAGATACAGTGGAAGAAGGAGAAAAGGTCAGGTCTTCAGTGGTATGGTTATTGTATTTTGAGCTTGGTATTGCAGTATTAATATAAAGCAGCTTTTCTTTTCAATGGCATTCTTTGTGAAGTAGAGGATTTTAGAACTGCTCAATACCATGTGATAGAACTATTAAGATTAGTAGATTTCTCTTTATGTGTCAACAGATACAAAATTTGTGTGAGGAAAAGAGTGAGTTTATTTAGCAGTTGAACTATACTTGTAGTTTGAAATTATCTTACCAAGCACAGCAAAATAAAATCAGAAGTGGTAGTTTCTTACAATTTATATTATGCTTGCACATTTTAATTTCCTATGCTTTTTTTATGGTTCTCCAAGTGTGATCTCTGTGATCTCTAATTTATAGTTTCTGAAGTTATTAATGTAAGAGAATTTGAAGAGATAATTATGTAAAAAAAACATTGTTTAAAAATGACAGGTCAAGGGGCGATCATGATGACAAGAATGACACTTATTCCTCACTAAAAGAAATTATTTTAAAGATTATTTTGTCTGTTTCACCTTCAGTTTATTAAAGTGTATCAGCCTGCAAGATAAAGATAAAAAATTGTGAAATTACAAAATTAAATATAAGTATTAACTAATGGAATATAAATATTTTGCATCCATATATGGCTTTTTAGCTAATATAAAGTCTTTTTGAATAACTGTATGCTATTGGGGTCTTGCCATATGTTACTCAGATAAAATGAATCCCAAAGTCATATTACAAATAAGCAATACAAAGTTTGAAGGTCTTAAGCATAATTTAAAGATAGTTGCATGGTTTTAGTCATACTGCATTAGCCAGTTATTTGATTATTTGCAGGGAGATAAATGTCTGTGTTTTGCTCCATACCAATGTAGATAATGCAAATTTTGTCACCAATTTCAAGGAAAAAAAAAGTCACAGTCAGGTTGATAGGCAGATACCCAGATTTTAGTCTCATTGTAGAAACAAAACCATTTTTCCTGAGGCTTGTCCTCTTTTCCACGCCTTACAGTCTTCATTTGTATCCCTATTACATACTTGAATTAACAGCAGTTTAAAAAGTAATGTTTCTAATACTGTAATGTTCAGGACACTGAGGAGTCCAGTCAAAGAATCCCAGAATCCCAAAATTCCAGAATCCCAAAATTCCAGAATCCCAAAATGGTTAGGGTTGGAAGGGACCTTTGGAGATCATGTTGTCCAATCCACATGCTAAAGCAAGTACACCTAGAGTGTATGTGCACAGTAATGTGTCCAGGCAGGTCTTGGATGTCTCCAGAGAAGGAGACTCCACAAGCCTCTCTGGGCAGCCTGTTCCCGTGCTCTAGAACCCTTAAAGTAAAGATGTTTTTCCTCATATTCAGATGGAACCTCCTGTGCTTCAGTCTACGCCCATTGCCCCTCATCTTGTCGTTGGACACCAATGAAAGGAATCTGGTCCCATCCTCTTGGCATCTAACCTTGAGATATTTATAAACAATGATGAGATCCCCTCTCAGCCTTCTCTTCTCCAGGCTGAATAAAACCGGCTATCCCAGTCTCTCCTCATAAGAAAGGTGTCCTAGGCCTCTAATCATCTTTGTAACCCAACGCTGGACTCCGTCCAGTAATTCCTTATCTGCCTTTTACTGTGGACCCCAGAACTGGACGCAGTACTCCAGATGTGGCCTCACCAGGGCAGAGTAGAGGAGGACAATAACCTCCCTCAACCTGCTGGTCACACTCTTCTTAATGCACCCCAGGATCCCCTCGGCCTTCTTGGCCACAAGGGCACATTGCTGACTCATGATCAACCTGTTGTTGACCAGAACTCCCAAGTCCTTCTCTGCAAAGCTGCTTTCCACCAGGTCCGCCCCTAACCTGTACTGGTGCATGGGGTTATTCCTCCTCAGGTGCAGGACCCTATACTTGCCCTTGTTGAATTTCACCAGGTTCTTCCCTACACAGTCCCTCAGCTTGTCCAGGTCTCACTGAATGGCAGCACAGCCTTCTGGTGTATCAGCCCTTCCTCCTGGTTTGTTATCATCAGCAAACTTGCTGAGGGTGCACTCAGTCTCTTTGTGCAGGTTATTGATGAACAGGATGAACAGGACTGGTCCCAGTACTGACCCCTGGGGAACCCCACTAACCACAGGCCTCCAAGCAGAGTTTGCACCATTGATCTCAAGCCTCCGAGCTCTGCCATCCAGCCAGTTTATGATGCATCTTACTGTTCATTCATCCAGCCTGCACTTCCTGAGCTTGCCTATGAAGAGGTTGTGAGAGACGGTGTCAAAAGCCTTGCTGAAGTTAGGGTAAACAACATCCACTGCTCTTTCCTCATCTACCCAGCCAGTCATATAATCATAGAAGGCTATCAGGTTGGTTCAACATGATTTCCCTTTGGTGAACCCATGCTGACTACTCCTGATAATCTTCTTTTCTTCTACATGCTTGGAGATAACATCCAGAATGAGCTTTTCGATCACCTTTCAACAGATGGAGGTGAGGCTGACTGGCCTGTAGTTTCTTGGGTCATCCTTCTTACCAGTCCTCTCCTGTTCTCCAACACATTTCAAAGATGATGGAGAGTGGCTTAGCAATTACATCTGCCAACTCTTTAAGCACTCATGCCTGCATCCCATCGGGACCCATGGACTTGTGGATGTCTAGTTTGTGTAAATGATCTCTAACCTGGCAGAGAGACTAATGCTCCATCTCCTTACTTTTTTCTAGAGTTATTTATCTTATTCTAGGATTATTTATAAAATAGGATTATTTATAAAAGGTGCTTTGATACTGCAAGTTTTGTAAATACCAAGTAAATAAGTTAGCATGTATTATCAATCTCTTTTTTTTTTAGGCTGTCTGGAATTGAAAGAAGACACCATTGAAAATCTTCTAGCAGCTGCCTGCCTCCTCCAGCTCCCACAAGTAGTAGAGGTTTGCTGCCATTTCCTAATGAAGCTTTTGCACCCATCCAACTGTTTGGGAATACGTGCGTTTGCTGATGCGCAAGGATGCACAGAGCTTATGAAGGTGGCTCACAACTACACCATGGTAAGGCAGTTTTAGAAGATCTGAATTATGATCTTTTGAATCCTGTATATCTTCTGTAAGTAAAAGTATCTTGTTACTTTTCTGCTTAAAATTATTCTATACTTGGAACTTTATTTCATAAATGATCCTCTTGAAACCATAGGAGTGGTGACTCCTCTCAACTCCAATAAAGTTGTATGAATTGTCTTGCTACACTGAATGCACCATCTGCTGAGTCAGAACAGCATATACCTTAATTAGATGCATGGTCGCATACAGGTGATATTATAATAGGAAAATTATCTGTAAATCCTTAGGATATTTTAATCACTGTCCCTTTTTGTTTATCTTTAGAGAAGCTTTTTAACTGTTGTAGTGCATGGGAACAATATAAAGGGAAGTTTTGGTTGGTTTGGGGGTGTTTTGTTTTTGTTTTTTTTTTTTGATCAAGAACTATCCCTCCTTATATTCACCTGTGAAGTAAATTCATACAGGAAGTTGAAGACATAAAGAATTTTATCTGACAATATATTTTTTTTCCAGTTACACCTGACAGAACAGGTAGGGCATTAATACTGAAAATTAATCAGAATCAATGAAAGAAGAATATGCTACTTATTCAGAAACTAAATCATATTGGTAGCCATTTGATTCTGGATAGTTTGACAAAAATACAAACTTCTGGCTCATGAAATTAAGCTTACATATAGACTAGATTGCAAATAATTTATAAGAAATAATAGTTCCTTAAGGTCTATACTGAAGTTATTATTGAAGCAACATAGAAAGTTTCAATGAATCTGCTTTGCTTGTCCAGCAGTTATATCCTTATTTTATTTATTATTTTCAGTAATTAATACCATATTGTGATTCACAGTTTTAATTGTGTTTATCTTGCCAATATAGCACAGGTAGTTATATCCATTTTATACTTATGGAGCTAGTTTTGTGGCTGGTTTTAATTTTTTGTGTATTTAGCCTTCTAAAACGTAGTTTCCCGAGTCCAATCTAGTCAGTTTAACCTCCGTCAGTGGAGAAAAATAAGCTGTCAGAGCAGAATTCATATGATCTACCTTAGGATGAGATTGCTTTTGAAGTGAATAGATATGGGCTGAAAAACTTAGCCTTATTTATCAATATATTTTTATGTTTATATAGTACTTTGATTTTTTATGAGTGAAAAGCAATATAATGAAACAATAGTCAAGATAATGAAACAACAAGGAAAAAGAAATTAAAACACCTAATAGATAAAAAGCTTGAGTTTAAAATATTCTCATTATTCTTTAAATCAATTTATTGAAATAAGTTTTGGTGAATGAAATTACTAATTACAATACCTTTGAAAACTTGTGACATAGTTATTTGATGTATCACAAAGATTTGTTCCCATTTCTAAGATATTAGATGTTCTATATAATCTATTAATTTTTTAATGTTTGTGTCTAAAATCTGAATTATGTGTAATGGATAAATCACCAACAAAAGATGGTGGATCAGAAAGGAAGTCAGTAGAAATTAATAAGCAAGTTCTGACATAACTGCAATTATATTTGTAAGCATGCACAATAGTCACACTTTCTTTATGCTCTCATCTATTGAACTATGCAGTTATGATATTTTTTCTTTACGGGATTAAACTTCTGACACAGTCAAAACATAATCCTAAAAGTTAAGCTTCATAGTGCATGAATATTTTAATAGGCAGCATGTTATTGCATTTAAGTGTGAGGCAGCTCACATCTATTTAATCTACCATTTGATGTCAAACGCTGTGGATGAGCAGCTGTGAGTGAAGGAAGGGTGCCTTATTGCCTGTCTTGACTACAACACTCTAGATCAGAAAGAATCTACATAAGAGAAGAGTAAATATTTCTTTTGCATGCATGTATAACTGGGAAAAACTTCTAGAGTGCAAGGAGACTGTGGTAAGGAACAACAGAGACCTTGTAATGGGAAGAAAGGGTAGGAAAGTGATAAGCAGAGCCAAGAGCAGATGCGCAGTCTCTGAGGTGACAGAAAGCTTTATTTTTTCCTTCAGACTCCAGGGAAATAGTGTGGACTGTGATGAAGGCAAACCTAAAACTGGGCAAGGGAGAGTTTGTTAACGAACTCCCCTTGTCTTATGCAGAGGATTTGAGGGGAAGCTCTCTTTAAAAAGGATGGGAAAATCCTTGATTTAGAAAAGTCCTTACAGTTTCAAGAGAACTTCAAGGTCATTTCTTTAAAGATTTTCAGGGTGCTTTCTTCAAGAGTTGCAAGTGATACATCTGAAATTCTGGCTCTGTGAAGCTTCTTCCAAGGTATAATTGCAAAAGCTCATTTGTTGTGAACAGGAAATAATGGTACTCCCTCAACTCTGTCATATTGTGTGGTCATTTGCTTGTAAAAAAATCACCATTCTTTGAAAGCTATGCAAAATAAATAGTTAAGAAGTTCCTGGTATGAAGGCAGAATAACAGATTTGTGAATGCAACTTTCAAATTTTGGGTGTTTCTGCTTTCTAAGGAAAAGCATTTCTGTCCATGAAAATTTGAAATGTAAAACAAGCAAAGAGAATTTGCCAATTTTCTTAAATAGTTACTTAAAGTAGTTTTCATATAAATAGTGGACTTACCAGAAAATCAATCTGTCTGATATATGAAAAACACTTTTAGGGAAAAAATGTAGAGGAGAGAGTGACGTTTTGACAGCATTTGAGTGAACTCTAATGATTTTTGAAGAGTGAAATAATATTATTTCTTTCTACATTTTTTTCAGTCTTCAGTAATATTGAGTTTCTGGATATTTAGAACTATAGCTCCAGAGTCTTTTAGTGATATATCAGTTCAGTGAATAGGGAATTATAGCTGAGTATCTGAATAGCCTGTTCTATAATGCTAATCATCATAACAAACATTTTTTTAACAGAGTACAAAATGAAGCTAAATGAAGTAGATATACTTGTCCCCAAAATAGAAAAATAATGAAGGAAATTACTGAAATTATTTATCTTTCATCTTGTTATTTGCATCTAGAAAAATATCTACTGTATATTAAGCACAAGAAATTATTTTTTACCCTATCATATGTCAGTGAAATATTGTAACCAAAAATTGTCAAAAAAAAAAAAAATCTACTAACCATAATGCTATAGAGAAATACAGATATGCCTGATCAGAAATAATCGTGCTGTACCATAGTTTCCTGAGATTAAAAAAAAATAAAAATGAAGAAACAATAATTCTACACTTCTTGCAAAAATAGAGTTATAGACATTGCATATGCTATAGAATATGTAATAATTTTGATATATGGCTAAGTAAAATCTCATATTGGAATACTTTTGCTTCTTAGTTAATTACATAGGTGAAATTAAACATTAATTGATTCCTAATTCCTAATTCTCTGTAGCCCGCAGCTGAGGTACTCATTTAAAGTGGCTGGAACCTTACATAAGTCTCTGACTTAATCGTACCTGGCAAATATCTTGCACCTTTCCTCCACCAATTATTTTTAATTAGAAAGTCATTCACAGTTGCCTTCACAATAGCATTTTAGTGAATGTCAATGTATTTTCATGAAAATGGTTTGCTTCATTGAATCTCCATAAATGTTCTTCATTTTTCCAAAGCAATTTCCTTACCTAGTGTCAGATTTGTTGTTTTGTAAAGTCTAAATGACAGTGTTGTTCATTAAAGAAATAATTTGTATATATATATATATATATATATATATATATTCATTTTGCTTTGGGCTTTCACATAATGTTATGAGGACAAGACTTGAGGTTAGAATTTTCTTTATATTGAAGAACAAAGAGCTGCTGGAGAGCAGACCACTGAATTTAAGAATCCCGTTGACTTCAAGAGATATATCATTTCCAACACATGTGTTTTGTCACATTAGATAACTGTTCAATTCTGCTCAACCATGAAATCTGTGGTAGCCACGAATACAAATTTTTATTTGCATAGTTGACACAGGTATGTCTGGATTTAATTCAGATGTGTGAAACTTTTTTCAAAATGCAAAGAGTCATTGCTGAGCCTGGAGAAAGCTTCTAATGGAAGTAAAATTAATTAACTGTACAGTCATATAATCCTTTCTGTAAACAAAGGCAAAATATCCCTGGTATTTATTGAGATATTTGGTCTTTGGTGTCAAATATCATATCGTTCTTGGAATGCAAAATCTAACTGAGGAAAATAAAATGTGTGCATGGAGGAAGAGAGACAATAAAAAAAATGAAGATAAGAATAGCAGTGAAGGAAAACCAACGAACATTTGAAAAATCTTTCGAAAATACACTTGCTAAATAAGAAATTATGAGGGTAGTGAGGCAAGAAGGGAAAGGAAACTTAATAAAAAGTTAGTGAACAAAGAAAGTTGGAGATTTCTATCTCTACATTCCCTGTACTTTTTACAAATGGAACTTGGATATCAGCATTTTAAGTTAGAGCCTTAGAAGCAAGAAGTTAAAACAAGAGAAAAAAATACAAAATTTCATTGGTTTATTCTTGTAGACATTTAGGTGTGGGATTTTTTTAAATTTTAGTTTTTATTTGTTTATTTATCTATTTATGTATTCTTCTGTTTGTTTAAATGAATCCAGTAATTTAAATGTCAGCACAAATATATGTCTCACTTGATTTAAGATTTCTGTACTTCTTAATTACAATCTGGGTTTTTACTAGCTGCTCAACTTCTGCAAATTTTCAATCTGCAAAACCATATGTCTGATAACATTAAACTCCTAATATATTGTCAGAGTTATATGATAGTACAGTGAAATGCCCATGTGATGTCTTTAAATAAAAAGCAGCAAAACTGAAAGTATCAATAAGCTAAAGCAAGTGCTTTCTTTTAACGCATTTTTAGTGACAGTTCTTTATTCTTCTAATTATCAGGTGTTTCATCTCTAGGGAAGATAACCTCTGAAGTCAACAACTAATCTGCTTGTCATACTTGCTAGAAATTAGAGTTATAGTGTATGATCTTACCTGTCTCTTTATAAAGCAGAATGAAGTCTAATTCAAAATTGTCATGGCAACCTCTTTGGGGTGCAATTCTTTTTAGAATATATGACTTCTTATAATGTACTTTGAACCATTATGTGTTTATTCCTGAAAGTTTGTAACAGACCATGCTAGTTTAATGAACTCTGTGATTTTAATGTACCATTAGCCTTTCTCATATCAACTACTTTTCTACATTAGTAAATATTGAGGCATGAAAAGTTTGTAATATTTTTCCTTAAAGAGATAATTTCAGTTTGATTTGAAAGCATGGGAAATTCTTAAAAATTTTGTTCATACCTGGTAAGGTTTTGAATACAATTGTAGTTTTCTTTGTCTCTTACCATAAAGAACATGGTTCTGCTTGTCTTATGACATATAGATTATGCTTAGAAATTTACAGTGTGACATTCCAAGTTATGCTACCAGTTACTTCATCTCAATATCAAGCCATTTGACTCCAGCCAAATTGTTTCAAATGGGCAATTGAAATACCTCAGGAAACTCAAACCTCAGTGATCATTTTGCATCTTGAAACTGCAGTTTGACAGTTAGATTATAGAGCTTGTTCCACATTTTTGTTTCATCATATTTCAAGATGAATTGCCAAACATAAACTTAGAAAATCTTTGAGTTACTTTGAGGCACCAAGTAAGAGGATGGGCATAAGTAAAATTTCCTGGGGCAGAAGAACGTATATGAATAAAGTGAACGATGTATCTGTAACCCAGTCAAAATGTTAGCAATATAAAGAACCCTAGCTTATGTTACAGTTCCAAGCCTGGGAGATACAGAATGTTTTCAAGTACCTTAGAATGAAGTGTTAGAAGGTGTTTAGTCTCTCATAGATGCAGTTCTGTGCTTCACACTGCAAGGGTCATTAGTCTCAGCAAGGCAAAATATTATTCAAACTTAATTATAAGCACATGAGTAATCTCAGTGACATGTACTGACTCTATATAGACCCTTTAACTTACTGAGAATTCTGATTATACTGCAGATGGAGCAACCGTTTCATTTATGTGAAGTTTGTGCCTTATGCAAATTTTCAAATGGTCTTTTATGGTGAAAAGCTTCAGTGATCATGTTATGTTTATTATCTAAGCCACAGAATTTCAGAGTTAAAACTTGGTGGGGTGGGGTGGGGAAGGAGTGATATAGAAAACCTTTCCTATCCAGTTACATTTACAACAGCTCATCCTGAAGCATATTGAAATATTGTAACAAAACTCCATATTGAAATGAAGAAAAATATTGAGATATTTATAGATGGTGGTGACAATCATTAGAGTTGTGGTTGTACATTCAGACATCTGCGGTTTCTTTCAGTGTTAATATGGCTTTAACTAAGGTCAGATAACAAGTGGGGCAAGCAAGCTCTCTAGTACTGTAATTTAAGAGTTCTTTGACATATACTGTTTAATTTGATTTATACACAGGGTCATCAGTTGGCTTTCTACTATTTAAAATAACTGACCAGATACTGGTCAGTAGATAGTGACCAGATAACAGCTTTGCTAACTTCATATCATGCTTTGTTTTCACGACCTTGACCTCCTTATCACCACATTCGTGACATATGGATAAACAGACTATAAAATGGGTGGAAAGCTGACTGGACAGACAGGCTCAAAGAATCATGATCTGTAGTAAAAAGTCCAGCTGGTGACCAGTAGCTAGTGATGTTCCTCGGGGATCATTCCTGGGTTCAATACTGTTAAACAATTTTATTAATTATCTAGATGATAGGGTGGAGTTCTCTCTCAGTAAGTTTGCAGATGTCTCCAAATTGGCAGCGGGAGATGATAAATATTGGAGGACAGAGATGCTATTTAAAGGGCAGGCTGGAGAAATGGGCTGACAGGAATGTGATGAAGTTCAGCAAAGAGAAATGAAGACTCCTGTAATCTGGGGACAAATAACCCGAATGCACCAGTGCAATCTGGAGAGCAACTGTCCAGGAAGCAGCACTGCAAAAAGTGACCTGGGGATCCTGATGAACACCAAGTTGAATAAAAGCCAGTAATGTAGCCTGGCAGCAAAGAAGGCCGACAACATCCTGGGATGTATTAGTGAGAGTGAGCAAGTTGAAGAAGGTGACCCTTTCCCGTGTGGCACCCATGACACCACATGTGAAGTGCTGTGTCTACTTTTGGGTACTTCAGTAAAAGAGACACGTGGATATACTGGAGGGAGTCAAGCAGAGGTCACCAAGCTTGTTGGATGCTGGAGTACATGGCATATGAGGAAAATGGGGGGAGCTGGTCCTGATGAACCTAGGTAAGAGAGGGCTGAGGAAGACCTTTCTGCTCTCTATATATGCCTGATGGGCGGATACAGAGAAGATGGTGCCAGACTGTTGGAATTGAAGAGTGATAGGCAACAGACAGACATAAACCGGAATATAGAAAATCCCGACTGGATATTATGATTTTTTTTTTTTTTTTAACCATGGGAATAGCCAAATACAACCAGCGGAGTATTTGGGACCTGTTCTTGGAGATATGCAAGACTTGACAGAAAATGTTGCTGCACTGAGCAGGGAGTTTGACTAGATGAGCCCAGAGATCACTTTGAAACAAAATTATTCTATGAGGCTATTACATATGTCTCCAGAACATTTTCAGTGGTCTTAGATATGAGCTGTGTATCCAGGGACAACATGAAGCAAAAGTTCAGATATTTTTTTAATTTTTTTAATTTTGTTTTTTAAGCAATATGCAACAGATGGGATTACCAGAGGTAACATTTAATTGACTTTTAGTATCAGCAAGCTATTTGTAACATGCTAACAACAAGTTAGCAGTAACATACTGAATGTTTAAAGCATTCTGTGATTTTCTGTTTCTTATGCTCTGTCAGGCATACATTTCTGAAATATATTATTGTACAAAATGTCTTACTTGCACTGTAAATAGCAAAGATAAATCTGCAAGAAGGCCTGTGCAGCCTGTGTTCAGACTTTATGGCATCCTGCTCTTAATGGATGATCTGTAAGATGTTTTTTCTTAAGATATATAGTATTCATTGAAAACTAGAATAACTCCAGACAGCAACAGAACTTTTTTTTTCGTTTTTTTTTTTTGTGTTCTATTGTTGCTTCTTCAAAATACCTGTTTAAATATTTGTCCAGCCATCTGAGAGGATATTGTGATAGATTACTGTACTTGAGTGACTATGAAAGAGACTGTGTCATAGACAGGAACATGACATTGATAATCATAATGCTGAACATTTTTCTTTTTAATGCAATACATTACATTATTAATACTTGGAGGAAAAAAAAATGTTTTGAGGAAAATAATTAAATAATTTAAGAAAAAAACAAAACAAAAAACCAAATCAAAGTAAGAAATTACCAAACATGTTAAATGGGACATTTCCATCCAAAGCAGTATTTATTTGGTTTTTTTACTTGGACTAATTTATTGCTTACTCAACTGGAAATGTTTCAGCTACTATAGTGCAATGAGAACACTGGTTTTAGTGCACAGTGCAAGCACTTTTAAAAGTGAATTGGGGTTTTAAGAACCGTTTAAGCTTTTGAGATTTTCGACTCAAGTTTAATATAAATTAAGTATGTGCAAGAAATTGTCTTAGGACATGCTGGTTAAAAAAAAAAAAAGGAAAAAAATCAGTGTAATTTAATTGGAAAATAAAATTACTCCAAATACCTATGACTAAAATGGACATACAAATCTATTTTCAAGGGGAGAGAGTATTGGAATCAAACTGTATAAAAATGTAATTGTTCAGGCTTATGCTTTTTACCTTGTGGCTTCTAATCACAAATTCTGAATATTCAGTATTGAAAAGATCATGTACTGTAAGAAGTTACACATATTCTTAAAGACTACATATTTGTACACATACACAACTTACTATTTGTTTCTGCAGCACCGACAACAGAAGTGAGAAGACAGTAGGTCAAAACCTTTCTGAAATGTCACTGATCATCGAGTCTCTGGGACTCTTTCTAAATTAGTAATATTCCTTCTTCTTTAACACATGGCAAGGTGTCCCTGGAAAATATGTTATGAATCTTATACGTTTTGACATATGGACACAGAAAAGTATGGCTTCCTGTTTTCAAATTGCTTCTATATTTTTCTTTCAAATGAGTTAATTTTAAATACACCAGCTTGGAGTAAAAAGTTTAATTATGTCTCTAGAAATCAGATTCCTTAACTTTTCTAGTTAAATTCTGATTATTAAAGTTGTCATTTTTACACTTTTTTTTTTTTTTTTTAAGCTCCTTTTTCTCTCTAACATCCTTTGGACTAGTAAAAGTTGAAAATATTAAAACAAACAGGCAAAACAGAATAGTTGAAATAAATAATAAAACAAGAGATGCAGAGATGCAGAGATGAGAAAGAAAAACATTTTTAACTCACTGTATCACTTAGGTCTTACCTGGAAGTATATTTCTGAGGTTTAGAATCTTCTCCATTTTAAGACGTTAAAGCCATACTAGCGATAAATACAAGTGAAAAAGATGAACAGTGTAAACAAAAACAAATCTAAAAAGCTTATGGTGATCTTGCTTTCAATCAAAACACAAGTATTTATCTTTAGATACAAAACTAGGCTTAGAGACTCGTCTATTTCTCTGGATAGTATGAGTTTCTCAAAATATTACAGATCAGATGTGTTGTTTTTTGTTTTGTTTTGCTTTTTCTTTAATTCATTATATTAAACTTTTATTATGACTATTATTATGACTTTTGCTTCCAATTTCTTTTTTCTTATTTGCTTCTTTGAGAAAAAATTGTACTTCATAGATAACTTTTCACAATTCTGCTCTTTTTAAAGATGCTTGCTTGAAAGTAATAATCAGCACTTAGCACAGTGTGCTGCTTTTTTACAAGTTCTCCTTAATACAGCTGTGACATGGCAAGTTACAGTACTACTCCATCAAGACACAGTAGGAGAAGAGAAAAGTAAGAGCATTTCAAGAACTAGCATATGGACAACAAGATAATTAATAGGAAATAGAGAAGACAACTGCTGGTAGTAAAATGCTGTGAAATCTACAGGAAAATAGTTAAGCAAATAGTCTATAGTGCATTAATCACAATTTGATGGCTTCTTTATCGTCAGGAACTTCCATTTTATTGCCTAAATGTCACATTAAAAAGGTTAGTACGGCAGAATGCTGTATTATTCCTAGAGAGTGCTGCTATGAAAAGTAGCACTCTCATCTGAATGCTCTTTTCACATTGTACACAGGACTCAACAGTCTCTATGGCTTTAATTTATTTTTCAAGTTTATCCAGTTTCCCAAAACGTGAATATTCAGCAGCAACGTTAGTATCCCATCAAACAAATACTATGCTTCAGAGTGCTGGCAGAAATATAATTTCATGTTAGGGTTACTCTGATATGTCTCTTCTTTCATCAGTGGTTCTGGTGATGGTTTGACTGTCAGGTCAGCAGATCTACATCTTAATCTCTCAAGTGAAGAATATATCAATTTATAAATCCTGCTTCATCTCACTGAACTGTAGGCATAAATAAATTACTGTCCATAGAGGTAGGTCTGGGCAAGCAGACAACCTAAAAAGCATTGGGTGGGTGCCTAAAATCAGTTAGCATGAATCTCTGTCAGCACATATATCACACTAAAAAAGCACTCCAAAGACAGTGGATTTTAAGGGATTTTCTTGGCATTCCTGGAAAACTATAAAGATGAGAATGTAGACAGGCGAACTCTGTAACTGTAAATCCAAAAGCCTTTGAATTCACAAACTAGTGTAAAATCAAGTACCTGACATTTGTACATGTCTTTGGTAAGACTGAAGGATACATCCCACTACTGGGGATAAACACTCTTCATTTTCACAAAAAGATATCAAAGAATGGTTAAATTTAAAAACCCTCTAGAAAACCTAGATTGTGTTTATAGCAGAAAATTAGAAGTTGAGGGCTTTGACAATATATTGAAGTTCCAATTCAGGGGTACGAAGAAAGCATTGACATAACCTTTGAATGCATTTTCTGTCTGCTAGTCCCAATACTTTAGGATCGATAAGAGGTCTTTTAGAGTAAAAAGGAGACCCACTACTGCTTTCTGTGGGTTTCTCAGACAACAGAGGAGATAATCTAATGGGAACACACAGATGTTTGGTGAGGACAAAGAAATAATGTTGGACGCAATGATTGAACTGAAACAAATATGAGGAGCTCTGGTAGGAAAAACAGAGGAAGGGAAGATACAGGAGTGAGACATGATAGAAAAGTCGATCTTAGGCATTAAGTGATGATTGAGGAAGTAGACAAAAGAGCATATGACCAGTAGAAATCTTACTCTCCAGAAACTCCATCACCAAGATTCTCATCTTTAGTCATTGCTCTGCTTTCTGCAGTCACCAGTGACTCCCATTTTTAAAATGGTGCATCTTGAGAGTGTACAGCTTAGTTTTAATATTATTGTAATTAAGCTTTGATATACAAGACTCACCATTTAGAAGATTATCTCTTAAGCACTAGGAGGTATACTAAGGAGTATTTATTGTCAGCCAGGATGAGGCTGTGTGATTTGTCTTTTGAATGTGAAAAGGCATCTTGAGTTACTGATTCAGAGATGGTGCTCCTCATTTCCAAGGGTAAGACATATCAATGGCTAAGTTTTGGTGATAACAGCAAAAACTTCAGAGTGATGGAGCATTCATTCTGATCTTGTCTGACAGTAATGTTTTCAGTACAATGCAATGCAGACAGCTTGTTTCTCTATTGATTAAGCTGAGAAAAATAAAGACAATAAAATCTCCAAAGAATGATATTTTTTTGATGCTTTCAGTTCTGGGGGGAAAAAAAAAAAAAGAGAGAGAGAGAGAACAGTTCAAAGTTAAGGTGAGCCTTGCTCTTCCCTGAAGCAGAATCAGAAACTGAAGCTTTACAGAGCTCAGTCAAAGTACAGGTGCCCTTCAATACAATAGTGACAGATATTAGAGAATCATAATACAGAGATACTGGGGAAAAAATATAATTTGAAAATATTTCTTCCTAACTGGAGCCAGGGGAACAGAAAGGTCCGTATTCTCACTTAGACAATCTATATTAAATATATATATATTCATTATTAATAGACGAGACATGTATCCTTCCATCTCATTGGCATGTTACTCCAGCCTGAGCCTTAAAATTGTTGTGAATGCTGGTTCATAAAATATTTGATTCCCATTTAGAACATTTATTGTGGTATTGCAGACTTCCGGAGAGTTTGAACTTCTGTCATGGAAGCATCACAACCTTGCCTTAATAAAGAGTTGTGGGACTGAATATAATGAGCCATGGCTGACAATACAACACAGAGTGTGATAAGCCATGGTACAAACTGTGGGGCAGCAAGCAAGGGGAGAGCAAAACCTCAAAGTGCTGGAAAGATGCATAACATAATAATGGACTGATTTTATTGGCAGCCTCTGCGATACCTCCCCAGTAACAGAGACTGGGACTACAAGTGCAGGGGAAGGGGAGTATTGCAGAGATCCAACAGTGTGCTGGAGCAGGTGTTGCTTTTCCCCAGGCTCCACTGTGCCAACTCACATTTGGGGCCAGCTTCAGTAACTGGAACTGTGTGTGGGTTGTATGTGTGGGAGTGTGAAGTTTTTCCTGACACAGCTTATCCACTGCTTTGGTTCAGTTATTAAATTGAACTTCGCAGCATCACACTGTCTGGTGCTCTTTCTCCCTGCCCCCTCCCCCTTGACGACTGTTCATCATGCTTTTTTCCTTGGCAGTAGGTCTTATTGTCATATTTTGGCTGGAAATGTTCCTTATCAGAAATAATTTTTTTTTTTTTTTTTTTTATGGAAATATATGATAAAAAAATGTTACATTTTTAGCACTTATTTAGATTTAAAGATGTTAAAGATGTAATAGCGGATACCTTTGAGAAAGTGGGCAATAGGAAAAAAAATGTATTTTGACATATTCTGAACCATGTACTTTTATTTAAAAATCAGAAAGGCACAATTACCTCTTTATTAAGAAACTCATCAACTGCATTGATGGAGTTGCTTTCTTCATGCAACCAGTTTTGGAAAGGAAACAATTAATGTATACAGACAGCACCAATAGGATCAACATGTGATTTTTATATAACAACATTAAAAGTAAGAGAGAAGGGTAGACTGAGAATTCTAGCTATATCTGATGAATTACATAATTTCATTTTTTAACTCTCGCTGTCTTTCATAATATCCTCCTTACTCTCTCTTTCCTTCCTTTATCCCTTTCTCTCTCTCTCCTTCCCTTTAACCTTCCCTGTGTCCCTCCCTCCTTCCTTCTCTCCTTTCTCTTCCTGCTTTCCTGCCTTCCTGCCCTTCCTTCTTCCTGGTTGTCTGCCTTCTTTCCTTCCCTCCTCCCCTTCTTTTTGGTTTCCTGTCTTTACTTTCCTTCATACGTTCTGTATGGATGTTTCACCTCTTGGTCACTTAAAGTAGCAATGCACTTTGATAATCATGTGTAGTAATTGTGTGTTACAAAAAGAATATGTAACTGAAACCTTAAACATTAAGCTGGAAAGGCAGAAAATACAGAGAAATCAATAAAGATTACTGGCAATTACAACATTTGCTAACTTCACGGTTTGGGTATGCTGTTCGTTCATCGTCTTCTCTCCTTTCTTCTGCCCTTTATGGTATGTTTTCATTGCCTATATCAGTTTCTTTGGGAATCCAAATGAAAGCAGTGGGATTTTTCAAATATCTCTCAATAACAATGATGCCTTATTTTGAGATTTTCTGGGCAAATATTGATCTTTATCACTATTTGCAACTTGTACACTTAAAACGAAATAGAATTATACAAAGGTGTTAAATTATTGCATCTCCCCATTATAACTGAACCTTACACCCTTACCTTACACCCTTAGTAGTATTTAGTTAAAATCTCAATTAATTAATATAGATACAAGTGGGTATTTTTATCTTTAACTTAGTGAAGACAAAACCAAGATACAAGTAATTAAAATTACTCGACATAATCCCATCAAATACTAAAGAATTGAAATGTTCTTTCTATTGAAGTACCACACACTTTAAAAGATATATGACCTCTCATTCTACTGTGACGTTATTCACCTGTTGTGGTTTAACCCCAGCCATCAGCTCAGTCCCATACAGTTGTTCACTCTCTCCTGGTGGGATGTGGGACAGAATCAGAAAGGTAAAAGTAAGAAAACTTTTGGGTTGGGATAAAGACAGTTTGATAGGTAAAGCAAAAGTTGTGCATGCAAGTAAAGTGAAAAAATTAATTAATTTACCACTTCCCACCAGTAGGCAGGTGTTCAGCCATCTCCAGGAAAGCCGGGCTCCACCACGTGTAACAGTTACCTGGGAAGACAAATGCCATCACTCCAAACATCCTCCTTCTTTCTTTTTTGCCCAGCTTTTTATTGTTAAGCATCATGTCATATAGTATGTAATATCCCTTTGGTCAGGTGGGTGAACTGACCCAGCTCTGTCCCTCCCAATTTCTTGTGCAACCCCAGTCTACTTGCTTGGGGGGGTTGTATGAGAAACAGAAAATTCCTTGACCCTGTGTAAGCCCTGCTCAGCAGTAACTAAAACATCCCTGTGTTATCAACACTGTTTTCAGCACAAATTCAGAACACAGCACTGTTCAAGCTACTATGAAGAAATTTAACTCTATCCCCACCAAACCCAGTACAACCAAGAAGTTTCTTAGTTTCTAAATGCGTGTGAGAAACCGCTTAACCTCATCACTTAAAACACTCATAAAAATGTTCCTCAAATTTTTTGCAAATATGACCCATGCTAACATGGAATGAAAGAAGTAATCTTGCAAGGGTGTACATTTTCCAGAGAATGGATGACTTCTATCAGTGTGAGATAGCTCGCATTCCCTTAGGGAGAGAAGACACTTTTCAACTGATAATTACAGCTAATCCCTCCTCCTGTGTCTGGAGATTTGTTGTCTTTCTTCATGATGAGGCTTGTTTTATCACTTTATGATCTGCTTTATATGTGACCCCGCTTTTGTGACACCCAGTGAACTTGCAAAGCGAAACTGTTCCATAGCATAAGAGAAGTGACTCAAAAATATAAAAGGAAAGAGAAGAAGGAAGAAAAGCAAGACAGAAGAAAAGAATCTCTCTTTATTTGAGTGATGCCCTTAAATGATTTCTAATCATTCAGAATTGCATTTCCAAAAGCCTGTTTGAAGAAGACTGCTTCTGAATTACTTCAGAAATTAAAACATTTTTCAAAAGAAGGAACATCAGTGGCTTCTTAGAAGGAAATAGCCTTACTTGATTGAGGTCACTATTACATCAACTACTAAAAAAGTAATTAGAGCAGCAAAAACCATTTAGTTTAAAGTGACATGATTTCATTAAAGTCATTAGACCTATGCTGGTTTATACCAGCTGGCATTTGAACTTCTAGAATCATGCCGTTGTTAAGATTGTTTCAGCTTTTTTGTGTATTGTATATTCCTTCATAGCTCTTCATATATTTTATCTTTGTATGTAACCCATGGAATTATTTGTTCAAAATGGTGCCGTATAAACATGATACTTACTGTTAACTTATTAAGCTAGTGGTTTATAGTGTTGAATTTATTGATATAATCTGAGTGTCTTCCACAAGGAAAACACTGCCAAGAGGAAGATGTAGAGAATTGTGGGGACATTTCTTATGGCTTTTCTTTGGTATGAAAATGTTTGGGAAATCTGCCACTTAGCACTGATGGTGCTAAAATAGGAACATATGAGGATATTCTGTACCACTGTAATGCCCATGATAAAAGACTGACAGTTTACTTTTATGATTAAATTTAATTTGCTTTAGTAATTATTCAAAAATACTCATGCCGCCCAAGATTAGAGTCAGTATCAGATAGTTGCATTTAATTCTAACCGTACCAGTTTTGGAACACTAGAAATTTCGACTTCAAATTGAATCCATAGTTACTCAACTCTCACTTTCTTGTCACTAGCTCAGCTAAAAGTTTTAGTGCTCGATAAAAAGTGCAAATTATGGCAGTTACATATTGAAGATCTTCTTCAAAGGCTTCATGTTTGTTGTCAGTACTCCTATTTTATTAATAGAACTCCCTCTAGTGGATTATTTAAAATATTAACATACTTGGTTTATTTTTTTATTATAACAAAAATTATCTCTAAATAATATGACTCTAGAGGCTAATTTTATTACTTTAAGTACTAAGAAGTTTTCAGTTAGCATTATATATATATATATATATAATTTATCTTGTTAGTGGTTATACATATGATCTAACTTTATAGTAATTCTCAGAATACATCTGGGATTTTTTGCATATGTATAACATTGGCATCCTCTACCATGCAAAGGAGAGTTTATTTAAAACAAACAAACAAACAAAACAAAAAACAAAAAACAACAGACAAACAAAAAAAACCCCAGTTCTAATAAACAGAATGATCTAACTCTAGTAATCTGAAAGTAAACTGAGGTACTCTTGACTATGTTTAAAGCTTGGTGAAGGCTGATCTCACATTGATATTAATGATTTGTTCTAATTAAGGAAAACAAAGACTATGCCTACTCTTTATGACAGATTTCTGTTTCTCTCTGTCCTTTTCCTATCATACAATTTTGTCTCCATTCCTGCATGATTTGACAGATAGCAGAGCACTGACAGAAAGACAATTTCCATCCATTACATTTTTATGATTCTAAGGTCAATAGAGAACTAAGTTCCTTGAGAGAAAGTCCATCTGGTTGTCCTATGGTATTACTATAGTATTGTATTGATTTTGGTTCTAGTCAACGTCTTCATCATCTCTAATTTGGAAGAGAAGTAAAATCACTGCTGAATTTGAAATGGAAATGTAGACAAGAAGGGCCAAGTGAAGCAAGCTAGAACATGGGGGATTTTAATGGATAGAAACTCAAATTCTAGTGATACGTAATTATTTATGCACCAGTGTTAAGACAGAGCATTTCACTAGAAAAGCTTTTATTACTTAATGTGTGAAACTAGATTTGATATATGTAAACACAACTTGTTTATTGTGCGCATCTTCAAAACATGTGGGAGGGTATGGCTTATTCATTAAAGAAAGGAAGTGAGAAATAAAACTGATAAATGGAGTGACAGGCAGGGAAATAAGAAGGGATCTCACATATAAAACAGGTTCTGGTAAACTTAAAAGGGAAGAATATTAAAGTAGAGAAAAGTGTCTGTTAGAGGCTAACAGACTAGATTTGTAAATGGATGCTGTTGTCTGTTAAATTGTAAAAGTGAGAGATGTTACTAGGGGTTTTCATTATGGAAGATTTGAACTACACTAATGTACAAAGTGTAGGAAATAAATATTGCAGATACAAGCAGGAGCCAGTCATTTCTAGATGTAGTAGCTGTCAGGTTTCTTTACCAAATAGTTACAAGGCAAATAAATTCATGACCTCATGATGCAGGAGCATCATTGAAATACAAGCTGATTGATTCATATGAATATGAGCAAACTTTACTTAAAATGAAAGATATATGAAGTGTGGGTGGTACTTAACATTTTTGGTTGCAAAAGGAAAAAAGTTATTATGATAAACTAGTTACCAGCAGATTAAGGACTAAGATCTTGAGGGGTTTAAGATCTTTACAATTTGTACATTTAGATGTGTGTATGTATAACTGTACACATATCTATGTGTGTGCATATTTATATATACATTGAATGTACACACGAGGTGTTCCAAGGTGAGATCACATCAAACATATTCAACAGCTGTCTCTGAGATTTCTTTGAAAAAATGAAAACAAAATAGCAATAATGCATTTGGATTTCAGTAAAATGCAATATGTGCTGTCTGGATATCTTAGCTGCAGAAGATCAAGTGTGGTGCTGTGGCAAAAGAAAAGGCTTATGTCTGGATGTGACAGTGGATTTTGAAATACTTTGTGTAGTTCTTATGTCACCAATTTTAAATAATGCTTGACCTTTAGACACTGTGAAGAAAGAGACACAAAGGATTACAGGACACAAAAAATGTCTTGCAATGAATGTCTTAGAGTGCTCAGCCTATTTCAGCTCATTAAAAAGAAGAGAAGACAATGTACTTGATTTCAGTGTATCTCCACAGGGAGAAACTACTGAGAACTAAAGAGCTGTTTAATGTAGTTGAAAAATCTTAGCAAGAGCAAATTCAATTTAGACAGATTGGAAATAAGGTACAATTTTCCATCAAGAAGAACATTTAAACACTGGAATAAATGGGAATCACTGCAGAGAAAAGTGTTGAGTTCTCCAAATCTAGATATAATCATCTCAAAACCAAATGCATCTGAATAAAATCTAGCCAAAGCAAAAATTATCCTTAGACCCAGAGTAATTGGTAATTTTTATGTCCAGAATATATTTGATACACAATAAATTAGATTAATGATCCAACCAGTCTTCTTGTCTTTAATTCTAAATATGTGACATGCTGATCCATTTGTTTTCTTGGTAGTGCTTGATATATCTTATGTCCTGTTAAAAAGGTGCAACAGAAAATCAGGCTGCCTTTTTGTTAGCCATGTGTACTGAAAACTGAGTAAAGTGGAACTGGGTGGGACAAAGGCCAAATTCTCCTTAACAGGTAGCTCAGCAGAGGAAACATTTTGGAATCCAACGTGTCATTAGAGAGATTTTGCAAAACAAGGAATCCACAGTATCAGAGAGGACAGAAAATTCCTTAGCTGAGTAGGAAGCAAATAGTCACCTGAAGCAATGCATAAAAACCTTTTTTCTCACAGGAGACATGTAGAATTTGTTGCAGCACATATGTTGCAGTTCAGTCAACAGAAGGATATTTTATTTTGGTGTGCTTACTAAGGGAAAGATGCAAGAAATTTAACTCAATGCTCTGCTGATTATCTAGTTTTTCTTAGTGTATGACTGTTCTTTTGAAGCCTTGATTGCCAAGCTTTCAGTTCCACGAAGGTATGATACTCACACATATCTTATGTAGCCTTAAATAAGCTAAAAATTTTATTCAGCTTAACAATAATTTAATACATGGGGTAAGAAACTTTGGTACAGATGTATGTATATTCATATAAATCCGCATAAGGCTACTACCTCACCAGAGAATAAAGGATAGTGGAAAGTAGCAAAACATATTAAGCACAAAACTATGAACCAAAGTGGTGGTGATGCTCACATAATCATGTCCAACTGAAGAACATGCCAGACCAATCAGAGCAGTGACAAATATTCCTTAGCTGCCTCCGAAGATGAGAACTAGAAAGCCAACCACCTCAAGGATACACATGGCTGTGGTAGATCTTTCTGCACTCCTCATGAGAAACCTGCATGCCTGAGTACTTCCCTGAAGTGTCTCTACACCAACGCGCATAGCATGGGCAATAAACAGGAAGAATTAGAGATCTATGCACATTCACAGGGCCATGGTGTCATTGCTATTATGGAGACATAGTAGGACAGCTCACATGACTGGAATGCTGTCATGGAAGGCTATGCATTTTTTAGGAAAGATAGGCTACCAAGGCGAGGTGGAGGAGTTGCACTTTTTGTGAAAGAGTAACTCAAATGTCTTGAACTCATACTTGGGTGGGATGATGAACAAGTTGAGTCCTTATGGGTAAAAATTAAGGAACAAGATAACAAGGGGGACACTGTTGTGGGTGTTTACTACAGGACACCTGACCAAGACAAGGAAGTTGATGGGGCTTTCTACATACAGCTGGAAGTAAACTCATGATCACATGCCCTTGTTCTCATGGGAGACTTCAATCAACCTGAAATCTGCTGGGTGGGCAACACAGCCAAGCATGCACGGTCCAGGCAGTTCCTACAGATCATTGATGACAACTTTTTGACACTGATGGTTGAAGAGCCAACAAGGAGAGGTGTGCTGCTGGACTGTGTCCTAACAGACCAAGAAAAATTGTTTGGAGATGTCATGATTGGGCGCAGCCTCAGCTGCAGCCACTATGAGATGGTATAGTTCAGGATCCTGTGTAGAGGAAGCAGGAAAATAAGTAGGACTAAAACCATGGATTTCAGCAGGGCAAACTTTGGCCTCTTCAAGGTCCTGCTTAGAAGAATCCAATGTGATAAGGCTCTAGGAGGTAGGAGGATCCAATAGGCTAGTATTCAAATATCACTTCCTCCAAGCTCAAGACTGATACATCCCTATGAGGAAGAAACCAAGTAAAGACAATAGGAGGCCAGCATGGATGAGTAAGAAACTCCAGTCAAAAATCAGGTAGAAGAAGGATGTTTCTATAATGTGGAAAAAGGGACAGGCGACCTGGGAGGAATACAAGGAGGCTGTTAGAGTATGCAGGGATGCGGTGAGGAAGGCCAAGCTCCACCTGGAAGCAAATCTGGCCATGGATGTCAAAGACTATAATCAGGGTTTCTTTGAGTATATCAGTAGCAAAAGGAAGGTTAGGGAAAATGTAGGTCCGCTACTGAATGAGGAGGTTGCCCTGGCGATGGATGACACAGAGAAGGAAGGGTTACTGAATGCCTCCTTTGCTTCTGTCTTTACTGCTAAGACTGGCCCTCAGGTATTCCAGACCCTAGAGAGAGAAAGTCTGGCCAAAAAAGACTTTTCCTTGTTTGAGGAAGAGGTTGGAGATTGTTTACACAAGCTGGACATACACAAATCAATGGATCCCAATGGGCTGCGCCCACAAGTGCTTAGAGAGTTGGCAGATGTTATTGCTAAGCCACTCTCTATCACCATTGAAAGGTCTTGGAGAACAGGAGAGGTACCTGAGGACTGGAGGAAAGACAATGTCACTCCAATCTTCAAAAAGGGCAAGAAGGATGACCCAGGAAAGCACAAGGCAGTCAGCCTCACCGCCATCCATGGAAAGGTGATGAAAAAGCTCATTCTGAACATAATTTCCAAGCATGTGGAGGAAAAGAAGGTTATCAGGAGTAGTCAGCATGGGTTCACTAAAGGGAAATCATGATTGACCAACCTGATAGCCTTCTATGATTATATGACTGGCTGGGTAGATGAGGGAAGAACGGTGGATGTTGTCCACCTTGATTTCAGAAGGCTTTTGACACCGTCTCTCACAACCTCCTTATAAGCAAGCTTAGGAAGTACAGGCTGGATGAATGAACGGTGAGAAAGATCATGAACTGGCTGGATGGCAGAACTCGGCAGGTTGTGATCAATGGCGCAGAATCTGGTTGGAGGCCTGTAGTTAGTGGGGTTCCCCAGGGGTCAGTACTGGGACCAGTCCTGTTCAACCTGTTAACCAGTAACCTGCACAAAGAGACTGAGTGCACCCTCAGCAAGTTTGCTGATGATAACAAACCAGGAGGAAGGGCTGATACACCAGAAGGCTGTGCTGCCATTCAGTGAGACCTGGACAAGCTGAGGGACTGTGTAGGGAAGAACCTGGTGAAATTCAACAAGGGCAAGTGTAGGGTCCTGCACCTGGGGAGGAATAACCCCATGCACCAGTACAGGTTAGGGGTGGACCTGGTGGAAAGCAGCTCTGCAGAGAAGGACTTGGGAGTTCTGGTCAACAACAGGTTGAACATGAGTCAGCAATGTGACCTTGTGGCCAAGAAGGCCAAGGGGATCCTGGGGTGCATTAAGAAGAGTGTGACCAGCAGGTTGAGGGAGGTTATCCTCCTCCTCTGTTCTGCCCTGGTGAGGCCGCATTTGCAGTACTGCATCCAGTTCTGGGCTCCACAGTAAAAGGAGGATAAGGAATTACTGGACGGAGTCCAGCGGTGTCTACAAAGATGATTAGGGGCCTAGGACAGCTTTCTGATGATGAGAGACTGAGAGAGCTGGGTTTGTTCAGCCTGGAGAAGAGAAGGCTGGGGGGGATCTCATCAATGTTTATAAATATCTCAAGGTTAGATGCCAAGAGGATGGGACCAGATTCCTTTCATTGGTGTCCAACGACAAGATGAGGGGCAATGGGCGTAGACTGAAGCACAGGAGGTTCCATCTGAACATGAGGAAAAACATCTTTACTTTAAGGGTTCCAGAGCACGGGAACAGGCTGCCCAGAGAGGCTTGTGGAGTCTCCTTCTCTGGAGACATTCAAGACCTGCCTGGACACATTACTGTGCACATACACTCTAGGTGTACTTGCTTTAGCATGTGGATTGGACTACATGATCTCCAGAGGTCCCTTCCAACCCTAACCATTTTGTGATTCTGTGTAATGTTCTGTAATTTTTTTGCATAATTTAAGCATTTAGGTGAAACCTTCAAATACCAAGCCACATAGAGCATGTTTGGATTTGCGTTAGTTTTTTTCAGCTGGTTTGAGTGCAGTCCTAGAATTTGTTAGATGTGGATGTGAAACCACAATTAACATTGAGTGTCCAAGATCATCAATGGATACTCTAACTATTATGTAAAAGATGGCTTCCACATCCTGATTTATGGAGAGGAGCGAGCACTGGTAGTTGCTCCTGGTAGTAATGATTCATTAAATGCCTGTATTCAGATAATTTATAAAAATAGTGAAGAGGCCTGTCCCTAGAATTGAACCACGAGGAACACCACTGGTGACCAGCCACCAGCAAGATGTAGCCCCACTCATTACAACTGTTTGGATTTCACTGTTTAGATTGGTAGGTACACATAGAAATTCTAAGCACCAAACACAAGCTTCTGGATTGTTCTCAAGGTCTCAGGTATTTAAGAAGTTGCCAAAGTATTTGAGTTCTTTTCAATGTTTTCAGATTTTGGTGAAAAAGGGCACTCTTTGAAACAAAGATTTTAAATTCTCATGTTGCATATAGTTCTACATAAACAAGGACAGTTACTCCATTTTCATTAGTCGAGTAAGCAACGATTTCTTTTTCGCTGTTGTGATTTAATATTTATTCAGCACATGTATTTGTTTTGTAAGGGAGCAGCTTATAACTTCACTCATTCATTTCTTTTATAATAGAAAAGCTCTTGTGGATTGATTTAAGAAAAGTGAGGTATAAACACTGTCATGTATATTACATTTTCGATTGTCAACAGCTGTGTGTAAAGACTGTACATTGATTTAGCTTAGAACAAAAAATATCCTTTTTATTTCCCTTATATATATCTCTACACAACATACCTTAAATAAACACAAATGTTAGCCAATACCTAGAACACAGTAAACCTGAAAAATGTACAGCTATTTTAGGTTTCTTTTATTATTATTAATAAGATTTCTTTTCTTCAGTATAACACTGTTATATGCTTTATAATTATGCAAATTTTATCTAACAGGTTTCTAGCATGCTGAGATCAGAGATGCCTAGGATGAGAAAGCTTTAGGAGGGAAGATTATGGGTTTATTTAACTAATGAATGCAAGAGACAAAGCCTTCTGCATTAGTTCATGTTAATGTACATTTAACAGATAAATGTAAACAAGAACTTATTTCCTAGTTGTTCTTTTTAATAATTTTCTTTCTTGTAGACTGTGATCTGTTCTAGGTGGTGCTTCTTCAGTGTCGTTGTACCAACAAAATATTTTATTTTTACATTGCCCAGTGTTGATTTAATTCTAATTTATGAATTGACTCCAGGTAGAATTTTAATTTGTGGACTATTCAGTGCAAGATTAAGAGTGTTAATTTGTAAATAGAGAAATTCTGTTCAAAATTTTTAATTTCATTAATTCTTTTTGTTATGGATCCAATCTACAGTCGTGGTGCAGAGCTTCTGTCTACTAGAATATTTCTTCATCTTTAGATTAAATAGGGAAAAAGGACTCAAAATTCTACCAACTTATTCTGCGACTACATGTTCATTAAATTATTTTCTAAAAGTACTCTTTTTCATATCACAATATCTTTTTTTATTTTTTTAATTTCAGTTCATCAATTATTTGCTTAGTGAATTCTGTAAATATTTGCAAAGATAATAATGAAAATGTGAAGCAAATTCAACTCATCTTTCTAAACCCCTTCTAAAAAGTGTGGTTCTATCAATGTGTGTTGCATTTTATTTTCTTACATCTGTGATAGAACTCTGTAGTCTTCCTTTCTTCCAATGAGTTGCCTAGATAAGGCTGATCAATAAATTAATCTGATATGATTTATAAAATAGATCCTACTGAGAAGACACATATTAAAAATCACAAGATTTTCATCTATTTTTATTATGTTAATTTGATGTTCTGTTAATTGTGACGTGTTATTTTATACTTTCAATAATTTAAATCAATCTTCAGAAATGCAGGAGGGTTCACGTGTATACTCTTAACTTCCGACATAACTACAGGTGTTATGTGCTGATGTGCAAAATTGCATTTTGGAGCATGCTAAGGAATTCTTTTTATCCTCTCTGTGAGGGTGTGACAAGACAGAGCTCTGTTCCAAAGTGATTCCAGAACCAGATAGTTTAATAGAATTGCAGAAACTCTTTTCCATTTGTGAAACTAAGGTATTTCTGGCTATTTCATGCATTACTTCCTATTGCAATTAAGGAGTTGAGGTGTGACTTCTCTTTATGTTAGATAACTTAAAAAAACAAACAAAAAAATGAGGTCATGTAAATTAGCAGAATGTATTTGTTTAGACCTGCCGTTTCACAAAAATTAATTGTGCCAGTGGCAGTGATGGATTAGTACAGCCTAGTGCAAAGTCTTCAATAGGTCTAGACTTGTCAGATTTTTTCATCATTGTAAGAACAATGTTTAGCGCTTGACAGCAACATAATTGTTCAGAAAGTGAAGTGTTGTGCACTGCTAACATTAATAAAAAAGTGTCCCACTTTTCAACCTCTTTCATCAGAGTTATGTCCAGTCAGTGTAGCTGTTGTTTGCAGTAGGGTTAAACACAGCAGAGTGAAGCCTTCATGATGCTGCTATCACAGCTAGATGGGTGAGGAAATTGCTTCTCTCAAAAATATAAAGGTTAAAAAGAATTAATAGTTTCAATTTTGTTTCATTAAAGATTTCCCTACAGGTAGTGTAGTCCAATCTCCTTCTTCTGTTTTCTACACAGAATTAGGTTTTTAAGACTTTTAGTTACAAGTTCTTAACAACAGAATCCATTGCAGTTGGGCACATTCAGTTGTTTACGTAAGTATATTTAATATTTTCAATAGCATCAGGTAATACAGGTATATGTTTAAATTAGATGACCTTCTGTACAGAAAATATGGGGGACTGCCTTCCAGAATGTATATAACAGTCTTAAAAGAGCCCTGTATTAGTTGTTGATATTGTGGGTTTTTTTACATGCATACTTTCCTGAAAGTGTTCTAACTTGACTGATGTACAACAAATAGTAGTAAGTAATTGGAAAACATATTGACTTAACAGGATAAGCTCTCTTTACCCAGCACATCAGAGCTTTCTTAAAATGAATGAGAAAATAATGAAAAAGAAAATGGAAGAAGGTTGCAAGGGCATTTTCAATAGCAAGACAATCTGTTAAGCAGCCTGATACATGCTTAAGGTTAGGGTAGCTCTGAGATGGCCCAGTGTTAATTTGGCATCTGAGACCTGCGAGGCACAGTTTCTTTAACTTTGCTCATTGTAAGAGAAGGTTAGTGGAAATAAAAAGACTGATGAGTTTGATTTAAAATTCCTTTCCAATGATTTTTTTTTTAATTGGTTTAGTAATATTGAGAGTTAACTTGTATTTTAGATGAACATGAACTGATCTGTTTGGAATAAACATGTAAGTAGAGAATTTATCTCTATACTGCACTGGAAATAATGAACTTATTTGGTGCATATCCATTTTGCAACCATACAGGTCAGTCATTTTGTTCTCTGTTTTGCAGTATTAATAATTTTGGTGGTGTTTTACTTTCAAAGATTTCTACTGAAAATTGTATTGACTAAAAAAGAAAAGAAGAGGGTTGAGGTTACCCTTTAAAGTTTTGCGTGTTTGTTTCCTTACATGAATGTGTGAAGACTGAAGACATTAGGAAAAAAATCAAAATAGAACAAAAAAAATAAATAAGTAGGAAAAATCACAAGAAACTTTTCTTATTATTTTTTGCTGCTTTTTGTTTTACTTTTTTTTTTAAAGTGAAAGTAAATAAAATTTACTTTTTGTTTTAAATATGTTAGTTTTCATGTGGATAGCAGAAAAGCCAAAAGATAATAAAGCTATATGGTTCATGTTAGCGAAATACAAAAAGAAGGGAAAATAATACAGAACTGTGGATATGGATTAAGTAAATTAATAATTGCAAAGCCTTAATCTTGTTTTGGATTAATTCCTTTCTGCATACACATATATGTATTTACATAAATATGTGATGTGTATAATCTCTCCTGTTATTCAGACAAATATATCCCTATTGTGGCATCTCTGAAACTTGCAGTATGTGCCAAGAAGGTGCTGATGCATCATTCCCCCTATATATTTAATTTACACAGCAAGTTGTTTATCACCCTGCAGTAATGTTGTAGTTTGCTATGAATAAATTCTAGCTGAGTTGAGGATGGTTTTCCTTCATTATATCTCATGTATTTTTATGCTTGTTTAGTTGTTTTTTGTCGTTGTTTTGGGGGTTTATTTTAGTCTGTTCTTACATAAACTATTTTGCTATAAGTTATGATATAACAAAAATATATTATACAGGTCTTTATGTTGCCAAATGAAGAGCAACACAGTCTGCAGACCATCTGAATGACATGCAGCTCTAGTCAACATTATCAGTTTTTAACTGAAACTATTCAGAATTTTTCTTCTGATGAAATTTTGTGCTGCATTTGTGTGAAGACTATATACTCAGTTGTATTAGCCAGTGGATTGAGATAAATAATTATTCCCCTCTACCCAGGATGGTGCCTTAACTGGAAAGCATTTTCCAGCTGGTGGCGTTTTAATTCAAGAGCAAATTGAACCAGCTATGCAGCTGAAGCAGGAAGCACATAATATGTGAAGAGAACCTGAGGGGACATTCATGAAGAAATCTAAAAGGGATTGCAGCTACCTATTAGAGGTTGTAGACAAGATAAGATAATTTTCTTCCTGAAGGTACGCAATGAGAGCACATTGGGCAACAGCCCTGAGTTGCAATTTCCTTGTGAAAAACATTTGTTTACAGTGATAGCAGTACTCCGAGCAGCTTTCTCAGAGAGGGTGTGGAGTCCCTGTGCTCGGAAATACTCAAAGCTAGACTCAACAAGGCTGTGAACATCCTGACCTATGTTTGAAATTAGCCTTGATTTGAAAAAGGGTTGGACCAGATGACCTCCATGGGTTTCTTTCTACCTGAATTATTTTATGATTCTGTTTCATCAGTCAACCTGATGCATTAAGTCAAAATTTACAATATTTCATTGCTGTCCAATCAAGGCAAAATATAATATTCTCAAAATAATCAGAATTAATTTTTTGTACCACTCTGTAATTTTCAATTTTCAATAGAATTTATTCTCTTAGAAGATACCATATTTCCTTTTGGCACATTCAAAATAGCATCCTCTGTACTGTACAGGATTTTGGCTTGCTGTTTAGTGACTGAATTTGCGCATGCACTATGTAGGGAAACTGAGCAACCAGTTTGGCTTTTGGATTCTGTGCTTTTCAAAAACATTAAAACTAAAAACATTGACAAAGAATCCGTAAGCTTGAGATAAAACAGGTTTAATATGAATGTTCAAGGCAGCTAAGGTAAGATTCAGAAATTTAAATGAGTTGTTCACATTCATATTTGCTACTAAGGGTCTTAGACCATAAATTAACTTTTTTTTTAGTTAACTTTTTTTTTCCTAAGTAGATAAGTCAGAATAATTATCTCAAAATTATATGAATGCTGACAGATCACTAAGACCATATGGTGTTGACCTGAGTATTCTGAAGGAAGTGTTAGCTATGATATGTAACCCAACATCTAAGTTGCCCTTGGTGAGAGAAAGATGGAAGCTGATAAATGTGACATCAGTGAGGGACCATAGAGGAAAAAAAAGAAAGAAAAGTCCCACAAAGAGCCAGACACCAGTTAGCTTGATTTCTGTATAAATCAGTTATACCGTAATAAAGGAAAGCAGGCAGAAAGATGGATTAAGAAGTGTCAAGGAGTGAAAGAAATTTTGGTAGGGCAAACCCCATTTCACAAGTCTGTGAGAGTCTGGGGAGAAATTTCCTATTGTGTACTTGCATTTCCAAACGTCTTTTGATAAGTCTATTATTGGCAGCTCTTAAAGAAATGTAGCCATAAAGGCATGAGAACAAAGATGCTGCTGTGGATTAATATCTGGTTAACAATTAGGAAATGAAGGATCAGAATGAACGTACAGATGTCACAAGGGAAGTATGTTGTGAATTACTCGGCTAAAATTTCTCATAAATTGTATGGAAAAAAGAGTAAATAATGAAATAAAATGGCTTTATGGGCAGTATAAAATTACTGAGGATAGTAAAAGCCACAAGCTGCCTGTAAGAAGTTGCAAAATGATCTTGTCATGCTAAGCGTGTAATGTCAAATAAAATAAAATATTGATAAGGTAAAAGTAATACAGGTGAAGTGATAATCTGCAGACGTTTAATGATGGGATCTTAACTATTCATTATGAGGGAGGGAGGGAAAAAATACAGACAACTTATATTCATTGAGATAAATTGTCTATTTATGAGAATGTTTGCTGAGCACTCAGGGTAGTTACAAAAGAAGGGAAGTGCTGGTGAGCATAAGGAAAGAAACAGGACAAAAGAGGAAACAACAAATCCTACTCCATGGTTTGTTTTCACCTTTATTACTGCTTGTAGATCTAGTTATCTAATCTCACCAATAAAGTGTGAAAACTAAAAAGCACTAAAAAAGGATCAGTGATGACTGTCTGAATCCTCTGCCATCCAGATCAAATATCCTGCATCCTAGATTTCCTTTTCATCGGGGAAGCATGTGAGGTGAGGCTGGTTGGTGTTCTCTCTCCTTGGATCACCTGTAGTAAAGTTATCTTGGAGTGGCACTGTTTAGTTGTAGTTGAGGATAATAACAAAGCAATGATTGAAAATGTGGGAAAGCCTCCTATCTCTACAAGAAGAAAAGTGTTTTCATGGCGGTGGTGGGTTTTCTTGTTGCTGGTGATTTTTTGTTTGTTCATTTTTATTTTTTTTGGGGGGAGCATTTGTTTGTTTGGTTTGGTTTGTGTTCTTCAGTTTTTTGAAGTTTTTAGTTATTGGTGGGGTTTTTGTTGTTGTTGTTTTGTAATGGGAAGCTATGACTGCTAGAGAGATTATTATAGACACAAAAGACATAAATGGCATAAAAGGGGAGAATGGGATATTTCCTTCAATTCAAGAGCTGAGCATCAAATGTATTTGAGTAAAAGATTTAAAAGCAAACAAAAGGAAATACTTACTTTTTACAGGTATATGCTTAAGTTCTGTAGTTTACTGCAAGGGATTCTATGGAGACTGAACCTAAATAGATTCAAAGTGCTATAAAATAAATTGAAGTCGACAAAGGCCTTCTAAACACCTCATATAGAAAATACCTAAAATAAAAAATTTCCAAAATCTATAATACCTATAGAAGATATAACATTTACATTTTAAAATTCCTTCTAATAATTGTCAAGTGACAATGTCTCATGACTGGTCACAATTGGACCTTTGCTTGTTCTAAACTGATACAGCTCTTTTTCTGTTAAGTAACTTCTAGGTACCTAAATTCTGTGCAAGACTGTATCAGCTATCAATATGCTTATCTGAATAAATATCATATTTTTAATGTAATGAGTACCTTCTAAAGCACTCACATATCAGGAAATCCAATCCTAAAAATTTAGCAAATCCCCATGTTGTTTTAAAATCTTTATCTTCAAGAATGTTTATAATTCTATTCTGCTCCAAAGTCAACTGTGTAAAGTAGCATAATTTCACATGTAAATCTCATTTAGTAGTGTTCTGTGTGTGTCCAGAAGAAATTATCTGTTTATTTGTGTTGGTTAATAAAAAAGACAAGAATTAAACTAATTTTAGAAGAGTGATAAGTATTCTAGTTTGTTTGTTTGTTTGTTTGTTTGTTTTAATATATATTATATAGGGAATGTTTAATTATGTAAAGAAACACCACTTTTGTAGTAAATAGCTTGGGAAGTTGAGTTTGGGCACAGTTTGCTCAGATCATTCTTTTAAAAAATACAGATTATTTTTTGAGTGGTGGATTTTAAAAAGAAAAGAATTATAATGAATTGAGATCTTGAACACAAGCTAATGAAAATGAAATAAAACAGAAAAAAATGCAAAACAACCAACAGTGAGACACAGCTATAAAGTTCTCTTTGCCTCCTCACCCTTCCTGACAAAGAACTGATGCTAAGAAATTACTGTATATTATAGTTAGTTGACAGCATGAGATTATTTGATGGCAACATGAAGTCTTAGAGAGAGTGAAACATAATGTCTGTTCCTTCCAAATTTGTAATTTCCAAAACACCAATAAGATGAGAGTAACTGTCAGTTTAATCAATACTATGTGCAGGACGACAAATGTTTTACAATTTCACTTCAGTCTGAAATTCGCCTATTGGGATTCTCACAGTAGGTTAACATATTTTCAGCATTCATTTAACAGGTTTTTTAAGTGTTCTATCCAAGACAAGAACTTAATGTGACAAGTTTTCAGCAGCCTTGCATCTTGACAAATTACTTAATATCTAAATAGAGTGTTAATTTTACATTATAATATATACCATTATTTTGTTGGAAGGAGTATGGAAATCAACATTGTTAATTATCAGACATCTTTGTGTGAATTATTTTATTTTCTGAAATACTATGGACTACAAAACGTTTCTGTTGTCTAGGGGATGGGTATGTGTGGCTATTTTAATTAACTTTGTAGCATAAAATTGTGTCTTTAGAATTAATCTGCATTTAATAATGTGCTTGAAGGCTGTAAGTGCTTCAGAAAGTAATTACCATATGAATTTCTTCAAACCTGCTTATGGAGTGGAAGCCATTGGAAGTTCTCTTTGCATAGAGAGCCAGTTCTCAGAATCTTTTTTGTGTTCCAACGTTTTTCTAATTTGGAATATATTCTCTTTATTCATAGTAATTAAGACTGTCAGGAATGCTTCAAGGTATGCTGGATATTAGTTGAAAGGTAGATTAAAGTTTGGCAATGAAAAACAAACTGTGTGAGAGAATGATTCAGGCATTTCCTGAACTTTGTATATTCTCTATGGTGGGCTATATGTTTTCTAGAATACTCTTGAAAGGTAGTTACTTTTTCAATACTTTGATTTGCTGTAAATTAATCAGAAATACTGAAGTTTTCATGTTTCTCTGATGTGATTTTTTAAATATTTGGTTTCAGTTAAAATGACTACTGAATCTGAAATATTAATATTAACATAAACTTCCACTTTTAAGCATTTCACTCCTCAAACAAAACTGTAACTAAAATGTTCTTCAGCAACAGCACATACCACATGTGACACAGAACACATATGCTTTGAGATAGCTGATTAAGACAGAAGAAACACACTTGCTGCAAACTGCAGACAGGAGAGTAATAGAACAAGGCATTTTTCCTCTGTGATCATGCAATTCCCCATGGTTCGTTAGATGCATTTTCATTTTAATGGCTCCTTATTTTTAATTCAAATTTGGACTACAGGAATATGAGAAAAGATTTCACTCTAATGCTCTGACTGAGGTTTCAATTGCCTTTTGGAATGTTATCTTAATTATAGTGTTTATTAATCATTTATAAAAGTAGAAGCTTTTTTTTTTTTTTTTTAATAGATATGATCTTGCATATGCCTTCAGCCTTTGCTTTGTGCTGTATTCCATCACATTTAATAGGCTAAGTGGGGTCACAATAGGTCTGAATGATTATGAGATTACCACTGAATTTGTAGGTGCTACCACAAGAAACAGTGTTAATGATTAAGAATCTTATTTTCACTCCTGAACGTTACAACATGGTGTTACAGGACACAGTACTCTGAATTAATTGTAAAAGCAAGGCCATAACAACTTGACCACTTTGAATTTTTAAAAACCAAAGAGATTATTTTGAGTTTTTTAAGTTTTGGTGCTAATAGACTAATTAATCAGAGTGAGAAATGCATGAAAATACCCAATATGTGTAAGTGGAAGACAGAAGAGTTCGAATGGGAAATTAGACACACATTTTAGTGTTGAGGATGATTACTTCTGAAAGCTACTGCAAAAGTGGCAAATTATCCATCTCCAGATGTCTTGAGATGATGCCTTTATAGGAAGCAATCTTCAGTGGATCAGATGTTATTAGGTTCAACAGAAGGGTAACTGGGTTAAAACAAAACTAAAAGAGATTCCGAGGCAGTTTGCTGCTGTCTGGGGAAACCACCTCATGTAATCCCTTTTATAAACAGCATCCTTTTTTTTTTTTTTTTTTTTCTTTTCTGATTTTCTGATTTTCAGCTTTCTTTTAATAGGATTTGATTTTGATGAGGTTCCTGTTAGGCTTATTACCCTCCATTTTCCTTGTTTTCCTTTTTTATGCCTGTAATAAGAGTAAACAAGATGGGACCTCCATTAGGACATAAAAATATGTGCTTACCTTGACATAAACGTTAAAAGGTTACTCTTGTGCCTTTCTGCATCCAGGCTTGGTTAGTGATATGGTTCAAAGGCCAGATTACACAGGTTGTGACACATCTCTGTAACTGAATACCAACATCCTCCCTTGTTGTACATTCTGCATAATGAGCAGAGTAAACTATAGCACAGTGTCTGAAAGTATTACTGACTGGTTTTATTAATCCACAGGCCTTGGCTCTGGCATACACCATGGTCATGCACAGCAAATTACATTAAATTGTGAGAAACATTTGTAACCTTTGTTGAACAACCTGATGCCTAACAGTGCTGCTTCTAAGACTTCTCTAACAGTAATTTTGTCTTTAATCATCTTGCTTAAGATGCTGTAAACCACAATTCCTGACTCTTGGCCGCATGATATGGTGCGCTGCCTTACCCAGTTTGATCAATATGGGCTGTACCTACTACAGAATGTGTATTCATGTATGTTCCCATCCTGAGTGAGTTTTAATCTATCCATGGATAGAGTATTCCAGCAATGGCCAGAAGCTGCAGGAAGTGTTCATGAGGCCCTTAGTGGAAGAAAACCCTCTTCCCTAAGCTCATTAGTTTACCCCGGTATTATCCTTCCCTGTATGGTGTTGTAAGTGATGATCCTGACGTCCTCCTATCCTACAAAATGATTCTGTTTCTCCTCTCAGTACCAGTTCTGGAGTGGTTTATCTCCAGTGGTTGCTCCAATGGTTGCTTGGGCATTTTTCGTATAAGGAGATGTTGAGAGAGTTGGGACACTTCAGCTTGGTGAAGAGAAAGTTAGTGTGTACAAATGCCTGAAGGAATGGAGTAAAGATAAGGGAGGGAGCCTCTTCTCAGTAGCACCCACTGACAGAACAAGAGGAAATGGACACAAAAAACATGGAATTCCATCAGAACACAAGAATACACTTTTTTACTGTGAGGATGTTCAATCACTGCAATATATTGCAAAGAGAGGCTGTGGGGTGACCTTCTGTGTAGATATTCAAAACACAACTAAAACGGTCTTGGACAACGTGCTCTATCTGAACCTGCTTGAACAGGGGCATTGGACTAGTTGGTCTCAAGAGGTCCGTTCCAATCTAAATGATTCTGTGATTCTGTGACCTGAAGGTTAGGGAAGCTACTGTTGCCAGGCTGTAAATGGGATGATAGTGCTGGATTGGGGCAGCAAGCTTGTACCAAAGCATAATTATAGGAGCAGGGTGGGGAGGAAATAAAAGTCATGCTAGGAGAGGGAGAAAGTGAGAGTGTCATCATGACCATTTCCCTGGAGTGTTGTAATTTAAACCCAGAAAAATTGTTGTTCTGTTATCTAGGTGAGAAGGGTTGCATTTCTGCTGTGCAAACAGCACAATTTTAAAAGTTTGGGCAGCTCATTTCTTCCAGATTTGAAGAGTGTCAACGGTACATGTGATACAATTAAAAGCAAAACAAGGCAGTCACCAGAGTCAGCACAAGTGTGTATCTACACTTTACAATACTCACCAGTGTTAGAGTTTGCACTGTGAGTCTCTATTTTTGGCCACTTTTAGCTTTTTCAGTCCAAAATACCACAAAATATTCACAGTGCTAGACTCTTTTGCTATTTTCTTGAAACTGTGCTGAGAACCCTTGCAATGACAAGTATCTCAGTCTTTGACAATTCAAGTAATGGAAAAGAAACATTCCAGTATTTTAGGTCCCCAAATTGTCCTCCCTGGTTCTATTAACTTTATTTTGGGAGGATAAAATAACATTAAAAAAAAAAAAAAAGACAAGGAAAAAAAAAGGAAGGTGGAGTAATTAATAACAAGTTAACTGGTTTACAGGCTGCCAGCTTTTCCTAGATACCATGCTGGGATGAACATGTTATGTATGCACTGGGGCTTAGCACTTAGAAGTTCCAGGCTTTATGGAATACAGGACCTTCCAGAACAGTGTTGGAAGAATCTTTCAATCAGAGAAAGCAAGGTGTAGATGTCCTCATCCATTTAGCAAGTTGCGTCTGTTTTGTATAAAGGTTTAGGCTTTTGGATCTTCTTAGATATACATGCAGTATATGTGAGCCAAGATCCTTCAACAAAACAAGAAACAAATATTAACCACTTTGACACAGTTAAGAAAATCTGCAGGATTAAGGCTCTCTAGCTTGAAAGTTTTAACTAGTTTATTATTATGAACCTGCATATCGGCAAATGTCTATGACCAACTGATTGTGAACTACATTTAGGCTGTGATATCTCAGAATGCTGCGTGATACTGAAGATGATTTAGACTATAATCTGGATAATTCTGCAGACTGATATCCTAAAATCTGAAAAATTTGGGAAAAAAAAGAAGTAAAAGTTGCAAGTGAAAAAGGAAAATATTTAGATTGTCGTAGTCTAACTTTGCTGGTATCCATAGTCACGGTCTCTTCTGTCCTGAGCTTCCTGTGTGCTCTCCCCAAAAAGCAGCAGTTGCTGATCTCCCCACTGACAAAGTGCGAAGGAGCATACATTTACGTGTTCTCTTTCCAGTAGTTGCCAATACTGTGAACACCCCCAGCCTTTATATCCCTTTCATGATGGTGACATCAGGTTAGCATCTCATACTGGAAGAAACATATAGATTTTTGAATTACATACGGCAGATGGAGCTCACTCTCAGATAAAATCTGGGATTTTGCTGGAGAACCAGACCATAAGCATATGGATAAATACTAGTCCTTTGTTTAATGAGAGTTCATGAACCTGAAAAGCCCATTCTCCTTGGGAAAGAAGACACACAGTAGGATAGCTTTTGTAAAGGGGATATGGTCTTGTATGATACACAGCTGATAAGGAAACTGTATGTACAGAACAGGAGGGCTGAATTCGATGTAGCACAGCAACAGTAATTCCAAACTGAAATAGTTTGGGGCTTGACCAAAATCAAAATTGACTTTCAGGTCCTTGGCATATTAGAAAGTATAGTATATGATTTAATATGAAAATAAGATGTTCTGTTTATGCATTCATTTAAATGGTCTCATGAAAACTTAGGTTCTAAAGTAAGGGCAGTTTGGGCTTAAAATATTAATTGACACTAGTCATGTACTATTTAATTGAAAGGCTAGAGTATAGATATCTTTTTTTCTTTCAACATTATTTTATGCATTCCTCATTTTTGTATTGGAAAGGCCACAGCATCAAAATCAATAAAGAGTAAAATTTCTTAAGGAAGACCCCAAAATCCCAAACCAAAACATGCTAAGAATTTAAAAAAAAAATTAGGTTCTTCCTTACAATTCATACGTGCTTATTAGTGAAATCAGTGATGTAAACATCAATGACAACTAACTTTTACAAGATAATTTGATTCCATGTGAAATAATGTTCATTACAAGTCTTGATTAAAAAAAAAAATCGATTTGTATTGATAACATGATTATAAGGATATATGTAGTAGAATTTATTTTTATTAAATTCCATTTGAGAAACCTTTAATTTCATTAGAGCATTTATGTTTCTATGACGCATAATCTGTCAGAATCAGATACTCAGGTACTTGCTTATCTACCTTTAAATACAGATATGTTTTGTTTACGTGACTCTACTGTGCTAATATTTTATGGTCATTTAATTCTAATCCTGTGTGCTGCTGAAAAGGTTTAAAAGTGAAACAGCTCTACCATGACCCCATAGCAATGGTTATTACATGACCATTTTGAGAAAGTGGAAGGGCAACCAAATGAGACATATCTTTCTCCAAGTGGGTTCAGAGACTTTCATACTTCCTACTGTAAGTTACCTTTTGTAATTTAAAAGAAAAATCCACTACTCCACTTAATTAAAATGTTAAAATTCTTGCTGAAGGGAAAGGCTAAGTGAATGACCCATGCAGGAGAGGCATTATTCACAGCTCAGTTGATCTTATGGGACTTAAGAGACAGTGAAGAGCAGATCTGCAAAGCTTCTTGAGTATCAGAGTCAAAAGTTACAGGTCCTGAAAACTCACGCACCTCTGTCACATAGGCCAGGACATGCTTAAATGCTGAGTACCCTTATTCTCAAAACTAAGGTTTCTCAGCCTGTGAGGACCTAAACATTTCTAAAAGCACTTCACTAAAGGAGGACTGAGTAGCTCAATTCTTATCTTGCACATTCATTTCAAGACAATTTAAAATTTCATTTATCCTGAGAATTTTAACCACTAGATCACAGGCATATTTTGTTACCTGTTCCTAAATGCAGCAATGAAGACCAATTATATTTTAAAAGAAAGGCAGATATTTTTTCCACAATAAGCATATAATAAATTATTTCTGATAAAACAGCAAGCCATTGAAATATGCTTTACTACTCCAAATGAAATGAATCTCAAGAAATTAAAATGTGATCTAGGAAGTTCCAAACATTCAGTAGTTAGTTTAGGAAATGCTAAATACTTGAAGGACAGAGTTTTTAGCACTGAATCTGGATTTTGTGGCTATTTTATAACATATATAAAAATATACCATCTAAATATATATATACAGAAGTTACAGTTACATATTTTTTATTAAATAGCATTTTCTACAATACTTGACCCTGAGTAACATCAAACCAGAAGTTTAGAAGAACAGATTCGAGCTCATACATTTTGTCTGCAAACTTTGTTGGATCCTACTTTCAGTCAATTGTAAATCAGTACAGAGACTGGAATATGTTCTCCTTAAGCATATATCCAAATGAAAAAAACAATTAAAAATGATTAAAAAACTTAATCAAACTTAAATATTATTATTCTGAATGTAGAGCCCCTGCTCTGAGTGTTATTCAAAATTAATTAAGTTCTGTGAGTTCATAAAATGTATTCCACCATCACAATGCTCCTCAATAATATCAGGTCTTTGGATTAATATGCTATTGCAAAGTTTGATGCTGGTTCCTATTAAGAAGTAGAGTTATATTTTTTTTTTCATAAAGGGATTTATTGTCAGTTTAACCAGTTTTAATTAAGCTTTGGCTTATAAATAATTTTATTGAGAAGTGCAATGAAATTTTCTGAGTTTTACAGCTTTTTAATTAAAACGAATTAAGCCAATTTGTGGTTAGGTGCCTGCAAACTAGTTCCCTTACATTTCCAAGCCACTGTAAAATGTTCTAGTCACACAATTTAAACTTTATCGGGAGTCATCAGCTTAGGCCATAAAAATCTTTTTAGGTACCTATTGACATTTAATCAAGCAATTTTTAAGAAAGAACTGACTCAAATTTTTATCTAATTATCAGCCGCGTAAAGACAACTAAGCAGCATGGTTAATACAGACGATGACCATACATATATCTTCGATTGCCTGTTGTGTCAGCATTCTGTTTTGGGTGTTTATGTAGAACTAAAAAGTTACTCATTGAAAGTTAAGTTTTGCATGTAAATGTATTCACATTCCTAATAATAAGCATCAGTTTCAACTTTATCTAGTTTATTCTATTTGCATATATGCTTTTAATGTGCAATTGCATTACACATTTAAATTAATTTCTGTCACGATTTTGTCATGTCTATGTCTCTATTACTCATCTCTGCTACCTTATACAAAATCTTATGGAGCTGATTTTCAACAGATCCTTTTAAACAAAAACTTAAAAATGTAACTTTGGAAAATTAAAACAAATAATTTTATTGTATTGCATGGGGCAGGGGGGAAGACAACATGTGATTTACTAGGGCCAGAGTATAATTCTGATGTTTTATGTCTTGCAACACTTTTTTTTTTTTCTTTACTAGTTACGTTGTCTCAGTAATACTGTGTTACTTGTATTTCCATTCCCGTAATACTGACCAGTCAGTATTTCCCCTGGCCCAGACTCAAACAAGCAATTATAGACAGCGTTAGTATGAATTTTGGTGTGTTAAGACCATGGAATTATCCACTTCCCTTGATTTTGATGTTCTTACAATTAAGTCCTTGACTCATCTTTTGTCATTTCTTTCCTGCTTCTCATCATGATCTCACAAAATATATCCAAAATATCATTGTGATGTTCTTGATTATATTTTGTCTATTAGAAATTGTAACTTTCTTCTCCCTCCAACACATTACACACTTCTGTTTTATGTCAAAAATTAGATATATTTTTCCAGGAGGAGGGTCTGGTGTCTCCAGTCTATACTTAGTTTAGTTTCTTCTTACACTTGTCTACTAATCAAGAATATGAGAACACATTTGCTGTTTCTCCACAGAGATCGAGTACCCTAAAAGAAATATTTGGAGAATGATTCCCTGCAAAACTATGATTCTGTTGTGTCCTGGTAATGTAGGGTAGGTAGTTCAGAGAGCACTTAATTCAGTCCTTAAGATTCAGCCAACTAAATGAAATATTTTTGTTTAGTTTATGTAGCTTATATGTTTTATATAGTTTATATAGCTTTTTATATTTTTTTAGTTATAAGCATTGTAAATTTAAATACTGTGAGATTAATTGCTGTATGCATTTTGCATGTTAGGTGGATAAGTTCGAGAAATAATGCTAAGTTCATGGAGTTGATATTTGTCTCAGGCTAGTCATATGTATAGACAGTCATCATATGGATATCAATAGTATAACTGTATATGACTGACAAGCTATTTAAGAAATAGATCAAATAGTGAAAAAATACAGGAAAAGGTAGTATGGGTATGCAAAGATTTACAGTATATTGAATGTGCTCAATTACAACTGAGTTTATTAAAATCACAAATAATATACAGATCTGCCCTAGACTTTGTTAATTCTGACAATTTTTAATTACAATAATGCCATATAATCTTCATATTATTTTTTGAATATATCAATATATTAATTACAGCTACACCTGTTAAATTCTAATCATCTTTGGTTTATTTTTCTTATGAGATGTAAGAGGGCTGATTATAGAAGATAATGACTAATCCTATGGGTGTATTATCTTTAACAGCTGCCTTTATTTTCTTTCAGTATTACTGAATCTGACATACTTTTTTCTTCTCAGGAGAATATAATGGAAGTTATAAGAAATCAAGAATTTTTGCTTTTACCTGCTGAAGAACTCCATAAACTTCTTGCTAGTGACGATGTGAATGTTCCTGATGAAGAGACCATTTTCCATGCCTTAATGATGTGGGTGAAGTATGATATGCAGAGGCGATGCAATGACCTAAGTATGCTACTTGCTTATATCAGATTACCACTGCTTCCACCTCAGGTATTCTTTTTTCTTTTTTTTTTTTTTCCCTAGAAATAATATCACCATTATTGTGAAAAAACTTATGAATTTATAATCTGCAGCTACCAGATGCTCTGGGTGTTTAAATGCAAAACTGTTCAGAATTATAAAAAATGAATAACAGCCCTTCGTCCAGAGTGACCTCAATAGACTTGAGGATTGGTCCAACAGATACTCCAGAAGTGCAGAGTTGTCAAACTGAAGAGGAGTAACTACAGCTACCATAACACGCTAAAAAAGACAGGCAGAATAGTAAGGCATAGGAAGAAACTAGAAGATCCAGTGATGGGCTACCAAGATGGTATGTAAGGTAGCAGAGATGAGCCTGAGGAAGTGGACTTGTTTAATCTGGTGAAGAGAAGGCTAAATGATGAACTAATGGCAACTTAAGACTTCTGAAGGGAAGATCATGGAATCAAATTCTTCTTGAGAGCACCACAAAATATAAGAAGGGGCAAATGCACCAACTTGTAGCATGGACATTTCAGATTCGACATTGACTGCCCGGGGAAATCACTTCGACTGCATTGAACCACAGCAGCAAATTTTTCAGAGGTTAAGCAATCTTCTTCACTGAAGGTTTTTTTTCTGAATTAGCTAGATCAGGTGATCAACAAATCCAGAGTTGGCATTAGCTGTGATCTGAGTGAGAGTTTGAACTAGTTGACCATTAGAGGTCCTTTGGAGCTCCCTTCCTGTGAATGTTTCTGTGATTCTGTGATTCAGATTTCAGTTACCTCCTTTTTTCTCAGTAAATAGTAATTTTTTTCTGTTTAATACCTCTAGATAATAATTCTGTTTTCAGCTGGTGTACTGGGTCTGGCTGAGGTGGAGTTAACTTTATTGAAGGCAGCCTGTATGGTGCTGTGCTTTGCATTTGTGGCTAAAACAGTGTTGGTAACACACCAATGTTTTGGCTACTGCTGAGCAGAGCTTACACAGCATCAAGTCTTTCTCTCTTCTGTACCCCGCTACTCCTCCAAAAGCCAGTAGGTCATAGGCTTATAAATGTATCTGCATTCCTCCAATTAATAGGGTTTTTTCTTCGTCTATGCATCACATACTTTGCTTGCCTCTGCACTGCTAATTGCATGTAAACCAATGATCCCCACATTACCAAGTTGAGTGTTGTAGCTCTTAATCCACAGTGTTAAAGGCAATTCCCTTTATAGTTGAGTAGCTATGTCTACACTCCACACTGTTGGTTTTCCTCTGTGGCCCCAATGCATAAGGATACTCTGAGACACTGCCAACGGCACTGATGTCATTCATTTCTGAAACTGAATTGTGCCCATTTTATTATACATCATCCTGGATACCTTAAGTTATATGAAGTATCACTGTATCCCATGTTTAGCAACAGATTTAAATCCTAGATTTCTACTGCCTATCATAGATAAGCATCACAAATGTAAACATGTATCATTGGTATGTCACATCATTGAGACCCACCTATAAATTGCTAAAACAGTTGTGTTAACCTCAAACTTAATTCAATTGTGTATTTTTTTAGAAAATTTATCATAACATTATTTATTCAGATTCAAGTCCAACTTTTAGAGAGAACACATTTCTTTCTGAAGAGCCAGGATGAAGGTAACCAGTGAGTAGAGCATATGAAAAACAAACTAAAACAAAACAAAACAAGCCAAATAAACCACCAAAACCAACCAACCAAAATAACCCTACAAAACAAAACAAACACCCACAAACCAAAACCCAAATCAGTAGTACTTTCAAAACGGTTTGTAAGGAGTTTCAAAAAGTTATTTTAGAGTGATACATTCCTGGCAATTCTATGTGTTTTTTGTTCAGTTTGATCTGAAAATTAACCCTTATGCACTGGTGCTTGTCTATAACTGAGTACTGCATCATAGAAATGTTTTCTATAATGCTAAAAAAGTATTCTAAAAGTGTTTCCAAATTAAGATACAACAAAGTTTCAACAGAAAATTATTGAGAGCTGAAGGTAAAAATTTATTACTTATTACCAAAAGGTGAATTTTTTCCTCTTATAGTTTATATTTAAGTGTAAATAAAATAAAAAACAGTATCATTTTCATTGTACTGAAAATCATAGAATCACAGAATCGACTGGGTTGGAAAAGACCTCAGAGATCATCGAGTCCAACCCTTGGTCCAACTCTAGTCCATTTACTAGATCATGGCACTAAGTGCCATGTCCAATCTCAGTTTAAAAACCTCCAGGGATGGCGAGTCCACCACCTCCCTGGGCAGGCCATTCCAATGCCTGACCACTCTCTCTGTAAAGAATTTCTTTCTAATATCCAGCCTAAATTTCCCCTGGCAGAGTTTAAGCCCATGCCCCCTTGTCCTATTGCTAACTGCCTGGGAGAAGAGACCAATCCCCACCTGGCTATAACTTCCCTTCAGGTAGTTATAGAGAGTGATGAGGTCACCAAGTTAACTGAAGAGCTCTCTGGAGAGAAACCTGGTCAAAATTAAAAGCTATTCATTGCACCTTTGAGGAAAAACAAACAAACAAACAACAAAAAACTACTTGGATTCCTTACTTTTAAATTCACTAAAAAAGATGAAGTCATAGACTGCAACAATTACTAACAGATTGGAAATATTGTACTGAGATCCCCTTAAAATGAAGGCTTAAATTTATAGCATGAGTTTTTATGATACCTCATTTCACTGTCAAAGTGCAGTAATGATATTGGCAATGTAGTCAGACTTCCATAATAGGATATCAAACAGTGTAATTCAGAATTCAATAGAATAATTTAGGGGATGCCAATCATTATTAACATATTAAAAGAAAAGTATCATGGAGCTGAAAATGAAATAATAGAACTTACAACGCGGCCATAGAACTTTAGTTTATTTTTGCTCCTTTGATTTGCCTGAAACCATCTGCTAAATGGAACCAGTTCATATTCTTTCATTCAAGTGAAACTAGAAGAGATGAGATTTAGTAACTTCCTTTCAATAGGTCTTCCAAACATTTTGTGTTAATTTGTATAGAAAACATATAAATTTAGTATGTTCATTTTCACTCTTAAAGGATTCAAGGGAATAAACATTTGGAAATACTCAAGTATTTCGGTTTATTTACTTGAATTGTTCAGTTATAAACTTATAATAAACATTTTTCTCATGATTTTTAATAACATTCTTCACTAAGTTAACAAACAAACAAGTTAAGAAACAAATAAAAAAATATCGTTAAGCTGACATTTTTTCAGTTATCCAAAAGCTCTATGAAGTTACTTTTTATGTCTGAAAGGGTAAAATGTACCACAGTTGCCCTCAATTTTCAGCAGTATTTTTAAATGAAATTTGAATAAAATAATTTTAATATTTTTAAAAAATCAAACAAAAATTATACATGCAAACAAAATCAAATCCTCTGAAGACAGTTTGTGAATCTCTTTTTTGACTTGATATGATATGATAAACACATACATAATTACAGAATCACAGAGTGGCTGAGGTTGGAATGGGCCTCTGGAGGTCATCTCATCCAACAACTCTGCTCAGGCAGGGCCACCTAGAGCCAGTTGCCCAGGACCATGTCCAAATGTTTTTTGATACATCCAAGGACTGTGTCAGGGCCAAGTCACCCTCACAGTATAAAGATCACAGTATCACAGTATGTTTGGGATTGGAAGGGACCTCAAAAGATCATCTAGTCCAATCCCCCTGTTCCCTGATGTTCAGACAGAACCACTTTTCCAGCATATATTGGTGCATGCACTTGCACATGGACATATACATAAACATAAAAATATTTCTTTCATTCTTTTATCGTAGAATATTCTTGTGAACCTTTTACTTAGGTCTGAAAATCTATATTTGTGGAAAGATATGCACATTAAAGTCTGGCTGGAATAGCTAAAGGTGTTCTCTCCTAGTTCCCTGATGACTGTTCTGACCAATCATCTAATCACTACTTTCCTGATGATGTGTGATCTAGTGATTACCATCCCCACAGCTCAGGGAGCAAAATGGTTCATCTGAATTCTCACTAATTCTATATAGGCAAAAGCCTAACCTTTTCTGCAGTTGAAGCTAACACATTAACTTCTGACCCTCAAAGCAAACAATATAGAAGAGTGTACATCACTGAATTCTCCTTACCTTTCTCTCGTCATTTCCCAAAACAATTTTCTTTTTTTTTTTCTTTTTTTCTGTGCTCGTACTTCCTATTCCCTGACTCAAGCTATACCTGGAAACATTCAATGCAATCAGTATGTTTGAGCCTCTGCCTAGCCCCATTTTGTTTACTGCTAATGTAATCAAGGACAGCAGAAAGAGCTTCTTCAAATACATGGCAGATAAAACCAACACTAGAAGCAATGTAGGCCCACTGATGAATGAGGTGAATGTTCTGGTGACAGAAGATACAGCGAAGGCAGAGCTACTGAATGCCTTCTTTGTCTATACTGCCAGAGGCCGTCCTGAGGAGCCCCATACCCCTGAGGCCCCAGAGAGAGTCAGGACAATGGAGGAGTTTGCCTTGGTTGATGAGGACTGGGTTGGGGACCAGTTAAGCAATCTGGACATGCATAAATCCATGGGTCCTGATGGAATGCACCCACAGGTGCTGAGGGAGCTGGCTGAGGTCATTGCTAGACCACTCCCCATCATCTTTGCCAAGTCTTGGGAAATGGGAGAGGTTCCTGAGAACTGGAGGAAAGCAAATGTCACTCCAGTCTTCAAAAGGGGCAAGAAGGAGGACTCGGGTAACCCAGTCTTCAAAAAGGGCAAGATGGAGGACCCGGGTAACTATAGACCGGTCAGCCTCACCTCCATCCCTGGAAAGGTGATGGAATAACTTATCCTTGGTGCCATCTCAAGGCATTTCAAGGATAAGAGGGTCATTAGGGGCAGTCAGCATGGCTTCACCAAGGGGAAGTCATGCTTAACCAACCTCATAGCCTTTTATGAGGACATAACCAGGTAGATAGATAATGGCAAAGCAGTGGATGTGGTCTATGTTGACTTCAGTAAAGCATTTGACACAGTCTCCCACAGCATCCTCGCATCTAAACTGAGAAAGTGTGATCTGGACGATTGGGTAGTGAGGTGGACTGTGAACTGGCTGAAGAAAAGAAGCCAGGGAGTTGTGGTCAATGGGGCAGTCTAGTTGAAGGCCTGTATCTAGTGGAGTGCCTCAGGGGTCGGTACTGTGACCAGTACTATTCAATACATTCATCAACTACTAGAATGAGGGAATAGAGTGCACTGTCAGCAAGTTTGCTGATGACACAAAACTGGGAGAAGTGGCTGACATGCCAGCAGGCTGTGATGCCATCCAGTGAGACCTGAACAGGCTGGAGAGTTGGGCAGGGAAAAAATTAATTAAATATAACAAGGGCAAGTGTAGAGTATTCCATCTGCGCAGGAACAGCCCCAGGTCCCAGTATAAGTTGAGGAATGACCTGTTGGAGAGCAGTGTAAGGGAAGGGGACCTGGGGGTCCTGGTGGACAGCGGGATGACTATGAGCCAGCACTGTGCCCTTCTGGCCAGGAGGTCCAATGGCATCCTGGGGTGCATTAGAATGGGGGTGGTTAGTAGGTCGAGAGAGGTTGTCCTCCCCCTCTACTCTGCCCTGGTGAGAACACACCTGGAATGTTGTGTCCAGGTCTGAGCCCCTCAGTTCAAGAAGGACAGGGAACTGCTCAAGAGAGTCCAGCGCAGAGCCATAAAGATGATTAAGGGAGTGGAACATCTCCCTTATGAGGAAAGGCTGATGGAGCTGGGTCTCTTTAGCTTGGAGAAGAGGAGACTGAGGGGTGACCTCATTAATGTTTATAAATATGTAAAGGGTGAGTGTCACGAGGATGGAGCCAGGCTCTTCTCAGTGACAACCAGTGATAGGACAAGGGGCAATGGGTACAAACTGGAAGACAGGAAGTGCCAGTTAAATATGAGAAGAAACTTCTTCTAAGTAAGGGTGGCAGAACACTGGAACAGGCTGCCCAGGGGGATTGTGGAGCGTCCTACTCTGGAGACATTCAAAACCCGCCTGGATGCCTTTCTGCGTAACCTCATCTAGGTGTTCCTGTTCTGGCATGGGGATTGGATTAGATGATCTTTTGAGGTCCCTTTCAATCTCTAACATTCTGTGATTCTGTGATCATATTTACAAAGATAAAAATCTTGGTTTTGGTGGTTGTCTGCACATAGTGTATCTGTTAATGTTCAGGCTACAGCATGAGCCAAGAATCTGTGCAGCTTCCTTTGGGCGAAACATTATTTTTATGGTGTTTCTTAAGAGTGTGAGAAGTTGCTAATGACAGTTAGGCTGCTAAAGGAATTTACATGCAAGAGTTAGGAGTTAACACATTATACTGAGTGCCTAGAATAGCATGACTAGTAAAAAATGAGCATATTATATTTATGTTTTAATGTTTCTCAGCAAAGATGTGCATGATAAAAAGAGAACAAATATTTACTCCCAGAAATGGTTAAAGATAACTTGTACTCCACCAGTGTGCTGTGTTTATAATGGATGTTTTCTGCAATTGCTTGTAATAGTAAATCATTGGTTAACTATGAAAGCTAAAAAATAGCATAGGGTAAAGCCTTGATATTATCGACTTTCTCTCTGCAACACTTTTAATAATTTCAGTTTTGGAGGCTTGCAAATCACATCAGTAGGATCCTGCATAGTCTTTGATTATTAAACACGCTGTGGCTTAGATCCTGTGAAACTAATATAGGCATCTAAATTATACCTTTTGCCCAGGGGCAGAAACAATCCAGGCCCTATAAAGTGCTTAAATACTCTGTAAGTCACTGGAGACAAAGTGAACTGATCCACCTGGGTTCTTGTTTTATTTATATAGAGATGTTGTAGGGAACCTGTAGGAAATGCTAAGCCTCTAAATCCTCTCGGAAAGCACATATTACATCTGGATATACATGATTTTTAAAGTGTATTTGAATTTGGATATAATAATCAAGCAGCAATCCTTTAAATCCTAGCTTGGATGATCAACATTGTGAGACAAACTTGTGAATTCCTTCCACAGCTCAGCTGTCATTTGTCAAAGAGGTATTTCTCTGTACCACTAAAAAACAACCAGGCAGATGTCAGACTGAGGTTGATCAAGTTCTGACCTTTTCGATATATATTGGGCTAGATGAAACAATTGAAGGATCCTTTGGTCAGCAAAACCAGAGAGTATCTACTCTATGTCAGTCAAGCTCTAACTTTCCCCTTCAGAGCAGTGTGATTGATTATATGAAGTTATAACCTTTTTCAGTTCTCTTACCATCTGTAGAATCACTGAAGAAGTGCAGCTGATGTGAATTCACACCAGACCAGAGTTCTAGGTTTTTTAGATTGGTTCTCACCTATAGGTCTAGGGCAAGTGCTAAGCATGTGCATATATTCAGTTATTCTCTATAATATTTTGTGAATTCTTTGAATAATTTTTAAACGAATTAGATGGCAAGAGATTTAAAGTTGCATCTGAAAGGACTGAAGGCATGATTCAGTTTCTTATTCACCTGTGGGTGTAGGTTTCTCCACACCAGCTGCATTTCTGACCTTCCACCGTAGGCAATGAAGATCTAGTGCAGTTCTCAGCACACAGGAGCAGAACCATGTGCTGATTTGAAAAGTTCCATGAATTATCATGCTGCCTGGCTCCCAGCAAATTTTCTGGAAGTGCTCCCACATAAATCCTGTGCCTTATTTACTGGCCCTGTGTGGATTCTTAGATGCCACGTGGTATCTCAGATGGTGCTAAATGCTGGTTTTATGCAAGTGAATTAAGCAATAACTCGATTTGAATGTCAGCTGATATCAGAATAATATAAATTTGGGAATGTGAGGAAGTTTGACAATATTTTTAATGTAATTTTTATGTTAACTTCAAGTAAATAGAAACAAATTAATTACATTGAGAATTAGTAACTTGTCAGTCCATAAAAATAGGAGAGTTCAGGCAAACTTGTAGAATAATCTCAATATTCCTCTGTATACCTTATTATTTAGATGTGTTTTAGAAGGATCATAGGATCATATAAATAATCTAGTTCTGCTACCCCTGCAATGGGCAGGGACACCTTCCACTAGACCAGGTTGCTCAAAGCCCCATCCAGCCTGGCCTTGAACACTTCCAGGGATGGAGAATCCACAGCATCTCTGGGCAGCCTGTTCCAGTGCCTCACCACACTCATGGTGAATAATTTCTTCCTTCTATCTAATCTAAATCTATCATCTTTCAGTTTAAAGCTGTCAGTACAAGCCCTTGTAAAAAGTCCTTCTTCACCTGCCTTGTAGGCTCCTTTGAAGTACTGAAAGGCCTCTTATAAGGTCTCCCCAGAGCCTTCTCCAGACTGAATAAGCGCAAGCCTCTCAGCCTATCTTCATGGCCCTCCTCTGCACTCACTCTGACAACTCTGTGTACTCCTTATATAGGAGTATCCAGAGCTGCATGCAATACTCCAGGTGGGGTCTCAGGAGAACAGAACAGAGGGAAAGAATCGCCTCCCTTGACACACTGGTGATACTTCTTTTGATACAGCCCAATATACAGTTGGCCTTCTGGGCTGCAAGCTCACATTGTTGGGTCATGTTGAGCTTCTGCTCAACCAACAACCCCAAATCCTTCTCCTCAGAGTGCTCTCAATCCATTCTCCACCAGCCTGTATTTGTGCTTGAGATTGCCTTGACGCATGTGCTGGACTTTGCACTTGGCCCTGTGGAACTTCATGAGCTTTGCATGGTCCCACCTCTCAGACATGTCCAGGTGTCTGTGAATGGCATTCCTTCCATCCAGTGTGTCAATTGCACCACACAGTTTCTCATTTGAGGATTTCTTATCCATCCTTTTTACCTGTTTCTAAGACTTGAAGATCCTGTTTGAAAAAGGAGAACATTATTTATGGAAAAGATGCTTCTTTTGTATTTAATTTTTTTGTACTTATTCTTTTACAGGAGTTTTATGAAAATGACATCACTTTTGGTAGACTTCAGTTATCTACAGTTAAAAATACAAACCAGTAATTTTCAAATGTAGGCTATTACCTATTATTGACTGAATAACATTTGTGTTCCATTTGCTGACATCTCTCATGCTTTTACCTAATCTTGTACTCAATTTATCACTTTGGAAATAAAAAAAAAAAAAAGTAATTTGATTCACAGAAGATTAAAATAAAAATATCTGCCTTTGAACGAAAGGAGACCAGAAAATAAGAATATTTTGTCATAGCTCAACCTTTCTGTTACCTGTAGTGTTGGTGTTACCTCTAGTGTTGGGTTATTTTTTTACTTTTTTTTTTTTGTTTTTAATCGTCTCCCTTATGAATGTAATTTGACCTTTAGAAGTTTTCTTATTTCTTATGTAGCATTTTAACACTATTGCAAAACATGCATGGGTCTCAGAATTATTATATTACTTTTTTCGCCAAGGATTAGAGAAGAAAAAATACAAATATTCTGAGATTTATCTCACCTAACATCTGGAAAGTAAATGTCGAACATAGGAGATAGGTATTTGCTTTAAGAAGGCATTTATCATGAAATACAGATATTTTTCTTCATTTGCTAGAGAACCTACCATGGTGAGGTTAAATGTAGATCTCTGCATCAGTATAATTGTGTAAAAAGCTTGTATCTTAGATTTTGCACTCCATATTTCTGCCACTATGTAAAATGCGTAGATGGATAAAATTGTGAAGAGACACACTAGAGGCAAAGGCTGGCTGGGGAGCAGAATAAAACAATTACTGCTTTCCTAAACTGAATCACACTTTAATCAGTAACATATCAGGGTGATAAGTAATTTGGTCAAATAAGTACCAGTTTCAAAGACAGGCCCAGTAGTACTAGTAGTCCAACAAAGGTCGGTATGTATGCCAAAAAGGTGTGGGTATATTTATAAGTTGAGTTAAAACTGAAATTCAAACAGTATGATAAACAATAACAAGGGACCACTTATAGGAAATGATATTGAAGAATTTAATAAATGAGCTCATTAAATCATAAGGTTTGGGGAAGCATTAATGATGTGGAAGTGATTTCAACACCACAGTTTAATTACTTTCCACAGATGCTACCAATGAATATTCCAATCCCATTACTTAGTTTATTCAAGAGAGCTGGGAAAAAAATCAAGTTTCTTCATTTTTATATCAAAGGTAAAACCTTAGAGAATGTGTATGTGTATGATTATTTGTTTATCTAATGTATTCATTTTGTTAGCCTAATGATAGGTTAAGGAAAACAAGCTTAAACTATGCTATCTTATTTTTGGTTTGTTTTGCTTTTTGTACCCTGTTGTTGGGGAGGTATAATGAGGACTAAGGATTATGACTGAAGGGTAAAAGGCCAGTTTAAACTTTCTTCTGAGTATGAAATTATTTTAACCATGTGGGGAAAAGCTGAAATTACATATCAATTAAACACTGAATACATTTCCTCTGCCAGTGACTGTGCTCGCCAAAAATACCAGTTTAGTAGGTGTCAGAGTTCAGTTGTTAGACAGAAAACACAGTCAGATTTCTTTCAAAAATTCCAGTCCAGAACCTTTCACTGTTATTGCTGTGTGACTGATTTCTTTGCAATACAGTATCACCTGCACGCATACACAGATCACAGACATAGTCTAATGAAAGCCTGTTGTGTCTAAGTGGTAAATATTAATGTAGATTGTGACAGAAATGATTAGCAATATGTTTCAATAAAGAACTAGCCTAGAGTTTCTTAAAGATCCTGGAGTCTGCTGCGTCTCATTGCTAGGGAGAAAATTACTTTTCTCTGAGAATACAGAAATAAGAAGTATTTAGTATAGCCTCTTTTTTGTGAGTTGGTTGAAGCAACTACCTTGACTAACTCACACATTATGAATAATTAATTCCACGAGCAACACAAATATTGATTTTCATCTACTGAATATTTGTGTTACTATAGAAAAATGCATAGAAATAATCTCTGAGCTAAAACAGGTTTACTGAAATCATTAATTAAGCATGAATAAGTTAGAAAGAATTCCAAACAGATCCAGAACATTTGATGAGCTGAAAGAAAATGGTAGAAAACAAAGCAAAATGAGACATTCTAGACTAGAGAACTTATTAATTGCAAAGACATTTCATTATTTTATTCCTAAGTAAAAACTCAGTAAGTTAGGTATAAGCATTATTTAAAATTTCAGTTTAAGCCTTCTAGTTACAAAACTGTCAAGTGAGTAAAGCAGATGATTATGTTGGATTTAGCTCAATTCACTCAATTTCTAGCAAAACAAAAAGTTCTTTAAGTAATATCAGTAAGGTTCAGTTGGATAAAATGGGATTTAGAAAAGGAGTTTAAACTTCAGCTCCATACATGATCAGTTCACGACCTTGTGATCTCTACATTTGGGAGTCCAGATAAGATAACAAACTTTGCATTTTCTAAAAGACTTAAAGGAGAAACTGAGGGAATAATTAAGTGATTTAATCGACTTCAGTTAAAATTTATTTGAGAATCAAGGGCTGGACAAAGAATAACACTGTTGGTAATAGCATAGCCTCAAAGACACAAAAAATGGTGGAAAATAATTTTATGACTGCAGTACATTTTTATTTTCTTTTCAAAATATACTATTTTAAAATTTAAAAAAGTGTTAAAATGTATTTGGAATAAATTCATAATTATAAGATTCCTGAAGCTGTTCATTTTGCGATGCAAAATTGATTTGTTTTGTACAAAACTGGCACAATTTTCAAATTAATATATGATTTCTGATGTCTTTTTCTAAGCACTACCCTAAATTTTAATTGAAATGTAAAAGTTTTCTCTTATTATATTGTTGTTCTCTGAATATAATTTTTACACATAGTAATAATATGTGCTTAATCAATAGCCCTAAATACTTTCAATATAAACAGTGCAAACGTGCTGTTCTCATTCTTGCTTAGTAATTTTTAACAAAAAATTAACTTGTTATGGATAAAAAAAAAATATTTTTAGAAAATATTACTGATGACTGAAATATCTTACTTGTTTTACTTTAGAATAGATAATAGTAATATTAGTGGAAACCATTTTAAGTTTTAATGCTCACATTTAAATTAATATCTTGCGTTGTCAAGAAAGTAATAATTCTTGCTTGCTTAAATCTATTATTTTCAACTACAGATGTTAAGCAGCAAATTCACTCAATTTTATGAGAGCAAAAATTAAAGTGAAATTGAAAAAAGGAAGCCAAACTTTAGCTCCATTCCTCAGTACATTTCTGTAATTAATTTCACAACTATCTTACGTTTTTATTTTGGACAAAGGAAGAAAATTATTTTAGAACTAACCCATAGTATTGGAGAACTGTTGATTCTGAGATGCTTTTATCCACTTTTTCAAGCATATAAGCACCTTTGTACAAAAAAACTATGCAGTAAGGATCTTTGTATTGGAGAAGGTGGTCAGAAAATGGGCTGTAAATTTTCAAATGAAACAGGAGAAGTAAGAAAAAATATTAAAAACTGTGATATATTTTCTGCAGAAAACATAAACAAAAAACCAAGTCACCCACTAAAAGAATGCCCAGCCAAACAAAAAAGCACAAGTTTTGATTCTGAAGATATCAGTCAAAACCTCGAAAAACTGTTAATATGAAAGTTCTATTTTTTCATGGCAAATGCTTTCTGTCTTGGAGGAAAAAAAAAAAAAATCACTGTTAGTTTTCTTTCTTTTTGTAATATATAGAGTATTATGTATATGTTTTCAAGGCTTTGTCTATGAAAGAGATAGTAAAAAAAGAAAATAACATATTTTATTTTGACATACTAGGCAGGCAGAGTTTGATAATTTTTGATGATGTGTCTCTTTCATTGGAAGCCTATTCATGCATCTTTCTGAGCCCCACAAAGAGTGTTTGTTCTTGGGTATATGTCAGGGAGTCAAATAATTCAATTGAATCTGCTTGTAATGTCTGGTACATAATCACCATAAATGTAAAAAACTTACAGGTCCTCTTAAAAATGTTTGTGAAGACTAATTAGTAACTAGTTAACTCAAGATTACTTACAGTATCATACTACCTAGCAGGCAGTGCTGAGTTTTCTCTCTCCATATTATGTTTATTTTCAAAATTTTCAGTATGATTTTCCTACTATATTTTGTGACACTAAATAGATAAAATTATTAGGATAAAGCTTAACATAGTGAGGTTTGGGAATCATCTGGAATGTGCTAATCTAGATAAAAAGTTAGGACTCTATATCAGACAAATCAAATTAATTCAAGCAGAACCTCTCACGCCTTCCAGAAAAAAGACAACACCTTTCATATGCCATTTCATTTCTCAACCTTATTGGACTTTTAATGAAAAACAAACAAACAAAAAAAAACTTCCATCGCTTCTAGAAGAGAAAGTTTAAGTGCTTTATTATCTAGATCATGATGAGAGCATTCATTCTTTTCTAGCTAGTTTTGAATGAGATTCATAATAACATGAGATCACAATTTAAATGAAACCCTATTATTCCTGATTTAAACCTTCTTAGGGAGATTAGCATTTAAATTATCTGCCCTCAATTTCATTTAAGTTTTTAATAATGGCTGATATCTATTCAATACATGTGGACTAAACCAAAGATCTTGTTCACATCAGCCATCATTTTAATCCTAGAGAAGACATGGATATTTCAATTCAGTCAGAATCCTGAATTAATTGATGCATGACCAAATGTATTAATACAGAAGTAGATCCATTTGGTATGCTGTTAATGATATTAGCTCGGTATACTTTTGTTTCTACCTATAAGCTTTAGTTTAAGTGGCAATAATTAATTCTGACATCAGGCTGTTCTTGGAAAAAATAAATAAGAAAACTATTTACAATCATTATAGAATTGTCCTGAGAAACATACTGTCTCCAAGATCAATTTACCTATGAAAACTGTACATGACAATTGCAGATCAGCTGCCAGTTGCAGAACCTACATTCAGCTCTCTCAAGGAAGTCTACAGAATTTTTTTTACAATGGAGCATTCCAACAAACACTTAAGATAAAACAAACATAAAAAGTAGTTAACTCACTATTTTTTTATCACATTGATTCAAAACCTTTTAAATAACAATATGAAGTTTAAACATTATTAAACAATAAGTCTTTATAACAATAGGGTTTGTATCCAACAGAAGTAGCTCAGAGATTATTGGTTTTGTAAAAAACAAGTAGCATTTTATAGGGGACTTTTTTTTTCCTTCATGTTTGCAGTAGAGCATAAATAGCCTAACTGATATTTTTAAAAATGGCTATATAGCATTTTAATCAGAATAACAATGAACTAAGTTGAAATCTGCAGTAGTATTTACAGGCATTTCTTGCAGTTGTCTTATAGACAGAAAATACAAAGTGTCAAAAAATTTAATCCTTTCACCACATCAGGTAACTAAAATACTTCCATTAATTGACCAATCAAATGATGTAGGAATTATGGCTTCCAGCTTTAGACAGATAAAAATTATTCTAATCAGAGTTCTGGCTAAAGAGCTACAGCAGCATAAGCATGGTAAGCCTTTGAAAGTGGACCAAGAATTTTTTTAAACAGAGTTTTAAAGCAGTTTGGTTTTTTTTTGTTGTGTGTGTGGTTTTTTATTTTTGTTTTTTTTTTTGTTTTTTTAATACTTACCAGGAATTAATACAAACCTTTTATTTGTTTTTCATTTTAATTTGTACAAAGAACAATCATGACCTTACATTTCAGAAGCCTCTATTCTTTCCTGGTAGCTGCATTACTATGATCATCATCAATAACCAGCCATAACAAATCCATACAGAGAAGACACATAAAAGGACAATGAAAGCTAATCAAATATCTCTCTTGAAAACCATTCAATATGCAAACTTTAGGTCATTCCTTCTTCAGATTTTTGTTTCATATGGTAATGTGCTTCTCTGACTCAAGGTTGTCAAGTGACTTCAGATGCATTTTGGATCAAGAAAGAGACTCATGGGCTTTGTTAAACAAAATGTGCCATAAAAATCCACATTTCATTTATTCACAGTTCGTTTAAGGGATTTTAAGCTTTTTGTTCTTCTGTTATGATTATTAATACTATTAAGATAAGGCTAATCCTGGAATACCACATAACATTGGCATGTAAGTTTCTGAGGACACAGGACTCTAAGGTTTTTAAGAAGGAGAATGCATCCAGATACTGGGAAAATTTGTAAAGAACTGGAAATTGCTTTCTGTCTATGATAAAACTGATGTGTTAGGGTTTTGAAATTTAATACTGTTCAGGGTAGACAATAATTAAGTTTTGTTAAGGGCTATTCAGGATTCTAAATAACAATAAATAGAGATGGACAAATAGAGAACACATAAGCATGATTTTGAATGTTGCTGTGCCATTTTTGGCACTATCACTTTGAATAAATAAGAAGATTAAAACTTTTGCAGGTGTTTAGTATCTTACTTTGGCATGCAGGGAACACTTTCTCACTTTGTTCAGTTTTATAGCCCCGACACCTGTCCTGGAGGAGCACTGTCATGAAGAAACACCTGTTTCCTCCTCTCCCCTTTTGCGTAACTACTGTGTCTGAGGCACATACCAAGGTGGTGGAATTTGAGGTTTAGTTCACCCTGGCTGAGCAAATTTTGTCACATCTCACACTTTTCACAAGGTAGAAAGCTCTGCCTAAGTAACCTGGATGTGTTCTGTGCCTCTTCAGAAGGATGGAGATACTATGAATGTTTTGGTGAGGCAGTTCTCTGGCTCTGCCATTGTATAATAGGCTCTTCTAAGAGTGGGGTGCACGAAAGAGGAGAGTGATTATTTCCTTTTTGAGCAGGAGGTATCCTCTTTTTCTCTCGTAGTGGCTGAATTTCATCCTAGATACCACACTTTTAACAGGGGAAAATGAGACCTACCACATCCGTCAGTTGATAATTTATATAGAATATCTGAGATTTAACTTAGTATCATTCAAATCAAGTAATCAAATCACTAATACTGTAAACAGCATTGTAGCTGCAAATCTACAGGATAAAAGAGGGACTGCGGAACATCTGTCAGGAAGCAGCAGAAGTAGAGATGCTCCCCAAGGAAGGAAGATTGGAGCTGAAGGTCATAGCAAGGCAGCAATAAGGGTACAGTCCCATGGTGCATCCACCATCAGTCACTGCACTAGTACCAAACTCCTCTTGTGGTCATTGGAGTTGACTTTCCTCTTTGGCAGTACTTGAGTTCTTTTCACTCCAGATCTCAAATTGGATGTGCTTCACTGAGTTACAGAATCACAGAGTCACAGAATGGTTGGGGTTGGAAGGGACCTCTGGAGATCATCTAGTCCAACCCACCTGCTAAAGCAGGTTCACCTAGAGTTGAAGTATGCTTGCTCTCTGCAGCATGGCGTTGAAAGTAATTTAGAAATACAGCTCAGAAAGGCCTTGGTGGGGGTTTTAACTGGCGAAAGTGGAAAGCATGATGACACAAAGTTGTGAAAAATTCTCAGGATACTGCTAGTCTGAGAAGTTTTAGCAGTACTAGAAGTAACTGTGCTAAATTAGCAATGGCATACATCTTCTGAGAAGGGACAGCTCTGTGAGTTTCTGTGGGTTACAAAACTCAGAAATCTTCATTTAGTGTTAGATACAATTAACTCTTAATGACGTATGTCATAGCCATGGAAGAGCAAGCTAAACTTAATGTGGTTTCCAAGGAAACATCCTTATTAACTGAATTTCCTGATCAAGTCCATCCTGATTTAATAAAAATATATTGATTATTTTGATGTAATAAGAAAAGATAACTGTGGAGTAGAAAAAAACATTTATACAACATGAAACTGTTAGCTCTATATGACTTTGTTTCTAAGCTTCAGCTTTAATTTCAAAGTGAGCTCACGTGTTAAAATAAGTAGGCAGGAGGGAGGGATGAATAATGAATAATTTTCCCAAAATTATTTTTCCCATGTCTTCACAGTTGGGAAGAGGCTTTGGAATAATCCATAAAATTTTATTTCATTTCATTTTGTTTTTATTTTTGCTGTTATTTCTTTGGTTAGTTAGTTGGCTTAGGGTTTTTTAAAAAAAAAAAAAATATATGATTTGGCCATTGAGAATTTTTTTTCTTTTTTGAGAGAAATGAAAACAGGTTTCTTTATGTTTTTAAAGTTTTGTTTCTTTCTTTATTTATTTTTAACTCTAGGATTAATTTCTAAGAGGAAGAAATGAGATTCTGCCTTTATTTGTGGTTGGTACATGAAATCTCAGAATTTTGGAACAGACAGTGTTCACTGATCAATACGTCTTTATTTGAAGCACCTGAAAACTCAGTTAGAAGATCTCATAGAGATAAATATTTGCTTTAAGAACCCAGGCACAGTTTGGAACATCAGAATAAGGAAGTAGCTGTCTGATAGGAAGTTGCCAAATATGACTGTTGGACTTTGATCCTCACTAATGTAATAAGATTGCCATAAAAAACCTTGTCATCAATTCCATTAAGCATTAGAAAGTATAGATAAATTATTATATTACCTCAAATTCGTGCAGGAGAAACTGATAATTTGATTTCTCAGCTTTCTTGAGCCTGTATTATATTAAATTAATTGTTGTCAGAATATACTGATTGGTTCAGTAGTGCTAAATGTACATTAAGTTGTTTTGCAAGAGAAGAAATCATCCTGCCTCAACCCTGAACATGCTCACAAAAAAATCACAAAAAAGTTATATTAAAAATCATATTATTAAATATAAATTAACCTAGTATTATGAAATATACTTAATGCTGTTTCTGATTAGGATACTTTAATATTCTTATTTAGTAACATTAGTTGTATAATAACCAAAACCAGAACACAGACACACATGCACACAAATCCTTATTATATCTAGCATACAAAAATGTTTGGTTTTTATTGCTTGATAATCTGAAATTTCTGAGTCCTTCCATTGATGTAATGGGTGATGCCATTATAAGGATACACTCTTTGGAAGTTATTAAAAATAATAGCTTAAATACCTTCCTGATAATTGTATTTTCCTCTACACACTCGGGAAAGTAAATAAAATTGAAAATAAATTGGACTTTAATTATAGGCTCAGTTTTCCTGGTGCAGAACTTAGATTAAGAAATATAATAACAAATCAAGTGGTTGTTCTACTGTTCTTCTGTTGACCCTAGCTAGGGACATTCATGCATTCTTCAGCAGCTGTTGAAGTCCAGATGAAGTAGCTGAGAGTCCTTAAAAGGAATCTAGATGCCTGTGTTTAGGCAACTGCAATAGGTTTGCATATATGTGTCCGTGAGGGAGATACTTCCTTATGGACTCTGGAAATTAAAATTATCCTGCATCCTGACCTTCATCCACTTTGCTGAAAATGATTTGGTCTCCCAAACAGATGTTCTGTAAGATCTAGAAATCTACCAGATTGTGCAGATATGCTGCCATATGCAATTAAAACCTGTTCTAATTTGATAGTCGGCAGAATGTAAAGATCAGCATCTAGAGTTAATACTCTGCTGCCTAAACATAAACATTGAGAGCTTGAATTCTGATGCCTTACGATATCTGAAATATCTACATGGGTCTGGCAGGTATGGCACAAAATCTGCATAAGCATTGAGCTCTTCCGGCCTGACATCAGTAGGATCAGAGCATCACAGAATCATTCCAGTGGGAGAAGACCTCAGGAGGTCTCTAGTCCAACCTCCTGCTTAAAGATGTGTCAGCTAAGAGGTTAGACTGGGTTTCTTAGTCCAATGGGATCTTCAAAACTTATAGGGTGATTTACAGCATCTCAAAAGCTAGTAGACAGGTACATACAGGAAAGTGAATCCAACACTTAAAATTTGCTGCTTCTTCCTTGGAAAAGTAACAGAATATTCTTTCAGCTGTGTGCACTGAACATCTAATTTGGTCACTACTGATTATAGGGGGATTTTTTTATGTCAATTGTGAAGATAGGTATATTATCTGGATTGTTCATCCTTAATTTTTCCCAATAATACAGCAGAACAGTAGATTCGAATTTTGTACAAGCAGGTTCCTTTGTTATCGTCTTTGTAGTTCTTGTAGGGTTTTTTTTGTTTGGTTTGGCTTTAGAAAAAAGAATGTTTCTGGAAACTGTTATGTAAAAGACTGTAGAACGTTTTGTTATGTGACTTCTCTTTCAAGATGCTTGCAAAGAGATGCCTTTGGATCCTTTCAGCGTTATGTTGGAAACCATTAAAAATAAGTCAGTCTGTAGCCTACAGGTCAATACCTAATATTCTTCAATGTCTTCAGTAAGAGAGTAGTCAGATTGTAGTCTTAGGGGATGGTGAAACAGTGATCTAAAAGTTGTCTTTTAAAAATCAACTAAATATTTACTTCCTCTAAGAAAAATAGCCCTGCAAACATCTGTATTCTCCAATGAGGTGATATACTTATGATACAAATTTTGTGATCTCTCATTGCATGATATTGCTTTTCTACAAATTCCTAACATTTTTGATTCATGTTCATATCATTCACAGATACTGGCTGACCTAGAAAACCATGTGCTTTTTAAGGATGACCTAGAATGCCAAAAGCTTATTCTGGAAGCCATGAAATACCATCTCTTACCAGAGAGAAGAACTCTCATGCAAAGTCCAAGAACTAAACCTAGAAAATCTACAGTTGGGACACTTTATGCTGTTGGAGGAATGGATAACAACAAAGGTATTAGAGGATATTACTTACTTTATAATAGTTATATTTTGCATATTCTTTATTAGAAAATACTGCAGTAACTTTCTATTCCAGTAATTGTCGGGGAGTGTCTAAATCAGTCAAGAAATGCTGCCAAGACCTTTAGTCCGGTTAAAATCTACTGATATTTAAGGAAAAGTATTATACTGTTAGAGAAAAGAAACTGAGTTTTGTGTTCATTCTTTGTTCAAAATGATTATAATTTCCAGAAAGAATTTATACAGTGACATTCATTTGCCTTAGTTTTAGCTTTCTAGAAAATCTGTTTCATTTATAAGTCAAATATATATAAACCTTTCCTAATCAATTAAAAAAGGCACTTTGTTATGCAGTGTATTCCATCTGAAATATTATGCAATATTCATGGTCTTCCAATGCAGAAATTTCTCAATATTGTAGAAAAAAAAACCTAGACAACTATCTTAAACTAGATTACTGTTTTGTCAACAGCAAAAGGAAGGTAAAGTTATCCCCATTTTACTGTGAAGAAAAGTAGGAAGCAGTGGAAATTTTATTATTTTATTGTTATTTCTTGAGGATAAGAATTATGATAATGTGCTTTAATCTCTGGTAAGAAGTCTAATCCACTGATTTCTTTAATGGAATGAAATAAAACATTTGAACTAAAAGCTAGCTGTGTTATAAGCCTATATACTCAAAAAGACTGTTTTTTTTCTTGAAATTCACTAATAGTTCTACAGTATCTTACATTTTCACGTCCATATTTAGACTGAAGAGTATGCCTTCAGAAAAATTAGTTCTAATATAAAATAGATTACACTCTAAAAAAAAAAAATATGATATAAAATTAGATCTTCAGCATTTCACAACTCTGTTTCTAGATATAGTCATTAAAGGGTTTTTTCACTAAATAGATGTGGCAATATCATCTGCAAAAGGACATTGCAAGTTTTTTTTCCCATAAAGTTACACTGATGAGAAAGATCAAGACATCTGTGCTTGTGTGAAAAAGAAATGTTGAGAGAATAGGAAAATGTTGAGGAAAGAACCAGTTTGTATATTTTCTTATTATAGCTGTGGATTATTTTTGTTCTTTTAACATTTATAAATGTTTCTGTAGCTAAATGTTAGGCATGGATTTGTACAGAAAAGTACCTTTTGACCATAAAATACCTCAAATACAAATTTTCTCTTACTAAGGACAATTTATGATAAACATTTTAAGTATTCAGGTAGTAGAAATTACCATAAACCTAATCTAGGTGCAGCTTTATTTCTTCTAGCTTTCTATACAGATCTGTTCCTTGTTCATATAGCAAATCAAAATATAGAAATATTTAGGGAGACAGCACAGAGTTCAACACCATTGCACTTCAACACACAGCCCATTTTACATATTCAGGTCAGGCAGAACCAGTTCATTTCTATAGCAGCAGGAGGGAATGCAGCATGACAGAGGTTCAGCCCTCTGTCAATGCAAACTGACTGAAAATAAAAGTAACGGGGCTTCTATGCATTTACAGCAGAAAAAAAAACCCTGCTTTGTGAGGGGGCCTGGCATGGCATAGCAGCATGTGCATAGTAGGAGCCTCTTTTACAGCCAGTGTGACGTTCTGCATAATTCCGGATCTGAGGTTGCGTGGCCTCAACTTGCATCTGCTCAGCTCATCCGTCTTGTGATGCTGCTGTGTCCCTGACTAGCTTTTATGCCCAGTGAGTCCTGCTTCCACATGCCAGTTCAGGAGACCTGAGTGCTGGTTGCACGGTTTTAAAAGTCACTGAGTCCATAGAGCACACATCAATATTTGGGCCGTAAGATGATGCTGATACTGTATTATCTCTCCTCACTTTTTTTTCCCACAACTTTCTCCACTGAAATGCTGACATGGTTGACTGAGTTACACAATGATGTATTTTTAATGCCTCCTGGTGTTTGCTACCAAATACGAAACAGTTACATATAAGAACTAGATGAGCTGAGGAAATTAACAGTTTATTAGCTAGCATATAAAACAGTGGCTACGTGCTAGTATTATGAAATTATTGAAGGTTATGTGCGCCATCACATGAAATGTAGCCTAGCATGCTAAATCAAGTTTGTTTTGTAATCTGTTCTGTAGTTATTTTCCTTTTCATAAAAAAAAGAGGTGACAATTAAACTCCAGCAGTCAGTGATCATGCCTGACATGAAAACCTAATGCAGCATAGTACTAACTGGATAGAATTCAAAGGAAGAAAGTTAAGTATTTTTAAAAAATTTTCTAAATGTACAAAAACTCATTTAAATATCTGTTTCCTCACACCTTTGTTATTTATTTATTTTGAAAGGCATAAATAGGAAACAGATTTTCTCTATATTTTTACATTCATAGAATGAGATGTATTAGTAGATTAGAGGTATACACATCTGACAAAGTTCCATTCATGTTACCCATTCATATAATTACACTGACTTCTGTAATTCCAATTAGCAGGATTTAATCATCCTGTAGTATACAAAATCTGTCTAAGTCTACATATAAAGGAGCATGCTAGACTGAAATAAATGAGTAAATGCAAGAACTGCACATGCACCAACTTGTAAGAATGGTAAAACACTGACTTATTGCAGCCACCTTGGAATCCCAAATGCAGAACAAAAGCAGAACATGATATATATGGTCTATATGTTAGACAGTGCTTTGGAAAATTAACATGAGGAAAATATACTTGCAAAGCAAGAGGAGATTGGTATAAATAATTGAGAAGTGTTATACTGATGGCAGGGTACAGATTGATCTCTCATGAGCTTTTCTAACCTGTCTCACTAGTGGTGTGGTTTAACCCGAGCTAGCAATATAATAATGATAGCCACTCACTTATCCCCCTCCTCAGCCACAATACAGGGGAGAGAATCAAAAGGGAAGGGAAAAACTTGGATTGAGATAAACACAGTTAAATAAAATAACAAAATACTGATACACTACTAGTGTGTGTATCTATATATAACAGAATATTAGAGATACTCAATGCAATTCCTCACAAACTCTGTCCACACCAAGCAGCCAGTCTCAGGAAGCAGCACCTGGTCCCAAACAGCTGATCCCAAAGAGATAAAAAAGGAAAAAAAAAGCAGAAAGGCCTAGAGGCCTCTGCAAAATGGCAGGATGACAAAGGCCAATCTAAATGTCCCAAACAGAACTCCCCGGGCTCAGACAAAAAGAGTGAAGAAAGCTAAGAGAATGTGAGAGAGAGACAGGAAGATCCCAACTCTTCTTAAATATGAAGCATGATGCTAATGGGATGGAATACTCTTATTGATCAGCCTGGATGTCAGTCAAGCTTTGCCCCATACTTGCCCCCCATTCCTCGACGCCTTATGCCTGTGGGCAGAGCACTCAAAATGTCCTTGGCTTTCAGACCAGAACAATTAAAAATATTAATTCTGTCCCAGGGTGTTATCTTTTGTTCTCAAACTAAGTCCAAATGATGACTGTGCTAGCTATGAAAAAGAAAGGTTTCTAACTGCATGAAGAAAATTAACCCATTTTCATTCAAACTGGCACAACTAGCTAGCAGGTAGAACAATAAGGGACAAGGAGATCTGCAGAAAAAGAAAACAAAAGAAAACAAAAGAAAACAAAAGAAAACAAAAGAAAACAAAAGAAAACAAAAGAAAACAAAAGTGTCAGGCTAACCATGATTCAAAAGCAATGGTATATCATACTTTTGGAATAGTCCTAGATTAGTTCATCAAAGTCTTAGAATAGTTCATTATTTACAGTCTTACATAAATACAAGGGAAAAAGAAATGAAAAATTATGTGAGCAAGAAACTCTTCCATAAAAAAGTGACAGGTCATTAACAAAGAGAAGGAACAGTTGATTTACTGAAAGATTGATATTAAATGTGTATTTTTCATCAAACTTTTGTCTAGATATAAAACCTATCACAAGATCACCTATCAGTTGCTCTGTTGGTGAATAGGTGAGGTGCATCGTTAGTCTTTATCAAGCAGTATTGAAAGTCCTTTCGTTATTATTTAGATGCATTTTAGGAGGATCATAGAATCATGTAAATGTTTGGGTTGGAACGGACCTTAAAGATCACCTAGTTCTGCTACCCCTGCCATGGGCAGGGACACATTCCACTAGACCAGGTTGCTCAAAGCCCCGTCCAACCTGGCCTTGAACACTTCCAGGGATGGGGCAACTTCTCTGGGCAACCTGTTCTAGTACCTCACCACCCCCATGGTGAAGAATTTCTTCCCTATATCTAATCTAAATCTACTCTCTTTGCAAATGTGGTTTATTACTTATATATCATTGTTTCACAGGAATATCATCTAACATAGCTACATGAAGCTACTCTTTTGCTCTGGTGATTCAAAGATGTCCTTATTTTACTGGGCTTTTTTATTTTGTCAGAGTACACTTCACCTAAACTTATGTTTTTTCACCTAAATTTTATGTTTTTCATTCCCATATAGACATACTTTTTATATACTGAAAGAAATATTGTACAGCCTTTTGTAAATATCATAAATAAAGGCAAGAAATGGGGAAAGGTCATGTTTTTCCTCTTAGATAATTTTTCTTGCTGTTTAAAATATGTGTCTGAGATGTCCATAACTTGAAAATATATCTACCTCCTTCATCTTCAGTTTAGTGTGAATTGAGAAAAAAAGTAAAATTGATCAAGAATTTTTGTGGCATTTTGCAAGTTGTGGAAATTACTACAAACCACTTTGTCTTCACATATATAAAACACTTGAGAGCATTCATTATCTATTAATTTGATGTACATAACTATTTATCTTGAGAAGACATATTATCTACACCTTACTTACATTTTCATTCACAATATGCAATGTACAGTAACTGAGTTTAATTTTCAGAATGTAAGTGCTTATAATCCTTGTATTTGAATAGTGTACAAACAGCAAAACCTACTTAAGAAGGTATAGTATTTTCTTTTTAAAGCAAATAAAGGAAAAAAAATGTCCAATGTGTTTATTACAGAACATTTCTTCCCAGTGTGCTTTTCAAAAAGTTTTAAAGAAGTATGAATTCTTGTAAGCATACATAGATGTATGTGTATATGTATTCGTATATATATAAGTAATATGAATTATTAAGGTGTTGTCTTAAAAGTTTGAGGCTGTATCATAGTAAAACACACCACCTTATGTGCTGTACTTAAGCATTGTACTATAGTTAATACATCATGCAAATGAATTCATGGCTTAGGCTTCCTGCATTTAAAGATACATCATAGTATATTTTTGTAAAGATTTTTTTTTTTTTTTTTTTAACAAGAAAACAGTACATTTTCTTATTCCTATTCAGATGCTAGAATGCAAGTAAATAGTTTCATTCTTACAAACTGCTAAGGAAGTTTGGAGCAGCCACTGGCTCCAGCCACCCCAGCCCAGGACCCTCCTGCCCAGTTGCTGGAGCCCAGCCTGGTGCCTCTTGGTACCCAGGGTCTCTGCTTGGGCTGAGGAGTGCATCCATCTGCTATTTTCCAATTAGTGGGTTCAACCAGAAGTGAAGTGTGTATTCCAGAGACAGGCACAGACACACACAGGACATGGATATGGCCAGTTACACAGGTGGCCACAGAAAAGGCACAGCCTCCAGCAGCCCCCACATTCAGGACTCGCACCAGACACAGGCACAGGCAGCCACATCCCCTCCTCCTCTTGGGCTGACAGAGGCAGAAGTTCACTAGTGCAGCACACACACCACACTCTCCAGGTTCACAAGCACATGCACATTTGCAGATCCCCAGAGCACCAGCACAGTGCCTCTGCCCTCCTCACACTGGTCCCCCCCGCATCTGTTTTTTGGGATACAGCCCCAGTAGCTGAAGGTTAAAGACCCCACTGGTTCCAGTAGCTGACACTACAGACCAGGAATGTCCACAGTCCCTGTCTGGCTCTAGGAGCAGCTCCTATGAAGCAGGAGCATAAACATGCTGTTATTACTCATGAGATAAGTAGATGTTCACAGAAGATGAACTGACAAGTGAGAAACGAACTGTCCCTTTTGCAATCTCACTCTTTTTATTGATAACATCATATATCTGTCCGCTGTATGAGGCTCTTCTGCCTTTAGTGCTAGTTGTTTTTCACCTGTGTGTTTTCGGTGAGGACATTTGTTATGTCAAATTAAAGAATCATGTAGTCGTAGCCTTAAAATACCTCAGGAGGATGATAAGCCAAAATAAATTTTATCTCTGACAGTCCAAGCAGCTGTTTGCCTAACACTTTTATTTGGATATCTACAGCTGTCTTCTGAAATCTTGCCTGCTCTATTTAAGTAACAGTTCTGTCTCAGCCACACAATTCCAGTGTTTTCAGATATCATAAATGAGTGATTTTACTGAGAGAGATGATTGCAATGTGACATTTACTCAGTTGCATGTAATGTATTTTAGTATTCTTTCTTACACTTTCTAGAGTCCATTTTTTTCTAAAAAATGAACACATTTAGGTTTTTGAGGGGATTTTTTGTTGTTGTTTTTAAATAGAAATAATTGTTGGTATAATCCAGTGTTTTCTTAGCCATTCTCTAACTAGCAAGGGGAAATAGTTATAGCATAATTTACCTCAATTGTAAAATGCACTAATAAACATATAATATTCCATTAGTTTTAGGTCAAGACTGTGTACCAATGACCATCTCTGGAAAAGAATAATGGAATATATAAACAGCAACAAAAAATGTCTTGCATCAGAGTCATCAACCTAACAGTAATGAGATTGTCATCATGGTAGATTTTATTGAGAAAATTAGAACACCAAGTTAAGAGGAAAGCAGGCTATCAGTATGAATAACTGATTTTTTCACTGTCTGTTGCAACTGTGCATTAAAACTTACTTTCATTTTAGATTGCTTAAGTGGAATAGACAAAAATTAGCTGTTTGTAAAAAAAAATCCACTGCTTTTGAAAACAGAAGACAAGACAACTGAATTTAGAAGCTTTAGTTTATCTATTGCAGATATTTTCAGTCATTTCAGATAATATATTCCAAGAGTTCATCACTGGATGATATGTTTGATAAACTACAAAGAGAGTGTGATTTTTAGTTCAATTCACACAATAATAAACTGAAACTGAAATTAACTGTTTCAAATCCTAAGAACTATATATATGTTATTTTTAGCTGGCAACACAACATTCTGGAGAGAGAAATCATGATTAATTAAACAAATAATATTAAGTAACCTCATAAAGTTCAACATGGGGATGTGCAAGTCCTGTACCTGGAGAAGATCAGCCTCAGGCACCAGTATATGCTGAGGGCCACCCAACTGAAATGCAGTTTGACAGAAAAGGACCTGAGGTCCTCTTGCCCCCTATGGCAAAGACCTGCCAGCTAAATGGAAATGCCAAAAATTGCACATTCAGGTGTGATCCCTGGTAGCAGGCCTAGGGAGCAGAGCAAGCCATACAGAGCAGCCGCCCTCTCTGACCCACTGTTTGAGACATGGCAGAACTTTCCTGGTGAATTTTAAAGCATCTGCTGCCTTCAGAGAGGGAGACATGGGGAGATGGGTTTCTCTTGAAGGCACTGACAAAGGTTTGCCCTGATACTCACTGTAGAGGTGTTCCCAGCAATTTCCCCAATGGTATGTGACAGCATATGAAGTGACTTTACATACCTCCCTGTTTACACAATGCAGTGCATCTCTTTGGTGGCTGAGACTAGATGAAGAATAAGGAATCAGTCTTTTCCTATGTAGTTATCAGAAAAAATGTTGCGCAAAATACCTCTGTTTTCAGAGGCATTGGGTGATGCTTGGCCTGTTCTGCTGAGTGAGGGATATAGAGGACATGTATTCACATGTTCTGGGAACTACTGACTTAAGTTCTGCTGTCAGAGGGTCAAAGTAGTAATCAAAATTGTCCATTCTAGCTTGAAGCACAACACCCGGGACCCATAGCTTGTGGACATTAGAGATAAGATCACAGCATATTCTTTGTGTAAGGTTCTTAAAATCATTCTTTATCAGCCTTTTGTTGTGCAGTTTGACACCTTTATTCCAACTGAACTTGAGATTATCCCTCTATCCCTTCTCTCTTCAGCCACCAAAAAACTTATTTTTTTCCCAGTGTGGTCAGATCTCACTGGAAATACTTGTCATTCCTTTAACAGATCTGACCTAATTTCAAGTCTTTAAGAAACTCCCCAAGGTTGACCTTAAACTACCTTGCATGCATTTCATTACAGCTTCTGTTACAGAGAGATTTGAAAGGGTCTTTAGATACCTTTAAGATGGGCATCAGTGCTGATTCAGGAATGCAATTCTCATGGGATATTTAGAGGTATTTAGCTGCATCTTTGGAGAATTATTTACATGTATCCCATATACTCCCAGCCTAAACAGGATTCACCAAGTCCAGTCAACTTTCTTGCCCCTCTAAATTGTGTTCATGTGCCAAGAACCACAAGCCATCTAACATATTAGATAGTTCAAGTGAATGGAAACTACATGGGTGATTCAGCCTCTGGAGATGGAAAAATCAGGACCTTACCAAGGATTCCTGCACACAGGTGAATTAAGGGCATGGGCTTGAGCACTGACAAGTAGGTGACTGTGCTTGAGCAGGGGAGTTGGACAAGATGACCTCCAGGAGTCCCTTTCAACCTCAACCATTCTGTGATTTCTGTGGGTCCTGGAAGACACCAAGTTGAACAGGACTCAGCAGTGTTACGTTGGCAAATGATAACTTGGGCTGCCTTAGGGAAAGTATTGCCAGCAGGTTCAGGGAGGTGATCCTTCCCTTCTCCTCAGCACAGGCAAGGCCACACCTGAAGTGCTGTGTGCAGTTCCGGGCTTTCCAGTATAAGAGGCATAAGGAGCTGCTAGAGAGTCCAATGAAGGGCTGCAAAGGTGGTGAAGGGACTGGAGCATCTCCATTATGAGGAAAAGGCTGAGAGAGCTGGGACTGTTTGACCCATAGAAGGCTCAAGGCGGGGATCTCATCAACGTATATAAATAGCTGAAGGGAGAGTGCACAGAGGACAGAAACAGGTTCTTCTCAGTTGTACCCAGTGACAGGACCAGAGGCAACAGGCAAAAACTGAAAGACAAGGGTTTCCTTCTGAACATCAGGAAACACTTTTGTGCTGGAAGGGTGACTTAAACTATGACCCTGCCCAGAGATTTGGTGGAGTCACTGTCCTTGAGATATTAAAAAACTGTCTAGACAAAATCCTGGATAACTGGCTGTAGATATCCCTGTTTGAGCAAGAGAGTTGAACCAGATGACCTCCAGAGGTCTTTTCTAACCTCAACTGTTTTGTGATTCTGTAACATGATAACTTGATTGTGTAATTCTAGAGTAAAGGTGGAGCTTGGGTAATTACTTCACCAGAGGAATATGAAATACACTGGCTAATGACTAATGAGATACTTAGATGTATACATCACACTAAAATTCTCTTCCAGTTCTTGTAAGTATTAACATTATTGTTTGCTTCTTTTCCCTCCTGTGAATTTCAATATGTTCCAGAACATTCAGCCTCATAGGGCAATTTGCAGTTACAGTACTTTGATTTACCCGTGCATTTCTGTACAGAAAAAAGTCCAGATTGTAACACCATCTGGTAGTTTTTCAGTACTTATTTTACATCCCTTCATTTCTGTCATTTTTTCGATGCAGTTGACTTCTGAAATTGCTGATTCAGTTACAGTTAGAAATAAAGAGAAGAAACTGAAGTGATCTATACTGAAGCCTCCACAGCTTCAAATATAAGGGAAGAGCCAAAGTTACCACACAGAACATAAATTTCACCATTCCACAAACTCCCTGCCTTGTCAGTCTTGGTATTTGCACTAGTTGATAAAACCTGTGGAGTCAATGAGACAGCACAAAAGGCTGTTGCCTTCATGTTGCCCTATTTGGGGGATTATTCTCCCAAGAACACCCCTGTGTCCCTCCTCATTACTTCCCCATTAACTCTATTTTCTGACATTTCCAGTACAGAGATTTTATCACTGAGTAAAGTATACAGAAAAACAAACAAACAAACAAAACCAACACAAAACACAAACCCAACATTTTATATGACCTAGGGAAGACACATGCCCGGCAGCTAGGTGATTTAGAGAACCTCTGCACTGACAGAAACCTTAGCTTTTTCCATACACCTAAGAATTTATGTTCCCTGATCACTCACGTTTCTTTAATCACTGTTACTACTGGGGTTGGCTTTGCAGTAAACCAAATTATTTCTTTCAGCACAAATCTTGGATTTTGTTCTGGAGGCAGTTCACTTCTGTAACCACCCCTAACAGCCAGCATGGGTAAGACTTCGAAAATGTTGGCACCTCCTGCCCTGTGAAGTCCTCCAGCTCTGTCTTCCACCTTCCACCACCTCATGAATTTTCATGCTAAATTCTAGAAAATGCTCCAAAAGGCATAAGAATGTCCAAGTAAGCTTCAGTACACCTTTCACTTTGTTTTTAACGCTCTGAAATGGAAAATGAAATAAACAATCACATCTTTTTGGACTACAAAAGGTACCATTTAGAGCCAAATGGATACTGGGCATTGCCTGGCTCTTAGGCTCTTACGCAAGTTAGGGAGACACCCTTTGCAACATGTTTACCTTAGATGGAAGTAGTTGCAACAAAACAGAATCTCCCGGGAATGAGCCAAGAGCTAAGCAGCGTGCATGAGCTTCTATACAGCTATCATGATAAATGATCAAAGAAGGCTAGGAGAAATGGGAAATTGATGCTGTTGCAATGCCAGACTGCTCAGTTGACATCGTTTAAACCAAATCATGATCAAAACAGCTTATTGATTTATTTATGATACATAATTAACAGGCAATCAGATGAACTATGTGCTTAGGATCAAAAACAGTCATGCAGTAGAAAAACTGCAGTCCTAAACACTTACGAAATATGAATTAACTTCTTCAAATTTCTGAACACCCTTCTTGAGCAAATCTCCTAAAGTTCTAGTCACAGACACACACACGTGCACATACACACACACAAACACAGACATATGCACCCCGTCTCTCACAGTTTGTACAGGTTACCATCACCCGCTCCCCAGCAGTGGGAGCTCCACAGGGTGCACACCCCTCCTGTAGGAGATGCAGTTGTCCCAGCATTTGCTGCTGTCCACATGTAGAACTTTCCCTTTTATTGTGCAGACCAACTTATTTTGACAAGTTCCAATGGGAACAGAACTGCTTTTAAAGAAGAGGCATGTGTTATGTTGATAAGCAAAGGTAAACTAGCATTTTGGATTATATAAATCATTAATAAAAGGGACTTTTGTAAGTTTTAGACCAGATAATAACAGAAAATAAAACATGAATGTTTATGTTATTAAACATAACACTATATTATAAAACAAAACACCCAGCACTAAAGGCATTACCTAAAATCATTGTCAAAAAGCTGTCATTTCCAGTAGTCTTTAATTAGTGGAAAACGCTTGTATTAATTTTAGAGAGTTCTGATAATACTGAATAACTGAATATTCCCAAAGGCTTTCTGATATTTGTTCATGTCACTTTTGGCAAATCCCTGTGTTATTTCTTTTTTTTTTTTTAGTCAAACAATGTAAAAATTCTTGTGTAGAAATTATAATTTTTGAAGTGCTTACAAGAATTTCTTACAGCTTAACTAAAGAGAAGAATAGTTAGCTGCTACCCTGTTTTCTGTATAACTCTTTTTTTACCAAGAGCTTCTTCTTGATATCTGTGTCAGTAACCTATTTAGGTCACATTCATTCCTCTTGAGTAACTATTTTTTCAGTTGAAAATGTAATGTTGCAGATCACTAGATCAAGGTCATTGTTTCACACCTACTCATAGCAGCAGCTCTAAATCTTGAACAAAATGGTCAAAGTACATGTCAGCAACAGCTTTAGTAATAGCAAAATCAGCAGAAAGTCTTACAGGAAAAAAAACAAGTAGAAATTTTGTGATGATAAATATAGAACTCCCACCCTTCTTCCTGGGCTTAAATACTGAATCATTCTAGCTATGAGAAAAAAAAATAATACCTTTACAGTGGAAATGTCTACATTGAATACAAAGGTGGGATCTGAGGCAAGGGGGAGATGTTTAAGCATTTGGATATGCTTCTGAAAAAAAATCACTTTTTTTTTATACAAAAATTCCTGTATTTTTACTTAACTGAAGTGAATGCATTGCTCTTGTAGTTGCAGACATCCTTCACGAAGTTTATCTGACTTCATGCAGCCTACAACAGGTTTTTCAAAAAGACTTAATAACATAATCAGAACACAGGCTCTAGATATTTCTGCATCTGACTTAAAACACTGAATTGCAAACAATATTGCAATGCATTTATTCTTTTTCATGCAATGACTTTGCTATATGTTTGCTCTTCAATAATCAACTATGCAAAAATATGAGAATAACAATGAGCTTTATACAAAATTCTTTATTTACAAATCATTGCCAAGGAAATGTAATATCCTTAGCTTCATAAAAAGAGTATTATATAAAGATGACTGAAAGATCACTTGAAGAGGTTCCACCAAAACAATTTCACAATTTGCAACTTTACAAATGATAACTAAAACAAAGAATATAAATTTGTATTTTGCAATGGTGTACTGATTTGTAAATGAAGGTAGAACTGTGAAATCTGGTACTTTATTGTTTCATCATAAGCACTGGATGGGAGAACCACATACACCCCTGCTGCACACACATGGGAGTTGTCAGCAGCAGTTAGACCTTCATGCAAAACTACACTGATCATCTACAGTACTTTCATTTCTAAAGTTTTAATTTGTAAATCTCTCATTACTACATAAACCTTGATTAATCAGAGTTTATAATGCCCATGAAAGTGTGCACAATGCACAGAACTAATCTCACCCAATACCCAGCAGAATTCTAAGTAGAATTTAAGTTAAAAAAAAAGTTGAAATGTATCCAGAACATCAAGAAAAATACTTAACTTTTTATCTGAAATCATTTGTGCTGCCACAGTCATGGTATAGCTTTTAAATTTACTGCACATCACTGTTTATCATGCTAATATCTATTAAATGAATTCTGATTCATGTGTCTGTGTCTTTTTCATATACTCTGTCTTCAGTACTGCTAACTAAAATAACTCAGGCTTTTTTAGAGATCTGTTCATCTGAAAACTAGGGGTTTGTACATGTATGTGTATAAAGGAATTGTCTGAATGCATAGTATATTTATAATAAGAACCTCAATATTCTATGTATTTGCATTCCATTTATTGTTGCATTTTCATATCCAATAGCTTAAAGGCAGTTGAATAAGTCATGTTTTTCCTTTAATCTTTAGATGACTAAAACCACTGGAGTGATACATGAGTGAAATAAACTATACTAGAATAGCTTTTTAATGTAATTTCATCTAATTCTTTATATAGCTAGCATTATTTTAATTTGGGCCTCTGTCCTGTGTAACCTCATCTAGGTATTCCTGCTCTGGCAGGGGGATTGAACTAGATGATCTTTCAAGGTCCGTTCCAATCCCTAACATTCTGTGACTCTGTGATTCTGTGTGTTATACTGTGGTATTCCATCTGGTTTGTTTTATAGGAAAATATGTCTATCTCTGCATAATCAGCACATACATTGCAGCCAAAAATGAATAATGATTTTTTGCTGTATTTAGTTTATTCATATCTTCATGTTAAACCTGTATCTCCCACTTCCCTAAGAAAATATATCATAGTGTCTTCCCAGCTGATTCTTTCCATCCTCCTATTATTAGGAAATTGGATCTTCTGGTTTTCTGAAACATATAATCATAATTACTTTGGTTTGTCCATGGGGATCGGGGAGAAAAAAAAAAAAAAATAGTAGTTTTCTATAGATTTCTAGCATGGGTAAGACATCCTATCACAGTCTGTATAGACTTGGGTCAGCAATATTAAGGAACATTGCTCATTTCTTTGAGTTTGCACAGCTTGGAAGGCCCTTCAGGTAGGAGTAGGCTCTGCTGACTGCCATCTACTAGTAATGGCAGAGAGATGACTTTCTGATCTTAACTGGGATGTGATGCTGTTAACTTTTGCTTGTCACTGGAACCAGCATCTCCCTGAGTGACTTTCTCTACTGTGCAATGCCACGGTGGTTTAAAAAAAAACCAAAACCACAAAGTTGTTTGACTTTAGGTACTGATCTTACCTTAGAAGGTGTGAATGTGAATGGAGAGAGGATTCCTTCTCTCTATCTGCTGTCTGTCCAAGGGATGCTGTGTAATACCTTCAGGCAAAAAGTGTCTCACAGCTCAAGGGTGCATACCCCACCACAAAACTAGCCTTGTGGCCCTACAATGTAATTGTTGGTTATGTATACATTTGTTCAGAGTTAGTGAAATAAAGAGAAGCCTCCATCGTAGACAACTGGAATGGTGGGGTTTTTTTATCAGGTTTTGGATGTTTAAATTTGCATAGAGGTACTTGAACTTGGAAAGACGACTAAAATCTACTAAGTGTCTGGGGCAAATGCAAAGGCTGCTGTAAGAGGGAAAATAAGAGGGCATGTAAACAAACAGATGGGGAGAGAGGTTAGACAGCCATATGCAACTTACAGCTATATAGTTTTGGGGCCAGTAATTAATCAAACCACATAGATTTGCTTAATTTAAAAATCATACAACTGTGGGTCAGTAATTTATGAAAAATATCTATGTACAGACTATGATAATTTTATTTGGGGATAATTCTAAGTAATGTTTAAAACAATGTTAAATTCAAAGCCATATTCACTTTACAGCACAAGTAGGACCATCGCTATGAAGGGTGGTATTAATTTGAAAGTAGAAGAATTGTGAAATTTTAACAAATATGTTTTAAAATTTGCTATGAATTACACTTTGCAAATTGCATACTTGCTTTAAAGTTTAGGATTTATTATAGTCACCACTCCGAAGGCAGGGTTAAACTTTCCAGAATATGAGCTTTTCAGGACAGAAAGTTTATCTTCAAGTTCTTTATAAAGCACATTCCAAATGCTCTGTGAGGTACTGGGAATGAACAGTCCATTGGCCCCTGGGTACCTTGGGGAATTAAACTGGAGATGATACTACAACCCATATATACAAAATATAGTCTGGAACATTTCAGTGCTCTAAACCAAATAACTACCCCTCCTTTAAAATTAGGTATTTTGAAGATGCATCTTTGTATCTTATTAATTTTTCAAAGGAAGCGTTCAACTATAGCAGCACAGGAAGAGGGAACATGCTACAATAGCAGAACATTAAGGAGCTTGACAAAGAAACATTTTATTTTCACATGTTGTACCTGTTTCAAACAAGAAAATAAAAATCTGCAGGAAGTGTTAATGTCGGAATGATCATGGGTTATGAATACTGAAAGAAAATGTTAAGTTAGTTGCATTAGAGAACATACAGCAGTGATACTGCATAAAAATGTTATTTAACAATTTGTACTTTGTGAGCATTTACAAATACCCGAAACTGCAGATACCTTCGTTTCATGTTTGAAGCTGTATCCTTTCCCACTCCTAACAGGATGAACAAAATCCATCCTAGTTACCAAACACAGCCAGGAAATTGAACAAAGGAAGAAACTGTGTCTGTTTAGAAAATATTATAGCACTCTGGCTGTAGTGCAATATCAGCGCTCTATTATCATTCTTTAAATTCATCTTCTACGTATCTCTGTGTGTCACCATTCCTGCTCTGCAAAAATATGTCTGTTTCCACCATCATCTTCTTTGCACAATCTCGCTTTCATCTATCTGCTTTTATCCTTTTCATTTTTTCCCAATTAATTTACCTCTGCCTAGTTAAATCTTGTGAATAAACATATGACCATAGAATAAACCAATATTTTCTGCTATCACATTATTTCTTTTGTATGCCTTACTTCTTCTTCTGCCTGTGTCTGGTTTTCAGTCTGTAATATATAGAGTGGAATTTTACATTAATTGTTGCAGCACAATGGGATGTATTTGTGAGTAGTTCTTTACATATTACCACAGTAAAGGTGATTATTAATGTAGATTATTCTAGCCCTGAAATCCACAGCCTGTTCAAATCCTGCATGTATTTAGTTTTGTTTACTTAAATCAAAAATAATGAATTTACAACTGTTGACAGTTCTAAGTGCAACACCATATCGTTATTAAGACAAGAAAATCACATCAGCATTACAGTAAATTCAACAATACGCTCTTCATTGATCATTATGGTTTTCTGCAGCTTCAACACAGTTAAGAATCTCTCTTTTCTCTTACAATTAGTGTTGAATTTATTTATTTTTGTTTCTTCTTCTTTCTGCTCTTTTTTTTTTTTCCATATACTTCTGACAGATTTCTGACATCTTAGAAAATCATAATTTCTTGAACCTGTGGCTTAATCTAACATCATGAGGCCTCCAACAGAACTATCACTGTGATTTGTGCCTAAGTTTTTTAACTATACTATGAAAAGACTCCTGTGAGATCATATATGTGTGTATATATTACTGTGAAAAGCCTACAGAGAAAAAAAGTTATAAAGTGGGTTATACAATTACAGACCCTTTATGATTTGTAAGCACGTTAGACCATTTATGATCTCTCTGTTTCAGTAATGTTTCCAGTTTCCTGCTTACTTTCTGATATCTTACTGGTTTAGTAAGGGACTTGCTTATTTCTTCTTTTTTTCCAGTTATGTAAATATTTTATCAGTTTCTAGAGAACAAATTTGGTAGTTGACATGACAACCAAGCAAAGGACATGCTTTCTTCTAAAAACAAAAAGGAACATATTTAAACATGAACAAGGGACTAAAGTGATATCAACTTTCAACTGACAAGTAGGGAGATGGAAAATCAATAAAAAATTGAAGCACATAAAAAGGTTAAGTTTAATGTGACTCATAATTTACTCTTAATTACTTACTGATTGCTTTCTGTAAAGATAGATGTTCATCATAATCATTTTGACCTGCATAATCCTGTAATACTTATAATACCACTGACTGCCTAAAGTCACTGGGTGTCCCTTATTGAGAATATATATGGAAGAATGTCCCTCACAGTAAGATGATGTAAGACCTGCCATATTTCATATTTATCTGAAATTCTTACATTATTTTTACTTGTATAAGTACACTTGCAGTCTGTGGTTACTGTCCCACTACACTTTTAAGTGAAAAAACTGGTCTTTTGTAAATATTTGTTAGTTTATTATTATCTAAAGTTTTTTAGGAAAACAAGTTGTACTTTAATCCATGATGACAAAGACTATGATCCGGAATTTTATTGTATCTTTAAGGATGTATTTATGACTGGTACACTTTCCTAAAGCTTTGTGCAGTGAGTTTTTGTTTCAGTGTTATTCTGCAAGTTGACCATCAATTGGGCTGATGAGTGACTCCTTTTGTTTCATCATTTTTTTTTTTTTTTGATAGCTGTAGTCACTTTAGTATCTCAGGGACTAGACATCAATACCCACTATCAATTTTGGAAGAAAAAAATCGCAATCAGGAATTTCTCTTATGACGTTCTCTTTTAGGAACTCTTATACTCCCTGTTGTTATACTACTTAATATATTTATCTCTAAAATAGAGACTTAAAGGTAGACAAATACTCTATTCTACTTTCCCTGTTTTATTTACAGATGAAAAATTGGCATGTGTGTTTAAAATATATATTCATATATCTCTATATAAAATGTGTGCTTTATATATAAACATATGTATATATATAGAATATTAATCTGAACTCATGTTTGCATTCAAGTTCAAATTCTCACCTACCTGCATGTCTACACTTGATAAGAAAATGTAGCAATGGCTACATAGGGCTCTTCAAGTTAAGCAAAGGACTTAATGTAGTTCTGTTGAGAATGAAAGCTTGAAAAGGATTGTTAAGGTTTTAGTTCATGATTATGTATATTTTTCAAGTTTAGTTGTTTGTGTAAATAAATAAATAACAAGAAATTCAAAGAAATATAGTGGAAGATGAAGAGGATTTCAATGGTCTTTTTTTTTAATATTTCATTTCACAGTGTTAAATAAAACTGTATCATAGATGAGGTTTTCTCTTACTGAAAGTTAATCATGCCTAGGGAAAGAAACTCATGGCCACAGACTCCATTCCATATTGTGCAATCAGAAAGTCACAGGATGATTCAGGTTGTAAGGGATCTCAGGAGTTCTCTAGGTCCAACCTTTTTCTCAAAGCAAGGTCAGCTATGAGAGCAGACCATTTCCACCGTTTCCATTTGGGTCTTGAAAGCCTTCAAGGATGAAGACTGCCCAGTCTCAATGGAAGAACTGTTCCATTTTCTTGACCATCTTCATTAGTTTGTTTGTTGAGACAAGCCCATATCCAGCTGTGTACTAAGACTTCTCTATGACAGGACTGATGTGTTTAGAGAATAGATGTTACTGCAGTTTGTGGTTGGGGCTAAAAGCAGAAGTCACAGTTGCCTCATTATTTGCTGCAGGAACAAGGGAGGCACTGTGGATGTTTTCTACATGGTTATTTTCTGTTTAGACTTTGTTGTGTACAGCTGCAGCTGGTGGATTGTTCTGCAAGGTTTACTCACTTTAAAACTTGCAAGTTGATCAGCCATGCTGAGGGTCACTGAAGTCAAAGAATGAGATTTTTAACTTGGGTCAATGTTTTTGGAAAAATGTCATGAGAATGCAATAATGGTATGAAGTGATGCAGCTGGCCTGAATACAGAGTGGTATGTACACTTGTACTGATTAATGATTTCTGGTTAGAAATTCTAGTCTTAGAGCTCTTCCTGTAGGAAGATTGTCATCAAATACTTCAAAAGATGTCACTTCCAAATTCTTCTTCATGTGATCTTAGCATCCATGAAGAATCTATGGGCATTCCAGTGATGGGAACTGAATTGACTGAAGTGCATGAAGAAGAATTCAGCCAAAAAAAGATTAAAAGTATGCTTTTTGCCCCATTGACAAAATTTCTACAATGTTTTAGCTGATTCAATTACTTCTTCTTCATCCATGAGCTGATTTCATCCAGGGACTATGGTAACTTGAGATGTCTTCTGTTCTTGTCCACATTTCAGTCTGGAATGTATTATACTCACATTCTGGATACTAAGACAATTTTATATGACCAGTACCTATTCCACTTTGTATTATTCTTATTCTTTATTATTATAAATTAGCAAGGCACCTTGCTGAATAAGCAGAATTCTGGAACTACAGGAACTGTTGGATTAGATGCTCAATATGTAATTTAATAAAAAATTGTGGAAAATTCAGACTTAACCAATATTAGAAAATACATAGTTGAGCATAATAAGAAGACTGTATTTGTTCTGTTATTAAGATTTTCTGAAATTGGAATGACAAAGCTTTTAAACTGTACTCTTTACCATGGAAGTAGACAGTGATATAGAACTCTTACACTACAGTTCTAGCTTTCAAGAGTAATAGATTCCACATATAAATTTTTTCAAGCATTATAACATAACTTTATTAATATGCATCATTATAATATGCCCTGCAGCACCACCAGACAACTGTATCAAATAATCTGTATTTTTGTTCTTTCTAACCTAAAGATTAATGCTTTTGCACAGTTCTCAATTTTAAATTACAGGCAGAAAGATAAATAAATATGTCTCTCAAACGAATGCAAAAAATTGCTTCATATATCTTATAGCTTCATAAAACTAGCAGGGGATTTAATACATCCAGTTGAATTGTACATTATTGCCACTCTGCTCCACTTAGAAACAAATTGAATTTAAATAATATTTCTTTTAGTTCAATTAACAAAAGTATTGCTTTCAAGATGTTTGTTGGTTTGTTGGTTCACTGCTCTTCTGTTCCAAAGAATGAATGAACCCTAAAAGAATTGTTTCCCATGGAATTCTAACCTTTTATTATAATCCAAATTATTAGTTGGAAAAGCTTAATAATTGTATTGATTCTTTCTGTAGGGATATTTAAACGTTAGAAATTAAGCACTGTTATGTGTATGTAAAACTAGGAGTTACATTTCAGATGAATTGTCAAGTATCTCTCTTAAGGATTAGTTTAAACTCATGATAAATATTTGTGCTTTTGCTTTAAATTAACCTTTCCCACACTCATATTACAATTAATGGGGTGCAATATTCTTTCACTTTCTGGAATCTAGTTAAGTCAATTATGCTTCCTTTATCATTCTGTGTGGTGCATTGACCTTGACCTTTTTTTTTCACTTTTCTTGGGGAGGGAATATATATATATATATATATATATATATATATATATATATTTAAGTATGTATACACAAACACATTTAAGTATATATACACAAAAAATATTCCAAGGACTACTTTATCTAAAGAAACAGAAAATATTTGTCAAGATGTTGGAAGTAATAAAAAAAAAAATGATATTAAAGTTTTGACTCTTCTGTTAAAAAAAGGTGAGCCAAAGCCAATTTTTTATACATTTTGTTTACATTATCGTATTTTGTCTCACCAGGTGCTACAACTATTGAAAAGTATGATCTCAGAACAAATATATGGATCCAGGCTGGAGTGATGAATGGCAGGAGGCTTCAGTTTGGTGTTGCTGTCATCGATGACAAGCTGTTTGTCATTGGAGGCCGAGATGGTTTAAAGACATTAAACACTGTTGAATGTTACAATCCAAAGACCAAGGCTTGGACTGTGTTACCACCAATGTCAACACACAGGCATGGCTTAGGTAAGGAAAAAAAAATATTTTAAAAAGACAGCAAATTTTCCAGATATGTAATTTATAATGGAAAACTCGGAACACAAACACACACACAAAAACCCCAACAACAACAACAAAACCACCACCAATGAATAAGCAGTAAAAGCAGAGGAACCAGTAAAGAAACCATGAAGATTACACAGGTTAGTGAGAAAATTCAGCTTTGTGGGCACTGATTTTGAAAAAGAACATCTCTATTTATTGAACAATCTAGGTATCATTTGCTTTTAATCAAATATTATGTTTTTTTTCATTTATCCAGTGTGATAGGAAACAAAGGCTATAAACACCATGTCAGTGATGGGCTGATGAACTTTACAAAATATTTGTAGCAATAGTTTAATTATGACTGAAAGCATATTTCTCCATAGCCTGTTTTTGGATAAGTTTTGGTGTTATTTATTTTTTTTAATAGTATTATCCATGCCACTGTCAGCGTTAATCAACATACGTTGTATCCCTGTTCGCTACTCAAAGAAATATATGTTTGGTTATTTCTTTTTTTAATTGTTTTTTAACTAAGCAAAAGAAAATTATATTGTTTCCTTGAAAAAAAAAAATCTATTATCCATATCATATATATACAATAGGAAAAATGTCTCATTTATTACATAAATATTTTTTTGATGTTTAAAAAATACCCTTTTTTATTTTAACTATGGAGTGATGAGTGTTTCTCACTTAAAAAGAAAGATACTTAGAATCTATAGAACATACCCAGCAGAATATAACTTATATAAGGTATAGAAAATGGAACTGTTCATTCTCTGTTCTGCTAAAATCGTCTGGTGTGATAGAATGATAACAACATCATAAAAAATAGATACAGAAAAGACATGGTAGATTATCATGTCCATTCCCTTGAGTTACAATCAGCAGCAAGTCCTTTAATATACCACTGTATCTGTACCTCACAAAATGAAGGTGCTTTCCATACCTACTTCTCCCCCCACTATTTGGCACTTACACCATAATATGCATTTGTACAGTGGCTAGCATAATGCATTTTTGCTATTAAACATGTTTTACGACAAAAAGTAGTGATGGCAAGCTGTGTCCAATGGCATCAGGACACTAAATAGCTCTCTTATTGGAAATTGTTCCCTAAGTTTAAATTTAATTATAATGCTACAGAAACACACATAATGTCTTTTTTACCAGTGTTCCAGAATTTTACGGAATCTGTTATTAGTTTCAATGGTGATTCCCAAGGGTGATAAAAGTGCAAAAAACTTCATAACACAGGAAAGAATTAATAAAACATTAGAGAGTTCTTGATAGAGAAAAAACTTTTCCCTTGACAAGAGAGATGGCACCATGATCAAAAACTCCTTGTGATCAATTCAAAAAATATGCATCATTTTGGACTGATAATTCCACAGATGCTTTTGATCAATAGCTTTGGATGTGCTCATTCCACATTGTTTGTTTTAAAAGAAAGAATCAACCAACCTCAATAATCACCCTGAAAATAATACAGTCTTTCATGGCTGTATAGTACAGACCAAATTCTACTGCATTAGGCAATGACATTCCATATTTTCACATGTGTACAGCTCAGTTGTTGGACATATAAATACTCTGAGCAAATGAGCATATCTGTTCAAATCAAGCTTAAATCAACAGAGCTGTGAGTTTGATCTAGTCTATACATGTTAAATCTGCAGTATATTCTTCTCATGCAGGAAACCTGAGATGCTTTTGGACCTTGACATATTGACAGTCATACTTTCAGTCATGAAGAACACGTGTGTATATTGTATATCTGCTTCATGAGTACAAAGAAAAATGTCTGTCATTTTGTTATTTGTGTAACGTGAAAAAAACAATTCCTATCCTGAATCTGTCCTTTCTTCATTTACATTCTTGTACAAAAGTTTATTCACTAGCAATAATTTAATAGTATGATGGGAATGGAGAACAGCACAGGCTCATATCCTGTCGCGAAAAGGTTCTTTGAGTCAAGATTGTGTTGGAAATATCTTGCTTTTATGCAGTGCTAAATCTTCCTGGGTACATCAACATCTCCCAAGGCAATACTATACTAGAAATGTGTGGTCTCTTTGTCTATGTGGTGATACCTGTGCATAGCCACAGATATGAAAAGAAAACAGAACATAAACAAAAACAACAACAAAACCCAAGCCAAACCAACCAACCAACCAAAAAAACACACAAAAAACCACCCCAAAACCCCCAAATGAACAAAACCACCCAAACCTATAACCACTTAAGCATTAAGTAGAGTTCTTCAACATAGACAGCACAGCAACGGTGTGACATAGCTGTGTTGTTTACCCTTTCAGAAGCAGCTGTTTAGAGAATAGTTTGAAAATCTTTCTATTATGCAATATTGACTAGTACCATGTACCTCTACATAGTTAAATTATTGTTATTTGTTAATGTTGAAATCTCAGGGGAAATATGTCATTCCAGGTTTTTCTGTTTGTTGACAGAAGACCTGTGTCTTTTAAAGTGTTTTCTGTGCAATATTGATTTGCATGTATATTAGGCTTTTACTTTGCATTTTTCTCTTAATCATCAGGAGTATTACGGGGATTTTTTTTTCTGAATTATTAGGTACCTTGTGCACCCTTAGTAAGTAGTAGATCATGACCCAATTCACTAAAGAGCTACAAATTGTAATAGAAACACTTATAATAATTTCTGAGTCAGGTTCTCTGGATAATAGCATGGCAGGGTTGAAAATCTGGTATCTGATCTACAAAACTGAATGTAAATAAAGAGGCAACAGCAGGCAGATTTTTATTTCTGTACCTTTGCATTATGTTAACATGTCAGTATAATACCGTCTGACCCAAGAGGGCAGGGGTATTTTTTATAATTCTTTTAATCAGCCTTGATACCTGCCTGTGAATAAACATAGGAATAGGTATTTTCAACAATGTGTTGTTGAATATTCACCAAGAAGGTTAGGTCAGGTCTAACTCTCCAGTTTATCACATACTAAATTCTCAGCTTGGCTTATGGCATCCCTATATGCAGCATCCAAAGAACTATACTTGTATTTCACAACCAGTTACCATTATGGCTGTGGAAATTTTATTTTTGTTAACAACAATAATATGGAAGAAAAGTGGTTTAAGACTTAGAGAGGGCAAGAACAGAGTAAGGAAAAGCAGCAATGTTAGTTATAATTAGTACAGAATTGTCAAAGTATGCTTCTGTGGATGTGAGTGAGAAAGGAGATTTTTATACATTTACAGATACCTGGAAGCTAAATAAATGCAGAGCTTTAAATAGTGAAGTAAAAACTGGGTGTTACTTAATCAAGTTTAATACTCACTGATTTATTTGTCTCCATACCTTCAATGTCATGATACAGCATGTGTCTACCCTTTTCTTAAAAGGTAATTTTCTCATTTAAAATATTAGTTGATGGATACAAGTTTATCCTCCCCAGTTAAAATTCTGTGTCTCTACAAATATCAAAATGCAGAGACTACAGTAAATCTAACACCATAGAATTTCCTTTGTCATTTCATATCCAAAATTGTCAGTATGAAACTATATTTCCTGTTATTTTATAAAAACTGTCACTTTTAAAAATTTCCCTGTGTGAAATGCAGATAAGGAAATGCAGAGTTAGAAATATTATAGGCAGTGTTCCAATGTTTTGTAACATCACAGCAAAGTAATTTAAAAATCCCATTCCAATCTCCAAGTATAAATAATTGAAACTGTACAGATCTTAGCACCTAATTAGACATAATAGTTTTTTTTTGCTACATAGCTTTGTGAAGGCAATCGAAAGGAAAATGCCTGACATTGCATACTGGGCAGTATTCATTTTTAGATCTCATTTAGCTAAAAAATGACACTGTTTGCTTTCATAAATTCCTATATCTAAATGCTTAGGAGAATAATTTTCCAGGTAAAAAAAGATTGTTCTTCCCAGTATGTAGTACCTACCATGGTGGTGCTGCAACTTATTATCTTTATTTCTTGTGTTTTTATATTTTTGGGGGTTTTTTGTTTGGTCAGTTGGTTGCGTTTTTTTGTCTGTACAATTTGATTTTTTGTTAGTATTTTCAACATATTTTAGTTCAGGAATCTGCCAGTTTCTGATTGTATTAATGAAGAGCAATACATTGAGACACAATTTTGCGAGGACCCTTTTAAATTAAGACTATACCTGTTCCTCAAAAGAAGCATCTTTATTGCTGGAAAAAACGTTTAATAGGTACTCACTTCTTTATGACTGGATAAATAACAATCGTTGAGCTACTAAGGTTTTCACTGTTTGCAAGGAAACATTAAGATTTCTTTCTACTGTACTTATTGCACCTAACAGATCAATATATTACTGAAAACAAATCTCCTATTAAGAAAAAAATGTTTTTTAATTTCCTAGAAGAAATCCTCATAGCTGGGTTTCCAGTCTCAGCATTCCAGTCACTGCATGCAAGCTAGCAAAGCCAAACTGTTCAGAATGTCATGAAAATGAAAATAAATCATTAGAAGATGGATAGGATAAATTAGTCCCTCATTGCTAGAATTATTATTTTCTACAAATAAAAAAATGTAAGATCTAATTCCACCGTTTTCCAGTTTCTTTATTCAGATAAATGTAATGTAATTCTCTTACAATAAAAGCCTCCCTTTCTGCATGTATGATTGCTTTTCTCAGCAAACAACAATACCCCATGAGTATCATGTGGAACATTAAATCCAAGAGGATTTTTATTTTTTTTTTTTACTTAAAGTGTTTTTGTCAAACTGTTGAAGATGAGGTGCAGGAAGAAGAGCTGTGAGGGCCTTGTGTCCTTTCTCTTCTCTTAGTAAACAGTCGTGAAAGAGATGACAATATTATTCTTGTGCATATTTTGCTTAATGATAATAATTCTTCAAGTGTCAGCTGGAAATTTTCTCATTTAGGAACAGGAAAAAACCTGTTCTATAAAATATATTTTAATAAAAACATTATATCCATTCCAAGTGTAAATCTAGATGGATATTTATTATCTAGTGGGTGTAGAACACAGAAAATAAAATTATGTACTCTGACATCTGTTTAGTGTAGGACACTTACAGTGAACATGGGAGCCTGTTTCCTGAAGTGAAGATAAATTGTGATCTTCTAACACACTGGTCAGTATCTTGACTACAAGATGAATAATCTCATCTCAAGAGAACATGCAGAGATTGACTGCACCATTTAGAAAAAACGAAATGTATATAGAGTTCAGTACCTTTGCTCTTTAAGAAGGAGGAAATGTACAGTGTGCTAATAGGCTTGGAACTCTGACATTTCAACATAGACTACTTAAAATGAAATTGATTTTTTTTTTTTTTTCTATTAAAACAAATGACCTGGAACATTCAGATGAGAGAATAGTCTTGTTTCATCAATTTTACGGGAAAATATTTTGCTTTCTGAACTTGGTAGAATGTGTCCCTCAAGATTTCTATTGTGGTATTGCCATTTGCGGTTATCATGGACTGTTCAGTAACTTCTGTACAGGTTTTGATACAGATGTGAGATGTACTGCCCACAGTTCTGTGTGATGGAAAGTCTAAAAGAAACGCCTTTGGGACTCCTCATAAATCCATATGTGTGACATAAAAATCACATAGAAGTTCTGGCATCTAAACTCTGAGAGCAAACCATAAGTACCAGTAATGCTTGAATATTGAATTCCTCTTACAAGACACAACATGGTCTTGAATTCTTCGTATATGACACAGTGTGCTGCAACATAAAGGCTGTATTTATTTATTTGCTTGGGGGTGGTTATTACCTTATCACTACTACCCATTGTATTTTTTTAAAACATATGGTGTAAGCACTACCTAATGGTGAGACTGAATATTGCTGCACTGCTTAGAACTTCTACAGCTTGGCTTCTTAGATGAATCATGCAAGAATCAGGCTGTGGGATTTCATTGATAGGTGGGTCTGAGCACAGGTAATAGAAGCAGCCAACAGATTCAACAGTTTATGCAGCAGCTTCCACAAAAGTGGCCCAGAAACTCTACTGAGGGCAATATATGTGGGCTCTGTGATCGTAACTCCAGGGAATACAGCCCTGGGGAAAAGAGTGGCCCAGGAGAGCTGGTTGATTTTTCAAGGATCCCCTCCTTTAAGCTCAGGAAAGTTCCCTCTTGATGTGCAGGAGATTAAGAAAAGGTATCAGGAGGCCTACATAGATGGATTGAGGGCTTCTGATTTAACTCAAACTGGAAAAGGAAGCATGCAAGAGGTGGAAAATGGACAAGCCACCCAGAAGAAATACAGAGTTTGTAGGGACCAGGTTAGGACAGCCAAAGCTCATTTTGAATTGCATTTGGTGTATGGCTGGGAGGCCAACAAGAGATGCTTCCTCAGGTCTTTCAATAGCAAAATGAAGACTAGGGAAAATGTGGTCTTGCTACTGACTGGGGCAGGGCACCTGGTGAGAAACTACAGAATAGGCTTAGGTACTCAATGTCTTCTTTGCCTCAGTCTTTAAGACTGAATTTGGGAATCCCAGGTCCCTGAAACCAGAGGGAAAGTTTGGCAGCAGGAAGACACCCTCAGTGGGGCAGGATCAAATAAAGGCTGGAGGCTAATTGATGGGAAAGCGGTCTGCAGAAAACGTCTTAGGGATCCTGGTAGACAAGAAGTTGGACAAGAGCTAATAATGCATGCTTCCAGCAGGGGCAATGAATAGTATATTGTGTTGCATTAGGAGGAGTCTTGCAAGCAGGATGAGGGAGACAAACTTTCCCTGCCACTCAGTAGGGAAGAGACACACCTGGAGTGCTGCATCAAGTTCTGAGCTCTCCAGTACAAAAGAGATATTGACTTACTCAAGTGAGTCCAGCAAAGGGCCACAAAGATGATTAAGGGACTGGAGCATCTCACACATGAGGAAAATCTGAGAGAGCTGGGACTGTTTAGGATGGAGTAGAGAAGGTTCAGGAAGTTCTTATCAATGTATATGAACACCTGATAAGAAAATGGATCCATGGTGTCTTCAGTGATATCAAGTGAAATACAGACTGATATACAGGAAATGCCATCTAAATGTAAAAGACATTGGCACAGATTGCCCAGAGAGGCTGTTGAGTCTCTGTCCTAGGAGCTATTTAAAAGCCATCTGGATGTGGTCCTGGGTAACTGGCTGTAGGTGACTTTGAGCAGTGGGGTTGGTTAGACGGTCTCCAGAGGTGCTTGCCAACATCAGCCACTCTGTGACTTTAGGAGTAAGTGACTGTAAGTGACTTTAGGAGTCTTCAACTACAATAGGACAATGGGAACAGAACTAAAACCCACTGAACACTGTGTTTCTCGTGTTTCTCATGTTTCAATCAGTTTTCTTTTAAGACTGGTGCAAGATCAGAAGACAGTAATACACAGGACTTTGCCAAATTATTATTTTTGTCAGTTTTAACAGTATATTTAAATAACTTCAGATGTTGCTTGTTGAAGACAATCAGTTAACACATTTCATAAATTTTAGTCATTGTAACTTACACTTATCAGCCCTTCTTAAATAACTATTTCATTTTGAAGTGCATCACTGAATCTAATCAGTTGGTGATGATTCAATGAACCAATTTGTTTTCTTAAATGAATGTCATCAGTAATATTGGGATTTTCATTTTTACATTGCTTTATTTCACTGTTATGGTTTAATTTAAGCAGTTCCACACTTAGATTAAAAAGGGTCATCTCATTTAGCAGTTTTTAAAATGTATTTATTTATAATTTGCATTTTGGTATATTTACTATAAAGTATTAAATACAAAACCAAAAACATATGTTTCACTAAATCTGTGAAGCTGACTTCATAAAATTTGAGGGACTTGTTGGCCTCATTTCTTCATTTTAAATCAAAAAATCTCAGAATGGATTTTGCATCTTGTCAGGTAATGTGTCATTACCCAAGAAATGTGTAGAAATATCCCCTGGCTGATATGGATGAGAGAAAGATGGTAGAAAAGAGGTGACATAAAAGGAGTGGAGAGGATGATGGTGGTAACAGAGTCAGCAGAGAGATTTAGAGAGGAAATACAGATTTGTTTCAGCAGCCTTTAATGGTCTTTTCATTTTCAGCATACTCTTTAAGACTAAATTGGTATCATCTTAGCATTCCCATGAGATATTTGTATTGAAAAGTAAGCTGAAAGTGGTTGAAAGTAAAGTAAGTAAGTAAGCTGCTGCTGCTGCATCTAGAAGAAAGGGAAACTGGTCCAGATAGTCCAGTCTTTCAAAATGTAACTGCCTAATCTGGAGATGTTTTACTTTCTTAATCAGAAAACAGAGTATATTAAGGGTTCACAGTCAGTATTTCTCCTGCTTCCTATCATCATCATGCCAGGCAAGACTGAATGTCTCTTTCTGGGCATTCTTCCTTTTAGGAGAAATCATCAGCAAAACAGAATCAATATCATCAGCTTCACTCTAAGAATGGGGGAAAGTCAAGGACACTGTTGTGACCTATGAGACAATAGGCAGTCCTCTGAGCGAAAAGTAGTTGAAGAAATTAATGGTGCCTCATAGCATGACTTACAAGGAATACAAATTTTTAAATTTTGTAAGTCTAGCCTTGTGTGTCTCCACTTTTCGATGTGTGATTAGTGTTTTCATACTGTTTTTAATAATTGTAAAAAAACCAAACAAACAACAAACCAAACCAAACCCAAAAATATATGAGTACCTAGAAAAAGAAGAGAAAAAAAACCCCAAACATTTCCGCCAAAATAAGTTACTGATTGATGAGAATTTGCCTGCTTATATTTGCCCTGGGATTTTACTTGTGGCTTTTTCTCTTTAGCTGCCTTTTGTGTCACACAGGCATAGCTGTCTCACATATGTATGAAGTAATTTTTTTCCACCTCTAATATTATATATATGCCATTATGTATTGTTATTAACAAATATGGAATATCGCTTTAATAGTGAAGAGGTAATGAAAGATTTTTATTGGCATTGCAGCACAGGCATAACAGCCTTTATTGATTTTACTTGATTAAAATGACCATCAAGTTATTTCATAAAATTATTATTTTATGGTTGAAGCCATGTATTTTATACATGATTCATAAAGCAAATTATTCGTTCTTTAAAGGAATGAAAGCATATACTAGGGAAGAAACACTTATCTTGAACACTCAGCTCTACTTTCCTAAGTTTTAATTACACCCATATATGCATATCCCATTAAAAACAAAAATCTGTAGGCATTCAGCAAACTCTACAGCAGCTCTGCAATAGCAATGACCTGAGATGACAATATTTTGAGAGTAATTATTCAGTTTCAATTTTCCGTTGTTAAAAGAAACTACTAATTATATTAAAAAAAAAAAAAAAGACATCTTAAACATAATTAATGGAAAATGTATTGAAAATATATTTTTGGCTGCTTCCAAATGTTGCAAAGTCTAATCAAGAGTACTTGATTCACCAATATTGCAAGGTGCATCTTAATTTATTTATTTACTTGACTCTCATAAAGATGTCTAGAATTTAGGTACAATGTTTTTGCTTTGGAAACATTAGAGCTGTCTCTATGAGTCACTAAATTTTCCTGTAAGATTTACTATTACATAAAAAGAAATTTAAAAATATATTATGCAATTAGATTCACAATAGAGGCCTCAAATCTCACTCTCTATGTCATAATATATAAAATTACGTGCTAAATTTTACACTTCTGTCATTTCAACCTGTCATCAATAGTCCTTCTGCAATGATCAGTTTGACAGGTTTGTCTATCCAGCATTCAGAGTAGTTGACTTGGGAAAAGAAGACAGATTCCATCCAGAACAAATACTGAAAGAGAAAGTCTATACCAAAGTTAGAGAGACTGTGATATCCATTCCAAAATTTAGCAAATTTATATAGACTCATAGATTTATGGCCTGAAGGTACTGCTGTGATCATGTAGCATGACTTTCTGCAAGAGAAACACAGAATATCTCCCCATCCTTTCTGCCTAGAGGACATGCTACCTCAAGGAGTTTGAGCATGTCTGTCTAAAAGTGTATCAGTGTAGATATGAAAACTTCAAGCAACCCAGAAACTGGTACACTCCTGAATTCATCATTCCAATAAAACCTTACCAGGTTTATTTAAAATATAGAATAATGTTCCAAGGCTTAATTTAACAGTTTACTAATTCTAGTCATTAGATCTTATCGTTCATCTTACATCTAGACTGTTAATCGTACTTTTTTTTTTTTTTTTTAATGCACATAGTTATACAATAGGATTGGACTATCTCTTGGAAAAAATATCTTGATAAACCCTATATCTTTTATGGCATTTCCAGCAGGTTTTCCAGATTTTTAATGGTTCTTTTTATAATTATTTCTGAAATTACTCCATGCTATTTACATTCTTTTCATATACAACATCTGCATCCACTAGTTTTCATGGGTGTACCATTAGAGGAACTCACTACCAGCTGTGGCTACAGGTTTCCCAATCTGTTCCAGTTTGCATTTGTGCTTCTTAGATATCTGATATCCAGATCTGGACCAGCTCTTAAGGAACAAATGTAAGGATGTCAATGTATTAGGTATTCTATAGAGAAGAGACTTAAAAAGTGTAAACCCATAGCAAGCTAGTATGTACTATAGTCAGCAGCATAGATTTGTTTTGTACAGAAGCCCTTCTGTCATGGTCCTGCATGGAAAGAATTATTTTCCTATAGCTTTGTCAGTAAATTTTCCTCTTATAGAAGGAATGCAAACTGGCAAACTCAAACAGGCAATCTTATTTTGAATCCTTTAAAATTTTCCAAGCAAAATAAACTTCCAGATTTCTTCATAGGTGTAGCTGTAACTATATTCACACCTTTTGGCAGAGGAGCATGACATGAATCTCACATCAAACTAACGTTTTTATTTTGACAGTTTTCTAACTGCAACATTTCCTTCTGTCAGTGTAACATTAATTTATGTGGAAATGGAATTGAACATCAAAATTGCAAAGTATGTGGAAGTTATTCAGGCAAGTTCAGAGAACACTCTGGTGAACCTTAAATGCCAGTTGAATTGATAACAAAACAGCAAGTGGTAAATGAAAAGTAAAAGACATAAGGGGAAAATTCTAAAAGAATTATGCATCTTACATGGTTCTACATGCATTGTATAAACCCAGTAAATTTCTCATAATAGAGTGGTCACTAAAGACTATTTTCTATATGAAGCCTATTTAAAGAGTACAACAGGAAATGTGGAGAGAAAACCCATTATACCAATGCAGTGAGCTTATCAGTTTTCATTGTCATTAAAAAATAAGACTAAAAATCCATGAAAATGCGGGAAAAACAGTATTAAGAAGAAAGCAAATTTTCTACAATACGTGACTGGAAAAATTAGGATGGTTTAATTTACAGAAGGAAAACAGCTGGGAATAAAACTCAAATATAAAAGGACATGACAAAAAGTGTAAAATAGTGAATGAGATAAAAAGAGTAAATTGAGGTCAACGTTTTGTGTTCTAATAAAAGAGACAACAAGCTGTTCATGGAAGCAAAAGTGAAAATTTCAAAACTGACGATGTGTTTTGACATTCATAGCTTCACTTTGAAATTCAGTGCGTAAGAGTACAACTTTGCTTATAAGTAAAGGTGAGAGAGGGTTTGTGTGTTTATCTAGGCACCGATTATATATGCATGTGCGTGTACAGAAACATTCACATACCTAAACTTGATTTAAATATTATTACTTTTTTATTAATTATCTATTGTGATTTTTAATTATTATATTAATTATTCATTATTATTTATTAAGTGAAGAGTATGTACATGAAAAGCTAAAGTATACAGTGTCGTTAAAACAAATTGTAGCAAATACATTTTTGACAATGTAAATGGCTTTGTTCAGTATTTAAGTATATTTCTAGCAATCAGATATTAAGGAAAAAATAAACAAAACTAAAACAAACAAACAGAAAAACAAACAAACAAACAAACAACCCCCAAACAACATCCCACAACTACAGCATATTATCTCCCATTTTTCTGTGTGAACACAGATACATCTTCCCACGTTTGCTACTCGTTGTGTTGTGAGATAAGATATTGAACTATATAGATCATGAGTTCAATTTAATATCTGCTTTAATATTCTGGAAAAATGATAGCTGAAACATGTGATTGAATAAAAAGCATTTATAAGTTTTTTGCACCTGAAGAAACTGGGGAATGAGTTTGCAGAAGCTGCTACAGAAAAAAAGATGAGAGTCAGTCTTTATAAGAAAGAAAATTTCAGTAAGGGTTAGTAGTTTTGTTTGTTCCCAAGTTTGAAACAAAGCAAAACAAAACTGACACTGAAAGTGCAACAACACTTTCTGTCAACACTGAGATAAGACTTGTCCAAACTGATCGATAAATACAGCTTTTAATGTCAAATCAAGTTTTGAACAAATGACTTTTCTGAAATAGAATAAAACACAATTCTCCACAGAAAGTAAAAACTTTACATTGTTTTAAATGAAAGATTATTCTGCAAGAAAAAAATAAACCCTTTCTCTGAAACTTTAATGATCTACTGTTTTCTGACTTTTTGAATCATGTGAAATGGAGTAAGAAAAAAAAAGTCACTGACTTCAGTATAGGATTGGATTTAGACTGAGTTTTACAGAACAATGCTCATTTGAAATCTTGGATTCATAGAGTGGAATTACTGAGCTCACTGTATTGTAACAAATGAGGCTTAGCTATAACTTATTTTCCAGAGCTTTCTAAGCTGAAGATACTGTGAGATAAAGAATTCATCAGTTCCTTTGAATAGGTGATTAAAAACTCTCATAGTTAAAAATTTGTTTCTTATTTAAGTGTTTCCTACTTCAATTTCCATTCCATTCAGTTTTACTTTTCTTCACTAGACAAAAGAATCCTTATATATTTAACATTTTTTTTCCTGTGAAGGTACCCATTCTCTTGCTATTTCTTTTTTTTGATAAGGAAATTGATGAAGTAGCTTAAGTTGCTCACTGCAAATTGCTTGATCAAGCCTTTGAATATATATTTTGATTTTGTGTCAGTCCACTAAGCTTCCCGATAGTGAAAAATTATATCTTTTCTTCTACATAAGTGACAAAAAAGCTGAAAAAAATCAGACTTCTTTCTTTTCCCTGTGAAACTCTGGTAGAAGCAATTCCATTCAGTGAAATGCCCCCATTGGTTGACAATAATTTGAGATCTATCAGGTATCCAGTCCATAATTTATTTAGGATGTGCTCTACTGATATCCTAAAGAACTAATCCATAATCCAAATGTTAAGAGATATCGAGTTAAACAGTATACAGCAGGGGAGTCAAGCTCATTTTCACTGGGGGCCACATCAACATTGCGGTTGCCTTCTAAGGGCCAAATGTAATTTTAGGACTTTATAAATGTAACTATTCCTACATTTGCAACCTCATCTAGGTGTTCCTGCTCCAGTGGAGGAATTGGACTGGATGATCTTGCGAGGTCTCTTCCAGTCCTTAGTATTCTGTGATTCTGTGATTTATACAGTCCTGAAATTACATTCAGCCCTTTGAAGACAACCACGAGGCTGACATGGCCCCCAGTGAAAATGAGCTTGACACCCTTGGTATACAGAAATCTAAGACTATCACATCATTGACAGGTTATTATGTGAAGCAATCAATCTTCTGAAGGAATAAAATTAGTTTTGTTTGACAAGAGCTATTTTTCATAAAGCCATGTGGAGTGGCATTCATTTTATTCCTGTTTGTTAATCCTTAATTAATCAAATCTGAAATCAGTGTTTCCATTTTCACTTTGAATATGCAAGTTGTTCACTTGTTCACTGCAATTTGAATATATATATATTTATTTATTTATATACATATATTTAACTCTTTATAGAGAAAACTTACTTTTACTGTCTCTCATCCTCTCTTCCATTTCAGGAGTTACAGTGCTTGAAGGGCCTATTTATGCAGTTGGAGGACATGATGGCTGGAGTTACCTGAATACAGTTGAGAGGTGGGACCCTCAAAGTCAGCAGTGGACATTTGTGGCAAGTATGTCAATTGCCAGAAGCACTGTTGGAGTAGCAGCATTAAATGGCAAGTGAGTAGGGTATTCTTATATACAGTTGAAACACATTTCTTAGAGGGACGAATAACTGTGACACACAGTAGTTAGTAACTTTTAGCGTATTGTAACAGAGGTTATCTTTTAAAATAGTTGTGCATACATTCTTATATCTCATGGCTCTTACATTTATTTGTAGTAAGTAATTTATAGATTTTTTCCACATTATTTTTGTTTTATATTTATATCAAATGCTTAAGAATATAGACCTGAAATTTCATTGTGTATGGTATAAACCAATTCAGGGCAAATTTTCAGTTGATTCATCTGACTTTTATGTGTTGTATATGTTAGCTCTAGTTACCAAACTGAGTTTATCCATCTCATATAGTCATATACCAAGTGATAAGATTTGTTTTATATACAGCTTGTACCTGATTTCAGCTAAACATTGACCCATGAAACCTTTTTTTGTCTGAGGGCAACCACAATCACACAGGAATTAAACAGAAATTTGATCCTCAGCAAACCAGTCAGACTGCATTACACATGTAATTCTAGTTGTGTTCAGACTCTAAGTTTCTCTTTTTTAATTTTCCATTTCTAAAGTTTTAATGTGGCATTCATTAAAACTCATTTTACAGTAATGTGATATTTTGTGTTACTTGCTGCTTATTACTTTTGAAGTACATGCTCTTAGCTATGTAGCTAAAAGGAATATGATGTGAACCACAATAATTTAGAGGTAGGGGAGGAATTCATCACACCTAAATTCAGATATTTCTGTATAGACAACTACAATTGATCCAACAGTCCTAAACTTACGTTATGGTCAATGGCAGAAATACGCACTTTTAGGATATCATTTGTCTTACTTATTTGAGACATTTATGTTAGGACAACATGAAATATGCTCTGTAAGTGCCTGTTTGTCTCCACTAACTATATAGGAAACCTGAGGACTCTGTCTCAAATTCTGACTTCTATGGCTGTGATATCTTAAGTGGTAAAGCTGAAACCCCTGTAGACATCTAAACATAAATAAAAGGCAGTCTGTAAAGGATCCCTTGGGAATGGTAGGAGCAATGGAGTAAGGCAAATTTCTGTAATAATATTTTCTACATACTTTATTGCTACTGAACAGCAAGGAAGAAAGGATGAGAAACAGCTGCAGATGTGGGATGGAATGAGGGTAAATGATATTAAAAAGTAGTTAATAAAAGTTAAATTAAATATACCTACGTAAAAAAGAAGGACTTATTAAGGCTATTGGGTTTCTTAGTAGACCATGATATTGCGCAATTCAAAAACCCACTAAATTTTGCCTTCTCGATTTCTTCTAGTTGCAAATCATTCAGTTTTGATTATACAGTTGGATAAACTCTCAAAAATCTTTTCTATTAGGTCACACTTGACATGCCTAAGATACAAGCTTGAAGTAAGTAGGCTGAACTGATTTCTGGGTTTGTCAGACTCTTTCCTCTGACTGTACAAGTGACTGAATATAAAAGTCAAACAAGGAGCTTAATTTAGCCCACAAACCACACTTACGAGACCTATAGGAGATAGTGTACCTTTCTGAAGCAGCAGCAGGATGCCTGACAGAATACCCATAGTCCTATCATTATGACAATAAGCAGATTTTTTTTTCTGTGTGTCTGTAATCTCAAATTAATTAAAACTACAGGCTGTAAAAGTATTGGCTAATTTTATAAGTTTATCATATTACAATTGTGCCCTAGTCGCAGAGTAGCTCTGAATTAAATAGGCTTTACTGGAATCATGCGTTATTAATATTATATTATTTAATTTGCAGTATCATATACTCAGGTGATCTACTTCTCATCCATGACGTTAGGAGTTAGTTTTATGTTGTGAAATCATCTGCAAACCAGTGAAGCTTAATTGTCATTGCTTTCTGTTACAAGTCACCATGGCACTGAAATGTTCTAGAGTGGATCAAATGGACAAAGCTGTTTTAATAACCCTGTTAGTCTGAAAGAATCTGGTTTCAATAGTGTATGGGTCATGTAACAAACTAGCAGAGACAAGATCTAGACAAATAACCCTGCAAATAGCGATGTAAAATTATGAAGAGCTCTATATGATTATGTATATATATCCCAGGTATGTTTCTTTTCACAGTTTAGCATGCATTTAATGCTTCTCAGTTAATAAGTGCTCAGTTGAATTTTGCATTACTTCCATAGCAGACTTTTAAATTAAGTCAGTTATCTGTGTCTCAGAAAGGTGAAATGGACATCACTGAAAACTGAAAAGCAGTGGTCTCACTGAAGCATATAGCAAATACACTACTGATTTTTATATATATATATATATTTTTTTTTATCTGAATAACCATCTTTAAAAAACATCCCATATGTCTAGAACTGAAGCTTGAAAACATATGTAAGGACCAAACCTTTCAACTCTTTGTTGCTATTCTTAACTACACTGCTGTTCCACACAACTGACATATGCTGCATTCCTCATCTGAGCTTTTCACTTTGAAATAGGCAAAGAGTTATGGATTTTTTTAAAATAAATTCTATGAATATTAAAAATGGATCCCTCAATGCAAAAGAAGATGTTGTCTTTAATATTCAACAAAGGAGAAACTGTTTTAGTATGGGAGTTCATAGGAGCCTTTTCATGGTTATTCCTTATATTTCTTTTCTTGTGCACTGAGTTAGTTAAATAAGTAGATAAATAAAATGCAGAAGGGTTAAACTATATTTGAAGTGAGAGAGCTAGAAATTATTTTATGTGTTTATCTCCCATACTGCTTTGCCACTTCACATAAAAGGGATACTATATGCCAAATATCTCAGACATGAACTTCTTTAATAGTTGAATAATGTAGTCTCTTTTGTGTTTCAATGCTGAAAACTATTCCCTTCGTGATCATCTATACTGCTATAGACTGCTTCATTGGTTTTCCAGTTAAAACCATATTAAGCAGAAAAAATTGAAACATTTTAACATAAAACTGGATGAAAATTACATTTTTCTATACGTAAAAAATAAACAAAAAATTAAAAATAAAACAAGCAAGCCCCCAATAAACAAATAAAAACAAATAAAAACTTTTAAATTCTCATCTCCTTAGGCTCTGGATGATGGGTTTGTAAGTAAATGCTTATTAGTTTTTAATATATTAAACCTTTTTATGCTTATTTATGTATTTGAAGCTCACTTATATAGTCTGTGTAAGTAAATCATCAATTATTTTGCTGCTCAAACAAATGGAAAATGATGCTATCTGAATTTGCCAAATAGAAATGTATGTTGTTTCACTGAAATACATTTTTAAATTTAAGCTGAAAATGCTATCAAAATATTTCAAAAAACCTGAAAAGGATTGGTCAACACATGCATCATAATCCAATCTGAAAAAAAAAACTTTTAACTCTTGAAGTTACAAAATCTTGATCTTTTCAGAAAAAAAGAAATATCTGAAGGTTTTTTTTTTTGTTTGTTTGTTTGGTTATTTTTTAAAGTTTAGTCCTGTTGACAACGTTATTTTATATAATCCAGTTGCATTATTACATTTTGAGGTTGCAGTGCAATATTCCTTTTCTTAAACAGATTTCTAAACCTAAGGTGCAGCTAGAACAAATAATAAAAGGGATAGGTGGGTTTCTAGATAAAAGTAGGACACACAGCACATTTTTTCTACAGAATTTCAATCAAGCAGCTGATCTGCTGCTACAAAGGAAAAAAATAGCTAAGATGGAAAAAAAAAGTGATGAATAGTATAGGGATTTTAAGAAGAAAAGAACTGCATGTGACTACTAGGACATCACAAAGTTACTGGTGGAATTTTTAAAGATCAGCCTTGGAATAAAGGAGTGTAACAGCAGGAAAATGCTAGTTAAATTATCAGGCCATTCAAAATTATATGAAAGGGAACATTATCATATGGGACATTGATCTATTCTACAGAAGTATTTGGATGACCTTAAGAAGCAGTACAAATGGGATATTTAATAGTTTATATGTGAATAAACAAGCCTTGTATTTGAAGAAAATCGATAGTATAAAGTGGCAGAAGAGGGAAAAAGCCTGTACCTTGTTAGTATAGAAAAAACAGTAGGATAAATCTGTGAAAAAAGGAAATGCAACTGAAGAACACATAAAATTTTCTTCATTGTGGAAATATTTATTTTATTTGGATTACTGTGTTCAATTCTGGTCATACATATTAAAGAAAGTTTAATGGAAATTGCAAAGTTTGAAGAGTTGATTATAAAGTATGCCTGTCATACCTAAGAAAAGCAAGAGAAGTATTACAATTAGCAAAGGAACAGATGGATACAAATAGATAACATTCAGATGGGGAAGTAAAGATAGAATAACAATGATAGGGAGTAAACAGGGTGTACACAAAACCCTGTTCAGGTTCTAGATGCATATTTATTGGTTCATATAAAGGATTTATTGTCTATTTTCATGTGACACCAAAGATTGGAATCCAATAATTTACCCTTTTAGTAACATGTCTTTGTTTTCCCAAATCAGCAATTGGTGCTGTGTAGCAATGATCTGTATTGAGATTTTGGAAATTCTGTCTCCTTAATCTTCATACTCTTTTTATAGTTAAACAATAAGGGAACTGTGAAGGATATTAAAGATATTAGCCTTAGCATGTGTATGTATGTATGTATGTATGTATGTATGTATCTATCTATCTATCTATCTATCTATTTATTTATTAAAAGAAAACAAACAAACAAATAAAAACTTGATGCTTCAGTAGCTACTGTAGGACTTGCCATGACTGCAGATTTTCCTGGGAGGAATCATGGTCAGTATCTCCTCCTGCCTTGTTACTGTTAACAACCCTATTACATAGATTGGAAGAGAAAGAGTGCACGATCTCTCACATCCGCAACAAATATGGGTGTTAAAACATTAATTGTGGACTGGAGACTTGCACTAACTTAGAAATTTAAACAAATTGGGAAAGGATGGTGCTTTTCATATATGATAATACAACAACTCAGAAGTTGGAATGATTTGTTTGAATAGTTCTTTGGGGACTGACATAAACACCATATAACTATTATGCAGTATATACTATGTAACACTAGTATTCTACAGTTTACAGGTTATAATGCTGAAGCCATAGTACTTTTCTGCCAAGGAGCCAGAAGTATAAAAAAAATATTGTACTTTCCAGAAGTTTTTAAAAATTGTCATTTACTGTTTCAAGATTATGTCTTAATTTCTTCATTTTTAAAACCAAGAACAAAAAAAAAAAAAAAAAAAAAAAAAAATCTAGTTGGCAGTTTCAATCCAATAAATACTAATCTTTTCAGTAACTTAAAATGTAGTTGCCTCCAAGACTGCAGTAGCTATTTACTAGCTTTCTATTGACAAGTCTCTAGTATATGAAACATGCATTCTCTAAGAATACTGAACCTTTACGCTACTTTGTCATGCAATTTAATTTCAGAACAAACTTTGTTCTTAATGGGGAAACTGTAAATAAAAATGAAATTAAGTTTACAAACTTTCCTCTGGAATATGTACCTAAAAGAGGCTTTCTGTATCCTATAGATTTATGTTATTACAAATCATTGTGTGACACAACCACAACTGAATCTTTTTTAGATTTTCCTATTATATGGCCCTAAAAATGAAATTATAAAAATAAACTCCTGAATTTTTACTTGGAAATTATCAACATCCTTTTCATGTAACTATAGTTTTCTCAGCAGAAAGTTTGGCCCTTTAGTCTTGTTCTCACAGATATCAATAAATCTGTGCTACAGAGTGAAAAATTACTTTAGTTGTTAATATGATCTGTGGATTGACTTCAAATGGTAGAACATCACAGCAGCACACTGAGTTAAGCATCAAATATAATGACTTTGGCACACATTGGGAAGCAGTTCATTCACAGGATAACATCTTGTGGAACCAAGGAGAATGGAGTTCTGCCCTTTATTAATCCTCAAAAATGTGCTTAAGTGAACTTGATATTTCCACCTGCTGCTGTTGTTTATATCAAATATCACACCACCTCTTCCCTAGGCAGCCTGTTCCAATGCCTGACAACCCTTTCCAGGAATAATTTTTTCCTAATATCCAATTTAAACCTTCCCTGGTGCAACTTGAGACTATTTCCTCTTGTCCTATGACTTGCTACCTGGGAGAAGAGACCAACACCTTCTATGCTACAACCTCCTTTCAGGTAGTTGTAGACAACAATGAGGTCTCCCCTCAGCCTCCTTTTCTCCAGGCTAAACAGCCCCAGCCCACTCAACCACTCCTCATCAGACTTGTGCTCCAGACCCCTCACCAGCATGAGGCAGCCCCAGCCTCTTCTCACAGGGACCCCTGCAGCCTCCTGCCAGCACCTGGGCTCTTGCAGCCAGTAAAATTGCAATATTGATTTTTCCACACTAAGTCATGAAGTAGTTTCCACATACTGGACATCTTTGTGTTGAGTTAGGAGATCAAGTTTCCTGCAAAATGTTGTCTAGATAGAGCTTGGAAAATAAAGGATTATTAGAAAAGAGTAAGGAAGCCATTTAAATTAGGCAAAAGTAAAAGACGAAGAATGGGGATGGACTTCAAGTACCCAAGCAGCAAGTGTGCTCTGGGGCATATGGACAGCTCTGGCCAGGATTCACCTTATTTTTATAGCAATTTTGAAAAAAGCTAAGTTGAACACTTTCAAATCATTGAAGCTTTCAGGAAGTTGGTACCAAGGCTCTATCAGTGATTCTTGTTTCATAAGTTTCGTACCAAAGGAAACAGCCAAATGCTCAAAAACTCTTGAAGAGGAGTAATAATTTATAATTTCAAGAAAGATGTCAAAATTATGATTCGTGATTTTTTTATTCAAGCATGAAAATGCAATGCAAGTACTAAAGGCAAGATGCTTAAACTGACACAGAGGTATTTTCATTTATAGGAACAAAACCCTGAATATACATACTCTTAATCCAATCCAACACATTCAACATTGGAGTTGTTAGGGAAGCCTCGTCTTTCTCCATCAATTATGTTTCCTTCCTTTTTCCTGTTTATCTTCGTCACTGATATTTGAATGTATTCGCTTTTCATATCTTTATTGAAAGATAATCCAACATTAAAATGTGATTTGGTGTTTCATCCTTTATGAAATAATTTTTTATCAATTGGCAATGTGAGATTTTGTCTGTTGCTTGATTATAAGTGATCAAATTTAGAATAGTGTCCACATTCTCTGAATTCTAGATAAGCATTCATAGAAATAGAGCATACAAATGATTTTTTTTAAAAAACATATAAGCATACACGTATTTACTATTTTGTCCCTTCATATCTATGCAAATTCATTTGTTATGTTTTCAGTTTCACTTGTTATGGTGAGAAGCTCTAATAACATCTAGCTTTGTTAAATAAAAAAGAAAAAAATTTTATTTAATTCAGTTACATTCATTCAGTTCCACCACTTGTTCCACAAGTTTTGCAATAGTTGAATTCATTTAGTAATGGATTTCCATAAATTTGATTATTGTCTTAGCAGTACTTTTCCAGCTATTCTCTTTTTCATGTTGAATGGAAACCACAGAGGGCTGGCCAATACAGATGCTGGTAAATGTGCAAGAGAACATTTTGTTTTCAGGTCATTTAATGAAACAAAGCTGAAATGAAACTTCTGTTATTTATATCAATATCATGCCTGTGGTAAATAGCAATTGCTTTAGTTTAATGTGTCCCTTATGACTATTATGCATTATTACAAAGTGAACATCAGAAAATTTAGCTTGCTGAACCTTTATTTTCAAGAAAATAGCAAAACTCAAACTAAATTAATAGATGCACAAGAAAGGTTCTCAAAATTGTCTTGCAGCAAGTCACTCACAGGAATATATGCTATCTGTACTCACCTCGGAAAGGCATAGGTTAATAATTCCAAAAAGTCTTTAATAGCAGTTCAGTGTTTGGCACAAGAGAATTAGCAATGTATTACATTCATATAACCACCTACAAAACTTGATTGCGTGGCTGATTACATACTCCTCCAGGAGTTCTGCTTCTTTGCCTTTCATGCATCATATAATAAACTATCTGTGGCATTTTCTCTTAGCAGAATCATTAAGGCTTATTACTTATTCAGTCATGGTCTGATCTTTTGTACTTTTGCACACAAAGTAATATTTCCTATGTGGGGGTCCCATGCAGCTCAGTGAATGTACAATTCAGTTAAATATGCATCATATTCTCTCTTTTTCAGACAAGATTTAACTTTGTTTTCTACATCCAGCCTGCAAACTAGGAGTCTCTACAGAGACTTCTTTTTATGTGGCTAGACTAGCATTAATAAGGGCTAGAACAGATAAGAGTTAGGTAAATATAGGTGAGTCTTAGAAGAGGACAATAAAAAAACATTAAACTTTACAGTAAAGCTGATATTTTTCCTATAGTCTGAGGCAGACGCATATGCAGACTTCTGAAAGTCTGACTTTTAATTCTTATCTTTAGTGGGAGATGGAGTACGAGAATCCCAGCCTGTCTCAAATATTACTTAGTGCCTATGTACTGGGACCTGAAGGAAGCTCTTGTTCGGTGCAGTTGGAGAAGTCTAGAGATATTCCCCTGACCAAATGTATGCATTTACTCAAATTACATACACACATACATCCGTGTGTGTATACACATGTGCATATACTTACTTTCTTATTTCCACATGTATGTATGTCTGGAAAGTTATTTAAACATCTAAATCTTACTGAAATTAAAGAAAGCTAAATATCTAATTTGATACTCAACTAAATATCTTCATGGACAACAGCCCTTACAGCAGCTATCAAATATCTGTTGTACTCAGCAGAACAAATATCCTGTCATCTCCACTGTTAACTGATATTTCAGTTTTTCTAATTTGAAACTTGATTAACTTCTTAAAAACTAATATTGGGGTAAGATGAAACACCTTTTGATTCAGTAGACCAGCTTCAGCTGGATCTTTCACTATTGGTCGAATTCATTGAATTGAGAAGGATTTATTCATTGTGAAGGTCACAAACTAAATGAGCTAAGACATTTTTTCAAGTCATCCATATAATTGCAATGCACTAATAATTTTCATACTTCAGTAAAAACTAGGGATGTGGCTTAACATTATTAAATAAATTAAGTATTAATATGCTGTAATAGTGATTTTTAAAGCTGAAGTAACACTTTGAAATTTCATGCCAACCTAACAAGATAGAAGAGTGTGACTGCAACAATTATATTTCCCATCGAACAGGTTTTTTATGTTTTGTTCTGGTTTGGTTTTTTTTTGCTTGAGGGTTTATTTTCTCTTATGTCTTATCGATGATCCAGTTATTCTTTTACTAGTCCATTTGAACTAAGAAAAATATTATACTTGGCATACATAATTAGTCATGTAAAGAGAGAAAATGTTTTGTAATTCATGCTTTTTGCCCACAGTATTCTTAATGACTACGAATAACTTTAAAATCAATATTTTATGAATGAACTTGTCTTATACTGAAATATATCAGTGCTTTCTCTTGTCGACAAAAAGAATGCTTCCCCATCTCTGTGTGTTTCCATAAAAGATCTTATGTTCTCTACTCAACTAGAGAATAACAGGAAATTTGACTTACAATAATATTAATTACTTACTATGTATTTTATAAATTAAATTAATTTTACAAAACCCTTTTGCAATGGGAAGAATGACAAATTTCAAGGACTAACTCATCAGCCTTCGAATGTTTTTGTAGAAACTTTTAAAAATCTTGTCACTGTTCCTACTATATTTTACTCTAAATATAACTTGACTTATACACAAAATTTATACATTAATTTAAATTCTATAGAAGTTATTTCAGGTTATTTTATGACAGTTTTGACACTGCTGCTGTTTTATAAATATGTTGTTTATTAACTGCTGTTTTTGATCAAACTCTTTTCTCAAAAGACATTCTGCCTCCTACTGTAGGGAAGAGGGGACATAGGCTGAAAATATTCTTCCTTAGTTGTAGACACCACAAAAATATGTAGAAATTTTTTAACACTTTAGTCAAAATTGTGCAATAAATTGTTACTGAGACAGAACAAAATGGATCAGCTCTGTGGTCTAAAATTATTATACCCACAAAGAAGATGAATATTATAAAGACATTACCTCAGTCTAACGCAGAGTAATCCTGTTATTTAATGACAGATTCTCTATTTTTTAAAATAAATAAGAGAGTAAATAAAAGGTCTTAAATTAATTTATTTATTTATGGCTTTTTTGATCTTATTTTTTTTTTCCTTGGGCCAAACTGTATATATTTTTTATTTACTCCACTACTGCGTTACTGCACCAAATGCATGAAATACCATTCCACATTTACACAAATAAATAAGACTTCATTAATGCTTTCCATTCAGAAAATTATCGTCTTTTTCAACTTTTGCCAGTGAACTACTGTTTATTGGTATAAGTAAGGCAGCATGGATAGATACCTTTCCTCTCCTACAGTCTGACTCCCAGATCAGGTATGGGCTGATTGAGCAATACAGAAGTCCAGCACCAATTACAATTATTACCTTTCCCTCACTTCTACCAGGCAGATATGCTTTGTGCAAGAGCAATTCTCTGTTGCTCTTTCAGGCATGCTGAAAGGGCAGAAAAGGGTACAAAGGAGCCTAAGGAAAAGACTGGATATGCCCTTTGATATTCACAGTGCAAGAATTTTGAAAGGTAAAACCTCATTAAGAAATGCAGCAAAGGCATCATTCAACTGTTTTCACAAGCCATACTACCTCACATCAAAGACAGTCTGGTCTTTTGAGGTTGACTTGTCAAACTGAATTTGAAAATGGCTTTTCTGATTAGTTATCAAAGTTTTGTAATGATAGCAGTGAGATAAGTCCTTTTGATCCAGCTGGCGATGATTCCTCCAAGGGTCTCAAACATCTCCTGCATTTTCTAACCATTTTGTAATATATATACACAGAAATATTTAGGAATCTGTATCCATCTTAATACAAAAAGAAGTGACCAAACCCTGAAAAGACAAATTTCCAGCACAGAGGAGAATGAGTTTGGTCTAAATTAATTTCTATACACAGTGTGTGAATAAGATGAAATATAGACCATTGTGGAATAAAATCTATAACATCTCCACGGGCAAAAAAATTGTTGTGATCAGTACTCACTACTGTATGCTTTCTTTTCCATTTAGTTCTTCCCCTCTAAACAGTGATAATTATAGTAGAAATCCCAACAATTTCGATGGGATACATAAGGAGGTGCAATTAAGTTGACAGAATATTCCCAAGTCAAAAATAAATGCAGATATGACTTTTCTGTGATCTTGATTATTTTTATTTCTCAAGCCTTTTTTTTTTTTTTTTAATTCCACAATGTTGAAAATAAAAGCCTTACAATATTATAGGTGTTGAAAAGCTATTAAGAGAGATGACCTCTACAAGAAGTCTACAGACATCAGTAATCAGTGAGAAATAGAAAAAAAAAATCAGCTATGTGTTTGATGCTAAGTTAGATTTTTGAGGATCATATATATACTATCCTGATGGTAGATGTACAGTAAAAGAACAGACAGAAGAAGTACGTAAGGTAGGGTAAAATTACTAAAATAATATTGTATATTAACAATGTCAGATTAACAAACAAAGCAAAATTTGAGGAACCTGACTTTGCTAAATTCAGACTCACTGGATTATCTATCGTGTCTGAATTCTGTAAGTACATGCACATGAAAATGAAAGTCTACTTATAAGTATTTTCAACAAATCATTCAGAGCAGTGGTAGTATCTGGTAACTGAAGTTACAGAATTTAATATAGTTAAGATGTCTAAGAGTAGCACTTGCAATTGCAGGACTGATATCTGATTTCAGTAATTCAAGGTTTTTAGACTTTCTAGAAAAATACATTATAATTTTCCCTTTAGAAAAGTTTATTCTAAACTATTACCAAGAAAGACAAAGCTGAAAAAGTTGATTAATTCAAAGTCATATAATAAAATAGGATTTTGAACCCTAAGAAGAAAGTAAGGCTACTAAATATCTTTGGATGCAAGTATTGCAAAAGTTTCATTCAGCTGTACAGTATCCTGAATATTCAGCACCAGTTGCAGAGTTGTTCTGCAGTAATTTTTGGCATTTGTGACTACGTATTGGGAAACTCAGCTTAAGAGTGGAAGCAATTCCTGACTGAGGTGTTCAGGTTCAGCCATAACCGTATCCTTAAGACAATTTCTCAATTTCCAACTTTTATTTGACTGAAGTAGACCTTTGTGAAATAAAATTTTATTTTTAGTCTTATGAGCTATTCCTTGCTGAGATATAAACACAATCAAATCCTAAAATGATGATTCAAAAATCTGATTTTGGAAATTAATTTTGTTTTGTTCTGAATAGCATAGGTCCCAATCACTGGATGAAATTTGTATCTGTTACTTATGAGTAGTATTTGCTTTTTCTTTACCAGCAATTCAGTAATGCCTCTGCTGTATTTTACTAGCTGTCTTAGTTGAAATAAATGAATGAAAAAGTGTGCTTCACTTTCAGTGTCGAAATGTCAGCTTATAGAGTTATTTCATTCGAAAGAGAATTCAATAGTTAAGAACTTTTCATACCATAAGAAAACAACAAAGTGGCAAGTATTTAGACTGGGGAATACATGTTATTCCCACTGAACTCTGCAGAAGTGTTGGCACTTTACATTTTTTCATATTGTATGAAGTGTTTAGGTGTCCAAATATTTACTTAGAAGTCTATGTGGAAACTTCAGGCTTGTTAACCATGATCTTTATTTTCAGAGATCAGTTCACTTATCTACATGTAATTGTCTACTGCCATTTGGATGGGCTTAGGATAGCCTGCTTGACCTCCCACAGTAACTCCTACTTCTCCTGTGTAGTCTTTGTCATATCTGTCACCTTGCAGGGAATGTCACCATACCCTAGATGTCACAGCTAACATCTGATCACTGTCTTTGGACATCTGAACCACATCCCATCTTTGAAAATAAAGATAATATCCTTGCAGACACCTACATGTAAATAAATTTACATTACTATTAATGTATAATAGATGTATTTGGATCACATGCTCAATTTTTTCAGTGCTGTTCTGTACTCCTGCTTAAGAAAATGTATAGTTGTGGCTGGTGAACCCAGTCATTCTTTAGGCTAGGCTGACTACCCTGAGCATAGCAGAAATTTAGACACTGCAGACACGCAGGGATTGACACTTACGTGTAGGTGTCTTAATCTCTAACTACATCTCACCTGGGGCCACAGAAATAGTTGCAAAAAATGTATTTGCTTTGACATCTCTTAAAGAGGTACATAGATTCTCCTGGCTACTTTAGTTGGAGCACAAGTATATCTGTCAGGCAATACCAAAATGTTCTGTGGCTTCAGTGATATATTCAGTTGTTGTAATAGTACTTCCTTATTCATCAGCATTCGTTCCAACAAAACATGATGGTAAATGCACATTTAAGTAGATCTGAATTCATGGAGTGCTTAGAACAGTAAAAGCTTCCAAATAAATTATTGCTTCACACAGTCAGCCTTTACATCCTAAATTGCTCAGTGGTTGGACGTGAAAGTAGCCTGTGTTTCTATTAGTTAATCTCCAAGCACTGTAGGAAAGGCAACAGACTGCAAAAGAGTTCATATAAGAAATGAATGCAACATGGTAATAATGGGAAAAAACAATCATAACCATTTCTTCATGGAAACCATTATAAAGGGAGGAAGAAAACAAGTTTCTTGCCTGCAGGTAGTTACAAATATAACATTTTCTTTTGTTAAACCACATTTTTGCCATTTGGAATTAAAAATATTTCCAGAAGTTTTCAGTGACTTCTCTGCAGAACTCAATCCTCATAATATACTCTGATGAAGAAAAGCAACATGCAGTGCCTGGGGCTGTAATTATCTTACTTGCTGAGCAGACATGTTAATGTCAGTGTGGGCAAGACTTTTCTTAAGTATAACCAAGATCCTTGAAGCTGAGGTAGTACCTTTTTTAAAATCCATATTTAAAACATAATGGGATATTATTTTCTGCAATATGCTACATATTTGATCTCTACAGTAAGTGTAAAATTAATTCTGGACATGAGTGTCCCATTGACAGTTTTCTGTGTGGAATAGGCTGAATACTAGAGCAAAGACAGACTATAGTTTTCAGTTTTTCATATACTTTGCATTTTACCATACGGAGCTTGTGCAGTACCTCTTTTTGTTTGTTTGTTTGTTTAGGTTTTTTGTTTGTGTTTTTGTTTGTGTTTTTTGTTTGGTTTTAATATGGAAGAATCAGAAGCTTGTGAATCTACTCAGTATTTAAGAGTTATACAAGATAGAATATTAAAATACAGGACAGCAGCTGTCAGACTAATTCCCACTACTTTGATGCACAATAAAAACACAGAGAAACTATAATGAATGGATTGCATATTTCTTGTTTGTCTGGTTTACCAATTACAGCTTAGCACTTTCACTTTCACCTCAGAGATGATGAGTGGTTAGGAACCAACCTTGCTTGCATGATTTATAAATCTATAGAGACAAATCTACATTTCACTTATGGCACTCTTGGCAGTATATGCTGTAATTGAAGAATGAAAATATCTATTACCAGAAAGAAAATATTGCTTTTTCTATTCAGGTGGACTAAGAACTATGTAGTGTGTGAATTTGGTAATAATACTATAATGATCTATGTTTGCTGGCCTTATGAAATTCGTATGATTTTGAGAGATTATACTTTTTTCTTTCTCCTATTTGCTGATGTCAGATAAAAAAACTCAGATGCTACTTGTTTTTACTTCTACAGTTCTGAGCTCTTGTTTTATTAACATTTTTATTTGTGTGGACTTCCCTAGGTTATATTCAGTTGGAGGTCGGGATGGAAGTTCGTGTTTGAGTTCAATGGAATATTATGATCCTCACACAAATAAATGGAATATGTGTGCTCCTATGTGTAAGAGAAGAGGAGGTGTAGGAGTGGCTACATGTGATGGCTTTCTTTATGCAGTTGGAGGCCATGATGCTCCTGCTTCTAACCATTGTTCTCGACTGCTGGACTATGTAGAAAGGTATACTATTATACATGCATTTTTTTGAATACAGAATTATGTCCAGTAGCATCATTTTCTTAGACAATTAATTGTAAAATTAAACAGATATTTTACCCCATGAAATGCCAAATCATTATTTACTTGAAAAATTTCATAAAGGTTTGCAGGAGGCAGTTAATTTGAAGGTTATTTTCTCTCTCTCTCTTTTTTTTTTTTTTTTTAACAGTGTTATTATATATTACCATAGATACAAAAATTCACTGTTTACACATCTCGTTTAAGAAATCTTTGGTTTTAAGACATCTTTGGGTTTAAGACATAATATTAGACATTGCACAGTCATACACTAAACCTTCCAGAGACAGAAATATAGTCTTGAAATAATTTTATAACACCAGTATTTTGTAATTCTAAAAACATAGCTGCGCAAAGAAGAAATAGAGAACTACGTAAGTAATGGATATTTACCATACATGGCATTGCTTCCTTTAGCCACACTGCCACTTCCTGATATACAAATATAAGCGTTAAACACTGTATTTATAGTACCCTGAATTTTGCAAGTGGATATTCTACAAATTCAATAATACCTAGAGGGGTAGTAGGGCACAGTTGGAGTGATTATAGCTTTCAGTTTGAAGGCACTCTTCAAATGCTTTATGAAGGCTCGACATTTTTATGTTTCTCTATGCTTTAAAATAGAATAGGTAAAATATACTCTCTAAATATGTACATGTTCCAAAGGTTAAAGTAAATATGTTTGAGTAGTTGGTTTATCCTAACAAGTAAAGACAGGTGCTGAGAGAGACTTATCTATTTAGTTATTTTCTGAAGGGGTTAAACTGTAATTAAATGTCAGTTGTTGTTTCTGCTGAATCTGGCTTGTCATTTACTGATTACCCCATATGCAATCCAAAAATTATACATAAAACTTACTCCCTATGTTATGCACATGATTTTGCTCAGTCTTAGACTCATTCCCATCTCTACTTACGTAAGCGAAGATCATAGATTGCCAAATACTTTACTTCTTGTCTCCAACAGATGGAAAATTAATCAGAGAAATCTGATGATGTCTGTACTTACAGATCCTACCCTCATGAGCTTCCATTTATAAGGAACAATAATCAGAATTTTCAATAAAATAAATGTATTTTAAGACTACTGGTGACAATATTAATAAGTATGGAATCTTTCCAACTACTTCTGCTTATTGGTACTTGTAAGGGAGATACTCTTTTATTTTTCAGTCCCTGAGAAGAAAACCCTTCTGGTGTTGAAGACAAATCGCATCCTATCACATTTGTTCTTCTCAGGAAGGGTTATAACAATGAACTATACCACATATCCTTAAACTATTTCATGTACTGATATCTGAATGACATTATACAGTGTTCCTCCTCTAGGTATTCTTGCATTTTTAGCAAAAACTGTGCATAATGTGCTGTATGGGCAGTTAGCTTACACACCAAAAGTTGGGACTACCAAATCAAATCAGAATTTGTAAGGCTATTAGCTAGCATAGAGTGGATGTGAATTAACCACTGGACTCCACTAAATATATGAAAAAAACTCTTATGGGCCTCCAGTGATTTATAAGTCTACAAGGTGGCTGGGATGTGGTTTAGTGTGTCTATTTTTACTTTCAAAAATAATGCTTCATCTTCAAAGAATAAAAACATCTCAATAACTTAGGAAACTAAAGACTAGTAAGTGATAATGAGGTCTATTATAGTAAGTTAATTTATATCTCTCTGAAAGTTTTACTTTCTGTAAATATCTAGGGCATCTTTTTTAACTAAGTTTGTTCTTCAGGAATGAGTCTCTGCTCCAGTAATTTTTTCATTCTGATACATCCTGATAGGATGTGCTTTATTCAAATATCAATTTGTTTCTGGAATATTGTCAAGCCAAACATAATGTTTAAAAATTTATTTTTGAGATCATGTAAATCTAGTGAGGACAGATCTGTGTATTTTAAATGCTAGTGCTGAAATCCCATGGATTTCCTATGGATTCAGACATTCTAAAATAAAATGTTATGTTTGCTTGCTCTTCACAAGCTAGGAAAGTACAACATTTTATGCATTATTAAAAGTAAAATAACTATTTCCTTTTTAAGAATTATGAAATTTTTTAGATATTTTGGAAGATTTTATAAACTTGCTTTCTTTTCCAAATGTTACTCAAAGCTTGACAGCTATAAAAAAAATCAGCAGGTGATGTATAGTTTTTACCCTCTATCTCACCTTGATTTCAAATTGACTTCTTTCCAGATTCAGGAACTTTCATCATAACCCCCCTCACCCTAGGGCATACCTGGTTATTATAAAGGTGAAATATACAGTTGTTTTTAGCAGACAAAAGGATATAAGCTATCTCAGACATTTTCCTAGCAATTACAAAAACCAAGTTCTTGTGCAGTTCTGTTTTGTTGACAGCACAGAGTTATAATAATTCTGTTTAGCCTTGTGTATCTGTTTATTAAAAAAAAAAAAAAAAGGCCAAAGATGTCAATTGTATTTTGTTTCCCTGCTTTCGCACCTCCTCACCTTGGCCCTTGTAATTCTAGATCAATGTATTAGAAAGCCTATTAAAATTTATTACCTTCAGACAGGTGAATATATAATAGATGCTGGTGCATTTTGCTGGTTGGGAAACTCTCTCAGTTAGAGGCCTGTGATGCTATTGTTGAAAAATCATAAAGTCTTTGAAAAAATCCACTTGAATATTTTTTTGGTTGTTACTTATGCACTTCCCTTCCACATATCTAGATATTTACTCAAATCTTCTTGAGAAAAGACAGCAACATGAAAGAATGTGAATAAATAAAATAAATTAAAAAAATATAATAACACAAACAGTTTAGTGGGATTTTGAACATAAAAAGTTGAACACAACATTTTAAAATCTTGTTTTCTGAGAAGTCGCTATAAAGCCAGAAGGATTAGCAGCTGGTAGATGAGAACAATTTTTTTCCCAAAATGTTTTTAGCTGTCAGGAACAATTTAATAAAGGCTAAAACCAATTCTGTTATTGCTCAATTTGAAGGTCATATTTATGAACCCTAAAACCAATTCTGTTATTGCTCAATTTGAAGGTCATATTTATGAACCAAAAGTCAGTTACAAGCTAAGCACTGTAACACTGTTATTGCAATATTTATATTAAAACATTTTTAAAAAATCCATTGTTCAAATATAATTTGGGACTTCAGACAGCATTCCTACTAGTTGTTTTTTGAAAAAACAAATGACTGAAATAGTTACAGGTGCTCTTTATTCAGCCTTCATAGTGAAAGTGTAGAATTTTCCTTTTGCTAAAACATTTGTACATACAACTTTCTGTAGGATTATCTACTTCTAAATAAATAAATAAACTTATAAATAAATAAAGTTGAGACTACAAGAAAATATTTGAATGAACTTGACTCCCCCCCCCCAAAATGAACTTATAGCTAACACTGTCTCTTAAAGGTGCAGAAGAAAGTGGACTTCTAAATAAATAAGATTTTTAGCCATTGTAGGGTTCCTTTATAATTATTTTAGAGAAACTGTCATGTGCAAAGTGTGCTCTACCTTACGCTTAAGAAACTGACAAAAATCAGTCAATGGATTTGCATCCTTAAACTGTTTATCTACACCAATTGTCAAGTTATTTTGCTACATAGTAGAGATGCTTAAGGGCAGATGAAATTAATTTTCTCACACTGTGATACAGTATTCTCTTTTAGTAATATTCATCATCTAATAATGAGGTAGCTATTTTAACCTTATGCTCCAGACATCTTTCGTAACAAACCAAGTGGCACTATCAAAAGGCAATACATTACTATTTTACAAATGTCTAAAAGAGAGAAAATTAAATGGCTTCTGAAATACACTAATTTTTACATTGCTAGTGAATATATAAATTAATGGCATAGGCCAAATGTTTAATTTTTAAGTTACTATTTTTATTCAAAAAGAATTTTGCCCTCAGTTTTAAAAACTCTTTGGTTATTACACCTTAAAAACAGTACTACTCTCTTCATTTGAGGAAATATCAAAGGAGGAATCTAATTCTAATGCATTTAAGCATAACTCTTTAGGTGGTTTTCTGGCTGTGAAAGTTGTATAGCATAATTTTAGAAATTAAAATATAGTGTAATTTAATTTTAGAAAGAATATATTCTGTTTAAAATACATACATTAAAATGTATGCACATGTGGATATTGCTCTTATGTCCTTCTAGAATCTATTTTTGTGACACCTTATCCCACAGAAACCCTAGTTTATTACAAAAGGTTAGCCTAGCAAAAGTTCCCAGTCAACATGTAGAGATTTGAATTGGTAACGCAATAAATCTGAATGTTTTATTTTTGCTGTTAGGAAGACTATTTTTGGATACAATGCTAAAGGATTTTTTTTTTCTCCCAGAAAAAAAGAACCATATTCAAGTGAAGGTGAGCATGAATTTACACTTATCTTCTCTCTGGATATTCAGTTTCCTTTCTCTTTCCTCAGGTATGATCCGAAAACTGACACATGGACAATGGTGGCTCCACTGAGTATGCCTCGAGATGCTGTTGGTGTCTGTCTTCTTGGTGACAGGTTATATGCAGTAGGTGGCTATGATGGCCAAACATACCTCAATACTATGGAAGCATATGACCCTCAAACCAATGAATGGACACAGGTAATCATAAAGTTTGTTTTGTTGGGTTTTTTTTTGTCTGTAATATATTTTGCCAGTTGTACATAAAAACTTTACTTTTCTGAAAAAAAAGTATAGTATCTGATGTTGCCATAGCTATAAAACTAGTCCTAGTATTTTAGCAAGTACTATGTCAGGAGTTTCCTCTGGAGACAGGTGAGAATTGGATCCAAAGAGACTTGAAAAAGACAAAATAAGCAGTCAATAGAAATATTATCTTGTTACCTCTCAGGCAAAATTCTTGTTCTGATCAATTTCTATAGCACATTAGTTTTTTCATCTTTCTTCATGCAGAAGAAATGTCATTAAAAGTATCAAAATGGACCGGGAATTTTATTTGGTAACCAGCATATCCTGAAAAGCCTTTATTTGAAAATTTGTTTATTTTATCTAAAGCAACAAGTTTTCGTTTCATTTCATTCTTGAATTCCATTTTCTCCCCCAGGAATCTGGGGACTAGTGATTTGGTTGTAGAAGGAAGGTATTTTATTATGTCACAGTAGTGCTTGGAAAGATTTGGATTTATAGTAAAGACTTAAACGAAGGATTGTTTCAACACCTCCTTTTACTAATTCTATTTTAAGACTCTCTGAAAAAACTACATCTGAATTAGTCTCTCTAAGTTGCCTTTAAAGTTAATGAAGAAAAGTACATACTTCAAAATCATGAACTTATCCTAAAATAAGCATTTAAAATAGACCAGATGTATTATTCAAAATGCCTGTTTCTTTTTATGATTGTAAATGGGTGATTCTGTTGTCAAGCTTAAATGTAGACATATATGGTATAAAGTTGATGCAGAAGCTCACCTTTTCTTATCTAATATTAACTAAATGACAAGAGACCATTTTTTATGACATTCTGTAAGAAATAAGAAATCAATTTGGAAAGACCACCAGTCTGCATGAAAAAAACTCACCATAATTCTTTGGTCAGATAGTTAGGAAACATGTAACAACGTGTAACAACTTTGCTTTGATATGTATAGTACCATTAATTACAGTGTATTATTGTTACTATTATGACATAGTGTATAAGCTTACTCTACTGTGCTAGTTTCAGCAAGACAATCCTTGTGTTGTCTTGAATAGTGTCTAAAGCTACCAAAATTATTCTAAAGGACATTTGAAGTTGTTCAGGAATATGGGAACCATATAATTTTGGTATTGGTGCCTTGACTTTGCCTCATGGACCAATGCAGAAGTATGAACCTAAGCTACAGTCTAGATATTTTACATACTCCTTGCATATCAAGAGTTCACAAAATTGATGACAGGTCTAAAATCACTTTGTTTTTTTTCTGTTCTTACACTTTCAAGTGAAAAATGTCAGATGTGATTAAGTAACTTTAAAAATACAGTCCTAGGAGATTGTGGGTTGTATTTATTTTTGGCAGCTTGTATTCCCATTAGTTTTGACCATTTTAGAATAATGTTGACACATCACTTTGGCAACCTCTTACATGGCTTGTTCCTGTTCAGTTATTTTGTATCTTCTTTTCTTTTTTTTTTGCAGATGGCTTCTCTAAATATTGGAAGAGCTGGTGCTTGTGTTGTAGTCATCAAACAGCCATGAATGTCAGCACTGCTTAGGATTTTACTGGTTGTGAAATTTTTTCTTAATCAGACAACAAGAATGACAACTTCATGAGATGGATTTACACAGTGAATACTCTGTTGATCACAAACTTGAAGAAGTTTGGAAGTGACATGGATTAAGTATTTATGTCCTATAAAGTCATAAAAACTGTTCACATTCAGTGAAAAAGAAAAAAAAAGTCAAGCTGTTGTAGGCATAAATATGTGAATGTGGAGTAGTAAGTTCAGGTACTGTTCTCGTGAATGTGTCCTGGGGAACTCAATAATCAAGGGACAGCTCTACAAAAGGAGTGGGAAGGAATACGAGAACAGTTTTCATGGCCGCAAGAGTTTTAACATGAAGTTCATTTAATCACTTTTAAACTGTGTTTTTTAAAAGAAAAAAAAGTAGATAATGATGTAATTTTTTTCTGTTCAGGTCTTGTCTTCAACTAGGTTATGGCCTTCTCATTTCATCAGGCAGTATCGTTCTTACTGAAGGGAAGAGGTAGAAAAGTCTGGATGTTCAAGTTTCTTTCATAATGACTGAGTTGTTGCTCTACAGCACAAAGAAAAACAAAACCTCTAAGATTACTTTTTTTGTAACTTCAGATTGTACCTCCTTGACAGTATTAACACATCTTATAAGTAAGTCTATAGAAGGGGAAGACTGTGTTAACCTAACTATACACAAACTATCCTTCAGCTGCACTGGGGCTTTGTTGCAAATGTGGGAATCGAAAGAAGTTTCCTAACTCTTTCTTATATTCAATTTAAGCATGTGGGCTATGATGTCATTGTATAATGCATCTTTTGCATGTTGGAAGCTCATGAAAGGCTGGAAAATGGATACTGTTCCTTCACTGCATCACGTAACAGATGAACCATGACCAGAACAGTCTATAGAGCCTCTTCTGACATGTCAAGAGCGATAAAAGTCCTACATTTTATTCCCTTCTGTTGCTCATACATACACAACTTCACCTAATAAGACTTTCCACTTATGACTGAGAATAGCTGCAAGTAGGAAATTCAGAATAAATGCAAGTGGAATAAGGAAAACTAGACCATTTGATCTACTGAAGTTCATATGGTAAATATAGTAGTGTCATTTGTGCTTCCCTTTAGGGCTGATCATTTCTGACAGTAATGATACTTTGAACTTTTGCCTTGGCAGTAGATTTGATGTTGATGCTTTCTGTCTGCCCAGCTGAATCAGTTAGCATCCTAAGGACACTAATGGATTATGAAATTCTACTACTCAGGGAGGCACAGGCTCTGGGAACAGGATTACCAAGTATGCCTCTTGTTTGAAGTCTTGCTGATCCTCTAGGAAACTTTCCATGGCCCAAAAGTAGAAATCTCACAATCCTCTATGACTAGCAATTTTGGGGACAAATTCTGGTTGTAATTAAAAGGGCTTTCCTAGTGGAAACCTTTGAAGCCACTTGAGATGAAGAAATACATACAGCCTCTCACTTGGGACATTTAATTTGAAGATGTCTTTCCTTCTAACAGCATCAGCATGCATGGAGATCTTTGTTTCCTGACATAAAGTGAACCTCAGTTCACTGTTTTAAATCTTTTTACATGCTTCTCTGTCCTAATTAGAAATAAGCCGCAAAATATTCAATACTAATTTTCCACAGTCAGTTGGCTTTTGAGTTGCAATTAGTCTTTCTTCCACAGACAAGCATGTCCATTTTGCCCAGCTATTACAACTTCTTGAATAGAAGATGTTTCTCTCTACAAATATTGCTTCACATAAACATAAGCTTCTGAGACCAAAACCAGAAAATTCTATAATATAATTGCAGTTAAATATAGACAGTAGCTTTCAGTTCTACTAGACAAATACCTAATTAACTTAGAAATTGAATTTTAATTCTGTTCCCAGAACTTCCTCTTGATTACATTCATACACAGTAGTTATGATTATTTTACCGATATACAGACCTTCAAAAAAGGATTACTTCTGTTAGTTGCAATCCATGGTAGATTTTTTATGTGCCTTGATTATTTTTGTCTTCAATTTATCCTCAATTTTATTTTTATTCTCAGTTTCCTTTCACACATTTTCAATTTGCCTTTTTTTATCCCAAATGAAACAATATTGTCATGTGAAAAAATTCAGACTATGCCTCTTATGCTGAAAGAATAAAATTACTAACTTGTTTTATTTAGATTATGTAAAATCTAGCCACAATAAGAGCTAAATTTGTCATTCACTTTATTTTTATACACCTACATCAACAGGTTCTGGAGTTTCTTCTAAACTTTAGGGATCTTTTTTTATTTTCTTTTTTCTTACCATTGTGTTTGCTGTTATATAAAAAAATAATACTTTTACCTCTGACTTCAAAGGGAATGGATTTAAATTGAAATGGTATTTGATCTTGGTTTCTGTGATCTATTGAGATCCTTTTTATGTATATGAGTTAAAATCACTTCTGATAGGCTGAGTTGTGCTAAACAGTGTTACATTTACAGGAAAACTAGCTATCTTTTCAAAAACCAGATTATCTCATCATTGTTAATCTAGCATGGTACCTTTTCTCTCCAATAATTCCTTTGGTTTCACGGTATGAAAATAACAGTGGAATCAGATCTGCAAGAAGTATTAATTTTAGTGAAATCAACAATTAAATTTCTCAAAATGCTGCTTGTAAATTTTGTAGTTTAATATTCTAAGTATGTTCTAAAATTTTAGCATTTTCTCTATATTTCCAATTTTCTATTCATCGTAACTTTATTTTCTTCTAAAACATCAATCAGTTTTACTGGAAAGTCTTTGTTTCACATTGGCCTGTTACGTCCATTTTTCCTGCTGTTACCCATTCTTATATATGAAAATCCTTTTTGTTTGTTTTTATTGTTTATTAGATATTTTATTAATTTTCTTATTGCTGCTACTGGTTTTGAGATAGGAGCAAGGTTAAGCACATGAATGTTAGAAAAGCTACTTTTAAATTAATGAGTCTATACATATTTTTATGAGAAGATAAAGAAAACAATACTGGCAAATAGTGGTCATTCTTTTGCCTAAGGATTTATATTCAAAAGCTTGGATGAATGCAAGTTTCCCTCCCCAACTCTTTTCAAATACACTGGGACATTACAGATCAGTGTCAGCCAGTTGTGTTGTAGAATTTTTATTTTGTTTTTCTTTTTATTGATTATTTCTCTAATGAAAATTAAACATTTTCTGCTCACACACACACACACAAAAAAGGCAGAACAAAAGTCTCCTAATTGCTAGTAGAAATAATATCTAAAAGATAAAACAAGTGGGTTCCCCACAAGAGGGAATAAACTAATCAGTCTTATGGCTGTGGCAGTTGTGTTAGTGTTTATTAGTACAATTATTAAAGAAATCATAGAAGAAATTACATTTTTGCTGAGTTTTGATTGGTTATTTAAGAAAACAAAATCAAGAAAAATAACATACTTCTCTGTTTTTCAAATGAATTAGTCTTCCTGATTTAATTCCTCTCAAAATGTTAGATAGTTAAACTCCAAGAATATAGTTTTCTGGAGAATGCTAAAGGCTTTATAAACATGATATAATAGAAGCTGAACTCAATACATAAACTAAACATGCAAAATAGGTAAATATTTTCCTATGGCTCTCAGGGGGCCTTTTTTCCTACCAATATAGTAGTGTTAAAAAATCCACTTTGCAAAAGAAAGACTAATCTTTTGATCCACTATTGTTTATGGAACTGTTGATGTCCTTGAAGTTTTGGACCTTTCTTTTAAGTTACTTTTACATTTACAGTTTTTATTATTGACAATGAGAGATGCTAGAAATATAACCAGTATTAGTATAGATCTACAAAGAAAAATTTAATTTAATAGTATTCAATAATTCAATAATTCAATAATTCAATAATAATTCAATAATATCATTATTGATAGACCTCTTTTTTACTGACATTTTTGGTCCAATTTTATTCAAAAGTTGTGCACTGAAATCAAAGTTACATGTAAGGCAACAAAAAGATCTGAAGCTAAGACTATTGTTACTTTGACTTCAATGATACTTGTTCAACATATATTTGTATATGCGTCCCTTGAAATCAAAATACCAATATTGTTTAAAAGCAAAAGCAAATTAAAAAAAATCCTGTTGCACAGAGAACAGATTTTCAATCACATGAAACTTCTCAAATTATTGAAGCAATTTAAGGATTCTTTCAGGGAGTTGCCTGTCTCCTAATGTTACTCTGTTAAGCTAACATTGATTGTCATAAGGGAAGCATTTTGGCATAGACCAAGGATGACTTCCTTTAGAGTCATTCTGTTCTGCAGAGAACTGCCATCAATTGGCCGTTATTTAAAAAGCTGATCATGTTATAATGTATCTAGAAAGCACTATACATTATTCAGATTTTTTTTGTATGTTTAGATGACAGAAGTAAATTCTCTTGAATATATTTGTCAATAACTTAAACACTTTTCAATGACTAATAAAAATAACTCACACATAATTTTAAAGTTATGCAGGTTTTAATGGCTGAGACCTTATGTCTGTGAGTAAACAGTGGAAACACTCTGAAAAACAGATTTCCCACAATGGAATTCACACTCTTTCCTTATTACTGTGCTCATGATGAACTGGGAATAACAAAATGTATCCATAATGTATGACTTTGCATTAATTATTTTATTAGGAATAAATAGAAAAGACATTTCTGCAAAAGCCTAAAAAAAACCCCAACTTCTTGTAACTGTAATCAAACAGCTGTAATAAATTACATAAATAATTTTGTAATATTGTGGGAAATGTAGACATTTGACTATGTGCATGTATGGAATTTGATGGTACAAAGCTAAGTATAAAACTACTTACCTATTTCAAATTCTGGATATAGAATGGTGCACTTTGCTGCTATTAGCATCTCCCATACATACATTTGACTTTTGTGTTCTCACAATCCCACTTCGCATTGGCTCTTTGTACAATAGCACTTTCTCACTTTTCTTCCCTCCCACCTCCAGTTTCTGTTGACATAAAAGAGGCTTTCTACTATTAGGCACATTTTCCCACAGAATTGTTTCTGATGGAAGCAGCAAGTATAACAGCACACTGTACTGGTAAACAACTCATCCCACTATATACAGAGTGGATGTGCATGACATAAAAAGGAAAGTGTTATTTTTATTTTCTGAAGTAAACATTTTGGATATATCTTCAGTCTTTTGAAGATATGCACACTGAAAAAAAAGAAATATAAACTTTCTAAAAATGTAAACATTTTTGATGGAACAATTCTAGCTATTCATATACCACTCCAACTTCACAAAACTGTGTCTTTAGCCATACATAGTTATGATCCCAGTGCTGGCATCCAGATCTCTTGTAGACTTTCAGGTTTGTGAATTTGTCTCAATGTCTCCAAATTTTTTCTAATCCAGAGCACATCTCCAGTTGAATAAATAAAATATAAAATGTAATATTTACAGCTCACATTTGAAGCTTCTATATCGCATGCACAAATCAGAAATGAGAATCCCAGATTGCTCACAGAGCATGTTTTCAGCTTTGGCAGGAGTTTATTTCAAAGTTATCTTTTCTACCAAATATAGCATCCAGTGTAACCAGTATAATGTTTATCAAACTATCAGAATAGAAAATATTATGTGAAGGATAATAAGTAGAATAACAGCAGCTCAGAAATGTTTAAAAAAAAAAAATATAATAGGGAAAATATGTTTGTTACTTGCAATAAGACATTCCCCAAAGGTACTATATTTTATTCCCAACAGAAGAAATTTGATTTTAGGGAAAAAACTTTGCAACCAATCTACTGGCTCATAAATTGAAATGCAATTTGAAAGCAGTAATTTCTTATATTCTTTCTTCTAAAACAGGGACTTGACTTTGTACATTCACAATAAAAGAAGAAAAATTCTTATTTATGGCAAAGTAAAACTTAAAATGTCAGTAATGAAAAACAGTAGCTCAAATGTATCTTACAATTCAGTAACTAGTTATATAGTTAAAGTTTGGAGATTATCACGCTCTCGGACATTTTTGCATCTACTGTTCCAAGCAGATGTATATATACTAGTTAATACAAGTTCACTGGCAGCTCAGAAAAGAAGCTCATTATGTGAAAGTAACTTCAGAAGTATTTATGTTTAAAAATAGATTATCCTTGCAATATATCTGTCCTAACTTAAATGAGAATGTATAAAATATTCAACAGAATAATCATTCTCCAGCCTTATTCTAAATCCAGTGTAAAGCTGCTCAAATTGGCATAAACTTACGTTTCATTGCAAATTCCCTCATTATAGTTCTGCTCCATAGCACATGGAGATCAGGTACACTTAGGGGCAAAAAGACTGCTCAAAATCCTTAAATCAGAAAAACTTTGATTTCCATGTGCAGGACTGCAGGTGTTGGAAATTAAACCATGAAGAAAATTACTAGCAAAGGTAAGAAATGCAGTGACAGGGATCAATACTGGCTATCCACAGCTTCCCTTGCAGATCTATGGGGAGTCCAAATCCATCACCCTTTAAGGCAGGGGGGTCAAACTCATTTTTGCCAGGGGCTACATCAGCCTCACGGTTGCCTTCAGAAGGCCGAATGTAATTTTAGGGTTGTATAAATTTAACTACTCCTGCATTTATATGGTCCTAAAATTACACTCAGCCCTTTGAAGGCAACTGTGAGGCTGATGTGGCCCATGACAAAAATGAGTTTGACACCCCTGATCTAAGGGTTTCAAAAGCCATCAAAGATGAGGTATAGGTAACTTAGACTACCATCACCCTATATTTTCCCAGATTTTCCATGATATGATGCTTAATAAATAAAATAAACAATAAATAAATAAAATTTAAAAATCTGTTCTTGCAGAATTCTAGTACTCTTCTGAATTAAGTCTGTGAACCACGATCGTATTCCCTCTTCTTCCCATGGATGGCTAAATTGTGTGTAAACTCTGACATTCATAGTGAACTATTTCTAATGCCTGTCCCCCAAAAAAGTCACTGGAGAGGGCTGCCTTTGAAGGCCTCCAGGAAAAAATATTGTTCCAAAATGGATATTTAATTAATGGATATTTAATTTAATGGATATTTAAATTAAGTGTATGAACTTTCAGTTTAGTTACCCCCACATAAGTGTTAAATATAATCTGAGATGCCCCAAATTATCTAAGACATCAACAACAGGCTGGCAGGTGTGACACAGATGCACTTTTGGAGTGGCAACAGAAGTTCAAATGGGAAACTCTAATGTATCCCAGATGATATTAAGTTGTAGGCAATTAGAATCCATTGTAGGCTTATGTGTAGGCAATTAGAATCCATGATCCCTCAGATATATATGTATATACATAAATATATGGTTTTTTATATATGCATCCAATGTCATTAGATTGAAGGTGGCAACTTCCAACCCACTTGGGTGATAAGAAAGGCTGAATTTAAAGATGTTTTACTTCAGTTGCTTTAGCGTGAAAATATTAACATTAATGATCCAGTCACTGACGCATGTAGTGAACATAGCTGTGAGAGCACAGTCAACAAATACTCATTAATACTGGCATGATAAGTATGGGGAATGCTAACTTGGAGATATTCTCTTTATCATGAAAATTAGCTTTTGTGCATCACTTCAGTCAGAAATTTATTCTGTAAGAAATTAATAGGTAAATTACCCTTACTCAGCAGTTATTAAAAAAATTTACTACAGTAGTTACTATTGCCTAATGTAGAGTTCTTTGGTTTGTTTTTCTGTTTAATGGTAAAATGTTTCTGAGTGCAATTCTGTAAAGATTTGGATGGCCTATTTTGGTCACATAGTGAAAAATCTCATATGTAGGCATAGTGTGGAAAGAAAGTATATTGAGTTTTAGGTTTGTTGGTTTTGTTGTTTGTTTAGGGTTTTTGTGTATGTTTTTGTTTGATTGATTTGGTTTGGTTTAGATTTTTTTTCTTGTTTCTACATCTGTATACTTTCCGGAATATCAATGGATTTAAAATGATCATTTGTCCCATATGAAAGCAAAAAAGATAAAGAAGACTTGCAATAGCAAGCTAAGTGAATATTCAGTTTTTTATTTCTTTAATAGTGTTCTTAAATATAGATATGTACTGTGTAAATGTCCACATAAGAATTATACATCATAAGATTTTTCTTTTATTAATAGCTAGAGTAGCAAAATCAGTATTTCTAGAACACAATTCATATCATTCTAAAGGTGAAATAAATCACACTTTAAAAGTGTGTTTCTCTCCATTGACTGTGAAACGTGCCTAAAATGACTAGTTTGATGCAGACATTCACACTGTGGACACCTACATTTCTTAAGCTAAGTATTTAACTTGGGTGATATGAATCTATAAAATCTGATAAATGCCTAAAAGTAACTGGCCACACAAACATTTATTTCAGATAGCTATGACAGGATTTCCATTTACAATATGACTGCAAGACTCAACTACATACTGAAAAATTTCCCTGCTCTGAAATCAAGCAATGGTGTGGTCTTCAGAGAGTGGATAATTTTGAACTGCCAAATGACATGCAAAAGAACACATAATCTTTTAAAAACATTTGATACGGCAGAAAATAAGATATCTTTGTTTATGTTCAGCTGATGTTGGGGAACTGAATTAGAGGTATTAAATTGTAAAGAAAATGAAATCAACATCTTTACTTGCTTGACTGCTGTCTTTCCCTTCCTCCTCCTAAAAACAACCATAAAAAAACTAACCAAAAAGACCCCCCAAATAATAAGTCCTTTTTAATTTCACTAATGTTCACTAATTTATATTGTCATAAATTATAATTAATTGCAAAATTAGAATTAGACAGAGGAAGAGCAGTAACTAAAATGGCAGAGAAGTAACTGTTATACATAGAATGGAGCAATTCATTAAACGGAAAAACAAAACAAACCAACCAAACAAATAAAAACCACCACCCACCAAATCAAACCAAAATCCTTTTTTCTAGAATGGTCAAATCAACGTACAGTGTCAGCAGGTTTATGCTAATGGATATTTATTCTCTAACTAAAGAGCTTCTGCCGTCACCTTGCATACCAAAAGAGTTTGTATCAGATGGTGGCTGCTTGCTCTGTGTAAGAGGCTGGAAACTGAGGGCTGAGTTTTCCCTGCAAGTTAGACACAGTTGAAGTAGAAATAATGTGATTAACAGTGTCATAAATATGAACTTCCCAGTGCTGTCATACAACAGTGCAACTGTTTGCAGATGTATTATATGACTTTCATGTCAAACTAGTCCAGTAAGAAGTTTTGAAATTTTAGTTGAAAACAAAACTAGTATTTAAGAAGTATCTTGGGTATAATTAGTATGGTAAGGAACTACAGAGCAAAATAAGTGTACAATGGTTTGGAATGTGAGAGAATAAATACATTATGAAAATGTACAAATATGGTTGTAAATATATTAAATTAAGCTGTCTTAAGTTTTGCAATATTTGCAGAGCAGTTTACTGAATGTTATGCTTTTACCATGATTCCCTTATACCTTGGACATGTGTGTATAGAATGCAAATGAAGAGATAGAGCACAATGTTAAACTTGTAACCTGGCTTTGTTTGACACAACTTGTTTATAAGGAATTTGAATCCTGAAAATGTCACTGTGCAAAAATAAATATGCCTGTTTTTATGTGTTGCAGAGGTGATTCTTTTACGTAGATATGGTAACACAATTAGAGTTTTAGCTTGTGTGTTTTAAACTCACCCATACAGATCATCAACAATTCAGACTTCAAACTTTTTTGATCTCCTTTTATTGGAAATATAATTTCAGAACTCCTCAAAAAGAAAAAAAAAAAGTCTATGTGCACAACTATGTGGTCCAGGATCTAATTACAGTAAGAGACATGAACTGCAAGTCAGTCTGGTTGCTGTTTAATATGATGAACAACAAGAAAATAAATTCTAAGTGGCAAAAAATATATCTGTTCAGGCAAAAGAACTATCTTGAATCATGCACAGTTGGAATATGTGAGTGTAAAAAATATTAACAAACAAATCTGTGTTACAGGATGTAGGAGTACTTCGTATTTCTTTGATCCACCTGTACCATCCAGATTTATTCTGACTTCATCCTGCAGTGAGAGCCAGCTACGCTCTCAGCTGTATGGGTAGACAGTTCTGATGGTTGGACAGTTCAGACTGACCAAGATTAGATACATTTGTTTTCTCTGTTTTCATGTGTAGCCTGGAAGAATCATGTATTCCTTCTTCTTAAAATACCCACCCCATGAAACATGAACCATACTATTTACTTCACATACACAGGATTCATGAGAAGATTTTCTAAAATAAGTTGATGAAGATATGAGAGAGATGCATGACAGATAGACTAAAAGTTCTGCTAAAGCTAAATTTGAATAGAGGCTCCTGAAGCATGAAGAATGCATATACTAGAATTTGCATTAAGGAATTTCAGACTCCTCGGAGGGACAAATACTTTAGACATGACTGCATCAATAACCATGAAATTTAAATAATGAATATCAGACTTTCTAAGGTGGACGGTTTAAATGCAGAAACTTTGCTGAGAACATACTTCTCTTTAACATTTGTTTTACATAGACAAGGGCTGAAGTGCCTTTTTTTTTTTTTAAAAAAAGATTTTAGAAGATATTTAAGCAAGGAATTGTCTCTGTGATCAGCTGAGTTTAACTTTTGATATGATGAACCTTTCACAAGAAATATTTTTTCTCATGATCTCAACATTTCTCTTGAGTAACATACAGTCAAACAATTGGTAATTTTTTACAATTCAAACTGATGAACAAAAGTGGCCATAAGCTACATTCTACATCCTGTTATTTCATGTAATTTTGGATTTACCAATAAACCACATGGTCATACCTGTCTGGCATGCTAACATAACTTTCTAAAAGTAATATGATAGGTTTTGAGCCCTGAACACTGAATTGCAGATCATAAATAAAATCATATACCAAGGGTCTTAGAATCTGGGTCTTGATCATATACCAAGGGTCTTAGAATCTGAATCAAGGGTCTGTTATTGGAAGAAAGTTTTTATTTGTTAAGCAAGACATGTTACATTATTTAATACTTTGTGCTTCAAGACTAAGTTTTGAATCCTTGCATAGAAACGTGAGACCTGGAAAAAAACTACATTTGTGCTCTTTTATGATTTACTCCTTTAGGAATCTTTTCTTCCTTTTCTTTATCCATGTTACATCCTACTCTCACTTCCATTTTCCCATTCATATCATAATTTTCTTCCTTGTAATAAGTTATACTGGTTTCTATTTCCTGCCTGTTTTCCAATTTTCTTCTTATTGTTGTGTTTTACCCAGCCTCCAGGAACCTAAATTTTCTTACTTCTTACTGGAGCTCATAGTTTTCTTTCTCCCAGTACTTTTCTTCTAACTCTCTCTTGTTTGCACATATATACTTCATTAAGAAGTCCTGCTTACTTTGTATCAGAAATGGATGTTACAGTTATTTATCGTATAAAAGCCTTTCCTTTTCTCCTATTACAAGCATTTGAGAATTATATTTATTTTGATGAAGATTAATTATTTGTAGTCTTGACCCACAGAAAATGAAAATAATTGCTAAATATGCCATCATAGAGGCTTTTTCCTTTTTCTCCTACTGTCCAGGGGTCATGGACCCATATTGCACAACACATTGCATAATTTCCCTGTCAGAAAGATTTAATATGTGTAAAGAACAAACAGTTATTACTGTATCTGTACATTTCCCCATCTGATCATTCATGTTTAACAAACTATTATTTCATGCTGGATCCGTTGCAATGGGGTGGACAGGAGGATTCAGAATCCACTGTACGAGGGGTCATTGTTGAGTATAGTGAGACTGAGACAGACTATGACCATGGACTGCAAAGAGAAATTTGGAAAAATGGATAAACAACAAAGATAAAATTATTATTTACAGGATCATATTGGGCATGGAAGAAATATATTTAGAATGGTTAAGAATAAACTGTAGAGAAAAACTAAAATAAGATGTTTAAGTAGGAGAAGACTGAAGATATGGAACTACCTTCTAACAAGAATGCTTAGAAGCTAACTGAAAAATTGATACATCAACTCCATAGGATATATAACACACCCTCTTACTGTCTCAGAGCTTCTTACTCCTGCTACCACTAAGCCAATTTCTTACCACATTTTGTCCAGGCCCCCAAATGTCCTAAGAGTACTCTTATCACTTTGCAACTTTGAAAAGTAAATTATGAAAATGAGAGGTATCACAGAATCACAGAATGTTAGGGATTGGACGGGACCTCGAAAGATCATCTAGTCCAATCCCCCTGCTGGAGCAGGAACACCTAAATGAGGTTACATAGGAAGACGTCCAGGCGGGTTTTGAATGTCTCCAGAGTAGGAGACTCCACAACCTCCCTGGGCAGCCTGTTCCGGTGTTCTGTCACCCTCACTGTGAACGAGCTTCTTATCATATTTAAGTTGAACCTCCTTGTTCTCTCATTGGTTGTCACCAAGAAGAGTCATCCTCGTGACACTCACCCTTTATATATATGTAAATCCCTCAGTCTCCTCTTCTCCAAACTAAAGAGACCAAGCTCCCTCAGCCTTTCCTCATAAGGGAAATGCTCCACTCCCTTAATCAACTTTGTTGCCCTGCGCTGGACCCTCTCCAGCAGTTCCCTGTCCTTCTTGAACTGAGGGGCCCAAAACTGGACACAACATTCCAGGTGTGGTCTCACCAGGGCAGAGTAGAGGGGGAGGAGAACCTCTCTCGACCTACTAACCACCTGCTTGCAATTCACCTCAGGATGCCATTGGCCTCCCTGGCCACATTGGCACAGTTCTGGCTCATGGTCATCCTGTTGTCCACCAGGACCTCCAGGTCCCTTTCCCCTACACTGCTCTCTAATAGTTCATTCCTCAGCTTATACTGTAACCGGGGGTTGTTCCTACCCAAATGCAAGACCTTAAAATTTCTCTTGTTATATTTCATTAAATTTTTTCCCCGCCCAACTCCCCAGCCTGTCCAGGTCTCACTGGATGGCAGCACAGCCCTCCTCCCAGCTTCGTGTCATCAGCAAACTTGCTGATAGTACACACTATTCCCTCCTCCAAATCATTGATGAATATATTGAATACTATAGGCCCCAGTACTGACCCTTGAGGCACTCCACTAGATACAGGCCTCCAACTAGACTCCACCCCCTTCACCACGACTCTCTGGCTTCTTTCCTTCAGCCAGTTCGCAGTCCACCTCACCACCCGATCATCCAGACCACACTCCCTCAGTTTAGCTGTAAGGATGCTGTGGGAGACTGTGTCAAATGTCTTATTCAAGTCAAGGTAGACCACATCCACCACTCTGCCAACATCCATCCATCTTGTTACGTCCTCATAAAAGTCAATGAGGTTGGTCAAGCATGACTTCCCCTTGGTGAAGCCATCTTGACTGCCCCTAATGACCCTCTTATCACTGATATGCCTTGAGATGGCACCAAGGATAAGTTGTTCCATCACTTTCCCGAGGTTGGATGTGAGGCTGACTGGTCTACAGTTACCCGGGTCCTCCTCCTTGCCCTTTTTGAAGACTGGAGTGACATTTGCTTTCCTGCAGTCCTCAGCCACCTCTCCCGTTTCCCAAGACTTGGCAAAGATGATGGAGAATGGTCCAGCAATGACCTCAGCCAGCTCCCTTAGCACCCGTGGGTGCATCCCATCTGGACCCATGGATTTATGGATGTTCAGATTGCCTAACTGCTCCCTAACCCAGTTCTCATCAACCGAGGCAAACTCCTCCATTGTCTTAGCTTCCTCTGGGGCCTCAGTGGCACGGGGCTCCTCAGGACAGCCTCTGACAGAGTAGACAGAGACAAAGAAGGCGTTCAGTAACTCTGCCTTCTCTGTATCTTCTGTCACCAGGGCACCCACCTCATTCATCAGTGGGCCTACATTGCCTCTGGTGTTAGTTTTGTCTGCTACATATTTGAAAAAGCTTTTCCTGTTATCATTGAACCCTCTCACCAGGTATAATTCTAAGGAGGCCTTAGCTTTCCTAGTTGCCTCCCTACATCCTCTGACAACAGCCTCCTATTGTACATTCATGATGTAATCTCTGACAACAGCCTCCTATTCTCCCCAAGTGGCCAGGCCCTCCTTCCATGATCTATAAACTCTTCTCTTCTACTTGCACTTACCCAGCAGCTCCCTGTTTAACCACGCAGGTCTCCTGGCTCCCTTCCTTGATTTCCTACACGTTGGGATGCTCTGATCTTGTGCCCGGTAGAAACAGTCCCCGAACACTAACCAACTATCTTGGGCCGCTTTACCTTCAAGCAGCCTTGCCCATGGGATTTCCCTTAGCAATTGCCTGAAAAGGCCAAAGTTTGCCCTGCTGAAATCCAGAGTTGCAATTCTGTTTGCTATCCTGTTCCTGCCACATAAGATCCTGAACTCCACCATCTCATGGTCACTGCAACCAAGGCAGCCCTCAACCTTTACCACTTCAACCAGACCCTCCTTGTTCGTGAGAATGAGGTCCAGCAGTGCACCTCTTCTAGTCGGCTCCTCCACTCTTTGCATCAGAAAGTTATCGTCAAGGCACTAGAGGAACCTCCTAGACTGTGGCTGTCTGGCCGAGTAGTCCTTCCAACAAACATTAGGGAAGTTCAAATCCCCCACCACAGCCAGGGCCTGTGATTGTGAGGCTGCTCTCAGCTGTCTGTAGAAGGCCTCATCAACTTCCTCACCCTCTGTACCTTCTGTCACCAGGGCATCCACCTCAATCATCAGTGGCCTGTAACAGACGCCCACAGTAGTAACACCCTTGACAGCCTGCCCCTTAACTTTCACCCATAGACTCTCAACTCGCTCCTCATACATGCCTGGACAATGCTTAATACATTGTAGTTGCTCTCTCACATAAAGAGCAACTCCACCACCACTCCTGGTTGGCCTGTCTTTCCTGAAAAGGACATAGCCATCCATGACCACATTCCAGCCACGTGTGCTCTCCCACCATGTCTTCGTAATTGCCACTAGGTCATAATCTCCTGCCCTAACACAGGTTTCTAACTCCTCCTGCTTATTCCCCATGCTGCATGCATTGGTGTACAGGCACTTCAGAGAGTGAGCTGAGCACCCCGATTTCACCCTAGGGGTATGGGAGGCCTCCCAGCCTTCATGAACTCTAGCGTGATGCTCTACTGATGCAAGCCCAGCTACAACCCCATTCCCTTTTGAGTCTAGTTTAAAGCTCTCCAAATGAGCCCTACTAATTCCTGTCCCAGGAATTTTTAGATACCCAAAGCTGATGATATTCTTTACAAATTGTAAAATTAAATCAAGATTTGTAAATACATAGAAAAGCTGGTAATCTCCACAAAATTCTCTGTTGTCCTCTTTTCACAGCAACATATTAATTCTGCTCAAAGAAAGAAGAAACAAATTACATTGGGAATTTGATCCACAAATTCCTTTGACCCAAGGACTGAAAAATGTGTTACTTTGTGCATTCATGATGTAATATTCTCTCTATAACCTCATGTTTAACTTTTAGAGTTGCTATACCCATCAACTTTGTACTTGGTTCACAAACTATGATTAGGGGATTTCAGAGAACAGAATCTATGTGCTGCTGCAAATGTATCATTAGGCAGTAAAGAATGAAAGGTTCATTGGACCAGAGAAAAAGAGGATAAGTACAAGTGTGAGAAGAAATATGGCTTTCTAATCTATTAATCTGGGCATTCATCATACAAAATTTCTGGGTTTTGGCTCTGCATAAGATGTTTTATAGATAACATTTTGTAGTTTATGATCCTTTAACATTAAAAAGTTATTAGGCAAAATAGCCATCATGGAAACAAAGTCCTGGATCTTCCCATTTTCAGCATTTAATCTACACTAATTCAGATAGTTCTCACCTGCATGCTGATTGGGTTTCTACACTGCAGTTTTAGCCTAGTTTCCAGATCCTTGGCAGCTCCAGGTTCATGAGCATATGTTTACACCTGCCTGGACAGATATGTTCTTGCTCTACTTTTTCTACAAATTACTTAAAGCAAATTGATGAACCTAAACACAAATATTTGACTTTCAGGAGATTAATTAGACCACATGTACCACCCTGCCATCATCTATCCACCTCATTATATCTTCATAAAAGGCTATGAGGTTGGTCAAGCACGACTTCCCCTTGGTGAAGCCATGTTGACTGCCCCTAGTGACCCTCTTATCCTTGACATGCCTTGAGATGGCACCAAGGATAAGTCATTTCATTACTTTCCCAGGGATGGAGGTGAGGCTGACTGGTCTATAATTACCCGGGTCTTCCTTCTTGCCCTTTCTGGAGACTGGGGTGATGTTAGCTTTCCTCCAGTCCTCAGGCACCTCTCCCGTTTCCCAAAACTTGGCAAAGATGATGGAGAGTGGTCCAGCAATAACGTCAGCTAGCTCCCTCAGCACCCGTGGGTGCATCCCATCTGGGCCCATGGATTTGTGGATGTCCAGATTGCCTAATTGTTCCTTAACCCAGTCCTCATCAACCAAGGCAAATTCTTGCACTGTCCTGACTTTCTCTGGGGCCTCAGTGGTACAGGGCTCCTCAGGACAGCCTCTGGCAGAGTAGACAGAAACAAAGAACGCATTCAGTAACTCTGCCTTCTCTGTACCTTCTGTCACCAGGGCATCCACCTCAATCATCAGTGGGCCTACACTGCCTCTGGTGTCAGTTTTATCTGCCTCTGGTGTTACTTTTATCTGATCTCAGGGGGATGTGCAACTGCCACGCTTACTTTTCCTTTTTAATTTTATATTGCAAGTCAAGGACCTTCTTCAAACAGGCAGGCACGAGAGAGAGGTTGTCTGACCACAGGCAAAGAAATGCTCCAGACCTTGGCAGATGCCTTCATCTGATGCATGGTACCATTGCCCCAAAATACATTTGTGGGACAAACTAAGAACACAGTCAAAGTTCAGACCCCTTCAAACTACTTTTGAAGGTTTTGAAGAATCCCATGAGTGTATAACATAAACACAATAGTGATTGCTAAATTATGTCAGAATTGCTCAGTATGATAGTAGGAAGGTGTCTAGACCTTTACTGAGTAACACAGTCCTGTGTTGAACAGTTTACAATAAACGTCAAAAAACATCTGCTGATGATACATCTGTATTACTGGTAAAATACAACAAAATTTCCTTATACAGTGGCTCAAGTGTATAAGAAAGAATGAAATGGAGGGCTTCCTGTTGTTTCAGAAATAAAAATGTAGGCCGTATGATGGAATAGTTAGATAGATGGATGGATAGTTGCTTAGATGGATAGTTAGAAATGCACCATCACTGGCCTTCAACGATATTGAATGTTTAAAAAAGAACAAAAAAAACCTGCCTGTAAGAACACAGAAATAGCTGCACAAGTTCTGCTGGAAGGACCATTGATCTCCAAATTTTATCTTTGACTAGTGACCACCAGCAGCAGCTTCAGAAAAAAAAAAAATGTTTATAGGGTTATATTCTCACCTACTCCTGCCTAACCTCTGCCACTACCTGATATTTTCAGTGAACAATCCAAATTCTTGTGTTGTCATAGAGGAATAATTCCTCTGTTGTAATAAAGAAAAAATGAAAAATCTTTCCTTGTCTTCTCAGTCTCATTTCATTTTACAGCACTCATTATTTTCCATAATTCACTATCTTTCATCCCTGGTATCTTTTTTTTTTCCTGGCTAAAGAGGTATATTTTCTTTACATTGTACAATAACTATGCTGTAACTTCAGTTATCTTTATCAGCCTTGTACTATTTTTTCAAAGGATGTTTTACTATCATATTAGATATCACACTTCCTTATCTGTATTCGATATTCAAAATTTAAGTATGTTCTGAAGGTTCACAGCAGCATCAGTATGTTTACCATTTTATTGTTTATTTTAGTAGGAATCTGTAACATATTTACTTGTTGCCTATGGCCGCACATTATGCTGATGATACTACAGAGTTGTTTATGAATGGTATAAGATTTCTTCCCTAAGACTAGTTAATTTGAAAACTTTCATTGTTTGTGTGTAACTAATGGCATTTTTTTGCTCATCCATGATATGTATTCACCTTTAATTTTATTTGTCATTTACTCATTTATTAAAACTCTAAATAGTTAGGATTTGGATTTACTGTTCAGAATATTTTTTTTTTATCAGTTGCCAACATCTTCATCATTCACCCATTGTTCTTTTTATCCCTGTCAGGTTCTTGGTTTTATGCCATGATGACTTAGTTTCTTTAGTAAGTTTACAGGATCATCCTAAAAGGTTTTGGAAATCTGGGTGCACTTTATGTCAAAGGTTTCTAATTTATTTGTCTGGTGTGACTCCCTTTAAAAAAAGCTATTTTGACTTTTTCTCAATTTTTTGCCAATCTAATAATTTTATCCTTTAGCACAATTTTTAACAATCACTCAGTCACTCAAAACTCAGACCTAATGATGTGCAGATAATCATATGCTCCCAAGTCTTTTTATTAGCTCATGTTTTATTTTCCACACATCATTCCCCAAGGTCAAGTAAAGCCACACTTAATATTTCAATATATTTGTATCTGGATTCATTTAATACTCTTGGATGAATACCACTTGCTTCTGGGAATCTGAGTGTTTTATTCTATTGATTAGCACTTATTCTATTCTGATGACACGTGTTTAATGACAGTTCCCTCCCAGTAAATGAAGAATTCAGTGAGAAAAATTTCTAGAACTCTTGCACCACAAATGTAAAACATTGATACAGTTCCATTTTCTATAAGTTTAGCCTTTGGTTTGTGGTTTTGTTAGTTTGCTTTTGGTTTGTGTGGTGTTGTTTTGTTTTTGTTTTTCTTTAACTTTTCTTGTATGTTATGTTAGTGTCACGGAGGCAACCCACAGGTCAATTTAAGGGACAACAAGGTCCAAAAACAACTTTTATTGAACCGGTGAAAAACAGGGTTTTAGCACTCCAAAAGTGACTTAAATACAGGTTCGGATATCAGTTGAGGAAAATTATTGAGACAGCAACTAATACAACAGGCAGTCCACAATGTGCATGCACGTGGCTTCACCCAAAACAGTGCCGGAGCCGTCCCCGAGTCCCGGAGTAGTACATACTTGCCTAAACACAGTGCGGGATTATGTTTAAAGAGATACACATACTCGTAGTGAGTACGAAAAGTGTGCACTCGCGATTCTGTGAGAGTAAATTTATAATACTCTCGCAGTCCTGCGAGAGTTATTTTACACGTGTAAATGTGCACGGAATCCTACACGTGCTTATGTGGAAGCACGGGAGGAAAATACACTCGCGATTGTGCGAGGGGCTCTCGGCGGCCACTCGCAATTGTGCGAGTAAATAATGTAAAGTACGCGTGCAAATGTGCACGGAAAGTTAATACACCCGCGATTCTGCGAGGATTAATTTTACACGCGCTCATATGGAGCACGGAAAGTTATATGTGCATATGTGCACGAAAGTATAAATATACTCGCAATCCTGAGAGAAGTTTTACTTACACACGTGGCGGCAAGGCAAGCGGAGTCCCCAGTCCGGGGAGGGGGGCTCTCGGAGGCAGCATCTTGCTCGTGCTCCAAGAGACCCGCGGCAAATGGGCGGAGTCTCGACGAGAGTCCCATTTTTATACTGGCTGATCAGATCTGACTGTAGGCACTCTAGAAGCTTCTCTGCACCCCCACACTGTCTGTGGGTGCCCCTGAAGCCTCCAAACATCCCCCACACTGGGCGCGGCTCAGTGTGCCTTGGCACTCCCTTCTTCTAATGTCCCAGGAGCCAGGGTGCTCTGGGCCAAACAAAAGAAGCTGTTAGCCTCAAGTAGCAGAGAAAGAGGGAGATGTGCCATACTGAAGGAGGGAGGGGGGGTTGCATTCTGCCACAGTTATACTATGATCATCTGTACACTCAACGAATTATTTTTATTATTTTTGTCATTCTTCATTACTCTGAGATGTTTTGTTTTTACTAATAGTTTTAATTTTTTGGCAAGTACTTTCTCAAAATTTGTTCTGATCACATTCATTAAAGATTTAGATTTAATTGTCTCTGATGTTTTCTTTGTTTCATTTTATCTTTTACAAATGAAGATTTATTTTACTTCACACACATACTTAATTCTTTTGTTTCACCAGTTTAGATTTTTTGAGTTGGTTGATATGAGTGGTAAACATTTCCAGTGAGATGCCAGCGTAGTGTCTCTAATAATATATTTCACTCACCAATGTTTTATCCTTTTGGCTTTTGCATTTTATTTTCTTTTATCTGCTTTGCTTTTTTGTGGTAGTGGTGGGTTCTTTGTCTGTTTGTGGTTGTTTTGTTTTGTTTGTTTGTTTGTTTGTTTCTCTTTCCCTTCATATGTAGCTTAGGGTTTTATTCAGTAGAGGATTTTTTTTTCCTTTTAAGGATGTTGACTTTGAGTTCAAATTGGTTATACTTGCATAGCTGTTTCTCGTTAATTATATGGTATTAGGTCACAGCAAAATAATTTATGAAAGTATTTTTTTTCCTCATTCTGTCACAAAGGGCTGATGAATACCAAGACTAGTGGATGCTCCTTCATATGACCTATGAGATACTTACAAAATGTCAACAGAAATAGATAAAAAGGTGATTTGTATATTCATTTCATGAGATTTTCTCAGCATGCTGTAATTTGTGAAGTCATACAATAGAGTTTTTTTGTCCGTGTTAGTGCTTTTCCTTTTCTTTGCAGTTCTGTGAAATTCTCCCGTAGAATGAAGAAGATATTGCTTGGTTCAAATTAGTATGATGTGCATTCAAAAATCTTGTATAGCTTCAATTATGTCATTTTTTTACACTTCAGTTATGCTATTTTTTACACTTGTGCTTTACTTACAAAAATGTGGTAAAACATAAGTACCTATTTAAGATTAATGATGTTAATGTTAGCAATGACAATTACTGTTTCAAAGGAAAAAATGAATTTTTAATATTAGGTCAAGTGTATGTTGATTTCAAGGGGCAGAACAGTGTAATAGTCACAATGGTTCCATAAACCATTGGATCAAAAAGAAGAAAGTATTTTCTTTAATTTTATTTAAGCAAAAATTATTAAAAACTTACCAGCAATGTAATATGAATGGCTGAAGGCTTTTAAACCCTAATACAAAACAAATACTGCAGCATAGTTATGATAGCCTTTGCTATCAAAGTTATTAATGAATGTTGAAAAGACTTCTGATGCATGAAATGCACAATACATAGAATTTTCATCTCATTTCAGTCAGTTGACTTGAACCAATAAAAGAAAAATGTAATTTGAGTAAGATAAGTGGACTACTTATCCTGTACGTGAATATGAGCAGAGTATGACGTTTTATCAGAATATGTTCAATACATAGGCTTACGTAAAAACTTGTAAGACCATAAAAATGAGCTTGTATTTTCAGACCTTCAAGACCAGTTTCTTAAAATGAATAGTAAGCTATCAGATAGGGGTACATCTGGTACTAGCCCAGTAGAGGAAGAGTCAAACAGCTCATATTTTCGGTTTAAGCGTGGGTCTGATGGATCAAATGGAAGTCTTAGCATTGGAACAGTTTTTAGATACTTCTGTGAAATATATAGCAGATCTCAGGAAAACAAAATTCTTTCTGCACAGACTTTTCCTTGAGACTTTCTGAATCATCCTGAAACATTGTATTGGGTACAGACAGTAGATAAAGCATTATAGGAGCTACAGTGGATTATTAGGAAGTGTAGTTATTTTAAATAGTTATATATTAAACAAATCTTTTTCTTTCTTTTTTTTTTTTTTTGTTAGACCTTTTATACATGTTGGCCATAGACAAAAATTATTTAAGGAATTAATATAATAAATTAAGTATTTTAAAATGTAAATGAAAAATTTCATTGCTATGCGTGTTTGCTATTTTAAAAATCCTATGGTGAGAGTCCTGTTGAAGAAGAAAAAGAAATGAGCATGCAAACAAGTAAACTGAAATTATTTTATTCAATGATGGTCTTTCTTTCCATTCCCTACACAGCCTTTAGCAGATGACCCCTTTTCACAGTCCTTCTCAGTCTTATGTTCATTATCTCTGTCTTTCTCTCCCTTAGGTCTTCAGTCTTCCATTCCTTCAGTCCCTCTTTATCACTAAATTAAAGTTCCTGTATTCAAATGTCTCCAACTTATATTCTGGTCTAACACTCCATATTCCACAATAACTCTCCCTTCTTTTCCTGTTCCTTTCGCTAGTGTTTCACTTTAACTCTCTTCAGCTGTATTTTAACTCCTTAATGTTAAGGTGTGGAGGGAAAATATATTTTTCTAAGCAAACTACTGTTTTAAGCTGAAAAGAAAGAAATAATATGAATATTTCATAGTAACAAGAATATTTCATATTTTATGAAGGCTGTCTGAGTGTGTTTTGTCGCATTAGGCTAAATAATTTAGCTAATTAAGAAAAGAGGAATAATATTAGAATTTATCCTCTTTACTAGTTATAAAGAGAGCCTAATTAAGTAGCTCAGATGTGAGCTGTGCTGTAGACAACTAAACGTAAGTGAAATCAATACTGCACGAAATGTCAACTTTTATCCTAAGGTTCAAATTTAAAAACAGTATAGTGGCTATCTTTAATAATCAAATCCATTAAATTTGATAGTAAATCTCTTGACTCAGAGAAGCTTATGACTTCAGAATCATTTACAGTAATGAAAGCTGGCAGTCATAAAATTAGTTTCCAGAAATGTTCATTACAGTAAGATAATGGCAACAGGAAATTTCTGTGCAATTATTTGTAAACTCATGTTTCTGTGAGTTGTACCCAGTATTGCTCTGTCCTTGATGTTCGTTCCAAGCAGCGAATGGCTCATCTGCTACACTCGGAGGACAAATACTTCTGATGAAAAATTTTGCCATAGCAAGGAAGTTTATTACATGAAACTGGTGTATTTAAAAAATAGATACATACCTCAAAAATAAAACTAGAGTGTAGTATTATCACACTTCCAAAACAGGAATGATGTGTTGTATCTCTTCATTAGAAAAGGAATCCAAGCAGTCACTTTTTTCTTGTAAAAGAGATAGAAACAGTCAGACTCCTTTATGGAGACACTCTGCATTGGTAGAGACAGTCGTGCAAGTGACAAAACACAAATCCCGTTGGGAAGAAAAAGGAAGGAAATTACAATGCTTAGGACCTGCAAGTGAAAACCTAGAAGATGCAGACATGTAAGACCCACATAGGTTCTAAAGAATCAGGGTATTGTTTTACTCAAGAAAGAAGAGAATATTTGGAAACAAATTTTTTCAATTTAAAAGCTTTCACCCTCTCTGGAATTTCAGGTTAAACTATGGTTACCACATATTAAGTTTTCACTTGACGAATGAAGATGACAACCAGCGGTAGAGGATTTAAAGTATGGCTACTCATCCATAATAGAGATGAGAATGATGTTATGTAAAGAAGTCTGAAAAGCAGACTTATAACTTCTGTACTGCTCCTGTAATAGTCTCATTCTCCCCACTGCTGTAATACTATGGAGTCTCACAAGACCAGAACCCCGAAAAACTTGTGCAGCAAAATACAGGAGTCACTCCTTGCTATGCCTTCAGTAGGACCTTGAAGTACTGGTCACATGAACACCCTCTGAAAAAGGCTAAAATGTCAGAACTGGTGTTGATTCAGACACTGGTCTGGAATTATTTGGGGTTTGCTAATATCCCTGAAACCTAACCTAACAGCAAAATTTAAAAATAAATATAAGTAAAGAAGTAATTTATTTGCAGAACTCAAATACGGATCAGACAAATATTTATTTCTAAGATGAATTCAAGGGCATATGATAAAAAAAAACATGGTTAAATTCACCTATACTTTAGATTAATGCCAAGTATTTTGGATTTCACAAATATCTTTCCTAGTTGAATTTTGATGATGTGTCTCGCTTTTCTTGTATAGATTTACAGAATATTTAAATACAATTTTTATAGATTTATGATTGTTTTGTATACAACTACTCTTTATACATATATGTATATATGTGTAAGAATATGGGTTATAGTCATTCCAAGGTGCTGACTGAAACATGAGTAGCTGCATATGTAGTTCCAAGGTAATCTCACATGGCTCCCTGTGTCAGCTTTGAGTTGTCCTGACTAATTTTCAGTGACTCGTAATAGTCATCCTGATAAGACCTAGCACAGAAAGTTTTAAGTGTATATAGATGGAGGCACTGTCTGTTTCTTAGTTGAATTTCTTACATAAATTCCATCAAGTTAAATCCAATGCTTGTATCATAAGAATTTTTTAAGGAAAATCTTCATTTTTATTGTCTGAATTCCTAAAAGAACTGAAGACAATTCTTTGGAAGATATTCTGAAACTATCCACAAACAACAACTCTTGCTTATCTGGGAAAAGAATTTATTTAAATTCTATGACATCAGGTTTCATCTAACCATGGATATTTTCTTCTTGGCCTGTTGGCTGGTAAATAAACTTACAGATTATAATCTACTATGAAAAAAATCACAGATTTATGGTTCTATATTGATTTGATGTGTCTTTGAAGCTTTTTAACTAGGATATATAAGTAAAATATGTTGTTCAGTAGTTACTTAATAACTGACAATATCTTATAATGCCACATTTAGCCTTCTGTGTTCACATATATAGAATATACAGTAGCTCAGATAACTTGGCAACAGGTGTGCAAATTCTAGAGCCTTCAAACTCATAATTACAAAAGCAAATAATATTTGTTAACATTTTTTGATTTTTTTGGTGTGTGTTTGTTTTTCTTCTCTAACTGCCTGAGGTAAGATATTGTATCTATATCACATAATATCTGAAGATTAAAGGACTCAGAAACAGCACACATACACAAAAAGAAAAAATTAACAGTGTCAGATAGGAATACTACAACTCTGTAACTCAGAGAAAACCAAATTGTGATAATTACTCTGAACAGTCATGTCATCAAAACTTGTATTCAAGCAAGACAGACGACTACTGCAGTAATACACGCCTTAACACGAATACTTGATCTTCAGTTATGCTGTTTTTTATTATATGGATTTCCTTTTTCCTTCTGTATGTATTATGCTTAGTAAGTTCTCAGAAGCAGCTGCACTCCATAGGAGAAGAACTCACAAATAGATCAGATTTTCAAAGTCAAAACAAGTGAAACCAGTGGAACTGCAGTGGAACAGTTCCCTGCAGCTCTGTCCTCACCTCCCTTCATTTGCTGCCACATAAATTCTCTTAATTTTACATTTTATTACTTTTGTCCTTCAGACCCTTTATCTCTGTAGAGAAGCACATTCTCATTTAATAAGGAGTAAAAACTGAATACAGTCCCTGTGAGTTCCTGATCATCCTGGATATAGCCCTACATATAAATGTAGATTTAATGCTGCTTCAGTTCACTGAACATCTGAAAAGAAAAGATAAATGTTCCCTGCTTAGACTACTGTGGTGACTTTGACATTGCCGGACATACGTTTCCCCAGTAGTGACATTCACTGAAGAGACAAAAGAAGGATTAAACATTATAATTGTACTTTGACAAGAACATATGACTTCTGGGATGGATTAATACTTCTACAGAGGATTTTACTACTATGTTTGACAATACTTCTTTGTGAACTTTTATTCTGGGTGTCTTTTTTCTTTAGCAGTATAATGACTCATGGACTTCTCTGGACAAACATTTATCTCTCTTCCTAGGAAAATATACTGTAAGTTTACAAAAGGTTATCCAGAATTTTCCACTGCTCAGCAGAATTTGGTCATCTCAGGTGACCTTACAGTACGTCATAGATTCTTACTTTTTACCCTAGGTGACCTCTTCTGACTATAATCTTGGATAATTGAAACATAGATTTTTTTTTTTTTTTTTTCTTCTATGTAATTCTGAGTTGGAGAAATCCATGACAGGGTCCATTTAGATTGTTGGCCAATCTGTGGGTAAGCAAAGTCTTTCTGAGCAAAAGAATCATGTTTATTCTGAACCATTCCAGGTGGCCAGATTCATGTCTTCCAGAATAGTGACACTACTTTGACTAATTTCAATGAGAATCTTATTTAGCTGGAGCTTTAAAAAGAGATCTGTCCAGATTTTTTCTTGGAGGAGTACTCCGAAATTACCAAAAAGGCTTTAAAACTAACCCCCCTCCCACTACCTCAAAAAAACAACCAAACAAACAACAAGAAAAACAACAAGCAAACAAAACAACAGAGTAAAAGTCTAATAAACAATTTTTGCTATATTGTGGGAAGGGAAATCACTGTTTTTAGACTAGCTTTGGTGTTAATATTAGTCTCTCAGTGGCTTCCTGAATGGAAGCTAACTCTACACAGTCCCATTTGCTTCTTCTGAAGCCATCTTCTGTTTGCTATCAGTTCTCCAAAGCCCATTTGCCTGCTTTCTTTCTCAGTTTGTGGATGATGAGAAAACTCTTGGTCCTATGATAAAATCTCCCCATTTTCCTAGGAAAACCTTTCCCCCAGGTGTGCTAAAATGTCTATAGAAACACATCAGGTTTCCTTGGACACCCAGGAGGTCCACTTGATCTCTCATTTTTTCCTTAAGGGAACGCAAATAAAGAAATAATTTGTCATATTGATACTGCAACAGTGCCAGTTTGTGAAAAAAATGTGCACATAGGAATAGCACTAGGAAACCTTGTTGATACCTTTTGAATCTCTTAGAAGTAGCTAATGTGCACTTTATCTCAGTAAAAAAAAATAAAAATATTACCAGCATTTTGCATCTCTTCATATATTAAACAGTACTTACTGGTCATATGAATTGCAATCAAAGCACAGGTCTTGAAAGATGCATCTATCTCCAATTAACTTCAATTTAAGTGTTGTATTTTGCATAAAGGAAGATTTTCTCATTTCTATATTGCTCTGAATTTCAACGCAATTCGTGGGACTGCTATGTAAGGTGCCCAGTTGCATTACTTAAGTACTTAATTTAATTGGGATGAATTTGAGGTTTACTTTATCTGTTCAGCTCTAATCCCATGCATTTCTTGTGCAACCATATAATTATGTCTCATTGGAGAGGCAATACTGCAGCATTTAATTAACTTTGTTGTAGTTTCAAGAGTGTGTCAGGAAAAAAGTACAGTTGTCTAGTAAGTCTAACACACTGGTAAATTGCTAGAAATGCACTCTTACAAATAACAAATTTGACAGTAAAGCAACTTACAGTGTTCACTGATCAGCTTAATATAAGATTTTTGACTTCTGCATTTTTATGCAGCATTATTTTAAACTGTCACTTCAATATTTTTTGCTTTTAGCAATAGAAAGGTTTCAAACTATCATAAGTTGGAAAATCCTTAAAACACCAATGCTTACTTGATATTTCCTAATGAAAAACACTGACTTTATATCAGCAGTTCTAAGTAATAAAGCCTTGGATAAAACTTACTACATACTCTAAAACTCTATACAAAGAAGTGGTCTTACTAAATCATGCACCAAATGGATCCAGTCAATATTAGAACCCAAGTCTGTTCTTCTAGAAGATTCCAGAAAACTTTTTCTGCAATACTGATGGACAAACTTTCATTTCACTGTGAAGAATATTATTTTGTTTAATACCTTTTTTGGGAGGTTGTATAGCTGGAAAAGGAAAGACATGCTTTAGCCTGAGTTTAAAAAAAAAAAAACAAAAAACCACCAAAATCTGATTCAATTTTGTTTGCTTCTGCATTTCTCTAAGAATGTCATAATTCTTTCTTCTCCAGCACCCTACCACCATTTGCAGAGAACGAGAGCCAAAAAGAATTGGAACACATTATGCAACGGTAGCAAGTGGTCTTATTTAGGTTTAATAGCAACTCCTCCACCAGTAGTAGAGAGATAGAAATTATTTTTGTCTCAACTGCTATGGAAGTTTTCATTCTAACACTGTCATATGTGTGTAATTCTTAAATGAAAATTGTAATAACAGAAATTTTTATTCATCTTTTTGGACAGTGATTCAGAAAAAAAAAACAACAGTATAGCCAGCTCTTGTTACTAAAGTAGCTATAAGCCTTACACTGCATCTTAATTTTGCAAAGCGTCAAGACTCCAGTAGTGGCCTCTTAGGTTTGCTATTACTTTGTAATGAGAATATACTGCTGAGTCAGAGTTTGATATTAGGTATTTTTTACTACAGTGTGAAGCTGAATTGTAGGACAGTAGCTGCATCATTCTTTGAGGGTATTTATCTCCTTCCTTTGCTGATGAAAAGACTATGTGACTAGTTTCAACTTGATTTACATTTAGATGGCTTACATTTAGTAAGTCTACCATCTATACTGAGCATAGGTCAGATTCTTCACTGAGCCACAGAAGACACTCAATCAGTTTCCTTCTCTTATTGAATATTGTAGACTTGACCTGTAGTCTTGGGTCACTAAAACCCAAATAAATTCAGAAATACTAGTGAAAATTTTAAGATTTCTTTACACAAACCTGTACTAAATCATAAGCTGCTTAGATGTATATCAATATTAGTATAGACACTATTTGTCCAGTTTATTTTAAAGGAGCACATAATGTGTAACTGTTTAGCATGTTTTTCACATGATTCTACACCAAATATGGTACCAGGCTTCTCAACCATTTTTTCTGGAGATGTCAGTGGACTGGACAGGTGGGGTGGTTTTATGTGGTTTGTTTGTTTGTTGTTATTGGTTTTTTTGTTTGTTTGTTTGGTTGGTTGGTTGGTTGGTTGTTTTTGCTGAGAAGCTACAGATGCTCCATCTCTGGAAGTGCTCAAGGCCAGGTTGGATGGGGCTTTGAGCAACCTGATCTAGAGAAAGATGTCCCTGCTCTTTGCAGGGAAGTTGGTCTATATGATCTTAAAATGCCCTTCTAACCCAAACCATTCTATGCATCTATGATTCCATGATTCTATGATCGCTTGTCTTTGAGTCATGCTGCAAATGAACCATTGATGCTTATTTACAAACAGAATTGTAGGTAGATGTTTGCATACAATTTTCTCATTTTATATTTCTGTACTTTTGTAGCTAATATTTATTAAGCAAAATATATTTTACTGTAATTTCAGATGCTTGCTTTTTTCCTCTTTTCCATATTACTATAAGTATTACAAAACCTTTTTAAAGGATCTTGACATTTTTTACCAGGTTAATTTGGTATTTTATTAATTACATTTCTGAAATTATCCCTTTTCTGTCATTATTAAAGTTACTCAAACTCCTATTAAATAAAAAAAAAGAAGTCAGCATTGCAGACTGCAGTTTGATTAGTCATAGGATTTCCCAGTAGATGGTGCATCAAAGCTTTCAGACATAGCTACTGGAAAAGAAATCTCAGATCACAGAGGAGTACACCCACACCCACACTTCAGGTCTGTTTGAAGGAGATACTTTGTGAGTCATACACAAAAACAAAACAAAACTAAACAAAGCTTTCAGCTGTACAACTTCAAAGTTTCTCTAATAGAAATTAGATCTCCACAAAGACCAAAGTCCCAAAAGGTAGAAAATGCTCATTGAATAGGGCAACTTTATCTCCATCTTAACAGATGAAACTAAAAAGTATAGTTTTATTTTTTTAAGCAACAATGTTATGGTATTTCCCCCAGCCCCCATACACAGACAAATATTACATTGAAAATAAACCGTTTATTTAGAATAAAGCAGTATTCATGGGGGGTTATTATTTTATGTTTTTTTTGTTTGGTTATGTTTGTGGGGTTTTTTTTAATCTGTAAATTTGACTAAATTGTAGATGTACCTGAGTAAACATTCACCATATACTTCACCCAGACCACCTTAGGATCTAGGTATGTCATTATGTGATTATGTACATGGATGATACCCATTGTTATCTAGCAATCCTATAGATTACTTATTTTTCTTAAATATTGTTGCAGATTGAGATTCAAGACAATTTCTAACATGTTCAAAGTCCACTTAAAACATTGACAGATTGTGTTGTAGTTCAATATGTTATGGACCATTCATATTTTAACAACTTGTTTTATCCATTGGGACTAAAGGAAGTGGTAAAACCATAAGGATGCTAAAACCTTTTTGAAAAGCCAGGAGGATGCTAAAACTTTTTTGAAGCAGAGATAAATGAGGTTGAGAATAACATACCCATGTTCTGTCCATGCTACAAAGGGAGCAACTGAATTGAAAAGAAGTTAGATATTTTCTTAAGGTGATATAAAGACATCAATACTGTACAATCTTAGGGCTGTGGAGCACTTTCTGACACCTGGGATTCAAAAATTCACTTCCAGCTCACACAACAAAGGAGATCTCTACCGTTATTATTCAACTTGATTTTCACTGCTGGGAAATGGGTGGGTAGTCAAAAAGATCGACACTGTCTTCCAGCAATACAAGATTTAGATAATGAGAGGATCAAAGAACAGAGGAGACTCACCAGAGAATTAGAGTTTGGAACAGGTGATGTCCCAATCCCATACTGAAGAATCAAAGAGTCACTTCTCAGTGTAGCAGCCCAGACAGATACCAGCCCTTTATATCCATGGAACCCAAATTTATACATCATATACAGCTGTTCTGTCATAAGTACAAATGGTTATGACCCACATATTGCTTACACTTTGTTTCAAAATCAATTTCTTTCAGACTTTTCAGTTGCTGGTGACATCAGTTGTAAGAAAGAACAATTTCATTTTTTAGTAGAACTTGTTGAAAATTCAAAGCTGAGTTCTATACATGCAAATATTAGAATATATAATCTTTAATTGGAGTGACAAGCCACATCTTCTCATGCTTAAAAAAATGTATTTTACTTTTGGAAGAAGGAGTCCTCAGTAGATGAAATGGGTGTTTTTCTATTTTGTTTGGTTGTTTTTTGTTTGTTTATTTGCGGGGGTTTTGTTTTGGTTGGTTGGGATTTTTTGTTTATTTGTTTGTGGGTTTTTGGTTTTGTTTTTTTCTTTCCTAAAGGTTGTCTTTGTAGAATAAAGGAGGTTATTATCCATGAGAACCTGATGCTATTTGTTGATGCTGGAAGTGCTAAGATCATAAGGATGTCAAAATGCCTCCACACAAGACCAACAACAAACTGAGCTGCCTAAGGAAGAACATTACTAGCAGGGTAAGGGAGGTGAACCTTCTACTCTTCTCAGCCCTGGTGAGACACATCTGGAGTGGTGAGTTCAAGCCCCAGTTTCCCAGCACAAGGGAGAAATGGACATACTGGAGCAGGTTCAACAGAGGGACAATAAGATCATTAGGGACTGGACCATTTGTCACATGAGAAGAGTCTAAGAGAGCTGGGATGGTTTAACCTGGAAAAGAGAGACTCAGGGGGATCTTATCAATGTGTATAAATAATTGCTGAGAGGGACTGAAGAAGAGTCAAACTCTTCTCAGTGGCACCCACTGACAAGAAAAGATGCAAGGGGCATATATTGAAATGTAAGAGCTTTCACTTAAAGATGCTGCAAGAATGGTCAAACATTGAAACAGGTGGCCAGAGAGGTTGTGTATATCCATGCCTTAATAATTTATATTCTCTTTTCCATTTCCCACATATGAAGCAAGTCACTCCAGACTTTTCTTAATCCATTGTCCTTAGTATGGTGTTCTTTCTTTTCTGGAAGAGTCTTTCAGGTCTGAATCATGACTATTCACTGATAAAACTGTTGAAAACTGGAACATCAGTGCATTTGCTACTAAATAATCACAAATTTACTGAAAAAATACTGTCCAGTTTGTATCAAGTCTCAACTAAAGTGAGTGGAAACTCAGGAATATAATCTGTCTGCACCTCAGTTTCCACTCTGTAAAAGCAGAACAATGTTATTTCAAGAGCATACGTGAGTGTTGTTAAGATATGTAAATAGATTCTAATAACTTACTGATGAAAGCCACAGAAAAACTCAGAATAAAATTTGCAATTTCGTTTTTGAGCAATTTCTATGGGAAGTTTGAACTGGTAAAGTTTCTGTGAAATCATGTTTAATATTAATCAATATGACTAAATGAAAATAATGAATTGGTAATTTTTGAGTGTGACACTTCCATCTGCTTTGAATATGTTGTGATCTGTCTGAAGCAATAAAGTCAATTCAGTAAGCAAAGTCTTCATTTTCATGTAAAACACAAGGACATTGAAACAGTGAATTCAAGTTTCACAGACCTTCATATTTAACATTAATTTTGACTTTTTTTGTCTGCTAAGTACTTGACTCTATAAAGTATTCTAATGTTTCTTTAATGTACTCTAAAACCTTTCATACAATCTGCAAAAACCTACTTCATTATGTTACGTCTGGTGTTTTGTAACCTTTTCAAAACTATTTGCAGAGTGTTCCTATTTCTTGTTTTAATATCAGCCTGAGTTTTTGCTTAATCTATTGTTTCTCTGATTTGTTTGGATAGAAAACTTTGTTTGCTTCCTTGTTTATTTGGTTTTCCTGAAATGTATTTAATGTGTATATCTCAGGATAGTTATTGGCTAATCTATACATCTTCTTTGTAGCTGCACTAAGTTGGAAATGCACTTAAGTAGGCCATCACATTAAAAAAAAAAAAAAAAAGGAGTTCTTATTTTTTCAATATAATAACAATAATATATGTTCTTATTCTTAAAATACAAAGGGTAGCAACAGAAATTGTAGTATATCTTATTTATATATGTATAAAGATGCAGATATATATAAATCATATATATGTATATATATAACATTTTTAGAAATGCTCAGCAAACTGTAAAGCTCCAATATTTTTTCCTTCATTGTTTGTGTGGAAATCAACAGCTATTCAGGGAAATCCAGTGATACATTGCAGCAAGAAGGGCTGAGAATAGAAGACACTTGCTGTACCAGCCCATATTAAAATGTGCTCTAAAATAATATGCAATTTCATTTCAGACCTCTGTGCAGTGACTTACAGATTTGGGATTGTGAACTATCAGGGGCTCATCAATGACTTCTAAAGCGCCTGTGAATATTACTGAGAAAGTCAAGGCTACCATAGGCAGGCTTAAATTCTGTAAATTCTGAATTGCCACTGTGGTTGTTTATTTCGTTTTTGTTTGTTTGTTTTCCCTAGGGGTCTGTAAAATAAGATTATTCTGAAAAAAATAATTTGACATATTTTTAATCTATGAAAGTAGTGGGTGAACAACCTTAACAAGATATATTGCAATCCAAGTCTCAGAAGGCTAGGCTTTTATTTCACATATCGCTTAAGCTTACTATTTCTACGGAAATATTCTGTAAAACATTGCCACTAAATATAATAATTTCACAATATTGTTGTAGATTATTTAAATATCATATTTCACAAGGTAGTATCTTACAAAGCTACTATCTTTTCTCCTTAGCACATATAACTAAAACAGAATTTAACATCCTATCCTGTATAGCCTATAATATGAATTTGAATTCAACAGCTGAATTATATTGTTTCAGTATATACATGTTTCAGCTTACTTGGTGCAAGTGACCTATGGTGAGGCTGACAAGCCATAAATATCATTAAGGGAAAAGGTGCTGAGAAAATCATTACTGCCTCCTACAGTAATGATCAGAAATAAATGCTACAAAAGGAATGGTGAGGATAGTGAGTCATAAAATCAGTCATTTGAAGAATTTTCTGATATGTGTTAAATGAAGTTGTGATACAAACAACATGGAGAGAAAGGATAATAAGCAGGCACAATGTGAGCAGTCAAGATGAGCAGTATCTCCTATCAAATACACTTACTGTAGCAGCTCAAGCTGAGATACAGAAGATTGTCTCTCTTCTGTGAAAACAGGAAGATGCTGTATGAAGTCCCAAATGGGGAAAAATCTGTAGGCTGGACATACAGTATTCTAGACTCTGTGGCATGAATTTGAACTTTACGTTCTTTGAACTATCAAGAAGACTGAAGTTTCCATCTACTCAGTCAAAGACAATCACTAGTGACAAAAGAATTACTAGTCTATGCGCACTCTTCTCTGTGTCACAGTCACTGCAGAGCATTTTGACATGACCTTTTGTTTGCAAACCTGATGAAGCATTAGACTTATGTTTCACAGTACTTCCCTTTCCAGTATAGATATACATCTTCAGAGATGACCCTAAAAGAGTGCAGTTTGGAAAATCTTTCAGTCAAAAAACCTTGTTTTTTGTACACCTCAAGAAACCAGAAAAAGTACATATCCTCTCCTCTTAACCTGTTCTTCTATAAAAGAGAGACTCTCAGCATCTTGTTATTGTTTTTTGACCCCAGGCTTTAATTTTGCAAATTATCTTTCCTTACTACATTGTTTCTGAATTTTACAAAGTAGAATGGTGGGAAAATTGAAAAAGTTCTCGAATAACCTGGGAGCAAGTATGGTTTCCAAGATGTTTCAAACTACTATGAATTGCATAGACGTGGCTGGCAGAATGAGTAGAATGCTGCTTTTCAGAGTCCAAGCTAGAGAACTCTACCAGTCTTACTCTTAGGGCAGTAAAACTGGTAACCACTGTCTTGCATCAGAAATTATTACTGCCATGTTTCTTAGTAATTGTTTGCATCCTTGTTCATTTCGAGGACAACATGGAAATGCATGGATTTCTAAGCCTACTGGTGAGGTGAATAAGCAACTTGCAATTATTAGTCACAGACTTTTTCTTCCCTCAGAAATATTTTGTTTGACCCTTCCTGAATTCCAAATATTATTTTAGAGGTTTATTGTAATAGCTGATGGGTATGCTGAAAAAAAATTCATGCTGAAAAAAAATTCCTGCAATGAGAAGACATTGACCACAGCAAAATGCTCCCTTAGGTCAATAATAATTTATTTCATTAATAAATGTCACAATTTTGAAATATAATACTTTGCTTGGTAGATATTAGGGACTGGATCTTTAAAGAGAAGCTGCTATTAATGTCAGTCTTTAGTAGGACTGGAGATACTTAACTGTTCTTAAAAAAAATAAAATTGGAAAAGTTATTGTTCATATTTGGATTTTCTTAATATTTTTACCAATTGGGGCCCACTGTACTGGATGTCAAAACTCTTGTCACAACTGGAGATCTTTTAATATTTTCTTTCCGTGAGGGAAAATTATTTGAAAGTTACAATTTCAAAACTAATTAAACAGTTGCTAAAATAGAGACTCAATGACATAGAGGACACTTACAAAATACAGGAACAGCATCTATTTTTAGTCATATATTTAACCACCTAATAGGAATAAACTTTATTATGACCTGATATACTTTAGTGGTAAAGACCTATCATTTAAAGAAATTCCCTTTCATTCTTTTGAGTTCTTATCTTTAAAACCATGAGCTATTTTAACTTAGAACTTCTTGTTGGCACATACCAAACATATAAAGTACAGTTTCAGCAAATCTGTACTGATTATCACTCAATATTAGAATATAAACCAGGTGGTCTAATATTAAACCATAAGGTCTAATATATGCTGCCTGAATTCACCAAACAATTTATAAAATTAAAGCAAGGAAGCCAATTCAGTGAGCTTCCCTTACTTATTGAAAGTCTTGAAATCAACTGAACCATCATGACTGGAACGAGGCAGAAAAATAACGGTTAAATCTCATTTTGCTTTATGTGTTCTTTCCAGATAATACCGAAAATCAGATGGAAAAATGCTCTTGGTTCACAAGTTCCAGTTCTCTATCTTTTGCACTCAGTTGTATAATCTGTGGTGATTGACAATTAATTCTGAGGATGTTAATTCTAAATTACTTCAGAGTTTATTATTGTATTAATATTTATTTATTTATTTAATCTTTATTTTTAATACTTTCATTGAGAATTCTTAGCAGATTTTGAGATGAAGAAAACACAAGTCAGGAGATGCTGTTGAAATCAGAGCATCTGAAAAAAAAACATTTCTTATTTTACCTTCTATACTGTACACACCTGCTTTTAGGATCTATATATCCTGCCAAATACACCACTAAACCATGTCCCTAAATACCATGTCTACACATTTTTTAAGTACCTCCAGGGATGGTAACTCAACCACTGGGTAACTCAAACTGAGTAACCTGTTCCAATGCCTGATAAACTTTTTGGTGAATAAATTTTTTCTAACGTCCAATCTAAACATCCCCTGGTGCAATTTCAGCCCATTTCCTCTTGGCCTATCCCTTGCTACCTGGGAGAAGAGACCAGCACCCACCTCGCTACAACCTCCTTTAATGCAGTTGCAAAGAGCCATAAGGTCTCCCCTGGAGCCTCCTTCTCTCCAGAATAAGCAACCCTAGTTCCTTCAGCTGCCCCTCATAAGATTTATTCTCTAGACCCTTCACCAACTTTGCTGCCCTTCCCTGGACTCTCTCCAGCACCTCCAAGTCTTTCTTGTAGTAAGGGGCCCAAAACTGAACACAGTATTCAAGGTGGGGTCTCACCAGAGATAAGTACAGTGGCACAATCACTTCTCTCATCTTGCTGGTCACATTATTCCTGATATGAGCCAGGATGCTCTTGGCCTTTTTGGCCACCTGGGCATACTGCTGGCTTATATTCAGCTGGTTGTCAATCAATACCCCCAGATTCCTTTCTGCCAGGCAGCTTTCCAGCTGCTCTTCCCTGAGTCTGTAATGTTGCTTGGGGTTGCTGAGACCCAAGTTCAGGACCTGGCACTTGGCCTCATAGAATTAGCCTCAGACCATTGATCCAACCTGTCCAGATCCCTCTGTTGAGCCTTTCTACCCTCGAGCAGATCAACACTCCCGCCCAACTTGGTGTCATCTGCTAACTTACTGAGGGTTCACTTGACCACCTTGTCCATATCATTGATAAAAATTTTAAACAGATCTGGCGCCAATGCTGAGCCCTGGTGAACACCATATGTGACAGGCCACCAACTATATTTAACTCTCTTCACCAGAACTCTTTGGGTCCAGCCATCCAGCCAGTTCTTTACTTAGCAAAGAGTATTCCCATCCAAACCTTGAGCAGCCAGCAGCAAATGATAAAAAAACCCACAAAAATCTCACAATGCTGTTGTAGATTTTATCATCCCTCCACCCTCAGATCCCTGAATTATTCTAAATTTTTTTCTTTATTTGTAATTGGAATTCTCCAGTCACAAAAGATTTGTAAAATTTGATTCATATTTGTGATTTTCCAGATGAAGCCTGGTTAACTAAAATTATATAGTAACTTGAATTTCTGAAAATTCCATAAATATTGTCATGTCATGCAGCTTTTTGTTAATCTATACATTACTTTTTTAATCAGTCACTCATCTTCTTTTACAGTAATTTTGTTTAAAAATGACACTAAAAATATATATTTTCTATAGTTCACGTGGGGAACCTCTCCTGCATGAGACTGAGTTTTTTTGCATTTGAGTAAGTATCCTTAGTGCCTCCCATGAGGGACGAAATTTCACAACCATATTGCATAACCATTTCACTGACTGATGTTGCCATTGAGCTGTACCAGGGCTTCCCATCCACATGAGTTACACTTCAATCTCATTGTATTTCACAATTTGGGGATAAACTGTTCCAAAACCAGTGGATGAGTCAAAGACATTACTTCTAACATCCTGTATGTTCTTTGAAGTACATATTAGTAGTTATTTTTTGTTCTCTGGAAAAAAAACAAAAAATCACACCCACATTTCATCTTGTCACACTCTCAGCTTTGCTGAATTCAAACACATATATGAATTCCTTTGGTTTTCTGAAAACAACTTGAATACTGTCAGCTTCACAGGATCTTTAGTCTTGGATCAAAAAATAGTATTTAATTTAAAAAAAATAAATATCTATGATGGAGGAACAATGTAATGGAATCTCAAAATCACAGAAAAGTTGAGGTTGGAAGGACCCTCTGGAGGTCATCTGGTCCAACCACCACTCAAGCAGGGCCACCTAGATCCAGATACCTGTGATCATGTCCAGACAGCTTTTGAGTATCTCCACAGAGGAAGACTCCACAACACCACTGGGAAATTGCTTGTTCACCATCAGAGTGAAAAAGTGTTTCCCGATTTTCAGGAGGAACCTCCTGTGTTTCACTTTGTGCCCAATGTCTCTGGTGCTCACTGGGCACCACTGAAAAGAGCCTGGCTCTATCGTCTTTCCATCCTCCCTTTGGGTATTTATATACACTGATAAGACCCCCCCTGAACCCTGTGTTCTCAAAGTCAAACAGTTCCAGATCTCTTAGCCTTTCCTAATGGGACAGATGCTCTGTTACTTCATCATTTTTGTCACCCTTCATCAGACGCTCTCCAGTATATCTATGCCTCTCTTGTACTGAGGAGCCCAGAACTGCACACAATTCTTCAGGCATGGCCTCACCAGTGCTGAGTAGAGGGGAAGGATTGCCTCCCTCAACCTGCAGGCAATACTCTGTCTAGTGCAGTCCAGGACACCTTTAGCCTTCTTCGCAGCAAAGGTGCATTGCTAGCTCATGTTCAGCTTGGTGTTCACCAGAATCTGCAAGGCTTCTTCTGCCAAGATGCTTTCCAGCGTATACTGGTGGCCTTCAGCATATACTGGTGCCTGGAATTGTTCCTCCCTAGGTGGAGGACTTTACAGTTCTCCTTAGGCACTGTCACATGCTGTCGTCGTTAATTCTCATATATAAGTGATACCATAGAAATTCACAATGTTTGACACTATATGAACAGAAAATAGAAATTTATTCACAAAGAAATTAAAACATAAAATGCTACTTGGCACAGCGTGGAATAAATATACTAAAATAAATTTTGAGAAAAAATGCAAAGTATGAAAGATTTCTTTAGGATAAGAAATGTTTGCTTGGTATAATATTAGTAAATTGCAAACTGCTGAATCCCTACAAGTGGATTTTTGTTGCTTTTGATATAGATACAAACCTGACAAAAAGTTGCCTTCATATTCAGATATTATATATTGTGAATTTATTTTTTTCTTTTAGTACTTCTGTTTAGATAATAAATCAAATATTACTGTATTCAGAAATAATTATTTAATCACAGAGACTGCATTTAAAGTACCTATAACAATACATATTAACATATATATGCATGTGTATATATCTACAAATGCAGCATTTTAGTAAAGCAAAGAAAAACCTCATACAGGACATGCCTCCAGCGGTATTTTTTTTCCTCAAATAATTTTTCCTTTCTTTGTTCATTTATAAAATCGAACACACTCCTATGTCTCTCCACCCTGCAAAAAAATCCCCCAAATCAAAGCAAAAAACCCCATTGTGATTAATGTTCCAGGTCTTGAGCAAAACCATTTAATTAAAACTTCATTCCTAGCTCAACTTGCCTTGGAAATCAAGCTGAAAATATAGCCAGGTTGAGTCCTTTAAAAGACATATTTCATTCCATACAAGTGTGAGGATTTACTATACATTTAAAATATTTAATGTGAAGTTTAGTGCAAAGAAACTTAAGCTCCTGGCAGAAAAATAAACTGTCGATCTTTTCTTTTATTCTGTACAAAAGAGAAAAATCTTAGCCTGTGTAATGGCATGATAATTAATATGGAAGATTATGATTTTTTTTTCCTGCTACTTAAGTAGAAACATTAGAGTCTAAATACTGAGACTGAATGTAAAACAAATTATTTCTGTGATTGAATTTGCTCATTTTCTTTGAAGCACACCCTCATTATTTCTTCCAAGAACATAGAGTTTTGTTAATTCATACCATATCATTTTGTTGAAAAGAATCAGTTCAGAGAAGATCACTACAGAACCTGACAGTTACACTTGAAAAGTGAACCTAGGCTTGTTTTGAAGAGTTATCAGATCCAAACAGAAGACAATAGAAGTTGCAAAAAGAGTGAAGCTGTGTTCATAAGATTGCCTTAGGCAAACCAAATGTTCGGTTCACTTTCACTCTTTATTTGCCACAGAAAACAACTATAAAAACTAGAAAAAAAAATATTTGATTGCATCTTATTCCTATGGGGCCTCACTATATCTAAAGTAATATGATTGTGATGAGAAGATTTATCTCTGGAAAGCACCAAGTCCATTCAAACCTCCTGAATGGAAATTTTAGAATACAGTATTTTGACATACAGCTCCCTAGGAAATACTTATCCCCTAGGGTACAACTGAGATTTAACTATTGCTCTTTTTGGGTAGCTAGCTTTAACGTACTTCTACTGGAGGGGGTCAAAACATGTTCATACTGACAATGTCTTCAGAAGTGCTTGGTAGTGGTTAGAACCAGCTAACTCCTTAGCAGGGATGTGTTATGTTGACTGAAGTACAGAGCAGTTCAGAAAACAAACAAGCAAACAGACAAAGACAACCAAACAAAATCACAGCAAAAACCCCACCCTACTTCTTTTACAAGCCCAGTCAAACGCAAGTCACAAAATAACAAAGTTGCATGATTTGAAATGCATAATAAATGGACATGGATTATTTGTGCAATCAACCTTACTACAATTTTCCCCATCCTGTTTGCAGTGCAGGCAGATGGAGAAGGAGCTCAAGTTACAGTCCGCATTTAACCTCTTCTGTTATCCATTCATGCCAGTGAAACAGCTGATTATAACAGGCAGCAAGTGAAATGGAAAAGGGAGGGAAAAGGATATGGTAGGCAAAGATAATACTGTTAGAGGTAGCATGACTGCATAGTTATTAAATGAAAGCATGGCCTGTGAGAGAAGATTTGAAAGAAAGCCTGATAATATCACATTTTACCATAGACAAGGACTCCTACAGCCCTAGACCCTTTAGTAACCTTGCATACAAGCCATGCAGTAGCTGGCCAGTTGAGAAAATATGCCCGAAGTTCACCATCTGATGCAGTGGTGACAGAAGAGTATGTGATAACAGAGTCTGAATAGCCAATAGGGCAGCCAAGTAGATTTCTGGTAAGGCACTTGTACCTATAGTGAGATTCCTCTAATAGCTGAGAGGTCTGGCTATATGTATGGGCCTGGTTGATCTATAGGATGGTGACAGAAGAGAATTAGCAGAATCGAGAGCTGTTTGAGGATTTTTTCTGATATCAAATTATTCTTCCTGTATTTGAACTTGGTCTGTTTCCAGTATTGATAAACAAGCAACTATCTCCTTACTTCATCAGAAGTATGAAATTATGCAACATGTTTGATGACACAGACACGCAAGACAGGAGTAATTGTCCTGAAGCTGAGGTGTCTGAGTTACCAGAAAGGCCATGGCTATATGGTCCAGAGACCAGGGTTCTGAGGGCTGAATGCTGGAGGGACAGAACAGAGGTCCGGTGAGACCCATGCTTCTGTATGTGCCTTGGGGGGTGTTGAGATCTGCTAGCAGGCTTTGACCAGGCAGCAAGTAAGAGCAGGAACAGGCCATTCCTGTTGTTCATGCTTATGTTAGTGGTGCTCAGGTGTAATGTGCTGTCACTAACGGTACTGCTATTTGCTAGTCCATGGGCGTTTGACCATGTCTGTAGAAGGTGCATGTGTGTGCATGTATCTGTATGGTAGTGCAACAGAAAGGACAAGTCCCTCAGGTCCTGCAGTCTATTAGATTCTTTCAGACCTTAAGAATTTACAGAAATGTTGTTCTCTGCATCTGCATAATTAGGCCATTGAGTCAGAATTTATGCCAAGCTAGACCGCAACATCTGCTGCAATCCACAGAAGCAAGTAAGACATTTAAATAGTATGATAGTATTTGGAAAGTATTTTAATAGAGTAAAAGAGGCATAAATTGGAGATAAAAAAAGTTTTTGGAGTAGGTAATGTATTTCCTGCAGCAGATACAATCTCTTATTTCCCCAACTGTAGCGGTACAAATGAAATGTTGTGATAAAACACTTTCTTTGGATTAATACACAGTGCAGTTAATATAAATGTTATTATGTTGGCCATTTATTTTTCACTTGTACTAATCAAATATAGAAGTACATTATGTAGAAGTATAATCTGGAAAACCAAATTTTCCTATGAAAACAGTGTGTTCATTTGCAGTCACAGCTTTTATATTTTCAGCCCTTTAATAGGATCATATGTCAAGATTTTCTATAATTCAGGTTTTCAAGTGTAGAAGTTATTTTAGTCTAGGCTCACTAGTGATAAATTCTAAGCCAAATATATTAAACGTTTTGCTTTGTTACTAAGGAAGGTAATATTAACCTCATTTACTAGATGAATGTGGAAACAAAATGTATTACTATCGATTGTTCCTGTCAAGCATGATTAATTCTCTCAAACAAATAGTTAGTTATTTCCATTTCTGTAGAGATGTCACGTACAGAATACACTCAGCTCATTTTAATTCAGTATTCTCTATATTTCAAGAAGTCTCTCAAATGAAGATAACAAAACGTCTTAGCAGACAAAACCCATCTGTACAAAAAATGTATTTGAGAGTAGTGTATTTTAACATTGCAATACTCCATTTACAAAAGTACAAAAGAGTTGTCACTGCTGATGGCATCTGGATTTTTTTTTTTTACTGTAGCAATGATTATGAAGGAAAATGGCAGATCCAGATGAAGTACATATAGCCAAATGCCAAATACATACATGCAAATTTGTGGTTTTTGTTGTAGAAGATGTTTTTTTACATCCAGATAATAGAATGCCATAAAAGTCATAATAGGTTTAAAACATGAAACATTAATAGGTATTGATATTAAAATAGTATATCAGAAAAAATAAATAAAATAGGTTTTATTTAAAAGCAGATGCTCAAAATCTTATCAACTGAATATTTATTTACTAGTCGGTGCCTACTAATACTCTCTAAATTCACTTTTTTTTCATCACTAGCATGAGCTAACTTATATAAAGAATCTTTTGTAAAATATTTAGTTTGCCTTCTAGGTTGCTTGCTTCTAATGGCATACTTTAATAGTGCACTTTATGTTTTGGTGTGACAGGTATCATGAGATCAGGCTTTCTCAGTAAACGAAGAAAAATCTTGCGTGTCAGTTTCATTCAAATGCACTTCCTTTATACTTTGAGAGGAGAAAAACCTTGCAGAAATTTGACGGTTTGGGATATGTATCTTGTGATACCATAAACTTGTGAAATATGAGTATGTGGCTGCAATTCAGGTGCCAGCTACTTCACAGCTCAGTATTTAACGACATAAGGTTAGAGGCTACATTTCCAAAGGGATCCAAGGGGATTTATTGGTATTATTACTGGATTTGATGGTGAGACAGAGGCTTAATCCCTATGTACTTCTCTGTTAAAAAAAAAAAAAAAAAAAAAAAAATCCACAGGATTCTGAACAAAGAACAGGATGTGTGTGTAACAAAATTTAATCTTGAAAGAAAATAAAACAGTCCTGTCATCTTGTTTGTATGTTATTTAAACAGAGAATTTTGTTTCATCTCTTCACAGGAATATGATCTGAACAGAACTGGCACCTCTTTAAGGACATTCATTACCCTTGCAACGCAAGAGCTCTTCATTCCCATGTTCAGGAAATCAGGCAAGGAAGGCAGCAGACCAGCAAGGATCAGTAAAATCAAAGTGTAGGAATGAAATGCACAGGGGCATGTATCCTGGGCAGAACGAAAGGACACTGCCTGGATGTGTAGGGATGGGATTAGGAAAGCTAAGGCACAGCTGGTGCTGAATTTAGTAAGTGATGTGCAGAATAATAAGAAAGGTTTCTTCTGTAGTTACGTTGGCCAGAAATGGAAGATTAAAAAAATGTACTCCCCCTTGGCACATAAGATAAGAGAACTAGTGACAAGCAACACAGAGATGGCTGAGGTACTCAATGCTTTTTTTTTTTTACCTCGGTTTTCAATTGTAATGCCTCTTCCAATATCTCTCAAAACCCTGAGACTCAAAGCAAAGAGTCCCATCATAAATAAAGATCAGATTTGAAAACACCTGAGGAACTTAAACATACACAAGTCCATGAGACCTGACAAAATGCATCATAGGGTCCTAAGGGAACTGACCCAGTCTCCATCATATGTGAAAAGTCATGGCAGTCAGGTAAAATCCTCAGTAGCTGGAAAAAGAGAAACTGGTCATAGAATAGAATGTCCTGAGTTGGAAAGGACCCACAAGGATCACCAAGTCACACACTGCATATGACAACCTCACAGTTCAAACTATGTGTCTGAGGGTCTTGTCCAGTCTCTTCTTGAATGCTATCAGGCTCATGGCCGTGACACCTCCCTGGGGAGCCTGTTTCTGTGCTCCACCACTTCTGGGTGAAGAACCTTTTCCTAATGTCCAATCTACATCTCCCCTAGTACATCTTCCTGCCATTCCATTGGGTTGTACCATTTGACTCCAGAAGTAAAAGATCAGGGCCTCTCCCTCCTCTTCCCTTTGTGAGGAAGCTGTAGACTGCAATGAGGTTTCCCCTTAGTCTCCTCTTCTCCAGGCTGGACAGACTAAATGACTCTAGCTACTCCTCGTATGGCTTCCTTTCCAAAGCCTTCACCAACTTCGTAGCCCTCTTCAGGGCAGTCTCCAGTAGCTTGATATCTTTTTTATACTGTGGCATCCAGAACTTCACACAGTGCTCCAGGTAAGGCCGCACCAGTGCAGAGCAGAGCGAGACAATCATCTCCATTGCCTGGCTGGCAATGCTGTGCTTGATGCACCCCAGGACACAGTTGGCTTTCTTGACTGCCAGGGCACACTGTTGGCTCATGTTCAACTTGCCGTTGATCAGAACTCCCAGATCCCTCTCCCCAGAGCTGCTGTCCAGCATCCTCTTCCCCAATGTGTATGTGCAGCCAAGTTTGCTGTGTCCCAGGTGAGAGAAGTGGATGCCGCATCAATGAAAGTGTTTAAGGTCGGGTTAGATGGGGCATTGAGCAACCTGATTAGAAAATGTCTCTGTCTGTGAAAGGGAGGTTGGACTAGATCATCTCTACGGGTGTCTTCAAATCCAAACCATGCTATGATTGTGTGATTCTGTGGTTTAATAATAATATTTATGACTCTAAAATTAAAATTTTAAGGTCAATTTTTATTTCAGTTGTTGTGGAAAAGCCCGATAACAAATAGATTGAAAGGCAATTAGAAATGGAAGAACTTTTGTTTTGCTGTTTGTTTCGGGAACATATTTTCAGCCACTATAAGAAGGTGAGTTCCCCTCCATGCATAAGTTTCCTGTGGGACATGAGGGTGCTCTGTCCTTAAGTTCACCTCTGACACTCCCAACATCTTGCTGATGCACACACTGCTGAGAAAGCACCCCATGGGTTCATGCTTGGACAACAAGGTGTGGTACCTGCACTGTCACCCTGAATATTGCACCCCTCAGTGCCATCAGAGTGCAGCTGTTCATGCCACCCCATGGCTCTTCTGTCCTGGGTGGGCAGGGGTTGGTACACTGCAAGGTGCCTTCCAGCAATGTCAAGCCAGCTTCCTGACTGGTTCTTCTTACTTTGCAAGGTCTCTGATTTATTTTCAAGTAGCCCCTCTTTTTGTTTGTAAAGTCTCTTGGTAATTTCCTGGTTACTGTTTAATCCAGTGAACTGGTCATCTTTCTTTCCTACATGTAGCAGCTTTTCTTTGGTCAGACACCCTCCAGAGAGTTTTGGGTGCTTCATTCACACTCTATTCTTTTACCCTCATTTCTACCTAACAGCTGTTTTTGCTAGTAATGGGCTGTGTGAGCTTCCCTAGAGATGCTGTACTATACTGCAGTAATGCCAATGAGATTGTATAAAAAAATTATTATTCAGATTTGTGAAATGGTCATTTAAATTTTGGAAACTCTTTTCCATATGACCACTGGACCATGGATAGGCTTGATTCGAAGTAATATTCTTAGAAGCCATATTTCAGTAATGCTTGTAAGAAGTATTTTTTTGAGAATTATTTAAACTTAGAAAAAAATCAAATTGTGCTTTGTATCCTCTTGGTTTCACTGTGAATTGAGTGTGTATATAAAAGACACCCTCAGTGAAAAAAAATTCAACAACACAACTGCTCTAGTAGCTGTGTTTCATAAAGACATTTATAGATATCTGAAAAAATAATTAAAAATCCCCAGTTTCCTATTTCATTTCTTTTTAAGTCTCTGATGAATCAGAAGTCTTTTGTCCCCCCTAGAATGGTCCTCCCCTGATCATAAGTTTTTCACATATGAACAAAATCTTAAAAATCTCCTGGGGAATTCCAAGAACTCTTCTTCAACTTATTTCTGAATTACAAGACTAATTTTGAAATGTATATTCAAATCACTCAACAAGTGAAAACATGTGTTGGACAATAATTCCTCCCACGGTGGCTCTCAGTGCTGGAAAGGGATGTGATCATATTTTATTGTAGTCTTGTAGTCTTTGCCAGGATAAAGTTAGTATCTCCCTAAAAACCTCTGAGCAACCAACTGAAAATGAGAAGGTAAGTGTTGCCATTTCTTATCCTAAAATTCTGTTCCAGGAGAGGGTAAGCACCCAGAAACACCTTATATTTCAATACAATAAAATACATTGTTTTATTTTAATTTAATCCTGTATGTCTTTTCTTAGATGTCATGTGTTTCGTCTTAAGTTGGCTCCTCTCATTTCCTCCTTCAACAAAAGAAAAGGTGCAAAAGCTGTAGGGCTTTGTCCAGTATTATTAAATGGAAAATCACCTGCGTTACCCTTACTGCAATTTATTTTCTGTCTCTCCCTTGAATATACCCATGCAACAGACATCAATGCTTTCAGTCAGAATGAATGCCTCTTCTCATTATTCACATCTCTCTTACTCAGTCCTTCTGCACAAATGGTCAGTATCACATCTGTTTTGCAAGTAAAAGGATATTTCTAGTGATTAGGATGACTAATATATCATCATCAATGTATTTAAAAGTGGATAGAAAATCTTTTCCCTTTCACACTAAGTTTAGAAGTTATTAATTTTTACTGACTTGTATTAGAGATTCATACCATCTAATTTTAATCATCCAGTTCTAGTGTTCTGATGACAAATTTGTTGTTAATTCTCTTTCACTGTTAGTTACACAGAGAATTAAGAACTAATTTCCAAATCTCAATAATATCTCAATTACATGTTTAAAGTAGCCCAAAGCAGATAGTGTGAATAACCACTTCAGCTATCTGTTTCTGCTGCCACTCAATATATGAGTTGTCATCAGTTGGCATTTGTCACTCTCCTCTGTGCATTAAAAACAACATTAGTTCTCAGAGACAGGGAGGAATTACTGACCTTTAGTCTCACTTGGTGCTTTTAGAACAGAATTCTTGAGTTCTCAGATCCTCTGGGATATTACGTGGTGACATTATACTCGTGCTATGGGGGAGATACAGTAATCATATAACTAACAGAAATTAGTTATGAATTCTGATTTAAAAGGACTAACCCCAAATAAATGTTTCCTTTTATTTGAAGAAAAATAACCTTTCTCCTGTTGTACCCTCCATGCATGTGCCAGTGAACAAATTTTTACATTTTGCCATACATGCCATTCTCCATATAACTGGACGCTGGTCATTGACACCTCCCTAGTAAAAAAACAAGCAAATGCAAAACTGTTGTTCCAGGTTCAGATTTGCTGTCTTAGTATATTAACAGAGCAGGGGAACATTTCTGCAGAATATAATTCAGTCATCTGTATTTTGGGAAAAAAATGAACAAACCCTAGCATGGTTTTACACTGGAATAAATAACACTGTGAATATTCTTGGGCCGATGTCAGGATCTGCTATGGGCTAAGGTCATCTTCCATACTAAGTTTGGATGTAGCCAAATCGTTTTTGAGGTTAAGACAGTTGTTTAATAGTGTGCATATACAGGGCTGGATGCCTCAGTGGCAGAAAACAGTTCTCAGCATGTTTAACTTACAGACAGCTAATGTACTAATTAGGGTGGATTAAATCGCCCTCTGGAGGTCTTCAAAGTTAGATATTTCTCTCATAACCTTGCTATAGACATATATAATGAACACAGCTGAAGAATACCATAAAATCAAGTAAGGAGTTGCATAGTAATAAGCAGATTGTAGGCAGAAAAGGAAGGGAAAAGCTTGCTGGAATGTCAAAGAGGCAGAAGCCAGAAATGTCAGAAAGGCTAGTATAGGTCATCTATAATTGTAATATTTAGTTCACAACCAGCCTGTACCTATACAATAAATTTGCTCATCAGAAATTTATAATCTATACATAAGGAAACAATTGGAGCTCGAAGTTTGTATTACACTCACCCAGGGGGAATCAAGAGTGAAGAATAATGAGGTACGTAGCGCCCTGAAACTCTAACATCAGTGAAATTAAAGGATACTTATGGAGAACTAGTTTAACAGAAATGCTTAAAAGTAGAGATTGGTTAATTTCTTTTTTTTTCTAGTATTCATGAAATAGGTAAAAGTATAAAGCACAAAGTAGTAACTAGACTATGTCATAGAAAGCTCATCAGGTAGTAATATTCTGTATTTTTCATTTTAACTCATTCCATATATAAATCAAAGAGTCAGGGAGAAATTGAAATTATTATTTAAAGTGATAACTGACTGATATCTGCAATAATATTGTTAAATTTGTAGGTTGGTTTGTTTGTTTGTTTGTTTCCTAATGCTCCGTTTCAAGCAATATTGAAATTACTGGGACTTTGTTCATTGATTACAAGCTTTACATGAAGAACCCACTAAAGAGAGATCAGCTTGAAGAAAAAAAGTTGTATGACTATGATAAGGATGGGCAGTGGATAAATACATTGATAAATCATTTCACAAGCTATATAATTAAAAAAGCCACACCTTTGCACACAGAATTTACTATCAAGGCCTCTAAAACAAAATAAATAAGTAATCTGTGTTCAGGAAGAATCCACAAACTGCATTTTAGCTCATTTATTTTTTTCAAACACAGAGATATTTAAAATAAATCAAGCTTGTCTGAAACAATATTTGTAAATTCCTACTGCTAGCCATTTATGGAAAGACTTTTTAAAAGGAATCTAGTTTCGCTAGCTTTAGTCTTCACTATAATTAATAGTCCTTATTTTAGTTAAATGATAATAGCCTGTAATCTTTTTATCTAAATATATTTTATCTTTCTCATTTATGTAGAAATTATTTATTACTTTATTTTCCATTCCAAAACAAAGCAGGTAATATGGTCCTATTTTTTAAAAAAATTCTTATGTTAGTGCAATTTTCTGGGACATTAAAGTTTTCATACCGCTGCAGTCTCCTGACTTTCAGCATGTATTTCCTATTCTTCCTACTTGGCTCTATGTATACATTAAACCTGATTGCTATTCTTTTTCATTATCCACATTCCTCACATTTATTGGTTTTTGCTTTTTGTTTTATTTTTTTTTTCCTTAATGATACACTGTTTTCTTGAGCCTCCAGGCATCTCAAATGAGACTCCAGGATTTAAAGTGTTTTCATATGAAAATTTACTACTGAGTTGCAAAATATTTTGTTTCCATGTAATCTGCATACTTGAAGTTAATTATGGAGTTCACCCTTTGGTTAAGACTGGGAATCAACTCCAAGCTCAGACATGAAGATGTATTTTCCATGAAGCTTAAAATGAGCAGGGTTCCATTATAAATCATAGAGATCCATTTGAAACAGTAAGGGGAATCTGGAATGCCATTGAGTTTGTGGTAATCACATATATTTGGTTGTCTGAGAGGCCTGTAGTGCCGTTTCTTATGTCTTATTGGAGTAGCTACCACTCCACAGAACACACAGCTTCTCTAGGATGTGTCATATCTCCAGTCCTATGTGATAATCTCATATAGCATCTTAGACGGTATTAAATATCCATGTTTATGGAGCTCAAATGGGGCTCAGATCACTACTAACTACAGACACTATCTCATACATTTAGGCAACTTGAATTGTCAGTTTCAGTTTAAATTAATCCCTCTCTCGATTAGCAATAAATATCATGGGTCTCTTTCTCTGGTGTTATTTTACTTGTGTGTATTTATCAAAGAATCAGTTACACAACATTTTTTCTTCCTTTTGCAGAATGACTATTAAAAAGAAAATTACTTATGGTCCCAAGAGATTTAAACTTTCTCTGTAATCAGAAGCATCAATATAGAAAAGGGCTTATGGCATATATCCGTGTAATCTTTTGGATAATTCTTTATTTTTCCTTGGCTAAAGAAAAATATGAAGACAGAATGTTCTCAGATGTTCAGTTCTGGAACCATAATGGCTGAAAAGAGCAGTGGAGAAGGATATCAAACTTCTGAAGTTTCGTTTTAGCTCTTATTAAATTCTATCTGACACATCTTTCCCCAAACAACAGCAGTTTTACAGGAACAAGTTCAGAGATCTCTTTCTTCTTAGTGAGACAACACTCTTGTGAGAACTGCTGTGCCTATGAAATGTAACATGAAGTGTTATCTCAGTTGGCTTTCTTAAACAGAAAAGCTAAAGTTATTTCAAGATAATGGTGAGCTGTGCCTGCAAAAGAAGAGATGATCTGCCTAGGACAGCACTGAAACTTATTTGAAGAGCTCGCAGATAAACAATACTGTCAAAAAAGGTGGATGTCAGCTGTTTTGCTGGCTGGATATTTGGTAGCTTGGAAGTGTGATAGCCTTTAGATCAATCAATTATAAGTGGACCTGAATGGAAAATGGCTTTCCAAGCTGAGAATTTTTTTTTATAATTTGATAAAAGAGAATTTTCAGTGAAAAACTGTGTTTCAAAGCATTTTCATGTAACAGGAATACACCTGAAATTTTGAGCCATGTCAAATCATGGCTCTGAGTGAGGCAAACTATGGATTTAAAAGGTGGCTTTGCAATACCATAGGTAGCACAGCTGTATGTTATTGGTTGTTCTAGTTTCTATGATTAGTTTTAAACAGAAATATTGCCACAGTTTTAGTAATACTTTTCCTGAAAATGTTTAGCTGCGGCTGATATATTTATGAAAAGCATGACTAATTTGATCAGAATTTTAAAAGCACAACTGGTCAGGTGTTATGGGAAAAGAAATACGAATAAATAAAAATAGAAATAAACCAAACCAAACAAAAAAATCCCACAAAACCAAACCAAACCAACCAAACAAAAAAAAGCCAATCAACCAACCAATAAAAAACCAAGCACACCAGCAAACAAAGCAAAGTAATTGGTAGATACTGAAGAAGTTATAAAATAATATGTGTCTTGCAGTTTGCAGCAACCAGCCAGTTAGCAACAACTCAATAGCCCAGAAACTAGCAAAGGTCAACCTATCTGGAAGATGCTCTCCACCCCTTAAGACTCACCAGGCCCACCCTGAAGAGGAGTATCATGACTCTGCCTTTGGGTACACTTGAGCGTGGATGACCCCCGAGAATTCCAAGGACCAAGTTTTCATGGCTGTAGCTGTGATATTCTCATGTTCAGCTGCTTGCTTCTCCTGGCCTCTCACAACCACAGCTTTTGTCATCAAGGAAAGGGAAAGTAGAGAAAGACAATTTCCTGTACCTTTGCAGTGTTCTTTGAATTATTATTAATCACTCTGTCACAGTGGCAATAAATATCCAAACTCTTTTGCACATACCCAATTATTGCATAGCAGTTAACGAGTGTTCACTTTGTTCTGAGCTAAGCCAAAACACAAAGGTAAGGCATATGTTACAAATAATTACTGAAACATAACAGTATGATTAATTTATGACTATACCTTCTAACCATTACAGTTGTATGTATGTAGCCTCCATATTTTACTTTTCTTATTAAATAACACATTACACAGAACAAAAAGGTAGCAAATATTTAGTTTCTTGATCTATTTATATTCCCACTCCTCAGGGAGAAATGTTTCTTTGGGTAATTTTTTGATACGGATACTGTAAAAATTGATGAAGAATAATATCAAGACCTTTGGTCATGATTATGCTTTTTAATACCTGAACTTCAACATTTGTAAAAGCTTAAACTATTTTGCATACAACTTACTTAAATTTACTCTTTTTGCCTGATTTATAAGATTTTATCCTAAAGAATATTAAATTAGTCCAGTGCTTCTTATCAAATATCTAATCAAGTATGAATATTCTAATTGCATTTTTGAGTGGATGAAATGATTATTCACAATAATATGGTAATTATAATCAAACACAGGTTTTCACTACACAATGGAAAGGTCAAGTGTCAAGTATCAATTAAAATAGAAATAATGTTATATCAAGCATATAATACTTCACAGACACTTGATTCTTGACCTTTAGAAGATAATAGAAAATTCAAATATACCTGGAGAGAACTCAGGGTATATTAACTTTGATTTTTTTCAGCATTCAAGAGGAAAAATTACTTAGATATAGAAGATACTTGACTTATCTGAATGTATTTATCAAAAAAATAAAAAAAAAGAAAAAAAAAGAAAAAAAAAAAAAGAAAGAGTTCAGAATGGAAAAAAAAAGAACTATTATACTAAAGGTTCCCGTCACTGCTTAAACAGACTATGCATTTCCAGGTTTGAACTAGATACCTAACCTTTAAACAGTCTCTAAATTAATCTCTTTTTAAGGATATGGAAGAAACTTCCAAAGCTGTGGGAATAAGACAGGACTTCTTCAAAGACAAATCTGCAAGACTAAACACAAGATTTGTCGGAGTCAAACTGTATGGCAACCTTTCTTGGAAAGAGACTGGTGGCTGAAGTGACCTCCTGAGGACCCTTCAGCCTTCTTATGCAACCCTCCAGTGCTGAAAGCACTGAGATAGCCACTATGAAAGTACTTGGAATGGTTTTCATATAACCAAGATATTTAAAATTCTATATTTTCGTCTGTATGTCCAGGAAAAAAGGAATAGAATTCTGATCTATCAGCAGTCTAGAGCAAGATCATCTGACTTATATCCAAATCTGAACTAAAAAACTGGGCATTTAATTAAGCTTGGTGTGTCAAGGTTATATTCCCTTTCTGTTAAAGTTACCATTTCTCTACATTCAGGAGCAAAGACGTGTTTACCCCAACATTACAGAGGGAAAAGAAAAAGACTGGAAAAAAAAAAAATTCAATTTTTTCCAGAGAAAAAAATAACATGAAACGAGAATACTGAAGAGACCCATATGTAGTTTGTGCTGAAGTTATTGCACTATCCCTTCAAGTTGTACTGGAAAACTGTGGAGAGGATCTGATATTCTGCCTCCTTAAACTGCCTCAAGTGAGAATTTTGCTGGGAGTTTTAATAACAGAATCTTATGTCCCTTGGGTACACTAAGGCCTTGAACAAAATACTGGTCATCCATGCCATGAGGGGGCATCAGAGACTTCCCAGTCATGGCAAAACTAGAAAATTTAGTGAGTGGGGAAATAGGAGTATAATGACGAATCTACAAGATCTTGCAGGGCAATCCTCTTGCCATGTTCACCTTAAAGATCCCAATATATTGGACTTGAAGAATACAAGATAAGGAAAAGAACACATTAAGAAAAGAACATAATAATTTTCAGTTTTTCTCCTTAGTAAAGACAAATAATAACATTACTAGAAAACCTCTTTTGTATTCAGGGTGTCACAGATCCACCTCCACAAATAATGTCTGCTGGGAAGGAACTCTTCCATGTGCACACATATTTTGCAGCCAGAAAAGTAAGAATGGAAGGTGAAATTGTACAAAGTGGAAAATGTCTGCAAAATATTGAGAGAATGAAATACTAAGTATACAGAGTATAGTGTGAAGAGAACTCAAAGTTTAAGCCCACAGGCATATAGAAGAAGTCAGAAAGAATCAGATACATTATATAAGCCGTGTTTAAATAAAACAAAAACACAAGGGAAAGACTGAGAAAAACCAGACATCTCATATCTAGGTTTTTTCCCTTTTTAGCTGATATTCAACGAGACAATAATTGATAAATAGCTAAAACATTAGCTGACTTGGTAAACAGCTGACATGATAAACATTAGCTGACTTATCTAGAAGAAAGCAAAATAAAAGGATAGAATTTTCTCGTAGTAAAATATGGCTACAAATTTTACAATTAAATGTGATTTAATTTGAAGGAAAAAATAAGTATTTTGAAAACTCAATCATTACTTTTGTCAAACAATGGCTCTTTCATAATTTAACATATCTCCTTCTTTTTTCCACTCATTAGTAAATATTCTCACACCGAAAGCTGAGCAAAAGTTTAAGCATTTTGTGTGATTATTTTCTGATCACACAGTACTTCGGATGGTTGTGTCCTAAAATTGATTATGGAACTCTGTTTTTACGCAAGGTTCACTGCAAGTAAGAAGACTTACTGTGTTATCTATCTGTCTGTGCAACTATCTACATGACAGGTGGATAAATTGTTCTTCATCGCATAACATTCTGTTCATTTTCATAGACATTCAACATATTCTATGAATATAAAGTCTTTCTGCAGTTCAGTGAACATTTGGGCCAAACAACCTCAAGATTTCTCGTTAGTGAGGAGATCAATGATTCAACACTTTTAAAAAGGTACCTGACAGAAGCTGCAGTTGTAACCTTATGAAGCATAAAAGAGAGGCAGTGTTTTGACTTTTTTCCTCTTTCATTTTTCATTGATACATTTTTCTAATTTGTCAACTCCTTGTTAAATGTAGCTATTTCTGCTTATGTTTCTATGTGCATTTTTCCAAATAACTCTTATTGTGTTACTCTTCCAGATCTATAAGAAGGCTACAATATATACAGGCTGCAGCTTAAATTGACTTTAGACAGAAATAATTTCGTTGGTAGGATCTTTATATTCCAAAATGTGTTAAACTACTGTTGTTTTCATGGTTTGAAGAATTCCCTATAGAGCTTATTTCATTAAAGAGTTTTTTATTACCTTTTTGCTAATCTCTGTCAAGCCAATAGAATAAATGTTACTGGTTCTAAAGAGACATTCTAAAGAGCAAAACAAAGAAAAAAAAAAGGTTGAGATCTTCCTAACTTAAAACTGAATAGAAGCTTACAGTTTTGAGCTTTATCTAACAAGCATCTTGAGGTAAAACTTCAATTGTAGAAATTCATAATGAACATGCCTTGGCTACACAAAGCAGTTTTTATAAAAGAACAAATATGTTGCTATGAAATCTACATGATAACAAAATAAGAACAATATTTGCAATTTAATTTCCTTTATAGTGAACATTTTCCACACAAAATAGGCTCAATTTTTCAGAGCACTACAGCTACAGTGTGTAATAGTCCTATAAAATCTGCATATATGCATCCCACACGCGTCATGGATTAAATGACGAGGTAGTTCCCTTCTATATTCTTCACTTTTGTTCTTTCTACTGACATCAAAGAGGAAGAAAAGTAAGGTTTTAAAGAACTATTTTAATAACCTATTACAAAAAAAAAAAAAAAAAAGCAAAATCAATGGTTGCCTCCATAAAAGTCATGCAGGCAACCAGAAAACTAGAATACTTTGTGAGTGACTGTACATTAGATGGCAGAAATCAATAGTTTCAGTAAAGAAGGTATCCTTAGGGATAGAGAGCTTCAAGGTATGAATAGAACAGTAGCTTCAGTGTCTGACATCTGCAGAACTGATAATACGGTTTCTAATCCCTGCCCAAGAGTGGCTAAAAAAGCACACTATTTCTAAAGTTTAATGAGCCTGGGTGAATACATTATGCTATCTTTCCTGCTGAGTTTCTTGAGCCCCGCTTTACCTGAGAGATATGTTAAAAGACCAATCAAATAATTCAGGGAAACCATGTAGCTTAACTGGCAATGTTGAAATTATGTTTACCATTCCTTCTGGGTCCCCTAACGGCTGCTGAAATGTCAAGTACTTACCTCAGACAGCAGCTTGATTTTTCAGTACCAAATATTATATTAGTATGAAGGAAGAAAAACATTTTATCTAGTTTTTGTAAATCTGTTTTATGCATTAATCTCACCTTGAAGTACAGAAAAACAAACATAGGGCTTCCTACTGTCTGTGATTAAGTGTTGTCACTCTTTGGTAGTGTCCTGACTTCACATCTTCATTGTCCAGTTCTCTTTTCCCATGTTCCAGGTTCTATGTGAAAGAAAACTACATTTGAAGAGTAACAGTGCACCTCAGTTGAAAATATCCTACTGTAATGACAGGGAACTAGGGTGGAATGACTTTTGACACATACCATCAAGTTACTTCACAGTATCACAGTATCACAGTATGTTTGGGATTGGAAGGGACCTCAAAAGATCATCTAGTCCAATCCCCCTGCTGGAGCAGGAACACCTAGGTGAGGTCACACAGGAACATGTCCAGGTGGGTTTTGAATGTCTCCAGAGAAGGAGACTCCACAACCTCCCTGGGCAGCCTGTTCCAGTGCTCTGTCACCCTCACTGAGAAGAAGTTTTTTCTCAAATTTAAGCGGAACCTCTTGTGTTACAGCTTGATCCCATTACCCCTTGTCCTATCATTGTTTGCCACCGAGAAGAGCCTGGCTCCATCCTCGTGGCACTCACCCTTTATATATTTATCAACATTAATAAGGTCCCCCCTTAGTCTCCTTTTCTCCAAACTAAAGAGACCGAGCTCTCTCAGCCTTTCTTCATAAGGGAGGTGCTCCACTCCCTTAATCATCTTCGTTGCCCTACACTGGACCCTCTCCAGCAGTTCCCTGTCCTTCTGGAACTGAGGGGCCCAGAACTGGACACAATGTTCCAGATGTGGTCTCACCAGCGCGGAGTAGAGGGGAAGGAGGACCTCTCTCGATCTACTAACCACCCCCCTTCTAATACACCCCAGGATGCCATTGGCCTTCCTGGCCACAAGGGCACAGTGCTGGCTCATGGTCATCCTGTTGTCCACCAGGACCCCCACGTCCCTTTCCCCTACAATGCTCTCTAATGTGTAATTTCCCAACCTATACTGGAACCTGGGGTTGTTCCTGCCCAGATGCAGGACTCTACACTTTTCCTTGTTAAATTTCATTAGGTTATTCCCCGCCCAACTCTCCAGCCTGTCCAGGTCCCGCTGGATGGCAGCACAGCCTTCTGGCGTGTCAGCCACCCCTCCCAGCTTAGTGTCATCTGCAAACTTGCTGATAGTACACTCTATTCCCTCGTCTAAATAGTTAATGAATATATTGAATAATATTGGCCCCAGTACTGACCCCTGAAGCACTCCACTAGATACTGGCCTCCAACTAGACTCCGCACCATTGACTACCACTCTCTGGCTTCTCTCCTTAAGCTAGTTTGCAACCCACCTCACTACTCTATTGTCTAGACCACACCTCCTCAACTTAGCTGTGAGAATGCTGTGGGAGACTGTGTCAAAAGCTTTACTGAAGTCAAGGTAGACCACATCCACCGCTCTGCCATCATCCATCCACCTTGTTACATTCTCGTAAAAGCCTATGAGGTTGGTCAAGCATGACTTACCCTTGGTAAAGCCATGCTGACTGCCCCTAATAACCCTCTTATCCTTGATATGCCTTGAGATGGCACCAAGGATAAGCTGTTACATTACTTTCCCAGGGACAGAGGTGAGGCTGACCTGTGTATAATTACCCAGGTCCTCCTTCTTGCCCTTTTTGAAGACTGGAGTGACATTTGCTTTCCTCCAATCCTCGGGCACCTCCCCCGTTTCCCAAGACTTGGCAAAGATGATGGAGGGTGGTCCAGCAATGACTTCAGCCAGCTCCCTCAGCACCCGCGCATGCATCCCATCTGGACCCATGGATTTATGGATGTCCAGATTATTTAATTGCTCCCTAACCCAGTCCTCATCGACTAAAGCAAACTCCTCCATTGACCTGGCTTCATCTGGGGTCTCAGGGGTACAGGGCTCCCCAGGACAGCCTCCAGCAGAGTAGACAGAGACAAAGAAGGCATTCAGTAATTCTGCCTTCTCTGTATCTTCTGCCACCAGGGCACCCACCCCATTCATCAGTGGGCCTACATTGCCTCTGGTATTAGTTTTATCTGCTATGTATTTGAAAAAGTTCTTTTTGCTGTCCTTGACCCCTCTCGCCAGCTGTAATTCTAAGGAGGCCTTGGCTATCCTAGCTGCCTTCCTACATCCTCTAACAGCAGCCTTATATTCTTCCCAAGTGGCCAGCCCCTGCTACCATGACCTGTAAACTCTCCTCTTCTGCTTGAGCATACCCAACAGATCCATATTCAACCACGCAGGCCTCCTGGCTCCCTTCCTTGACTTCCTTCGTGTGGGGATGCTCTGATCCTGAGCGTGGAAAAAGCAATCTCTGAATGCAATCCAGCTATCTTGGGCCCCTTTTCCTTCAAGCAGTCTTGCCCATGGGATTTCCTCCAGCAATTGCTTGGAAAGGCCAAAGTTAGCCCTGCTAAAGTCCAGGGTTGCAATTCTACTTGCTATTCTGTTCCTGCCACACAAGATGCTGAACTCCACCATCTCGTGGTCACTGCAACCCAGGCAGCCCTCAGCCTTTACTGCTTCGACCAGACCCTCCTTGTTAGTGAGGATGAGATCCAGCAGTGCTCCTCTCCTGGTCGGCTCTTCCACCATCTGCATGAGGAAGTTATCATCAATGCACTGGAGGAACCTCCTGGACTGTGGCTGGCTGGCCGAATGGTCCTTCAAGCAAACATCAGGGAAGTTAAAATCCCCCACAACAACCAGGGCCTGTGACTGTGAGGCCACTCTCAACTGCCCACAGAAGGCCTCATCAACTTCCTCAGCCTGATCTGGTGGCCTGTAACAGACGCCCACAACAGTGTCACCCCTGCCAGCCTGCCCCTTGATCCTGACCCATACACTCTCGACTCGCTCGTCATCCACTCCTGGGCAGAATTTAGTACATTGTAGTTGCTCTCTCACATAGAGAGCGACTCCACCACCACGCCTGGCTGGCCTGTCTTTCCTGAAAAGGGCATAGCCCTTTTGGTTACAAATGCCTTTCAGGTCAATGTCAACTTATGTGTCTTCTTTCATAGAATCATTTTGGTTGTAGAGGACTCTAAAGATCATCGAGTCCAACCGCAAGTCTAACATTAAACCATTTCCCTAAGAACCTCATCTATACATCTTGTAAACACCTCCAGGGATGGTGACTCCACCACTTACCTGGGCAGCCTGTTCCAGTGCTTCACAACTCTTTTTGTGAACAAATTTTTCCTGATATCCAACCTGAACCTTCTGTGGTACACCTTCAGGCAGTTCCCTCTTGGCCTATCAGTTGCTACTTGGGAGAAGAGACCAAAACCCTCCATGCTACAATCTCTTTTCAGATAGTTGTAGAGAGTGATAAGGTCTCCCCTCAGCCTCCTTTTTTCCAGACTAAACAGCTCCAGTTCCCTCAGCTACTCCTCATAAGACCTGTGCTCCAGATCCCTAACCAGATTCATTGTACTTCTCTGAACTATCTCTAGTACCTCAATGTCCTTCTTATGATGAGGGACCCAAAACTGGACACAGTATTCGAGGTGTGACCTCACCAGTGCCGAGTACAGGGGGACAATCACTTCTCTAGTTCGGCTGGCCACACTATTCCTGGTACAAACCAGGATGCCGTTGGCCTTTTTGGCCACCTGGGCACACTGCTGGCTCATGTTCTGCTGGTTGTCAATCAACACTCCCAGATCCCTTTCTGCCAGGCAGCTTTCCAGCCACTCTTCCCTGAGCCTGTAATGTTGCATGGGGTTGTTGAGACCCAAGTTCAGGATCTGAGACCTGGCCTTATTGAGCCTCATAGAATTGGCCTCAGACCATTGATCCAGCCTGTCCAGATCCCTCTGTAGAGCCTTCCTATCCTTCAACACTCCAACCCAACTTTTTGTCATCTGCAAACTTACTGAGGATGCATTCAATCCCCTCATCTAGATAATTGATAAAGATATTAAACAGAACTGGCCCCAGTACTGAGCCCTGAGGAATACTGCACGACTGGTCACCAACTGGATTAAACTCCATTCACCCCAATTGTTTAGGCCTGGCCATCCAGTCAGTTCTTTAACCAGCAAAGAGTACACCCATCCAAGCCATGAACTGCCAGCTTCTCTAGGAGAATGCTGTGAACTAACTAATTCCACATAAAACAAATCCCAAGAAGATGACTTTGAGGGCATGTTTCACACCAAAAATGATTCTCTAAAATCAGTAAAAAAATAAGTTCAACCTGGTGTGGGTTCTTTCCTCTCTACAATATTATTCACTAATTCCTAGAGATGCATTAATAAAATTCATTAAGAAACAAATGGATTTACATTAAGGAACTGCCACAGGACATTAAACACATGCTTTACTCCTCAGGCAATAGTGCTGTGCAGGAAGAAGGGAAGGAAGAACAGAAAACAGAAGAAAAGGAAGAAGGGATCAAAAGGACAGTCAGGCAGATGAACAAAAAAGGAAGGAAGGAAGGAAGGAAGGAAAGAAAGAAAAAAGAAGGAAAGAAAGAAAGAGAAAAGAAGGAAAGAAAGAGAAAGAAAGAAAAAGAAAGAAAACGAGAGAAAGAAAGAAAGAAAAAAGAAAGATGAAAAGAAAAATAGACAAAAAGGGCAAGAATGATAGAGTGAAAGGGATGGAAAGAAAGACAGGCAGATGAGCAGACTGAGAGGAAGGAAAATAGAAAGGCAGTTAGGGATGGAGGAAATATGTTACATTATTTCAGACATTTTTAACTGAAGAGGTTATGCCTTAAGATGCCAGGAATGACATGAAGGCTCAGAAGAATCAGGACCGGACCAAATGTTCTGTAGTTTGATCATCTGACTTCAGGGCTTAAACCTGAAAAATGTGTCTGGAAACCACTCTTCTTTGGAAACCTTGAGGACAGAGTGTGCCCCCAGGTTCACTGCATTTATCAGTACAGATGTAGCTATAAGGAATATTGCATGGGGATAATTATTAATATAAAAATATTTTAAGATACTATTTCAACAAATTGACTGAAGAAAGGCTTCCTTTAGAGATTTATAGATTGCCATTTTTTAAACGTAAAAGTAGTGTAGACAGAGATGACAGTCACGGGCTAGGTTATCAGTCCTTCAGATGTTCTTACCCCAGCTTGGGGATATAGAGAAAATGTTCTGTCACCAAGTTTTGGGTAAGCTGTACTTCTGCCAAGTCTATTAGATATACAGAGGCAATATCTGTTCAACCTGACTTCTTTGTCATGACAAAATGAGAAGCATTGAAGAAGTGCCTTATATCTCTGAGAGGCTCCCTGCTGATGTGAGAATCCCAGGGAGCTGCAGGTGTCAAACAGCATAGTTAAGAGCTCCATAGTATTTTAAGTTTCCACTCCTTTTTTTTTCTTCCATCGGTGCAAGTCATTTCATATTGTCCGTTTCACTATGGTGCTCAGGAAAAAATAAAATACATTTGACACTATGCATGTAAGTACATGCTTGAAGCTATAGTCTAACCATTTAATATGAAAAGCCAGAAAGTTCCCAAGGTTGCACTGGAAAGGTTGAATGAATCAGATTTGTCATGCATTTGACACTTCCCTATTCAATACAGTTTGTGTAAACTTACTGCTACAACTTAACATTTTCGTATGATTTAGTATACACGATAACTCCTAGTCCTTATCTGGAGTTCTTGTCATGTCAAAAAATGTGCACAAAAGAACTAGGTAAGTAAATATTGATGTATACCTTACAATCACTCTGAGGGCTGTATTGAGTGCTTCTTATGGGCTGCTACTTTTGCAGGTGTTATCTATAATAGGCAGGCTGATCTAAAATTCAAAAAAAGGGCATAATTTTACATTTGAGGTATGATTTTTAAGCTGAGGAGAAAATCAGACCATGTTCAAACACTATGTTTTCCACCATGTATTTCTGAGATACCTATTTCTCTGTTTTCAAAATACATTTTTTAACGTTGCTAGCCCTGTAATTGATTAAGTGACTGCAAGGCATACTGAATGTCATCTTTTTAGGGGGAACCTTCAGAGGTTTTCCTGTTCTCCACCTCCTGCTGTGGTGAATAAAGATTTTACTTTGCTAGATGAAGGTGATAATGATGAATCTTCCTGAAATTCCCTATGGCTGTTTATTTAAGCAAAATGAAGGAAAAACAAAACAAAACAAAGAAACTTGGCTATTTAAAATTTTAATATGGTATTGTCAGAAGAAATAGTGACATAGTTAAAACGCTAAATAATGCCTAAGCTTGCAATGTAAAAGTTTCTTAAAATTCACATAGCACATTTAAAAAGCAAACTGTAATTTCATAATATAAGGTCATATAGTTTTTTGCTGAGGTTTCTTAACACAATACTGAAATTAGAATAGCAATTTTGTTTTCAGACCTAAATTATGAAACCCACTGGTTAGTCTCAGGATACTTTGAAACCATCCTCCTGTACAGTGAAACCTAAAGATTGGAAAAGTACAGAAAAATATAACATAGTAAAAATAATAGTCTTAAAAATAATTTAGCTGAAATTATATATTATTTCATACTGTTTAACGGAAACTGATAACATTCCTCTATTTCTTAGTACTTGAGCATTTCATATAATAAATCTAAGTGCATCTGTACCATCAGATAGCATGAATCTACAGTCTGATCTTGGGTCCTGATCACCTGCAGTGGATACTTATTTAGTCCAAAGCTGTCCCTTGGACTAAAGCAACATGTTACGTTTAAGACACAACACCATTGCAGTTCTCAGGAAAGATTACTCCACGAGCACTCCCCGTATAAAAAGTATGGATAAATTAGCCTCAAGATATTCTCTTTACCCTAAAGATTAGCAAGCTAGGCACCCTTAGGAATCACTACATGCTCTCAAAAGTCACTTCAGGATGTGTTATGTACATGTTTGGAATGATAATAATATCCTAAATAGTTGTGACAGAATCCCCTCATTTTTACAGGTACCCAGCTGAAAAAATACTGAATAAATGTTGATTGTTTCTGAGGGTACAGAGAGTCTTTGGGAAAGTTCTTTGTGGTTAAATGTGGCCAGGTACAGCTTTTTTTGTACAGATACTGTTGAACAATCTGTAAAGCCATCAGAATGTGAAAGTGTATGGGGAATGGATTCATTTTAAAGAATGCCAAAGCGGTACATTAAGTGTTACTGTTAAATGATTCAATTGCTTTTGCAGCCTTTTCTTGGCTTTCTTAGAAATGTATGAATGCTTGGTGATATTACTCGCCCTTTTGGCTAGTAACAACTTGAAAACTTTGCTATTTTTTGACAAAGGATAAGCTTTTTTTGTTGTGTCAGCATAGCCAATTTTAATTCCAAACTTGCGTAACTAGAAAGTGAAAAGTAAAACAGAGAGAGAGGCATAGAACTGGGATGATGTAAATTAAAGGATTATGCAGGTTAAATTGAATTTGTCATCTCCCAGTATGATTTTATGTATTTTGAAAGAACCAAAATCAGAACTTGGAAACTAAAATCATATGAAATTTCTAGCCAACATACAGGTATGCTTTTTAATAACCAAATAACCAAAGGATCATGCTGTTACTCTTGGTATTATATAATGTAATCTCCAAGAACACCACAAGCTATAAGCATTTCTTGGTTTGCATTTCGGTGTGTAACAGTAATATTTCCTGTTGTGATAGCATGATCAGGCAGAGTTCCTTTTTTTCAGTGAGTTGTTTAAGACTGTAGTTTCAAAAGGAAGTGAAAAAGATATTAAATTGTCAAAAATAATTATAGCAAGAACACAAAGATCAGACCTATCATAAATCAGCAGAACGTTTTATAATGGTTCTCTCTATAAAATAATCTTCTACATATTTTTTTTCTTAGTCAAACAAGTAAAATACAAATTAGTTTTATCAGATATTTTTTTTAATGTTGTTATTATTTAGGTAACTTCTGAAGTCTGCTTTGTACTACTATTTTTGTGAATAGTCTTTTACAGGAACCAAAAGAAAAATGTCCATGATAAAATAGTCAATTTGTTATCAATCTAAAAAAAAATGCAGTTTTTTTTTTTTTTTTAATTGAAGTTCTATTCCATTTTCTAATAGAGAAGACCTTTACAAAGAAAATTATTTTGTGCTTTTTGTATTTTGTTGGAATAATGAGCTCTGTGTAAAGACACATAAGATAAAAGCTTTGTGAACTCAAGCCAAGCTTTTTTCCAAGTGGAGGATAATGACTCATTATAACTTCCAAATGTGCTTTCAGTAGCAAAAAAATACACCAGAATTCTTTTTATGTTTTCAGCATGAGAACCACTTTGGAGGACTATTTAATGGGAAAGACTTATGTCCCCCATAGTGTGGGGTCAGATAGAAACTCTCTTCTGCCCCGCATAAATCTCCCGTGTGCACACTAAAATACCTCTCTATCCATGGTGCATCTCACCTGACAGAAATATGAAATTAAGTGGGTGTAAGATACAACATTCTTGAATTTGTATGGAAGAAAATTTTGAAATACTCTGTAAAGCATTTCGTCATTCTGTGTTGCTTGCCACAGCAAGACTGTCTGACACACAGCTAGCTCAAAGTGTTTATACACAGTAACTCTTCGGGAAAGAAAATCCTTAAGCGGTACAATTATCTTCAAAAGAACAGTCCAAGTGATTAGGAAGTAAATAGAAGAAAAAAATATTTACTGATGCAGCAAATCCACTTTCCCTTAGAAAATATGTATTTTAAATAAGCTTGAGGATGGATATATATTTCATAAACTACTTTGAGGTTGCAGTCTTTCAGTTGTCCAGATAAAGCATCTGACTTTATTAATGTATGCATCTCTTTACAGTCTTCACTTTTGGGCCTTTTTCTTCTCAATGTAAATTAAGTTGTGCATAAGGAGGTAGCTGCTATGTCTCAAACTAGGATTGTATCAAGATGCAGCTGTTCCCAAGCATGGAAGCTCAGAAGTGCACACAAATTCACCAGATTAGAGCATATTTCAAGGCAAAAGGCTTTATCTCTCTTTTATCTCGAATTAGTTATATACATCTCTAAAAAGTAATCTGAAATGTGTATTTATAGAACTTTTTGTTCAGTTTGAAGTGAGTACAAAAGCTCTCTCAAAATATTTGTCATGTGTTGTATCTCTTGCCCTAAGATTTTTACGTTTTCTCTTCTGATTTCTTTGGTAGTTAATGCCACTAGTGACTAAGTCTACTGTATCTGACTTTGCTAGCACACCCACATACTCCCTCCAGCCCCCCAGAATAGTGCTTGGCTCTTCACACTCTGAGTCTGAATCTCAGGGTCAATTCTTTACAGTTTTACAAATTGGTACATTAAGTCAAATTAAATTTTAATTTAGTAAATATTTTAAATGTTTGTTGTCATGCTTTTAAAAAATGTACACAGAAAAAAAACCCAGACCCATGGCACAGTCATATAAATTGTCATTTGAAGCATAACTTATGCAAAGCAGAAAAAAAAGGATCTTTGGCTTCTTGGTTCAAGCAAGTTATTAGTAAAACCTTTTTTTAGGGCTGAATAGTCAATGAACAGACAAAGCAAGCCTCGTTTTTTGTAGTGTAAGAAAAGCAGAAAGCTTTTTTGAAGGTGAGAGGACCATGCCTGCTTAATAAATGAATTATATCAAACTAATTCTTATCAGATTGATGTAGAATATAAGCACATAATTATACCAGACAGTGCAGTGGTATGTGCATTTTTTTTTCTTAGCAAACTGAGTTTACAAAAAAACCAAAAAATGTTTAGTGGGACTATGCTGTACTATATTACAAAAATAAATCCCAAACAAATATCAGGAAATGTAGTATATATAATAAGAAATTTTTGTTCTTCTCAGTTAAAAAGATGAGGATAGTGTTATTATGCACCACAAATGGTAATGTATTTCAGTGAGAATAAAAACTAACTTTTTATAACCTGAAAATGAATGACAACATTTTCTTTAGGCTTTTATGGATTTCACATTTGTTGTCTCTGCTCAGGTTTAAGAGTTCCATTCTATTTAATTGTTGCTTTCACAGAAGCCATTTCCAATCTGTTGTCATCTTTGCTACTCTTTATACTCTTTTTCGTATCTCTGGATCCTATTTGAGATGGGGGATCAGAACTGCATACACTATAGTATACACTAACATAGACATATGTTTCTCACAGTAGGCCAACAATATTTATTCTACTGTGTTTGTTATTCTTTTCCAAACATTCTGTGTTCTTTGTTTGGTTTTTTTGTCAGCCCTGAATATAGAGATAGAGATATAGATATAGAATATAGATATAGAGATAACATATTCATAAAATCAGGGATTTTTAAATTGAAAAAGTCATTTTTCAGTGGCAAAAGCCTATTCAGAACTCTGTGTGTTTAGGAAAACAGGATTGTATTTTTCCATGCCAACAGTTTCAGAATTATCTTAAAAAAAATTTACCTCCATTTTATTTTCTGATGAATTGAGAGTATAAGATCCTTCCATATCTCTTTACTATTTGTCATAATATATAAATTTTGTCATTTATGGCCCCTTTCCAGGTCATAAATGACAACATTCACATATTTTGTCAAATGTATCTATTTTTAGCAAGGATGCACACAGACATCCTCACAGGATTCCACTGGTGAATTTCTTCCACTGTGAAGCTTGCCATCTACTCCTGTAAATTTATGTCTAGTCTTTTTACCAGTAAATTGAGAATAGTTTTCCATTTCACTCTATCATGCCTTCTTTTCTTCATCATGCTCACTAACTCCTTCAGAGAGATCTGGACTATAGCAGAACTGTCTTCTATACTGTTTGTCATAGATATGACTCAGGCTCGCTTAAAGTAAGATTCAGAATAAATTGATATCTTGCATGACATTGAGGTAAATTCATAAAGATTGATACTGTTCTGAGAATAAGTTTCCTTCCATATTAGTCATATCAACATACTTTCTAAACCACCATGGCCCAGGTAATGCTGATCCATAAATCTCCTCTGTTCAGTATGTCCTATGATTTATTGCTGTCTTTAATAAACTTGAAAATATGTTGCCAAATAATTTTTACCTTTTTTTTTTTCTTTTTTTAAGTTGGGGGTGGGGAAAGAAAAGAGTGCTCACATCCTCTAGCAGTGCTATAACATCTTGGGAAAATATTGGCTATATCTGCATTGTATAACTTTTTAAATCCCACTACTTTCTGGAATACATTTTGTGTGTCACAAAGAGTTCTTCACTACTCCACAATTTACATTATCTATATGAGGAGAAAAAAAAAAAAAAAAAAAGAAGTTGTTTCTGTTTTCTTTGATTAGATTTTGAGCAGCATTAGTGGAAAGCAGCTCTACATGATTGTCAAATTCTTAAGTTCCTGTCCAGTTCTCTGGTAACCAAATTGAAACTGCTATGAAATTCTGTGTCTTTGCTGGACCTGCCAGGATGTTTCTCAGGCCTAAGACTTGTTTCATGGAGAGTTCTTCTTTTTTTTATAATGCACTCAAGATAGCAAAAGATTGTTTCCAGATAAAAGCATTTCTGTTTTCACCCATCAAAGATGTGCGCTGCTTACGGAGAAGTGTTCTGGAAGGACACATGAGAATTTTAATGGTACTGCGATTAAGAAGACAACTGGAGGAATGCTTGCCATTTTTCCAGTTCTACACATACTCCTATTGGATTAATTCCTGTTACAATCTAGTCTCCAACTTCCTGACATCTTTTAAGAGGAAAGACCAAACAGTTCTGCTAGAGGTAACCTGACATTAATGAAGGGCAATGAGAACAGCATTCCTGACTGCAATGCGTGAGTCAGAGAACAAGGACAAAAAACCCCATAAACTGAGAGACTTCAGAAATTGAACAATTACTTGCTAGTACAAAATACATGCACCATTTGAGCATTAAATTTGGGCTCCAGTGGGGACTATTTCTTGTGTTGACTTGACGAGGTTCACAGTTGCATCTTGAACCATTACCTCTGGTATCCCATAAGATGACATCCTGCAAGTATGATGAGTTAGATTGTTTTCTGCCACAGCATGCTGCAATATGAAACTATCCATCAATAGATATACATTTTTCTGTATCAAATATACACTTTCTTGTATCAGCCCACCATCCTTGACTGAGTATCTACTAATACATGCCATCATCCACTGATTTTAAAATGACATGAAGATCTGAAATCTGAAATTTCAAATAGATTGGATTCCCTCTAAAGTTCAAAGAGTAGTTCTAGTAATTGACCTAAAATTCAGTACTCCGTAAAGTGTAAATTTATATTTTTTTTTTTTTTCTGCTAGAATTAGTACTGAAGTATGCCTTTAAACTCCAATGCTGAACCTTGATCCAGACGAGCTTTCTTGTAGTGAATGTCCCTGAAATGTTTCTGAAAGCAATACAGACAACTGTGTTTCTCTTGTGTGGAGATTTTACTATGTTACAAAAAATATTTTTCTTTCTGAATCAGAATAAACCTCCCAGATGTAAAAAAATTCCTATGAATTGTAACTATTCTTGATTTTGTTCTACTGATATTCTTTTCTCCAAATCAATACACTGGAATCTCAGAGTGCTGAGGAATTATATTTATACTAATAGACTAAACAGTGTCAGGGAACATAATTGAGACCAGACCTAAAGTCATCCATGCTGCATTTCTCTAGCACTGTGTGGCTCTTCCTTGACAGCTGGCACTCAGATGATGATTCAATTCAATTTAGGTGGCTACAAAGACCTGGAACTATTAGCAGGATGTAATAAGAGATGTACGCAGAAGTGAGTTTAAATGTATAGATTTGAGCCACTCTGTGCCATTTGACCTACAACTTGGAGATTAGACCCTGGAACATTTTATTTATTGAAAAGATGTAGCTTAGAAATCCAGGTATTCAGGAAAGTGTAGGGTTCTTAATATATCATGACTTTGTAAAATCAAGGACCTCATGTGATTCCCTCCCTCATGCTTCACCTTTTTTGCCCCATTACTATTATTTTTTCTATGATGGTAAAAATCTAATTTCTAATGTACATTAGAAAATGTTACAGATTTTAACAGATTCTGTTTGAAGTGCTTTTATGTCTGTAATATCACTAATATTGTTTATTTTAAAAATTATTTTAACAACAAATAATTTCTAATTGAAACTTAACATTTATTTTCTTTCTTGTATTTTAGCAGATAAACTATTTATTTTTCAAAACAATTATGCATCACACTTAGTTAGAAGTTGTTCGTATAGAATGAGTGCACTTTTCCTATTTAAGTTTCCATAGAACACTGCAGTTTATATTAGTATTATAAACGTGGGCACTGGTGTTATTTACATTCACATTTGCACATTTACACTCACCACTGAAGTCAAGTAAATACAAATAAAAATAGTATTTTGCAAAAAATACCTGTAAAATTTTATGCATTGTTACCAAATGAGCATGCCATTAGACATATGACACCTTCCTTTTTTGAATTTCAGATTATGATGGTTTTCCCCATGAGGTGGCTCCAGATACATCCCAATTTGGTCCTTTGCATGAGAGCTAAGTAAGGGGAAGAGCTTTATCTCAAGATGAACATTTTATGGTGTTTCTTCAGTGCTGCGTTGTGGTCAGAAGTGCAGAAAGTTGATGTAGGATGTAAATGGCCCTGGGGGAATCTGTAGTTGAGATACATCTGCATCAACTTTGGCATGAGAAACTTAAGGGTTAGATGCAGCTTCAGATTTTAGAAACATAAATGTCAGTGTCTGCATATACATTTCTACATTTTAGATTAAGTTTCTGACTCTCTGGACCCCTTAACTGTTGATTAGTGGCTCATTTCAGTTTCCACACAGTTATTTAGTGTTAGTTGAGATGCCTTGGGGTATCTTGTCTGGCCTTCAACTACCAGTTGAGAAGGACGTGAATACAAAAATAACTTCACTAAGTCCTGTGTTACAGGTGGTTATGGATATCTCGGATACCCTAGGGCATCTTAAATGTCTATATAACCCTACATCAGGACAGTCATACCAATTTCTAAAATTTTCATTGACCATACATTTGACAATTTATGAGATAAATCCCACTCCAGATGCCTTACAAAGGAAACATAAGGTCCTTTTATATTCAATGGAGAGCAATAGAAACCTCTGGAGGCATCGTAGAGAAAATAACTGTCTGGAGTTTCTATTTCTAGGCCTTGGCTGTAAAGATTACTAAATCAGAATTAGATGTGAGATATCTTAGTCAGACATACCTAAAGCCAGGTTAGATAAATATATATGCTCTGCGCAGAGGTGACCTTCAGTCAATATGATCTATACAGGAGGTATTTCCACTTCCCTGCATATTCTTACTCCCTTGTTTGTAGCTTCATTTTGTTGCATGGAAAAATCATGGAGCAAATCCTCTTCAAACACACTTTGGAGCACATGAAGAAGATAATGGCTGAGAACAATTTGTATGGATTTGTCAAGCATAAGTCTGACCAAACTGATTGCCTTCTAAGGCAAAAATACTGGATTTGTGCATTACAGGACAGAAGCAGATATCATTTGAAAAGTAAGATTTTCGACACAATCTTCTACAATATTTTTCTATCTAGTTACGCAATGAAATTCAACAAGGACAAAAGCAAAGTCCTGAACTAGGGAAAGAAGATTCCCTGGCCACGATACAATCCATGGAAAGATCATCTGGGCAGCTACTCTGTGGAAAAGGCTTTTGGGACCCTTGTGTGAGAGTGAGACAAATGTTGGCCATTAGCGTGGCCTGGCAGCTGAGATGGCCAACAGCATGCAGGGCTGTGTTAACAAGACCACAAGTAGCAGAACGAAGGAAGGGATTATCCCCCTGCTCAGCACTCATTGAACCACATCTAGAACACTGCAACTAGGGCCCCCCACTACAGGAAAGACATTGGTGAAGTGGATGGAGCAAGTTCAGCAGAGGGAGACCAGGAAGGTCAAGGCTGAAGCCGTGAGAAGAATCTGACGGAGGGGAACTGGTTCAGCTTGCAGAAGACACCACTGTATGGGGACCTAACAGCAGCTTCCCATTACCTATAGCGAAGCTACTGAGAAACAGATCTAGGACCTTCACAGAAGTGTACAGCAAGATGATGAGTTACAAAGGGCATAAATTTAGATGAAAGTCTCACACTAGATATGAGGAATTTTTTTTTTCTTTAATCATGAGGATAGTCAGGCAGTGGAATAAGTTGCACAGAGACACTGTACAGTACCCAGCCTTGGAGGTTTTCTAAATTTAACTGGATAAAGTCCTGAGAAACACTGTCAGATCTCACAGCTGACCTGCAGTGAGCAGGAGGTTGGACAACAGACATCCTGAGGTCCTTTCCTGCCTGTGATTCTATAGACTCCTATAGTATAGACTCCTAATGTATGTTTTTGAGATTTAATAGCCAAAAGATCTAAATATTATTATTTTGATCCTAAAGTAGATTAAATGAATCACATACCAAAATAGCTCCTTCCTACTTAGTAACTCCAAAGGAAACAAAGAACAACTGATTTACATGTAGAATATTCATTAAAAATATTTAAGGTCATGAAATATTAATTTATATGCAGAAAGATATAATTTGGTCAGCTGTCTTAATGTTTAGAAGTTATCTATGAAATGAAAGGTCAAAAAAATTGACTCAGTTTTTGGTTGGAGCGAACAAACACTGATCTGTTGTTCTCAATCTATTTAAAGTTCAGTTTCTGAAGGACTTTTGCTGTTTTACTAAAAACTGAAACTTACTTGAAATTAATAATTAGCAGCATATTATAAAGATTTTGTAAGAACAAAAGAAATAAGATTGCTGTTATGAAAGTTTTGCTTATATGATTTCAAATCATCACAAAATTATATAAATTACTAATATCTGTTTCACGATTTAGTAGAATGTTCAAAAAGACAAACAAAAATAAATGTAATTCTCATTTAAATGGACGAAGCTCTAATATTTTGCTTTCTTTACAGGTATGATTGTCAAACAATATACTTGACATAGAGGGCTATTGAATACATATATGATGCAGCATTGTGAATTCTTTTCTGCTGAGCCTTGCAAAATTAATAGATTGATAAAAAACATTTGCAGTGAAGTCCAAACACGTAAATGAAAGAATGTGGTTTCATGAGAAAAGATGCCATTTCAGACAAAAATGATTGGCATTTTCATTGTGAATAAAGCACTCATTGCAAGGAAGATTTCTGCTTAGAGGTGAGGAAGAACATAAGTTAAGTACCAGAATCATATAATTTATCTAGGGGAAAAGATGTATTATGTCATATGGTTCATCAGTCTGGTGATTCATAATTGCTCCTTGTCGTGTTTTCAACAGAGTTTTGCCTGATTTAGTTTTAAATGTTCTAGAGAAATAACTCTCTTTATTTCCCACAGGAGACTGTAGTGGCTGTGAGAGCTTATTGCAAAGAAGTTTTTATTAAGTTTAGCCTGATATTTGTTGTTTCTATAAATCACTGAGAGGTTTTTTTATTATTATTATTATCTTAATTGCCACTGTTTTCTCACTCAAGATGCTAAAACGTTGTTTCTTATTTATCCCAGATATATAACTTTGAAATAATTCCTCTGTAAGTGATTTCTCCAACCTTATGCACTTATCTTCCAAACTGTCTATACTTACCTGGTAATGAAATGATTGGAACTCCATATCTTTAGACCTGTCTGAACTGAATTGCTCAGAGAAAGAATCATATTTAAATAAACTAAAACAGTGTTTATAAGCTTTTTGTGTGATTCATTGGAAATTGATGGCTATTTCTTTTAGTTTCACTTTTCATTTTACTTATTACACAGCAACAAAAGAATATTTTTACAGGTTTGAAACAGTGGACAATTTATTGAAAGAAAATCTGTTAGGTGAAAACCAGTTCTGATGCTTCAGTGAAGAATGAAAAAGAAGTGTTAGTAGACAAGATACACAGCAAATAGTTGTGTGTGGATATTGTTATTAGGATTCATGAGCAATCGAAGCACTGATAGGTGGAGTTAGCTAAACATATAAGTAGCTCTATTTTAGTTTTATAACTTTAGGTTTTGAATATTATTTTGCATTAATAGGTTGCAATGGTCCCAGATATACCCAAACAGCTGTTCCTACATTTGTGTAATGTGTCAATTAAATCAATAGACCCACATGTGAACTTAGAGATCTACATGCATATATATCATTGTCAAATCTAAGTCTTTGCTGCATTTTTTCTGGAATGAACATTATTTATCTCCTGTCCTTCATCATATATGTGTTTTGGTTCTTTCTTTCTTTCTATCTTTTCTTTCTCCATTTTCTGTGTAGTATGAATGTTACTTGAATGCTTCCATTTAATCCTCTCCATTCTTTGCAATTCTCCTGAAACAAAATGTGAAATAGAACAATAGTTATAAAATCACTTCAATGAGAAACAGTAAACAAGGACAGTCTTGGAGCTGTTTTCATGGATCTAAAAATGAAAATGAAACCAGTGAACTTTTAAATGTCCTTTTGGCAAGCTTTGCTAGCATCAGTAATAGTGACCTCACACTTTTTTTCCTCTCTGTTTAGTGATTCCAGGTTTTTGATTAATACTTGATATAACATAGCCTGAAGGAAAACAGAGCAAAAAAATGAAACAGCTCAGTGATGCTTTGGAGGACACACTGGTGTTTGGGAAGACCTTAACTTTGGTTGCAATTATGAACAATCTGCCTGCTTGGAAGACCTGGAAGCAGGTATTTTGTTTTGTAAGCAAATGCTCCAGTTATTATGCTGTTATACCGCTGGAATGTCAATGACCATGTTATATTGTAAAACAGCATCATTTTTCCCCCCATACTGTCCTAAGATTAAGCATAATCTCTCACACCAACCCTCAATCCCTTCCATTACACAAGTCCATCTAATTAATTCTGCAGAGTTTTTCAAGAAATGGTTTCTCAGCTTTCAAATGTCTTTCTCACTAATAGACTTAGGGGAAACCCAAGCTCAATTCTTAGCTAACCCTGAATTGAGATTTGAAAACTGATTTTGCAAAAGTTGTTGAAAAAAAAAAATCGCAGAAAGAGTCACAAGCGGTGCCAGGAAACTGCCATGCTTTTGTCCTGCAGCATGCTCACTATGTACTGCCAACATATGCCTTATCTGCTGTCTTGAGGTACTCAAAATATAGGAAACAATCACGTTGAAACTTTTCTCTATACAGTTTGAGCCCTCATAAATATGCAAAGATATAAGTTTGCCTGGAACTGAGTTTAATTTAGTTTATATTAAAACAAGTAGTTTTACAGTACAGAGAAGGTAGTCTTAATTCTGAGTCACACAATACAGTTGGTGGGATTTCTTAATGAAAAAGCTATTAAACTCTATAAAAATGTGGACAAAAGGGAATTCTGAATGGAAGAAGCATTTTCTGCATTATACATATGTGAAACACTTTGGTTAATCTAATCTGCATAAGGTAAATGCATAGTGCATCTAGAGCTTATGAAAGAATTCTATAATATGTTTATGTATTTACATAACTGAACTCAAAATGTCAAGATTTGAACTAATTTTTTTTTTTCTTCTTTTTTCTTTTTTTTTTTTTTTTTCTGGAAGAAAATATTTTGTCATGAGTCACACACAATAACTTCAGTAAGAATTCAGGAGAATGAAAGAGAAAGAGATGGGACTGACCCCTCAAGGGTACCCAGAAGAAATGATCACTTGCCCGGGTTAGGCAACTACTTATTCAAGGATATATCCAGTAGAGAAAAATAACTACAATCAGGTTAGGCACAATCAGTCCCAGGAAGTCTCCTTAAACTGTGTCCCGGTCTAAGGGGAGGCCTCCAGTTCACAGAGCAGCTGCTGGGAGATGGCCACTCAAAGGGCACCTGGCTGTGGGTGTACAACATGGTCCAGAAGCTTCTCCATTCCTCTCAGCACCTCTTTTGTTGAGGACTTTGTCAATCAGCTGAGAATTCCACCCTTTGTGCCCTCCAGCTGGGAGGAGGTGAAGTTACCCTGTTCCTAGGTGGGGAGAATGTGACTTTCAGCACCATCCTTGGTGTGTATGTGGGCACAGGCACAGTGGGGCACAAAAAGTGCTAAAAGAGTCATCAACTGCCCCGTTGAAGGCTTTGGATCTCAGGGGGATGTGCAACTGCTACACTCGCACAATGAATTAATCAAATTTTAATGTTTTGATTAGACTGCCTATTTTACTGAGTCTAATTCATTTCACATAAGTGCTAAGAAATGCATATATTTATTTTTAATTACTGGTAAACACACATACGTTGTATCTTTGTGGTACAAGGTATATCTAAAAACCAAGAAACATTCCTGGGTCTTAAACTGTACTTCACAGTTCATATGTTTGTCTTCGCAATTGCTGTAAAATTCTTTAATGGATGTACTTTCTGGTAGAAAATAAAAGTATTGTAGATGTGATTATATTTATAAAATAATAAAAAGTAAATGAAAGCCTTATTATGTAGCAGAATGTTGTTGGAAACTCTAAAGGCAAACTGGACTGAAGTAAAAGATAGGCAGATTTTTAGAGGCACTTCAAACAAAACCTGTTATATCTCCAGGGCAAAACAAGGAAGTAGACTATGAATTGTGTATGCAGATAAGCAGAGACGGTGAAATGGCTGGAGAACTAATCATGTGGGATTTCAATTATCCTGATGCTGAAAGCAATGAGAACTGTAGAGTAGTAAAAAAAAAAAAAAATTCCCCCCCCTAAAACAGAATACATGAACACTCAAGTCTGCTGCTTCTGACTGCCAAAAATCAGCCAACTGACTTTAGCTGGAATCCAGAGAATCAGAACAATGTGATAAATGAGATAGAACGGTTGTCATCTCATACTGAACCAGTGGGGACCCATCCCTGTGGGGAAGCAGGCTCCAGTTTTGTCAGGACACTATCCTAATACCTCTAATTTTTGCCTAAGGCTTGCAAACAAAAGCTGTTAGACTTTGAATCAATATATCCCCAGAGTACAACACACTCTGTTCTATGCCACTATTAAACATTTTGATTGCTACACTGAGCAGTTCTTTTCCTCTGTGGAGAAAATCAGTAGTGGGCAATACTGCAACTGCCTCTATGGAGATTGTTTTGTGCCTCCAGGGATCACTATCAGAAAACAGTATATGTCTTATATGAATAAAAAAAAATAAAATACATTATTGTTTTAGAAGAAAAAAATATTAAAAAAATGCAATTTCCATTTATTTCTAAAAGAAAAAAATTAAGGTCTCTCCCACATTTCAGGTAGGGGTTGTGTGTCCGATAGCCTTTATCTGGTTTCAGGTCATATAAAGCACTGATAAATCCTATGGGTAAAATAGTGTTTTCTTGTAAAAATGACATGAAACAATCATGCAGGAAAAGAAATAACAGGCAAATCAAAACCAATTGCAAAGTTCTTACCAAACTTCTTGGGCCACATAACAAAAGTTTTCAAAGCCATCATAAATAATTCATATTAATTTGTGCATGATGTATTGTAAGAAATATTGAAAATGGCAGGAAATAATCATTCACAAAATTAGGGAAATTATGGGAAATCAGTTGCATACTCAGAATTTTAGTTTTTATCTGAAGAATTTTAAGAGTAACTTGAAAAAATGTTCTATAATACTTTCAAAGATTTTCAGTGCAAAATGTATTGATCATCATTAAATATCCATGGAATCATTCCTATTAAAGTCTTATTACAGTTTTTTAATTGTTCTTATTACATTCAGTTAAAATATCTGTTTATTTAAGGCAGATGGTAACTTTAGGCTTCTGTTTGTTTGTTTGTGTTTTTGTGAAGTTTCAGTGTATGTTCAAAACAAGGAAACTATGTATTTAAACAACTTCCTAACTGAAGTCGTAAGAAAAAATTACTGGATTTATGTGGCTATTTAATAGTGTACAATGAAATAAAACTGTCGATTTTATAATGAAACATAACCAAATGATTACATTTCAAAAGCTATACTGTCACTAAGAAGAGTTTACTTGATACTGATTTTTGTATATGGAGATACCTCATATAAAGAAACGCAGAAAATCACTGAGGCATCTCAGTAAAGCTGCCAGCTTGCCTGAGAGGAAAGAAATACCTGAGTGTGATAGGCAGGAGGCTCATTTGCTTATTTTTATAAGCTATCTTTTAAACAAACAAATAACAACAAACCAAAAACCACAAACCAAAACCAAAACCAAAACCAAACCAAACCAAACCAAACCAAACCAAACCAAACCAAAACAAAACAAAACAAAACAAAACAAAACAAACAACAACACCTGCCAGTAGACTGGAGCCTCATGACATCTTATATGTCTTAATGTATCCTCTTTCTGAAATGTTACTGAAAAAAACCAGAGAATAATTTAACTTAGAGAGAACATGTGGAGATTACGTGGTCCAAACACTGTTAAACCCACTTCGAAGGTGGATCTGACTTTGAATTTTGATGAGGTTGTTTATGATATTGTCCAGTTGATTTTTTTAATATCTCCGAAAACAGATTCTTCAAGCTTTTGAGTGACCCATTTCAGTGTTGGATTACTTTCTTTTGTGGGTCATGGTGGTTTGGGTTTGATTTTTTTTTCCTGATGTCAAATCAAAATTTTCTTTATTGCAACTTGTACTCATTGTCCTACCTCCTATAGCTGTGCTTGTCTGAGGATAGTCTGGCTCCTCCTACACTATACCAGCATACAATATATTTGAAGACAGCAATAAAATTATTCCTTAGCCTTATTTTATTAAGACTGAAGATGTCTAGATCTCTCAATTTTTTGTCATCTCTCATACTTAAGAATCTGAATGGTCACAGTCTATGATGTAGCTCTCTGCTTCTTATTTTCTGTTTTCACAAATAAAAAGAGTATTTTAACTAGTTATTGTAGTAGAGAAATATGTGCTAGATATAGAACAATGCAAAATCAAAATTGTATCTTATTTTTGTCTGTCATTTATGAAGTATAAGGACTTTTTTTGGCACTATTTTACATTTTTTGGCAGCACCATCAGTGACATGCAACTTTGCACTTCTGCATTATATATCAGAAGGATCAGATTTGTATTAGACACATCTCTGTGGCACAATTTAGACGATTTTGCAAGTATGTGCTGACATCTGGTGGATGAACCGAACACTCAAAGAAAGCCGTACTACTATTAACACATGCTAGTGTCCTGTTCATTCAAATAAAGTACTTGCAGTGTTTTCATAGAATAAGATCTGAGTTTTCTTTCAAACATGTATTGGAGAAAATAAATCCTGAGTAAAGATTTCGTTGACAAGATTTCTGTTTCTGTCATGCCATTTGGGAAGAACAGATTTCCAAACAAAGTCTAATTATTTTATGTTATTCTCTGTGGACAAATGCACCTTTTAAAACACATACAACAGCAAGTCAGACCATTTGGAGACATGACTATATTAATGTAGGTCTGGCTGGAAGTATATTACATAGCTTAGCACATCTCTAGTTCAAAAAAGCCCCATGTTATAGCATTTGCTGCCTGCTGGTCCGTGAGACTATGTTTAAGCAGTACCTGATCATGGAACAGATGCTGTTCAAGAATAAATGGGTGTGGTGATTGACAGCTCAATATGAGTCAGAAGTTTGTCCTGGCAACTAAGAGGTCAAACTGCATCCTGGGGTGCATCAAAGACAGTATAACCAGCTGGTTGAAAGAGATTGTTACACCTCTGTATTCAGCATTAGTTCAGCCTCACCTTGCATACTGTGTACAGTTGTGAGCACCACAATTTGAGAAGGATGTGAAGGTCCTTAACTGCATCCAGAGGAGAGCAACAAAGCTGGTGAAAGGTCTGGGATACATGTCATATGAGGGGTGACTAAGGACTTTGGGTTTGTCTAGTTTGGAGAAAAGGAGGCTGAGGGGTGACCACATTTCTCTCTACAGCTTCTTAAAGAGGGGACATGGGAAGAGAGGTGCTGATAGGATATGTGGAAATAGTTCAAAGCTGCATCAGGAAAGGTTTAGGCTGGACATTAGGAAGCATTAATTTAGCAAGAGGGTGGTCAAACACTGGAACAGGCTTACTAGAGAGGTGGTCAATGAACCAAGACCATCAGTAGCATTTGGACAATGTTCTTAAGAACATGCTTTGACTTTTGGTCAGCCTGAAGTGGTCAGGCAGTTGGACTAGATGATCATTTTATGTCCCTTACCACTGTAACATTCTATTCTATTCTATTCTATTCTATTCTATTCTATTCTATTCTATTCTATTCTATTCTATTCTATTCTATTCTATTCTATTCTATTCTATCCTATCCTATCCTATCCTATCCTATCCTATCCTATCCTATTCTAAATCCACTCAGAAATTAAATGGTGGTACTTGGAAGATGTAGGTCCTCTGCTCAACAGGGCTGGCAGGATAGCTTCAAATAGCACAGAAAAGGCTGAGGTATCCAGTGTCTTCTACAACTCAGTTTTTGTTAGGGTCAGTCCCTAAGTATCCATCTGAATAAAGAAAGACAAAGCAAAAAAAAAAAAATTGTCTAGTTCCAACTGCCCTGCCATGGACAAGGACACCTTCCACTAGACTAGGTTGCTCAAAACCTCATCCAGCTTGGCCTTAAACTCTTCCAGGTGTTAAGGAAGTTTCTTTACCCTAGGTTTCCTGAAGCTGAGACTCAAGCATGTATTCCAGAAATTCTTCTTAAAAAATTATTTGTAAGACACAGAATAAAGAACAGCTTGAGCTGGGTTCTTCCAGAAGAAGGACACCAAGCAAAGAGAGCCCTGGGCAATTTTACCCTTAGAAACTAAGCTTTCTACCCCTAGTGTGTCAGTTTGGGCCAGTTGTGAAGTTTGGGTCTCAGGTCTCCCTGTTCTTTATTGCATCTCTTAATTTTTATTAGGCAGGCCATTTTGTAATTCAGTGAGTAGCTGGATGTCAGTCCTGTCCTTCAGGTGCTATTTTGCACCTCCATATAGGAACAAAAGTAAGTCCTTGGCAATAACCAAAACATTCTTCTCTTTCTTGTCTGCTTTAGATGTGTTGTTCCATTCCTTTACTTATCTCTAGGGATGTAGCTCCTGTTGATGAAGTGACTGGAAGGCTGCCTGGTGCAAAAAGGACCTGGGTGTGTTGGTCAACAGCCACCTGAATATGAACTAGCAGTGTGCCTGGGTAGCCAAGAAGACCAACAGCATCTTGGTTTGTGTCAGAAATAGTGTGGTCAGCAGGACTAGGGAGGTGATTGTCCCCCTGTACTCAGCTCTGATGAGGCTGCACCTCAAATACTGTGTTCAGTTTTGGTTTCCTCACTACAAGAAAGACATTGAGGTGCTGTAGTGAGTTCAGAGAAGTGCAACAGGGCTGGTGAAGGGTCTAGAGAACAAGTCTTATGAGAAGGGGCTGAGGGAATTGGGGCTGTTTAGACTGGAGAAAAGGAGGCTGAGGGCAGACCTTGTTGTTGTCTACAGCTACCTGTAGAGTGGAGAGTGTTGGTCTCTTTTCCCAAGTAGCAAGTGATAGGGCAAGAGGGGAAGTATAGATTGGATATTATGAAAAATTTCTTCATGGAAGGGGTTGCCAGGCATTAGAACAGGCTGCCCAGTGAAGTGGTGCAGTCACAATCCCTGGAGGTGTTTAAAAAATGCGTAGCTATGTTTCTTAGGAACATGGTTTGGAGGTGGACTTGGCAGTGCTAGGTTAACTGTTGGACTCGGTTGTCTTACAGCTCTTTTCAAACCAAAACAATGTTATGATTCTGTGATCAAAAGCTCCCGTGTTTTCCAGCTTGACCTGACGCTGGGGCCCTTCTAGGCAGAGAGTTCGAAAGTTCACAGTTTGCGGCCCAAGGAAACTTAGTTACTCATGCTAAGCAAGATATGCTAAATTGTATATAAGGAGTTTCTAAACAAGTTCTGTAAGAAGCAGCATACTAAACAGTTCAATAAGCTAAGGCAGTCTATTTCCTAACACAGGGATGTGGCACCCACAGCTTTTCTGGGCAACCGTTTCTAGTGCCTCACCACTGTCATGGTGAAGAATTTCTCATTATATCTAATCTAAATCAACCTTCTTTCAGATTAAAGCCATTACTTCTTGTCCTAGCACTGCATGCCCTTATAAAAAGTCCGTCTCCGGCTTTCCTGTAGATCCCCTTTACATACGTGAAGGTTGCTAAAAGGTCTTCCCAGAGAATTCTCCAGGCTGAACAATCCCAACTCTCCCAGACTCTTCACAGGAGAGGTGCTCCCTGCACCTAGGACAGAATAATCCAAAACAGCAATACAGGCTAGGGTCCAATCCAATAGGGTGTAGATTTTAAAAAAAGACCTCAGGATCCTGATGGGCAGCAAGTAGAACATGAGTCAACAGTGCATTCCATATATTCTCAGCAGCATCACTAAGCATATAGTACTTACTAAGACTTAAGGCTGTCCCAGTAATTTATGGGCTCAGGATATGTCAATAGACACAGACCAAAAGCTTCAGAAATAAACAATTTATCTCTAAATCATAGTACAGTAACAAATACAGATCAGTAGTACAATTATCCAGGTCAAAACAAGAGAAATCCACTAATACTGGGCTAAACACAGCATCTGGACATGCACAGACTTACGTGATCATGGCTATCAGGCAAACAGACAGGAAGCAGGGCATAACTTCTTCTCCAGAAGAGCAACTTGGACCAACCAATGGGATCAGGGAATTCTGAATTCCCTGATCAGACTGCCCCTTTTATTGTTGAGTCACTGAAGCATTATCTGGATTTCTTAACCAAATATCACAGCTTGCCTCTGCTCCCTCTATGTGCCAGATCTGTCCTCAGTGTGAACTGAGAACAGAAATACCATATAAAGCAATTGTAGCCTCACATTCCTTTGTGTGCATATACTGGAAATAATCTATATGGCAGTACATGCCTTATGCCTCCTTTGGTGTGCATGGGACCTGGAAATACCATATAAGGCAATAGTAGACTTACATATACCCAGCAAGTCAAGAGATCTACTTCAGCTTTTGTTAGGCCATGCCTGGAACGCTGTGCCTAGTTTTGGTCTCACATAGTTCAAGAAAGACAATGAAGAAATTGAGATGGTTCATGAGGAGGGTCACCATGAGAATTAGAAGTCTGAAAAACTTTATATTTGAAGAAAAGTTGAAGGATTTAGGTAACTGGCTTTGAAATGTTAAAGTAGAAGGCTGAAGGGGATCTTATCACAGTAAAAAGTAGCTAAGTAGCTATAAAGAAAATGGAGGTGATATTTTCACAAGGATGAACAGTGAAAGGACCAGAAGCAATGAACAACAGTTTTTTAGGGGAAACAGGTCTGAACATGAGAAAAAAAATTCTTCACCATCACAACAACATTAGAATAGATTGCTAAGAGACATGGTGGAATCTTTCTTGCAGGAAATACTCTATATCTATCTATAATATTTTTTTTTTCCTTTTTTTTTTTTTTTAATAAATCTGTCTGCATCTCTGTAGGTGATCTCTTTTAAAAACAAAACAAAACAAAACAAAATAAAAAACCCTACATTTTCCATATTGTTCAGAAACATTTGAATACATTTGATATGTAGAATAGCACAATAAAGTCGCAGATGGATGGTAAAAAGTCAGAATTAACTTATGACACCTATATTTAATTTGGTTTAATTATTTTTTTTTCTTCTTAATAAAACTTAACAAAACTAAATTATTTTTAAATAAAAAAGAAAGGAGTTTAGACAAGTAATTAAAAAAAAAATTATGAGGTATACTATCATGACCACATTAGAAGAAGTTAATTAAAGTTCTATTTAGATAGTATTGAAAACCTACTATAGAGCCACAAGGTCAGATTTGAACACAGAAAAGATATTATTGAGCAAGTAAATACTACTTACAAGTATGTTAAGAAAGAAAAAAATTATGTTCCTAGTTGTATGCTGAGAATGTTAATTATATTACATTTATCAATAAAGCTGTGGATATTTTGGTGTCTTGGTTTTGTTAAAAACAAGTTTCTCCTTTAGTGAATTTGCCTGTCAGCTAAAGTTTTCATATTAGCCACATTTTTTCTGAAAAGCTAGATACACGTTTTGGTAGACATAGCAATGGTATGCAAGGTCATTTATAAGAATTGATAAGAATGGATGTACATCTCGAGAGAGGGGCAGTGAGAAACAGGTGGCCAGAAACTGACCAATGGAATATAACATACCATTCACGTGAATACTTCATATAAAAGTGGGAGATCATGAGGATCTTGTCCCCCTTTTCATTATGGCCGACATTAGGAGAGGACCTTGCTAGTTGTCCCTGTGAACTGAGGCCTAGTGACAGGCTGAATCCAGTTCCGGTTGGCTGCAGTGTCCAGTCCAGAACTTCAGGTGCTGGACCCTCATCTGCCAGAGCAGTTGCTGGGACTTTCAAGATTCGTTTTGTATATTTTGTATTATTTTCTCTATTCTTATTGGTAGCATTAGTAAAACATTTTTAATTTTTCCAGCTTTCTTCTCTCTGTCCTTTTTTTCCTCCCAATCACCTGTCCTTAGTGGGAGGGGGGGAAGAGGGAAAAGCGGGGAAAGCAGGGGGAAGAGGGGTTTAACAATATATCTGCCACAGTTTTATTGTCACCCTACAATCAAACCTTGACATTTGGCCCATAAACTCATTAATCAAAGATTTTTTGATCAGTATTCAAAAAATTATGGAAATTACATTTCTTTTTAGATTTAGTTTGGAAATTAAGGAGAAAAACATAGAGCAGTTGATCTTATAAAACATCCTTGAATTGAAGTAGGAGTTGATTTGCTTTAAATTATACCATGAGTGTATATTTCCTGCACTTTCTACTGCCATTCTGAAATTTCTTCAATTATTACTGCAAGCTTCAGGGTGGGTTTCATACTCTGTGTGAGGCAAGGAAGCTGAAGATACTGTGTTCAAGAGCTATTCAAGGCTGCCTGTTGCCTGTGCTTCTACTATGGCTTCTTACCTTCTCAAAAAACTTGAAAGGTCATACAAGATTGTCCATGCTTCCAGTGTGTCATGTGGACAGCTTCCACATTTCTTTGAATAAGTACTTCAGCTAAGGGAAGCATAAATGTAGATTCAATTTCAACATTCAGCATATCTGAACTGATCTGATCTGATCTGGTGACATTCCTCACCATCGTGGAAGAGTAATAGATACCACTGAACATGAGTCATCTCATCCTAGGAAGGCAATTCTGCCCTTCTACTAGAGAGGTGATGCTGACCCTCTGTTCTGGTGAGATCCCACCTGGACAACTATGACCGGCTCTGGAGCCCTCAGTACAGGAAAGACATGGACCTGTTGATGGGAGTCCAGAGGAGGGCCACCAAGATGATCAGAGGAATGGAACACCTTTCCTATGAGGACAGTCTGAGACAGCTGGGCTTGTTCAGCCTGGAGGAGAGAAGGCTGCAGGGAGACCTTATTGTGACCTTTTAGTATAAAAAAAAGGCTTATAAGAAAGATTATAGGCTTTTTACAAAGGCCTATAATGACAGGACAAGGGGTAATGGTTTTAAACTAAAGGAAAGGAGATTTAGGCTAAACATGAGGAAGAAATTTTTTATAATGAGGGTGGTAAAACACTAGAACAGGTTGCCCAGAGAGGTGGTAGATGCTCCATCCCTGGAAACGTGCAAGGTCAGGATGGATGAGGCTCCTAGCAACCTGATCAAGTTGAAGATGTCCCTGATCATTGCAGGGGGCTTGGACTAGATGACCCTTGAAGGTCCCTTCCAACTCAAACTATCCTATGATCCTATGATGTTTCTATCATAAAATGAACATTTGTGTTTGGGCAACCGAATGGTACTCTGAAAGTGACTATTTTTCATCCCAGAAATAAAGGAGGCACAGAGTGGCTAAGTAAGACTCAGATCTGCAGTAGACACTTCAAAAATCAGATGAATGCATGGTGAGATGGATCATGAACTGGCTGGATGTCAGAGCTCAGAGGATTGTGATTCATGGTGCAGAATCTGGTTGGAGGCCTGTAGTTAGTGAGGCTCCCCAGGTGTCAGTATTAGGTCCAGTCCTGTTCAATCTGTTCATCAGTGACCTAGATGAAGAGACTGATTGCACCCTTAGCAAGTTTGCTGATCATACCAAACTAGGAGGAAGAGTTGACACACAAGAAGCCTGTGTTGCCATTCAGCAAGACCTGGACTGACTGGAGAACTTGGCAGAAAAGACCCTGATGAAACTCAACAAGGGCAAGTTATCGTGGGAGACTAATTTAGGGTTCTGCTTACTGCAGAACAATGTTTAGATTTCTCAAAGAGAAGTGCGACTTACAAGATTTCGGTGGCAGGTTCACTCTATTATTTACTGCATGGGGGAAATACGCCAAACTGAATGCTGCTGACCTTCTCTCCAGGCGCCTGTACCCATTCACAAAGCAAGCTTTCAGGCGTTTTCCCTCCCTTGATAACTGTTCACTCTGGAGTCTGTATTTTAGAGCTCCAAAAGCAAACTTTCAGGGGAGGCCTGATAACTGTACTCAGAGTAGACTTTCAGAAAACAAAATTCTTAGAAAAAAAAAGATTTATTGCAGTAGAATAGCAGGAGAACTGATTCAAGCTGGGTACCTGCACAGAGGTCAAACCCGAGCATAGAAAAACACAGACTTTTGTATCTTTACAGACCATTCATATTGTGATTCAGTCCAATAGCAATATCTCACTTTGGGATCTTCTTGCTTCTCTTTAGATCTTTTTCACTGATCTCATATGTGCCTTTGTTTTGTTTAGCTGCAGACATTGCTAATGGTCCATGGTCTTGCAGGTGCTGTTTTGTCTGAAAAAAATTCTTTTCTTCTCAGCAAAGTACAAAACAGGCTCTATTCTATAGATGTCTGTAAAATCTGCACGTTAGCCTTGAAATCGTTATTTTTCCCCAGTCACTTCCATTCTTACCAGTAAAGTGGAAACTAGGCCTTATCTTGCAAGTGTTCAGTAAATTTTGTAGTTGCTTTCAGTAAAAATAAGCAGAACTTCACAGCTTAAGAGTTTTGGCAAATCCAGCTTACTAAGTAATATGAAGCAGAGAGTGTATTAAAAACCATACAACTTTATATTTCTAGATGATTAATTATATTTAGTATGCATTTACTTAAGCTAAATCATTTATATGAAACTTAAATTGGGTTAATCCACTGACCTGTGAGTAGTAAAACCAGTGTCATACAGTCAGCTTATTTAGCAGAGAGAGCTCAAAGTAGGCTCACCTAGGCTGTCATATTTATAAAATAAAGTGGTTGACTCATAGTCAACTTGCATACAGTGGGAAAAATATGCACGAGACTCCCTGTGCCCACAACTTATCTGTGTTTAGTTGCTGTTCTGCTTTCTTGTGGGTTTTCTAAAAGGAGTTCTTGGCCTGGCTGCAGCTCAGGCCTTTACCCGCCTCTGAAGCCTGAACCAAATTGCTGCTGGTTTGGCTGGGGGAGTCAAGTGCACCCACCACACAAGTGTAGGGTCCTGCACCTGGGGAGGAATAACCCCAGGCACCAGTATATGCTAGGGTTGAACCTACTGGAAAGCAGCATTGAGGAGAAGGACCTGGGAGTTGTGGTCAATAACAGGTTGACAATGAATCAACAATGTGCCCTGGTGACCAAGAATGCCAATGGTATCCTGGATTGCACTGAGGAGAATGTGACCAGCAGATTGAGGGAGGCTATCCTCCCCCTCTACTCTGCCCTGGTGAGGCCGTATCTGGAGTACTGTATCTAGTTCTGGGCTCCCCAGTTTAAGAAGGACAAAGAATTACTGGAGGGAGTCCAGTGACGGCTACAAAGATGATTAGGGACCTAGACCACCTTTCTTACGAAGACAAACTGAGAGAGATGGGTCTGTTCAGCCTGAAGAAGAGAAGGCTGAGAGAGGATCTTATCAGTGCTTACAAATATCTGAAGGGTGGGTGTCAAGAGGATGGGACCAGACTCCTTTCACTGGTGTTCAATGATAGGATGACGGTCAACGAGCACAGACTGAAGCATAGAAGGTTCCATCTAAACATGAGGAGAAACTTCTTTACTTTGAGAGTGACAGAGCACTGGAACAGGTTACCCAGAGAAGCTGTAGAGTCTCCTTCTCTGGAGACATTCAAAACCCTCCTGGACACAGTCCTGTGCAATCTACAGTAGGTGAACCTGCTTTAGCAGGTGGGTTGGACTAGGTCATCTCCAGAGGTCCCTTCCAAACCTAACCATTCTGTGATTCTGTGAAAAGGCTTCTACCCATACTGCCTCATGCAATGATCAGGTATTCACAGATCAGAAAGAGCAATAAGCAGGTTACAGCATTTCTGGATAGGCAGCACATTTCTGAACTTCAGAATATCTGTCTAACATGTGAAAAACAAGCAGGACTACTGCTGACTACCATTGATGTGACTTAAAATCATGCATTTCATGTTATTGTATTTTAAGCACTTATGGGTCTACCTCACTGGGCTGCATGGACTTGTGTATGTCCAGTTTGTTTAAATATTTCCCTACTTGGTCTTCCTCCATCAAAGATGTGCCTTCCTTGTACCAGACTTTCCTACTGGTCTCAGTTGCTTGCAGCACCTGAGAATCATAGAATCATCTTGGTTGGAAGAGGCCTTTAAGATCACAGAGTCCAACCATAACATGACTCTAGCACTAAACCTTGTCCCTGAGAACCAAAGAAACCATGTCCCTAAGGTCAAATCTTACCAGTAGTGATGGAGGAAAAGAGGACATTGAGTATAGCTCTTATCACTAGCCCAACAAACCAGATCAAGTGCTAAGAAAAGGTGTGGTATATACCCTAAAAGGAAATTCCAGTGCAATCTCACAGACAACACTGACAACTGATTAATGTACTTTCATGTGCTTTCAACCCTACTGAAAATGGCAATCATGCCACTTCCCTTGATGAGGCTCAATACTCCTTTTCTCTGCTTTTTACTAAGGATGTAGCTTCAAAATGTACATAATGGCTTCAACACAGGAAATATCCATTCCCTGCTCTTATTCCCTGGCTTATGGTCCAGTTCTAAACTGAATCAGAAGCACTTGTAAAAATAGGGGAGGTCAGTAAAAAGGTATTAGTGTCACCAGAGGGTCTTGGAGGAATTTGTTGCCACTCTGAAGAAATCAGGACATTGCACTATTTCTCCACACTGAGCAGGTTCCACATATAGGTACAGTAGAAGAATGATAGATCAGCACCAGAGAGTGGAGTCTGAGAGCAATGTTCTGTAGCTCAGTAAATACAGTCATGCCATTGGTAGTATCAAGCCATGGGCTTCGTACTGTGTTTGCATAGCCTTGGGACTGAGGTTTGTCAGTCTGACTTTTTAAATGTTTTAAATCCATAGACATATATCCTCTGGACTCAGTCAAACTAATCATTTGAAAAAAATCTATCGACAATTTGCTAGTATTTATTGCCAAATCACAACATATTTAGAGAATTGTGACATTTATTCTATTTATTTTATTTATTTTGCATGTAATTTTACCATTATTGGGAAACTCAGCAGTAGATGGTCTTAACTCCATGTGTCTTTTTCTCTCCAACTTTGATAAAGGAATTATTTCAAGCCAAAAGTTTAATGACATATGTTTTCAAACTAGCTTGATAAAGGTTTAGTGGTTAGAAAAAAATGTTTAAATCACACCATAAATTCCTTCAACTCTCTCATCTGACCTCAGTTTTCACATCTATTCCATGCATAATGACTTTGTACTCTACAACTATGTAAATAACTTAAACAGTCAGGCAGGCAATGCTTTCAGGTCTGAAATGCATTTGTCTCTGTTTCTGTGCTTTTAGAGCATAGTCTGGAAAAATTTTGACCTGAGCCAACTAGCAAGCTCTTAAGTAATTCCTGGATATGTTTTAGGAAGTCGAATATTCCAACTACTCTGTCTAAATGTCAGGCAGCAGTTTGCATGAAGCCACTCTCTTTCTGTGGCTGAAAGCATTTACTAATAGATGTGGGTCATTCCATTTAACCCTGTGCTCAGGAAGGTTTCTGAATTCTGTTTAATTTACTGCTATTGACATAGCTTTAGCTTCTGAGATTGAAGATTTTCTTTTATCATGTTCTTCTAGTGACATCCGAACTATAGATTGGTATACATTGGATAGCTTGACAAATTCGAAAGAACAGCTTTTTAGTTTCTAGTGTCAATTGTTACCCTTTTTAGGAAAATCTGTTTTAGCTATGTGGAAACTTATAAGCACACTAAAATCATAAAAGGGTTTGCAGATATTTTTAACTTAATTTCTTCAGATACCTTTCATGAGACAATAACCTCTTTTGAAAGAGAATCTTCCATCTGAGGATTTTAAGGTATTGCTAAAACATCAATAAATGTGTCAGGGAAACTTTGTAACATATCAGTGAGCCAGGGAAGACTGAGAGCTGGATTTATCATTTATTATTTGTGCAACTACATATCAGTACACAGCTCTGTGAAGCAGAATAGCAGTGTCAAACAAAACTCTTGTAGCCTCCCTGAAGAGGCATCTCATCATCATTTGATGAGAGCAGGTTAGTAAAGAGTAATTAATCTACTTGTCAAACATCGGTGAACGTAGCTCCCATTAGTACTAGACTCCAAACTGCTATTTTCTCCCTATTAAAGAGCTTTAGTCCCCATTATTCATATGTCCAAGTTCTGCATTGAAGATGAGGTGTCTAATCCTTCATAGCAACCACAGTTCCTTTATGGCATCATTTCCCAAAGCTGTTTGGCTCTGTACTCCTTCCTGATGAACAGACTCTACTATTGAAAATCTCTCAGTTCCAGGTAGAAAAAGGAGATAGACAAGACACTCAGGCCAGTAAGAGATTCCCAGAAGAACCAGGGGAATGAGGCAGATTTCACCCTTGTACAGGCAGAAGGTTTGGGTCAGACACGAATGCAGCCATAAGATGGTGTGGACCAGGTCCTCAGCACAGTTCACTTTATTAAGTACCTGCTATAGGATGGCCACTACCAAAAACAGCCTCAGAGAAACCACTGGACAACTTGGCTCAAACCCCTTTCTGAACATCTCTCACTTGCTAAAAGAATATTTTTATTATGGAGAGTGGATAAACAGAAGTATATCACTACACAAAAGAAGTACAAGCAATTTCATCTCTGTCATTTTCCTTCACCATGTTTAAAGAGTTCTCCAGTGCTGTATGACTACTGACCAGCCCTCCTTCTCATATGTTATATTTATTTTGATTATCCAGCCTTTGGTTTGCAGCATAGTGTTTTGATTATATTTGGTTCTTGCCTTCTTTTCTAGGCTGGCTATCATTCTAAGCCTTCCTATTTGTTTAAAATATAGGAACATATTTTCAACAGTCTTTATGCCTTGGTGAATAAACAGATTTTTAGATTATTTATTCAGATCTATAGTCATATTATCATTATCTACTGCATGGTTGAACAAAGTTAGGTTATTGCTTTTCCTATTACCTTAAATTGCAGTATAGAATTAAAAAAAAAAAAATCCTCAAAATATTTGAACTAGTTACAATGCAGAAACTGTTATAGCCACAAGAGAGAGCTCTTGTAAAAACATACAACTGCTTGAGAAATAAGTACATTTCGCACTTTAACAAGGAAAATAGTTTTAGTAATTAGTGTTGACTTTAATTATTGTATTTCAGCAGATTAAACACTGATGTAAATTAGCATGGTATTCCCAATTCCATTTATGTTCACCTTTTTATTTGTTTTTAATTAAAAGCAGGAACTAGTAAATAACATGTATGTAGCTACATTCCTTTTGACATGACAACAAAGTACTTTTACGCAATAATATTTTCTCTAACATTTCATTCCTCACTCTTCACTTGCACGGTACAATGATCCTTAGAGATAAAATATGTCAATTCAATATGAAAATGCAGCTCCACGCTCAATAATGTATTTGCTTTATAGAAAAGGGTTTATATTAGATAAAATGTTCCTCATACCCTTCGTGGGTTAAATTGTACCTTTTTGGGTGCTTAAACACAGGCTACACCTTTGAGATCTTAGAAGGACCTACCTCTCCATAATGTTCTAGCAGAAGATGCTTTGTATAATGCAGAATAGAACATGATACATATAATCATGTAACCAAATGGAATTCTGCAATTTAGCAGTAATTATATCTTTGTGACACATATCCTACCTTGTTCAAAACCAAACTGAACTTTGTAGAGAGAGCACAGAATCACAGGGGAGCTAGATCTTTCTTCTTGGTTTGAGCTACCTAGATTTGTTGAAGATCAAAGTACAATGCTGCCCTAGTTTGTGTCTGTGACTGAACCAGTATAAATGAGTATCTGTCTCTGCCACATCTCGTCCTTATAAAATCCATTCAGATCCAAAGGAGTGAAGCTACTTTTGTTAATTTTTTTCCCAGAGAACTGTTTCCCTGACTAGAGGGCTTGGACAGTGGTTATGTTTAGCCCCTTGAAGTCCAATTTGTGTTTATGAAGCAGAAAACTGCATCACTTGGAGAATGTGGTCTTTTATGTTTGCAACCATTTTCCACCACTTTTGACGGCATACTTTATTCTACTCTCATGAAAATTAATGGCAAAGCTCTGTTTATTTCAGTCACTGTGGGATCTGGCCATTAATATGTTAATTTCTTATCTTTCCTTCCAAATTCTACCATCCGCTTTTTCTATTTTTTCTGATTTGAATAAAAAATGTGGTTTACAGACATATTTTCAGTTACTAATGCTATGAGTTTCCTTACACGGGAATGTCTTCAGCTAAACTTTCCAGATGGTATCCAAGATTCAGTCATCTTTTCTTTAGATTCCTCATTTTGAAGTTGCTACTGCATGATAAATATTGAATTAGAATAACAACCTTTCTCAGGTACCAAAATAGCTCACTCTTCTGATCTCATTATTTTCTTCCATTCTTCCTCTAAATCTAATAGCTTTCTGTCCCTGAATTGCAGTGCTTAAAATATCTATGACTCATTAGTTGTAAAAAAATTGTCTTTTTATTCATTAGTAGTAGAGCTTTTTATTGAATGTCCCAGCAGTGGCCCAAGACAATTTAGGTAAAAACCATTATTTCTTCTGTCTAGACAGGAATTAATTTGTAGTTTTGCCCTTTTGCACGGGAATGATGGAGAATTGTTGTCATTTGATGCAATACACAAAAGACTTTTGCACTTTTAATCTACAGATCAGATATTGTCAACATTCCCTTTATGACCAAGGTGGCCACAATTCAGCCAAGGACTCAAACAGATGTTTTTCCTTAATGATGTATAATAATTTCACAGCAATTATGAATGCATTTAAAGTTACATTTGTGTTCCATACATTGACTTCTGAGGGCTTTATTATTTGAATCAAAAGACTTTTCTTATATTTTTCTTTCTTTTAAATAAAACATCACCTGACTTCACGTTTCCTAATAGAGATATCACACTAAATACAGATCACTAAATTCTGAGTCTAGAAATAAAGCCCTTCGCTTCATAACTGATGTTGAATAACAGTTGGAATCACAGGACCAGAAAAGACTGCATGGCTTATGATATTCAGTAACTACAGACATCAATAAAGTAGATGTTTAATTAGACGTAGAACATGTATAAATTCCAAAACACAGGTACATCACCGAACACATTATCAAACACAAACACCAGACCATATGATCTATTGACTTCAAACTTCCAGTGTCTAGACAATGCAGAAGGTATTGTCCATCTAAATCCATGTCCAGACAGCTTAAAATTGTCCATATTTCAAAGATACTGAGAATCTGCTGCTGACACTAAAGCCAAAAGTTACTAGATACTCAATGTACCTGTCATCAAAGCTGCATATTTTTTTTGCCACCGTATGCTTTTACTGTTCATTAACTGTCATCTCCTTCTCAGATATTTTGGTCATATATGGACTGTTTTTATCATTTGGAGCTTTATCTTTATGATATATTCTTATACGGGATTAATGAAAAAAAAAAAAAGAAAGATAAAGTTATTTTCATTTGGGTTTCAGTTATGGAAACAACCTCCCTTCTTCAGAAATGCAATTGCACATTTGCTTGAAGTCTCCTAAAAGAAGTATAAGCCCTCTATAGATCACATACTGAGTCTTAAAAATCTTTGAAGTCAGGCTAAACCATGGTAACTGCTAAAATTTATGCTGAAAATGATGAGTTACAGAATGTCTAGTTTATTTTTCTGGTCACTTACTCTGTGTCTGGTTTCAAGGTTTTTTTCAGTTCTAGCAGCTTTTCAGAACACTGAGTATCAGTCAGTCATGATACTTCTTACCTACAAAATGTGTGAAAACATACGTGTAGTAGTGCTGAATAACAGCAGTGGATTTTGTTGGCAAATCCTGGCTACAGCTGCATCCTGGTATTTCCATCCTCAACAAGTGCGTCTGTGTTAGGCTGTTTTCAGGGGTAAATATGCCTTGCACCTGTTATCTGTACTCCTACAGTAAGTGTTTGAGCACAACAGTGCTCAACTCAAGCACAACTCAAGCAATTTCCCTCCTGGTGGAGTCATGTTTGAAGTCACTTCTGGGGCACATCTAGGGCGTATCGCCAGCAATGTAAATGCAAGGTCCTCCAGAGCTTAGCTCTTTTGAATGTATCAGTCATTCCTGGGATTGATACAACTGTCACAGACGGCATCCATGGAAAGCATGCCACATGGACATATATATCATCCTAGAACTATAATTTACGATATCACGTCAAGTACTGGTCCTTCCCACTTGGTAATGTAGCAGTTGGTTATGTAAGTGTAGTAAAAGAGAAGCCAAGTAATACACTGAGAGGTAAGGAGTAGATAACCTCTTAATCCTGTTTGGAAACCAAAAGAATCACCAAAGTATTAGATATGAAGAACATTATAAATAACAAATAAGAGCCTTTAAAGGAAGTATATCTTAGGTCATGTGAAGCAATCCTTGCTTCTAAATATCATGGTTGAAGAGCTACTCAGTAATTTTAGCCATTTTATAGTGAGTACTGTCTTTGTAATAGTTGGTAGTAATTTATGAGCAATGTACATCCACAAATTCTGTACTAAAAAAAGATCACCTTCCTTTGTGTTTTTCATTCATATGAATCATGATTTTTAACACTTATTTTGCTAGACTAAACTAGACGTAGATTTTTACTCTCATATTGTAAAATAGATTCTCCATTCATCTTCACATCTTCCAGTTCAAACTTGTGCTTCTTGACCACAGGTGACCAGAATTGGATGCAACTACATGTAGACTAACGATGCCATCTACAAAGATACACTAGAATTTCAATTTTTCAGTTTTTGTTGTTGTTTGGGTTTTTTTGTTGTTGTTGTTTTAATCTGAAGTTCTAGAACTTCACTGAGAAAACTGCCCTAGTTTACAGATATCTTATGTACTTGAAATTGCATCACAATTTATATTATATCAATTTTCAGTGTAATTTCTTTCTTCCAGAGTCATGATATGATCTCCGCACTATTGATCAAACTCTTCAACCTTATGTTTTTACATGGATTTCATTACTTATGCCTGGAAACAGACAATTATGAAAATATTAAATATTTATTGCAAGTCCAAACCTAAGGAACAATGCAATCTCACTTTCATTTCAGTAACCTGTATTTAATACCTACCAAAAGTCTCTTTATTAATTTTGTAATTCTTTTATGAACCCATGGAAAATCTCCAAATTGACTAATATTTGTAAAAATATTATATACTGTTATATATAATTTTTTTTGTATTAACCTTATCTCATATAAGGTGTCTCTTTGACTCTCTCAAAAAAAATTCATGACTTTTAAAATAAAGTAACAGACTTGCACTTGTCTCAATCTGCCTTTTTTTTTCCTTAAGGTTTTTTTTTCTATTCTTCTATTATATTGCTGGGGTCTGCTAATGTGTTATTTAATGTTAGTTTTATTAGTAGTCTGGACACAGATTTTTCATTATTTAATGTTAGTTTCATTAGTAGTCTGGACACAGATTTTTCAGACAGCCAACACAATCATTACAAGCAGTCCAAACTTCATTCACAGCTCAACTATGATACTCTAATACCCTTTTCTCATGGTATTTAGATTACTTTACCATTGGTAAAGTAATCCTTATTGAAAAACATCCTTATTGAAAACAGAAGCAAAATATGTATTTAGTATGTTGGCAACACCTATACAATTATCACAGTATCACAGTATGTTTGGGATTGGAAGGGACCTCAAAAGATCATCTAGTCCAACCCCCCTGCTGGAGCAGGAACGCCTAGGTGAGGTCGCACAGGAACATGTCCAGGTGGGTTTTGAATGTCTCCAGAGAAGGAGACTCCACAACCTCCCTGGGCAGTCTGTTCCAGTGCTCTGAATTCCTACCTGTATATTTCCCTCCATAGACTCTGGTACATTTATCTTTTCATCCTCTTTCTGTATATGTCTGTGGAGAATCTTTCTACTCTATTTTCTATTATCTACTCTATTTTTTTTAATTCTTCCTTCAAATTTTGCTTTTTGAACTTCTGAAATACAGCTGTCCTATCATAGACTTGAGGAGTCAAAGAACCACAGAACGGTTGAGGTTGGAAGAGACCTCTGGAAGTCACCTGGTCCAACCACTCTGCTCAAGCAGGGACACTTAGACCCAGATGTCAATGACAAAGTCCAGGTGGCTTTTGAGTATCTCCAAGGATGGAGACTCCACAACCTTACTGGGCAACTTGTGTCAGTGCTTGGTCACCCTCACAATAAAATAGTGTTTCCTGACGTTCAGCGGGTACTTCCCATGTTTCAGTTTGTTATCTCACTGCAGACGACTGGACAGGGCCTGGCCCCATCTTCTTTACATCCTTCCTTCAGGTATTTATGTACATTGATAAGATCCTCCTAAGGTGGAGGCTCTGCATATCTCTAGGATTTACTTATGTCTAAGATGAGCAGTCCCATCTCACTGCCTTTCCTCATAGGAGAGATGGTTGAGTCCCTTCATCATCTTCATGGCCTTTCACTGGAGTCTCTCCATTATGACCAGTTCTGCACTGTACTGGGAATCCCAGAACCGAACAGAGTACTTCAGGTACTCTATATAACCTCTGTCATTTATCTTTTCATCACAGATTATCTATTTTAATCTATTTTTGAATTGTTTATTCCTCCTAGTAATCCTGTAAACAGTAAATTCTGTACACATTTAGTGATCTCCCCAAAGACTCTTATACATACTAATAAAGTATGTAAAGTTAAATGCATCTTGAAACCCCAAACAACATATTACAAGGAGGTCCCAGGTACAAATTTTTTTCCTACTGGGTTGGCTGAGAATGGATATAATTCCTGACTCTGAATGAACCCTGCAAAAGCTTGGATGCAGACTGACTTGTAAATGCAGTTGTTTTGTAAACTATTGGGCACCCATGACATAATTTTTTTTCTAGTGGTTGGATATTAGCTCTTTCATTTAACTTACTAATGATTAAAAACATGAACCAAACCTCAGACCAGTTTCTGACTGTTAGCTTGTTCATTAAACTGTAAATTAACAATTATTTAGTATAGCACATATTGGAGTGACTGAAATGTTTTATGAGACTCAAGCTTTGATATTTCCACAGTTTTCATTAGGAGAAAAATTCTCTGGACTCTAATTCTCTAATTTGGAAAGTTTCCTGGATTTTTCAGCTTCTGTTTCCCACTACTCAGTTTTATACTATTATTCTCAGACTAATCTTGAACCACCTTGCTAAAAGCTCTAGCATACACATCATTAATCTGCAGTATACAAATATGATAATTCAGTGTTTTTTTCTGATGGCTAATGATTATTCTCTTGATCAGCACATTGGGGAATGAACTGGATACCTCTAAACCTAAAACATGAATTTTCTGATCCCAATAGTGAAGACAAAAAAGACAGTACACCATATACTCTGTGAATCAAATACTGAGGGAAAATCAATATGCACTGAATACTGGATTGAACTGCAGTTTACTATGAATATGACCTTCAAGCAAGTGGTATAGACACATGATCTAGAGGAAATATCTAATTACTGTAATGAAGAATGTTCTATCACCTACAATTTACTCTAGACTGGTCTGTTAGTCATATTTCACTCTACAGGATTTAAGTCAATCTTAGAATCTGTGTAAACACTGATACCCTCTGTGAGCACAGTATTAGGGTTATCTTAAATTTAGCTCCAGTCTGCCACTCTGAGGAATCTAATAGTGAATGTTATTTGTTATCGATTTTTTTTTCTCCTCTTCTTGTTCCATCCACATACTCCTCTTTATACATGCAGAGAGACTGAGTATCCTGTGTCTGTTAGATATTTTTCTGATCAGCCTACCTCTAATTGTGCAAGAGAACTGTACTTTAAAAATTTCCTGCTCTCACATAGAAGAAGTGCTTCACCCCATCAGCATCCTTAGACCAAAGCACTCTAAGCATTCTTTTTTCTATTTTATCCTTTGTTGTTGTTGTTGTTGTTAATGTAACTTGCTTCTAAACAGCATTCCTCACTCAGAAATACTGTTAATATTATGCTTCAGGTAAAGTAACCAGCAAGTGGAATTCCAGTGAAAGCTACACCAGTGCGTTTTCCATCTTCCGAAAATCCTGCCTAAGAGCATGCCCTTAATTCATATGTCTACAAACTCGGGGCTACATTGAGTTGAAACATATCCAAGATCTGTAGCTGTAGTGGAGAAACAGAAAATATGTCTCTGGCTTAGAGCATTTTGAAGCTGTACTACTATGCCAAACAAGAGATGTGTATTCCTTTGTACAAAGACTTTGTATATTAGATTTATACATCAATAGTCTTAATTCTATTGGCTTGCAGTATTTTGACCATTTTAATAAGCATCAAAGCCTTATTTTAGCACCTAGCTCTGCCTCCTGGACCTCCTGTTGATTTTGTGTTTTATTTTATATTACATTTAACGTTCCAAATCAACGCCATGAGGAGGTTTAAATAACATATCCACTTCGTTGAAAAAAAATCCCTGGAGCAAATAAAAATGTAGTATTTTCAAAGCTTAGAAATATTTTTTTCCACACGATTAACACAAACCCATATTTTCATAAATTTGCCTTAAGCTTGCACAAACTTTCTTAAAAGACTACTTTGTAGGAGCTACATGTAGAATTAAACACTTTTCTGCTATGGTATCTTCAACTTTCCCTAACATCTGACAAGAACAGAGGGTCTCTTCTGCAGTGCAGTGAAACACATAGAATTTTTATGCAGAGGAAAATGTTCCTGCTTACCAGCTGATATTCCAGACTCTTCTAGAAACTATTTTTCACTTTTGGAGGATTATGACTTTCATTAGATTCACTACTGCATGGAAAACATTTGACAGAACTAAGTCCATCCATAGTGGGTACTGTGACGGGGATTCAGTTTGCTCTTCTCCTGCTGAAACCAAGAGGGTATTGACACTGAGTAGCCTGAGGCTAAAACTCACTGGTGTCCATAGATATGGCTTTTAGGTAGAGCCCTACTGAGACTGAAGATTTCTTCCCTGCAGCTTCATCTGCTTCATCATCTTGGTGATGCACTTTTCCTATAAACTTCTTGTAAGATTCCTACCATTCCAAAGGTCAGTCAATCCAGTGATGATCTCTGTAGTTCTCAGAGTAATAGGTGCAATACATTCTTTAGTTCTCAAGGTGGTGGGTGTGATCCAACTTCCATGACATGCCACTAGTGTCCCGAGTGAGAAGCTTTTTATTCTTTAGTTAATTTGCATGTGAGATAGGAGAGGGCAGCTCATCTCCTCCCTCTGCTCACTCCTCATGCTAATTAAGGAGATTGTTCCTGAAGTGAGCAGGTGGTCCCAAGAGTGAGTCATCTTGTCTCGGAAGTGAGTCGGTTTGCCCTGTAGGGGTAGCTGGTGACTCATGATTTCCCCCTTGCTGGTCAGTGATCACTCTGTGGCCCTGCTTTTGTGCAAGCCCAGTTAAGGCCTTTATCTCAAAGGCTGGTGCTTTCATTTCACAAAGAATAGGTAGGCTTCAAGGAAGAGATACCCTCCTGTCTCTGCAGCACTATCTTTTCCTCCCTGCCAGAAGTTGCAAAACCAGTTGTTTAAGACATAACAAGGTGCGTATCATGTCCATCACACAGGCCAGGATACCCTTAGCCTTCTATGCTGCAAGGTCACGCTGCCATCTCCTGTTCACTTAGTGTTTGTCAGTGCCACCAGGTCCTTTTCTACAAAGCTGCTTTCCAGGTGGCTAGCAACAAGCATTTACTGTTACATGAGGTTATTTCTCTACATGAATTTCCCTAGATAAATGTGCATTTCATTTTGCTGAACTTCATTAGACTCTCATTGGCCCAAATCTCCAGCCTGTCCTTCTGAACGGCATCATATCCATTGGGTGTATCAGCCACTCCTCCTATTTTTATGTCATCTACAAACTTGCTGAAGGTGCATACCACCCCATTGTCTGGGTCATTAATGAAGATGTTAAACAGTATTGGCACCAATATCGATCCCTTACACACATTGCTGGTGATGGTCTCCAACAAGACTTAATTCTGCTGACAACACCACAAGAGCTTCAGCATCACGCAATAGTCAGTGTATGGCTGCTTATAGACATTCAGCTGAAGCTCTATCATCACTCCTAATGCCACAGTGGTGTTTAATTTTTCACAACAAATAAACAGCTAAATAAAAATACTTAGAAACACTGTTAATCATACTTGAAGTATCTAATTACACACAATAATTTTGTAATGTTTTAAACATAATGTATTTATAGAATAATTAATTTGTTCATCTGTAAGTAAATTCAATCGTATTAATGCTATAAAGACAAATTAAAGCACTGCATTTCTTCATCTTATAAATATCCAAACCCTGAGTTGAAATAACCCCTAATGTAATGAGAAGTAAATGCAGAATTTTCCAGAAGTAACATTACCATCACTAGCACATAATCTTGCCAAGTTATTATCATAGTCCCTAATTCTGAGTAAACACATAATAAAATTCCAAGAGAACCAAGGGAAGCAAAAGATTAGAGAAAGCAGCCTGGGGAGAGCAGCCTCATATGCTCCTATAGAGGCTGAAATATATCAGAATATCAGACTATCAGAATATATGAAGGTGTAACAAGTTACCATAGGCTAAAGCAGTGGTTGTCCATCAGCTGCTCATCACACTAAAGAACAAAGGTAGAGACTTTCTCCTGCATGACAGCAAACTGTCTTATGTGCATAAGTGTTCTCTTCTTACATGCCCCGTCTGACAGCCAAAGCATAGGCTATCACATAAATTATATGTGAACCAGGGCTGTCTAACATGCATGAGTCTCATGTTTGACTCAGAATGTGTCTTAATTACCCAAACTTACTGCCTTGCTTCCTTGTCCAGAAAACAATTTTTGATTCTGCACGGAAATTTTAAAATTCTTTCCACTGCAGTCACAAACTCCTTTGTCTACTGTGGGAATGATTTCTTAGGGTTTCCTACTGCAGTGCAAAGAAACCCACAAAACGATGAGCTGCTGAGCTTTGCAAATCCTAGTTAGAAGCATTGTTCAGTTGCACTTCAGCTCTGAATGGGCAGAATAGGAGAAAAGGGGAGGTGGAAAATGGTAGCTGGAATTTGAATGGCACAGAAATGCTAATTATAAATTCAGTATGGAATAAAAAGGCATAATCAAAATGTACCCGCATATGTATTTTTTATGTAGCTGCATGAGTTATCTAACACAAGGTCCAGGCTCAGGGACAGGACCATTCACTCATACTGGTGGTATAACAAACTGGCTACAGGGACACTGCACTGGGTGTAGCTGCTAGGCTGGCTGGAAAGCCAATAGCTGCAGGATGAGCCTCTGTGGAGGAGGTCCTGAGATGCTTTGGGCCAGTCACAGCTGGATTTGGTGGCTTCTGACACTGCTGTAGATACCTCATCTTGCACCAAAATCGCAGCAGGGCAGGGAAGCCTCCAGTGTCTTGATCCACACTTGTGAAGGAAAGAACTGCAGTTACTGGAGGCACGACAAAATGGAGGAGAAAATACCCCCAGAGAAATGAAGGGGACAGATGGAAGAAGACATCATCGAGGACACAGCTGGAGCTGCACTGTTGTAAAGAAACACCCTATGCCAGATAATGTACTTCTGAGAGACTGCAGACTGCAGGCAACACACATCAGGGCAGAGACCACCAAGGGACTACAGCTGTGAGTAATCCATGCATACAAATGGGGAAGAAACAAGGTCCAGCAGACAGAAAACATTACTCACTGACCCCACCCTCATGTATGGCTACAAGAATTGGAGATGAAGAAGTGCAATGTGAGATGAGAACAAGGGAGGCTGAGATGTAGAAGCAGGAGTTCTAAAGCTGAGCATAAGGAGGAAAGGTACTTCCTTGTTAATTTATGCTTTGTTTTGGTTCATTTTTTTTTAATAAGTGAATAAAAATGAAAATTTTGTATTAATTAGCAATAAATTAAATTAAGTCAAATTCCGCAGGTTGAGACCATTTTGCCCACAACATCTGCCACACCATACCTGGAGTTCCTGGCCTACCATGCACACTGCAGAGGAGAGAAATCTGGAAACAGCTACAAGACTGTTGCTGAAATGACACCTGAACTGGCAGAAAGACAAACTATTTCATTCATTAACAGACTTTGGGGCCAATATATTCTTTACCAGTGAGGCAGGACTTGTCATAGGTGGAACCAGAAATCAGTAACGTGAACCATTAGGCAGCAGAATCATCCAAGAACATGTGAAGTAACATGAGGCTGCGGAACAGGGATGCCAAACGTAATTTTAGGAATGTATAAATGTAACTACTCCTATATTTATACAATATAAAAATTACATTCGGCCCTCTGAAGGCAACCACGAGGCTGATGTGGCCCCTGATGAAAATTAGTGTGACATTCCTGCTGTAGAAAATAAACCACTGCAGACCTACATGGGCTGATGATCTCGTAACATCTGATTTGTCCAGCACTAGATGGATGAATCAGGCAGGGGAACCAGGCAAATATGAGACATTGTTTTTCCTCCATTCTGATGTAACCTTGCCTAATGTTTTCCTTCTAAGGTAACTTGAAATCTGTCCCTGCTTTCAGTGAATGACCAGTTGACCTCTAGAGGTCACATCCCACCTAAATCATTATATTATATTTACGTAGTAACGTGATTTAGTCTGCATCCAGAAAAAAGTTCATGTACTGAACCATAGTTCACTTCTTAGCTCCCTCTGACCATAAAGATCTGTGTGACAGATGTCTGTCCAGAATGCTTCCAACATGCAAAGTATCTGAATCAAGAGAAAGGATATGAATCCAAACCTTTAAACTGAAGACAAGATACATCAGAGCTCTAATTGGGAAATCATCTGTACAAGAAAAAAACTCTTAATGTTTCTTCAGGGAAATATGCCTTCCAAATTGTATCAGATTTACCAAACTAGACGTCCACAAGTACACCACTGTGCTCAGCTTTCAAAAACCTCTCTGGCCTTTATATTAAGAGTTTACTATTTGGCAAAAGAAAAGAAATATTAACCTGTTTGTCTCAGGTGCTAACTATACATGACTTTGCTCCACTTCGCCTGCAATATCACTTCTCTTTGAGATTTTGGAGCCATGACCAGATAACTTCCTTTTCTAGAACTTTTGTTTCTACACTAACAAATATTCTGGATTGTATTGCATTTTGTTGGTAACTTGATTTCCTGGGAGAGCAGGAAATATCTTCCAGAGACCTGGACCCAAGGCCAAGTTTCAAATATTCATTTGTGGCAATCTGCTTATGTGTGGGTGCAGCTAGAGCAGACTAGCCAGGTCTACACAGTGAGTTCTTGTCCCTGATTTCCTATGCACACCAGGTAGTCTTAATGTGCTGTTTTTATTCTGGTGTGGTTTTCCAGTTCCAAGATATTGAAATAATATCTTTCCACACCACAAGGGCGGTGTTTTTATCATATGATAGTACAATTTTGGTTTATGGGTACTGGAATGTGACACAAACATGTGTGCAGGTCTGTCCAAGTGTACAAAGCCCACAAGGCTGATGATGGAGGAATGTATAAGATTAAAGAAAAACCCTGGCTCATCTAACCATTGCTTTTAGGAGTAATTGTGCATACCTATAGCCTTGGAAACTGTCTGCTGGAGCTACACAAAGCAGAAATAGAAAAAACTTCCTGGTTCAGGTAGACTGTATTCAAGCTTGCTTCCCAATCTTCTTTGTTTAGTAACACAGACATATTGAATTTCTCTCTCAAAACTCATGTTTAACTGGATCTTCGAAGGAAAAACTGAGGCAAATGATTCATTAACATTCTGAAAATGTTTCATACCAGCTGCTTTCAGAAACATGGTTTTACTGGTTAAGTTTAGATGTAATATTGGAAGTCTGATGCAGTCTTACTTGTATATGACTTTAGTGTTTATTATCAAGATCCATTTTCTATGAATATATTCCAATATTCTATAACAAAAAAAATTGTGTTAATCTAAACTTTGAATACTATAACAAGACACTTATTTTCTGTGGTATTCAACACCTCAATAAAGCAGACATCTGCAGGTATGCATTGTATTGCCAACAGTAATTTATTAGGCTTGAGGGATTCCAGATACCAACACACATGTTTCACCAGTTTCCAACTTCATAGGCTTTTGTACTAAGCCTAACAGACTGCTTTATGGCTCAGGTTATCCATTACTTGCTGCTGATATTCTGTAATGAAGGTGAGGCCATAATATCTGACTAACAACGAAAATTCCTATATTTGTAAACTCTTTACTAATCCTGCTAAATCACCCTAAGCATCTGATTCTTTACTTATACTGCTTTCTTCTTCCTCTTGAAGCATCTTTTGCCATTCATGGAGGACTTTGTGCTCTTCTTGAAGGGCTTCCTCCTGACTTTGTAGGGCCTTTTTCTCATCTTGAAGGGCCTTGTTCTCCTCTTGAAGGGCAAGTTTCTCTTCATGGAGGGCATGTTTTTCCTCATGAAGAGCTTTCTCCTCTTCCTGAATGGCTTTGTCATCTTTTTGAAGAGCTTTAAGCTGCTCCTTGAAGGCCTTGTTTTCCTCCCATAAAGCTAAAATCTCTTGCTGAAGAGCTTTTTCCTCCATCGCAAATGCTCTTTCTTGTGTTTTGAGAGCCTTAATCTCTTCTCTGAGGGCTTTATTTTGTTGTTGGAGGGCCTTTTGCTGTTTCTCAAGGTGCTTTGTTTCCTCCTCTGGAGAGTCCCTATGCTTCCTTTGAAGGACTTTATTTTGTTCCCAAAGGACTTTGTTCTCTCTTTGGATACTTTCATTCTCCTTATAATAGGCTTTGTTCTCCATACGAAAAGCTCTGTTCTTTTGCTGAAGGTTTTGATTCTCTTCTCGAAGAGACTGATTCTCCTTCCAAAGTGCTTGGCTAAATCGTGTCGTGCGAGGGGAGATGGCAGATGCAGGCAGCAGCGACAAATTGCTGGTGTCCCTTGAGGGATCTTTTTTCTTTAAGCTAGCCATTTTGTCACTTAGCTGCAGCACTTGGGGGCTGTGTTGTGGTCTAGCTGGGTGATTCCATCTTCCATATTCAGTAGTAATGGAAATCAAAATAGAGGTTAAGGGCCCATAAGACTCTACTCAGAATAACATATAAATAAGTAAATAAATAAATGTAACACTAAATGTGAAATAAAAATAATAGTAAAAGAATTTGACAAGCATTGTATATTTTTGTGTGTGCTGAAATACATACAGCACATTAAATTTCACAAGACTGAGTTAATTATAATGAAGAAAAAAGGGATATTTCCTTTTAGAGTCTTAAAACTTTGACAGTCTTTCTCATGGACATATGCATTCATGGAGAAATACAGATGATTAACATATATCTTTAGGTGTAAATTTCTTTGCTTTTCTTTTTTACTTTTTTTTTTTTTTTCAATCGTGTCATTAAGTATTTATTTTTCTAGAACTGTCACCTTTGTCACCTTACTTACACTTGAATTTGCTGTTAATGCTGTTTCTATTACAACTATCTTGATCTAGGTCAGGGACAACCTTGAATTTGAGCTTACCTTATCTTTCAGATAAATAAATACCAATAAAATGTACATATAAAGGGACAAAAATTATCTATAACCCCCTAAGAGATAGAGCTGATGAGCTCCTCTCTTCAGACTCAATTCTATAACTGAGATAAGGGGCAATTAAACACTTTTTGTTGTTGTTTATTCCTTATTCTATCCTTCTGGGAGAATGTTACATTGTCCAGATTGGAGTAAAAGTACAGGCTAAGCAGTATGTTTAGGAGCCTAATTTCTATACACAGGACAACACTGTAATATCAGGCATGTTTTGGATATATGCTTGGTGTTTTCTAGGAAACTCTAAAAAATTAGTCACTGTGTCACTTTACTATCTAATTCATACATACAGTAAAATACATATACATATGTATATATATATATATATATATATATAATGAAGAAACTACCAGATGTTCAGAGAAACTACATTATATCTGTGGAGCATCCAGTAGGAAATGGTTGAGAGAGTTGGCATTCAGCATGGAGAAGAGAGGCTTTGCGGATAACTTATTGCAGCCTTTCAATATTAAAAGGAGCCTATAAGAAAGATAGGGACAGACTTTTTAGCAGATCCTGTTGTGACAGGACAAGGGGTAGTGGTTTTAAACTAAAAGAGGAAAGGTTCAGGCTAGATATGAGGAAGAAACTTTTTACAATGAGGGTGGTAAAACACAGTAACAGGTTGCCCAGAGACATGGTAGATGCCTCTACCCCTGGAACATTCAAGGCCAGGCTGGATGGAGCTCTGAGCCACCTGATCTAATTGAAGATGTCCCTGCTTATTGTAGAGGGTTTGGACTAGATGACCTTAGCAGGTCCTTTCCAACCCCAAATATTCTATGAAAATTATGATAAATTAAGGAAATCACACAGTACTTACCGTTGTGTTATCCCTGAATCAGTCTGCCACCTGGCAGCTCACGGCAGAGCTGTCTGGTGACACTGTCTTCAATGATGTCATTTTAGAATGCATAGCATCAGTGATCCAACAATGAATGGCACTGGTGAGCATAAATGTTGTGACCATCTGAAGGTAAGCATAAGTATTTGTAGGGTATAAGTATTTGTACTTCTCAATATTTTTTTCATGTTTCTTCATATACTATGTTAATTCAAAATATTATTATCTAGCTGGCTGAATGGTTCTTGCCACTGGTGTTGATGGATGCCATTAAACACGTTCATATATAGACTCTGAAAGTGAGCTTTTATTCCTAGCTATGCAGCATAAATTTGGGACAGCTGTAGTTGGAGTTATTTCTAAATTATGGAAATTCCATAAATGAAACTATATAGGGTCTCTATGTTACGAAAACAAGACTCGGATTAGTATTTGGCATTACAAATGTTTGAGTAAATGTACATGGAAAGTGAGAATTATATAATAAAAGAGTCTGATGGCGGGCTGCCTGAAATCTTCATTGCCTCACAGAAAACATTACTTTTTTCCAACTCAAACAAAATCCATGCATTCTATGACAATTATTTTACCTTTTTTGAATTAGAAGATGAGTTACTTAAGACACCTGCATACTTAGATTACATCAGTAACTTGTCCACTCTTTATGAATTTTGGGGGCAGAAAAATACTGTATTCCAACCAAAGTATAAAGTTGTTTTCAATATTTGTTATCGGACTGAAGCAACCAATATGTTTTTTTTTTAGTGATACACTATGCACTCAGGATATTAAAAAAAAAAAAAAAGGAGGTGGATGAGGCACTTTCAAATCCAGTGAGCTTAAAATAAGATTTAATAGTTTTGTTTAAATCACTGCACACATCACATCATCAGTATTTGCTGTCTCTCAGCTCTGTTCTGTATGTTAATTAGGTGGGGGACTGAAATATGGCATGTAAAATGCTCAGTAATCCCAGGAGATGAATACACACAACTCCCACTGAAAATTCTGCAGGATTATCAGCCCTCTGAATCCTTTTCTCCAGGATATTTGATTCCCCTGCCTGCTCATGCAAATTAAATAGGCAAAGCATATGAGTAATGCTGAAATCTGTAGTACTGAACAAGATCAGTTTCTTCGGCTCATATATGTTTTCCAGTCCTTTTCCTCACCTTAGCTCCTCAGGAACAGTTTAAATCTTATTTCTTCCGTGCTTATCACCAGTATAAGTCTGAACATCATAGCTCCATTAATTTTCCCTTAAAAATATCATTATGATTAAGCAAAAACACTTCAGGTAAGTCAGTATCTGTTGTAGGTTTTTTCATGTCAAAATGTAAAGTTTAAAGTAACACAGGTTATTTTTACATATAGGTCATTTCCTTTTATAATTAAGGAATATAAGTAGTAGGAAAGCTGTCAGTTTCAACAAGTGACAAAGAATAAGGCAATATTTCCTTTTCAATACCTCCTGGGTCTTACACCTTGACTTCTCAGAACCCTGTTTAGGAAAGGAAAGGATAATCTGAGCTTGGAAAAGAGACAATTTTATGAAGCCAGTCCATAGTTGGAGTAAAACAATGCAGCTATAATTGCACCAATAATGATTTACTACACTAGAAAGTCTTGATAATATTTATCCATTAATAAAACAAAAGAACTCAAGTATTTAACAGTATTTATCAGAAAATATAGAAACGTAGGCAAGCTTGCAATATTTTTTAAAGTCTTTCTTTTAAAAAATAGGTTAAAATCTTTTCATTAAATGTTTTCCTCAACCAGTCTTGTATGATACCTGTATAATCACACTGCTGTTTGATAATTATGGGAGATTTGAAACATAGCAGAATTCTAAGATTACTCAAATTAATAAAAAAATGAAAACCAGTTTTTGTAATCTTTCAGACATTACATTTTACTATTATAAGTAATTTTTGTAGTGACCACTCTGACTGAAGGCGATGGAAGTATATCCCTGCAATGGAAGGTGCAGATACTGATTTCAAGGGGACAAGGTATGTAAGGCCTAATGTAATAGTGAAAATAATGGCCTAAGAAAACTATTATTTAAATTTACAAGTTCTTAGTTCTGGTTGTTCTGATTAGAACATTAAAAAATATGTTTTTCAAAATAAAAGCTTGGTCTAGAAATTTTACATTACAGTAAAATGCGACAATCCAGACTTTTTTTATGAAACCCACTCTGAGTATATGTATAGTGCAACAGCATACATGGCATCCACAAAAGATGCAAAAAAAAAATACTTGAGTTCCTGCTGTGAACCAGGCAAAATCTCAAATACAAATGAGTTTCAACTAATCCTTTTTGAATGCTGCTACAACCCACATTTAGCTGTACTGCTTTGTGGAAATGAGTAGCACAGCAGGTGTATTCTTAACTTTTCAGGTGACCCTAGCTAATAATTCTGATCAATCTCTGACCACTATCTCAGAATAGCTAAGTGCATAAAAAAGTCAAGTACCTGCAAATAAAAATAACATAGTTCAAAAAAGTAACCTTATAAAACTGGAATCACACACACTTTATAGCCTCTATTACATATGCTAGTTGCTTTTGGACAAACCTAAAAACTCAGACTGGAACCTAAAAATCTAACTAGCATACTTGGCCCATCTGGCGCTTTTACTATTCTGAAAATTTTATGCTGATGTGGCTTCTTTTTCAGGTCATTCAAACTCATGATTTTCTCTCCCAAGTGGATATAAAATGTATGTTGTTGCTTCCAGGAGACTGAAAACCTGGACTAAGACAGATCTTTACTCTACCTGCCAGAGATTAGCAGAGTACCGCAGAGAGCAAAAGTTGATGGTGCTGTACATCTGTGCATTCAACATTTGGTGGCACTAAGCCACTGGTCTCTTTTCTGCATGACCAACTGACTAATTACTGTACTTGGCCTTTTTGAGTCCCTTCAATTAATGCAATGTGCAGTTGCACACAGTGATGGAGTCACCCATACAGAACAGAATCCGGGCCAGAATTAGGCTCTAAGTCCCAGAAGCACCTGTTACAAATACAAAGTGTCCAGATGGTCTGGTCTTTGTGGGAAAGTGTCACGAATTGACTTATCTGTCTTTCTTACTTTTGGTTTAAGGTCATAAACATGATTCTTTTGAAGCAGAAAGACAGTCACGTTTAGGGAAAAAAAAAAGAAAGAAAGAAAGGAACCTTAGGATGAATGTAAAACCCACTCCATTTGTAAATCTTAATAACCCAATGGAGCTTGTTGTTATCACATTCTGGGCAGGCAAATGGGATTAGGCTGTGATTACAATGCAGCCTTCAATATAATTAGACAGATTTATTTAAACACAGCTGTAAACCATAAAAATGTGAACTGTTTAGTGATTGCAAATTCCACAGTTTGTAAATTCAAACTTAAGTCTCCAGTCAGCTATTTTGCTTTGTATTTGTTTAGAAACACTAGAAAATACTCCTTTCAGAGTATTTTTTAATGGATGTGAATTATTTGAGTTTACAACAATGAGGAGTGCTCCTGAATGCCAATTAATTTTCTAATAGTGCATTGCTTTATTCATGAGTATTTTAAAAAATCTCTTCCTCATGTCTAGCCTTAATCTCCCCTCTTTCAGTTTAAAACTGTTACCCTTTGTCACATTGTAACAGGCCCTGCTGAAAAACAGGGCCTGTTTGAGATCAGTGATTCCACTGGCAACCAGCATGGATTCTGCATCCTGTGCCTTCTTGGCTTTATGAGATGGAGGAAGAAATACAGAGTTTTATGTCAGATCCTGAAAACAGTTAGGATATCTCAAACAATAATCAGCAATAATGGCAGTCATGGCTTATTAGTAAGACTTTTAATAGAACAAATAATGGACAATATTACCAGCAGTAAAAGCATTGACTGTCAGTTTCATGCATTGCTGAAAGCTCTTTTCCTACTTTATTCCCTCCCTTCCTTCCTTTCTTCCTTTCTTCCTTCCTTCCATCTGTCCGTCCATCTTGCAGCCACTCAGTATGAGAGAGAAAAGAATGAGAGGGGTAAGAGGAAAACAGAGAGTTGAGGGAGAGATGAAGCTGTTTCATTTATAAGGAAAAACTGAGGGAGTAATAAAACATGTCTTCCATCCACCAATCATTTGACTTGTATCTAATATTTATTATTCTACTTAGTGCCTATAAAGGCCTTAAACCCAGACTTCTGTATCCCTACATGTTCACTTAACACAAAAAAAAGGAACATCACAATTAGCTTTCTGAGTTCCTAACTCAAATTTGAACAACAGTAGCAACTGAATTCATGCAGTTCACATTGGAATCATGCCTATTTTTATTATTCATAAGTACTGAGATAACATTGGCTACTATAAAATGTGTAAGAGACATCCAATGTTTTTAAGCCTAAAGTATATAATAACAGCTACAACCAATAATTATGGATTTGGTTTATGTTGTAGTTGATGCATTATTTTCCTTGGATTTTTGGGAAGCTATAATATATGCTGAACAAAATTTCTGTGTTATCAATGGCTCAAGAGACATATGGCACATGAAATATATCTTCTAAGTGAATTGATTCACATGATGTTTTAAAATTTGAACATTTATCATTTTACTGGATTTTGGAAGAATCTTTTCATAGAACCAATATTTGAATTTTAAAATGTTAAAAGAGCATGGAAGTGGCATGAGGAAAGGACACTTTTCATACATCCTGAGGACAGACAATATAAAATTTGCCCCTAATTGTAAAAAGTGATAGGAAATCTAAGCTGCTATTTTTGTTAAACATGTGAAAACACGATACAGGGCAATGTCATTAACATGTCAGAAAGGCTGAGTCATACTTCAGTATGCTTTATCCTTGCTTTATTTATTTAGAAAACTGATGAAATACTGCACACCAAGTGTTCTAAGAACAGTGGATCCACCAGTGAAGGTCTACAGCTGTGGGCCTTTACCTGGGTATTTTCTTCTAAGAGCATTTCTGTGCTTTCACTTGGTTGTACCTGTAGGAAAGCAAAGAAGTGAGAAAGCAAGATGTGTGATTCCAGGCACCCAGGTGATAAAGGAAGATCAATACTAACATGACCATCTGGACGGTCAAATAAATAGTACTAACACAATTAGACCATAGCAAAATATAAAGGACCTTGGACAGATTCTGCTGAAGTACATTTCTCATAGCTGTAAAGAGTGATAGCCCAGACTCATGAGAATGGTGTCTCTGGCTGGATAACTGCCCCCAAGTGCATGGGATGTGTGAATGTCCTTGGGCCTGATCTGTGAATGAGTGGGAACGTAACCGAAACAAACATAACATGAGTGTGGTGTGTTTTTAATAACAATTATTGGAAAAAATCTTATGTGGTATCTTAGTCCAGGCCTGTATCTGTAAATCTTATAAATTGTCAGTGGCTAATAAAGTGGGTCTCAGCCTGGCTCAGCTCTCTGCTCTGCCTGGCTCTGCTCTCCTTCCTGAACAAGATCTCTGCCTGCGTGTGCATCTTTGTCTGCGTCCTGGTGTGCGTCGTTCCTCATCGCCACATGTACCTGAGCAGTCAGGTGTGACATTGAGCTGGACTTCAGAGCTACATACGTAGGCAAGTGTGCACCGTAAGGGAAAAATATTGGGCCAGATCCAACAACCTGACAGAGGCTGCTGTGGCTCCATGCTCCAAGGTGCAACCTGTAGCGAGGCCGAGCACATCTTCCTAGCAGACACATGCATACAGAGCACATATGTTCACTACATATGTACGTATTTATATATGGCTGACTGCACAGATCAAGAGACACATTCAGCACTCATACAAACACAGACACCACCCAGGAAACTCATCCTGCTCCCCTCCTTGGTTGAGCAGGATGGTCTGCTATTCAGTATGTATATCTATATATATATATGCACAGTGTGGTTCCCTCCAGCAGGTGGGCTCAGATACAGTCACCTTGGTAGCTGCCGCTGGATCTCAATCTCCCTGAGTGCTGGCATTTGGACATATGAACCCCTGAGGGTATAGCCCAAAGTTAGTTGCTGGTATAGACCTCCTGACTCACACACAGACACAGACACACGCACACACTCCTGGTCACTTTACCTACATGCTGGCTAGTCCAACATGATGTTTGCTAGCGATCACACACTCACTTGCATGTCCATGATCTCTGCAGGTGCTGGCACCACTAACACAGGGGCCTCATGCTCTGAGGTCCTACTCTAGTGGCTAGGAGTCAGGTTGACTCAGTCCAGCTTCTTCGCTGTTACTAAGGGCCTGACTCCAGTTGCTGCACTAAGACCCTCATGTGCTCCTCCTCCCTTGCCCTCCCTTTCCCCAGTCCCTCATCAAGGAAGGAGTTAGAAAGCAATTAATAAATAAATAGGGCAGACTGTGCTGACCATGAACAGGGCATGGTCAAACAAGTTTACTGACCAGCAAATTATTGACACATGACTGGACTCTTTTTACCCACGTATATGTTTATTTTCCCAGCCTGTTCCTCCTCAAATCATCTAAATACATTTTCCTTCATTTGGTTCCTCCTCAAAACATCCCATAATCAGTCCTGTGCACTCCTGAAATGGTCTCCTCCTGCAACCATGTGTCCCACACCCCCCAGGTGGCAATCCACCTCAGTCCAAAAGGAGCTCCAACATTGTCTTTATCTTTGGAGGATTCACACATTAACACAGGGACAAAGGTTTCCCTGGGATAGCCCAGGGACAGGGCCAGACAAGGTGTTCCTCCCTCTGAGTCTTGAAATTATGTTCCTGCCTGCCATGGTGTCCCTGCATTCCACTGGGCTTATGGAGTTGGGCCTTTGATGGGCTGACAGGTCCTGTGATGGGTCAGACAGTAGCCAGGGCAGAGTATTGTTCGGGGTACCCCTCCCATTATTATTTTTCTGTGCTCTGTTGTCAGCTTGCAGACAAGCTCTTAACATATAACCTAATGTGTGTCTGTTAGCACACCTGCACAGTCTGCTCAGCAGAGCCTGCTTCTAGAAGCCAGACTTCTCCATTGAAAAATAAGAACTGAGTGCAGCTGTGAGTAATTACAGCTGTGAGAAATATGTATGTTAAAGCCACTGGCTGTATTGGACAGGTGTTATTCTGTTGGAAACTCATAGTCATGTCATTGTCCATAAAATTGATTCAGAGCAAGGAATATTACAATAATTTAGCTGTACTTTAACATGGTTAGTTTTGGAATAGACATCTATTTGTCTTCCTAAATAATAACAGATAAAAAGTTTATCTTCTGAGTTTCTAACTGCAAACTATATAAGCAAATATATATGTTTATATAAAACTATTTATATATATATATATATACACTATAATATAAATACACACAATGTAATATATATATAAATATGATAATTGACAAATTAGGTGTTTTCATTGTAAATATTTTTTGTTTTCATCTCACACAGAGTGAAATTCATCCCACTTAAATTCTGCTGTCAAATAGCTAAGCGTTTATATCCAAATAAGTCACTTTAGACTTTCCTCATAGTCACTTCAGAGAAATACATCCCTCCAAGGGGAGATACATCTCCTCTTAACATAGGCATCTAAAAAAAGTAAAATGAATCACTACCATCATCTAGATATGCTTACTTTTTTCATTAATCCAAGCTGTCTATCTAAGACTTAGATATCTATATTTCAGGTGAATAAAGTAGTTTAAATCCAGCATCATGTAAGACAAAGGTAGAAAGCAGTGTTCAGAGAACATCTCCAAATCCATCTCAAATGTGAAAATTTCTTTTATTACATCTCTTCTATAAGACAAAATGTAATAAAAGATCGAGAAATTAAATGTTGATAACATTTTTCATTTCCTTCAAAAATGACTTTGTGAAATTCATAGTAATGGGCACACAGGTCGTTTAAGAGAAAAAGACCTAATTTACTGGAACGTACCAAATCAGTATCTGACAGAGAAAAGTCATTTTTACAGTCTCTTCCTAACATGATCTGACATAAATACGAAGGAAGAATTAACATCCTGAAGCGTGTCATGCCTCCACTCCTACCTGTTCAGTCTGTGACAGGCTGAAACTGTAGCTCTCTTCATCATTCTTAGTAATAGCCTAAGATCCTTTTCTCAAAGACACACCTGAAATCAAAGTCCTCATTTAATAATACTTCCTTAAAAAGACACACAACTTTTATAGAATCATTAACAGTTTTCTACACTCAGAGCAGATAGTACTTCCTCATTTCCTTCTGCCTTTCCCAATAAATACCATGACAGAACTTGAAGTCAGATACATACCATACATTTGGATTAGTTACACAGGATCCTTTCACAGTAAAGTCAATACTTACAAGATGCAATTCATGATATCCCAAATTTGGCTTCTAAAATAGATTTTATCAATTGTTTCTCAGTATTTGTTCACTTTTGAATACAGAAGTCTAAACAGACTTGCTCAATTGTAGGTATGTGCTTGGAATCTTACCTTAGCTCTCCTGAATATCAGACATTCTGTTTGCTGAAATCAGTATTTCACTGAAATTTCTTCAGATGACATTCAGACATGGGACCAAGAAAATACAGGCTTGGTTGTATACAGCAGACTGAATTTATATGCTGTATACAGACAGCATAGAAGTCTAAGTTTTATTAAGAAAGATCATGGATGAAGGTTTTCTAAAAAAAAAAAAATATTTGAAAGAAGTTTCAAATTTGATGAAACATAAGGGAAACTCCTGGCAGACAATTCAAGGTCACTTCTAAAAGCTTTAATGAGGGATGAAAATTACTAAATTTGTAAAGGTGATTACATGCTTTGAACTCTTCTGGTTTATGCTGGATTGATACTATTTTAAGAAACCCTTGTATACCTAAACCCAGGGCAGTTATTTTCAAATGCAATCTATGCTATTTGTTGCATTGTTTTTATGCCCCTACTCCAGTTTTCCAACGCTTTTTATTGCTCACATCTAAGAGAAAACAAAAAGGAACATTCTTTACCTTTAGAAAAGCCTATGAAATCTATATGCATGGAGTCACATATAGAATTAATTTGCCTGCAACTGCTGCATTAATTAATTTATGTATTTTTCTCATATCAAGCTATTTAAAGTAAAGAAAGTTTAGATCTGAAATTGGACCTTTTAATTATTCAATATTTCAATTACAATTATGGGAAAAAATAGTATTTAACTCCTCCATAAAGTGAACTGTTTTATATTAAAAACAGTAATGATTTATGAGCTGTTAGTATTTTACAAAATCTTTTAGTTCCACTGAATTTCTGTGAATTGTACATTTTGAAAGTACTTTCAGACATCAAAATAATTGAAGTGGACCTTCTCTATTCCTGTTTCCTTCCTCAATAAACAAACAAAACCAAACAACTCTTCTTTCCTTTAGTTAAGGATCACTATTCCATAACAGTCTTTTGAAAAAAAAGAAAAAAAAAATCTGGTTCTTATTTGCTTTTTGTTATAAAGGACCTACCTTTTACAGATTTAATTTTTTTCAGTCTACAACTCTAAACTTAGAGAAATCAGAGATGTACATCTAAATAATTTGATGGGTAGCCTATCACCTTTATACTCCTGAGTCCTTTATAATTTTTTCTACAGTTTCCTTTTACTGCTGCTGAAGAGAAGGCCACTCTTAGCAAATGTGTTCTAGAGCACCTCTTTAGCTGTCCTAATGTGTTACAGGCTGTAGGCACCTAGTAAATCATATACTGCTGCATAAAAAACACACCTTCAACACAATAACATCTAAGAAGGGCTTTAGGTCATTTCTGAAAATATTTTTAAGTAGTTAGTAATAGCACAGGTACATTCTTCAATCTGTTGTTTGCACTAGAGATTTTAGAAACATAGAGATACTGTACACACACACACACACACAAAAAAACCTTCTGAAGTGCTAGAATATTATTAAATCAACTTAGTTTCCAGAAAAAAATGTCTAGAGTGTTTCTTAAAGGTTCAGTAGAAGTTTGTGTATGTGTTCAGAGGCCTGAGATCAGTCGTTTCTGTTTGACCAGGGATGTTGTTTGTCTCTAGGAGGAAGTAGAATGTGGCAATTACAAAGGTGAAAAGGAAAATACTGTGAAATTTCTGCTTTGATTCCTGCTCCTCTGTCAAACTCAGAACTGGCAGGAGATGGTTCCCTCTATCTCTGGGGTGCTCAAGTATATTCAGTGAGATATTTCTGAGGACACTGGCAGCCCTCAGTGTGGCTCACAAGAGAGGGAGTTGAAACAGATGACATGACAACTTTGAATTTTTTTCTTACCGAGCCTTTAAAAAAAGATTAACATACTGGAAAACACATCTATATTTAAAATGTTCCCATGCAATTCTTCAGTCTAATCCTGCAGGCTTGGTATATTTGTGGCCCTTTCCTAAGAAGGATCAGGTAGCACCTCATATACCGTTCTGAGTACTGCATCCACTATCACATCACTGTGTGTACCGCAGCTGAGGGAACTGGTGTTTACAACAGCTCTGGTTGCAGGTTGCAAGGTGCTGGTGGTGGGGTTGGTGCAGGGTGGTCTCTGTGAGGAGAGGCTGGGGCTGCCCTGTGCCAGACACCAACAGGTTCCAGCCAGCTCCAACTCACCCACCACAGGGCACAGCTAAGCCCCTCAGCCAAGGTAGTTTGTCTGTGATAAAATGTTTGACATAGTATCTACAGTAATTTTGATGTTTTCTGCACTGGAGATGTAGTCAAGACTATAATTTTGACTGTGAAACAAGGTTTTCTGCCCCAGGGCGGGGCTGTGGTGTGAGAGAGAGACACTGCAGGGCTCTTCCTGGATCTTGAAAATAGATTGGGAAAGGCCCACTAACAAATGACTTAACAAAATAGACACTTTAATAAAGCAGACTAAAAGAGGAATGCAGATAGTGAGTAAATCTTGTGTAGAGAGCGAGTAAATCCTATGTCCCTTTAGATGCTGGTAACCCCATATTCATGCAGCTTCAGACAGATCCCAGATGGATTTACCTATGGCATGCTGAGCAGATCCTGTCCATAGAGACAACCTCCTCTTTTTTGATATTTTGAGCTGTTTTAAGATTTTCTTACAATAAACCTGTCCTATTTATCATCCCTGCTGTCAAATAGAAAGGAAGTTTACATGAGAAATTATTTCTGTATTTTTAAAGTCAAGACCTCTCAGGTGTCAGAATTGCTGGCAAACACAAACCTGGACCTGCTCAGGTTAACTGTTACATGGATCACTAATTTCTTGATACACAATGGTCTGTGACCCGGATGACTACACCTGTTATCTATGCTCATACACATTGAATGTTATGTAAAGTAAGATCAATCATTGCAATGTGAGAAAGAACTGGAAAAGTCATGATGTCTAATTCCAGAACAGGAGTCACAGTTGAAGGAGTTCAGACTATGTTTACCATTATCTGTTATCAAAATTAAACGCACAGAAATGTAGCGTTTTAGTAACAGTGGCAGATAATCTTCTCAGGCCCTGAAATTTGATCAGCTATTCTGCTGCACTCTTATGTGGGTCTTTGAGATGAGTTTTGACCATAGGCATAATTCAGAAGAAGGTGTGGGCCCTGCAGCAGTAGTTCTTGTTTTGAAACAGCATAGACTGTTCTGTGCTATGTTGCCTTGGTGCTAGCCTACTTTGCTAGCACAGATGCAGCCCACACAGATTCCATGAAAACTGGCTCCTGTTCATTTGTGAACAGGTATTTCAGATATTCTCTGTGTTTTATTTTGATTTCAAACTCATTCAGTTAGGCTTTGTCGATCACAATAACAGAGACTAAAATCTTTCCTTGTATTTTACAGGGATCCAAAGTGTTTTTAAATTCAACTCTGTGGCAAAATCTCTTTGTGAATAGGAGTCATAGACAGCTAAGCAAAAGCTAAGTTGTGACAAGGAATAGTAAAATATTCTAGTGAACAATTTTCTCCTTTACTCTTTCAGACTGGAGTCCTGCTGTCAAAGATGTTTTCCTTATGATTTTCTAAATCGGGACTTTGTCATAATTTTGAGATTGGTCCTGGCTTAGGTTAGAGCAAATAATGCACCTCCAGAAGGTAATTAATGTCATTAACTCATCTAGGATAGTTATAAAAAAACTTGGCAAACTTCTCTGATTTTCTCTGTGTTCTTTTTGTTGTTCTAAACTTTTCAGTCAAATTCAATCTCCAAAGACATTACTCTAACTCTGCTGGGAAAAATTGGTGTTTTAAAAAGGAGGTATCAAATTGATGACATTAGTAGCTGGGGAAGAATAGACTGCATCTGATTATCAAGATTGAATGATAGCATTATCTAGATGACATAAAATGCTTGAATCCAAAAATAGATCTATTACCAGCTGAAAATGTTATACATTTTGTTGATGTGTTATTACTTTCTTTTTTCTTTTTCTAGAAGAATGTTCATCATCAGAGTTACACAATATATAACTAATTAGTTATTTTGGGGTCATATATTTTCCTTATTATATATGACCTGCTCAATATAATTCTGAACATGGAAAATTGTTCAGTAATAAGTTCATCACCTCCTCTATAAAAGGGAGTACGTGGGAATGCATACAGTCTTGTTGAAATCTTGAATTATGTTCAATTTGTTGAGAAATATTTAATTCAAAAAACAAAGGAACAGCAATTGCAACAGAACTACTGCTTTTACACAATTCATTAGGCTTGTTTCTTTTTCTTCCTCTGCTAGTGGCTTGAATATGTGTGACTTTAATAACTTCAATAATATCGCCCCTAAATTACAGTGCTATGCAATCAGTCATGCCATTATCAGTACACTGTGCCTGTCTGAAAGGTTGCCTTACAGACTTCAGAGCTGAAGTCCAAACAGTTTTCTAAAGAGAGATGTTTTACCTACGAGGACCTTGCAGACAGCAAACAACCACCCTGCCTGGGCAAACCTTGTGGTCCTAGTGCTATACTGCAGCATGCTTATCTTCTGGCCCTGCTTGCGCTCAAAAATCCAAACACAGAGCCATCCTAGAATAGTTACTATAACCATGGGTAGGAAGTCTAATTTTGAGGGATATTTTGGGGAGTAATTGAGGCTAACATCTGATACCTACATGATTCTTATTAAAAGTGAGTAAAGTGTGTAATTCTAGTGTCTGAATATGGTCACATTAGACGGTATATGTTAAAGCATGTGGCTGATACCTGCCATCCACAGATGGCTCGGTTTTGCAGGACCTGTGTCATGTCTGCCAGCCCCATGAATGTGTTGAGTACATTTTAGTAGTTTCAAAAGTGCTATATGACTTTGTGACATCACCCTAATTGTTCCCTTGATTTGCCATGTGAAATAATCTTGAGTTGCAGACATGAAAACAACATAAAGAAGTTTAAAAATCTATGGGAAGAAGAGCATTCAAGCAGTGGCAGGTAATATTCTAAAGTTTCATAGGTTCCTTTTGGCCTTTTGGTTTAGAAAAGCCTGTCAAAGTTTGGATATGTTGATAAACGTTATCTCAGTCCTGTAAGACAGAAGAGCAGGTTGGAAATCTCAGTGGCAGTCTCTTCTAAAATGGCTTAACATACCAAACTCAGCCTGACTGCTGCCAACATATTGTATTTATTATTTATTTACTGAAAACACTGTACCGACAGTCTCACTTTCCCCTTTATGCTATTATCAGAAGCAGAAACGGTGAGTGCCTGTATCTTCTTCCACTCCCCTTTAGTCTTCCCAAAAGGCCAGAAGCTGTCTTTTATCAACTGTTTCCTTTACAATGTGTTCTCTCTCTTTTGGCTTCTGATTTTTATTTCTTTTATATATATTTTTAAATTTTGTTTTAAAATTGTTTGATCTATTTGGTCTTTCAAGGCCAGTCCTTGCCAGTTATCATTCATTTCAGTAGCTAAAATTAGTCTCATAATCCTCTTTGTGTTAGTTGTCTCCTCATTGAACCTATAAAAATGTGTGATGTAAGTGCAGGTTTTTTCCTATTATCACACTTTAAAAAGTAGTCTTGTTCAAATCGGTACTGCAGTAGAAAAAGCAGATCTGTACAAAATATTAGTGGATCTCAATACTCTGAATCAGTATGGCTGTAAATGAAGAAACACAGAACAATATGAATCTGTTTTGCTCTTCAAACTGTTATTGTACTTTGCTCCAGCAACTTAGCATTTCATGGTGATTTTTTTTTTCTAATAATAATGAGTGTGCTACATATATGGTAAAATGTAATTATTACACAGGTCAACTGGGATATGTAAGAAAACATTTTACTGTATTTTGGTATTGAATTAGGAAAAACTTAAATGTAGTAGAATGTCTCATGTTATACTTTCAAAGTATCAAAGATGTGGTTTCTGTCATTTTAGCAGAAAACTGAAATAATATTTTGCAAAATCTTTCCTTCCTGCTCACAATTGCTGTATAGTAGCACAAAGGTATAATATTGTAGAGCTCTATGAATGCGGTGAATTCATTGCTTACAAACAGCCCTGAACAACAAAATTCTTCTGTTCAAATGATACATATTTATACAGCTGCATTTTTTTTTTCATTTTACAAAGGACAGTAACTGCAAACTACATAAATAGCATGTATTTTTGTAGGTTTTAAAAAAAAAAAATCTTTATATTCCTCCAAGTCACATAAAATAGTTCTGAATGGCAGTGTACTGAAACTGTGGTAGCAAAGTAGAGTCACTAACTGATGAGAAATCATTTGTATCCAGAATTTCAAATTATCCAATTCCAGTATTTGAAGCAGACATAAAATCTTTTTGCATAATTACGAATACCTGGTAATATTAACTCCCATGTAGTACAAGAAATGTAAAGACCTGTTATCTACAGATTGCATAATGCATTTATTCATGTTATTTCTGAGGGAGTGAATAAGACATCATCTTTAGAGAGTATTTTTGACAAGTATTCTTCTTCCTGCTGTGCTTAGTATAGTTCCTAAACATACTGTTTTGAAGGACCGAGAAAAATTAATAACTACAATTTTCCAAAAGGTAGGATCTTTTTAAAATATTCTACATTGAGAACTCTTTACTTCTATTGGCAAATCCCAATAAGCAAAAGCTATTAAACAAAATATTAAGTTTTTATTTTGCTTTCATAACTTGCAGTCCAGATACTTATCCACTTCTGTGCAAAGTTAGTGTAAAAAGTGAGTGAATCACAGTGGTAGATTTTAATATAACTATCCAGTCTCTGAAGTGCTAGTCTGTCAAATCCTAAGGAGTCTAGATAGATTTCCATCATTTGGGATTGCCATAGAGATCTCGTTTTCTCTGGGTATTGGAACAGCTTGTACATGAACAATTAATGCAATACTCATTTACCATGCAAGGTAAACATTAGGAAAAAGTAGACTTAAGTCATGAAAAGTTTATATGTGGAATGGAAAATGCAAAGGTCAGATAGTGAATTGATGTACTCTTTTATTTCTCTTCTAGCTACCAACTTTTGTTAAGAATGTGTACATCTGGCTTCTTGTATAATAAGGCTGTAATTATGTACAAAATATCAGTAAGCTAGAAGAAAATGAGGTAATCTTAGCCAACAAGAAAAAAAAGATCCAGAACATAAGTAGATTTGAAATCCACATTTTTCTGGGACTTATTATACATAAGAAATTCAGCAAAAATGTGATCAATAGAGTGCTAGTTGTATGGAAGACTAAGACCTACTGGAGTGGAAAGTGACAACCATGTGCGATACCAAGATACCTCAGAATATCTTATATGTCACTAATTACGTACAAAAAGGAAAATGAATTGTGTTCACCTTGTCAATATATGTTAGGAGTTCTCTGGTGATATAGTGTTAAATGGAATCACCTTCAAGAGAACAAGTGGAGAAATACCCTAGGTGGACTACAGAAGAAATGCCAAGTATTTGCAACTTTATCAAGGTTAGAGCTCGATATTCAAATTGTGGTCTAAATATTAGCAGAGGTATCCTACATAAGTAGAGACCTTTTTAGTTAAATGTGAAGAGATTGTCACCAAATAGTGGTGGCTACTCAGAAATTACTGGGATTTCAAGCTTTGAACTAAATACTTCACCTGTACACAAACCTTTCTTTAGTCACTTGCAGATCGCCTAAAGATCAATGTCCAGTGCCAGTCAAGGTACTCTAGGGATAACCAAACATGTTGACATGGAAGTGGTGGAAAGGATGTAGAGCCCAGGAAAGACCTATGCATTACTGGTGCAACTGCTGAAAGTCATGGGACACCTATAGCGGAACCTCAAATAGCACTAGACATTGCTGTGTGGTCAGCTGAATTGATATCGCACTGGCTGTCCAGCTGAAAAGCTAGGTGGGTTCCTCAGGAGATGTTAACAACAGTGTCATGTTGGGATTCAACTGAAGAAGGACATAGCAGTATCCTATGTGGCCTCCAGAAGCTTTTCCACCTTAATGTGTGACAAACAATAACCTAATAAAGTGTTATATTTGTACCAAAGATAAATAAAAACATCAATATGTATATTTGAAATCTGTATTTTTAATAAAAAATTGAATAAATCATGTGACAATAGAAACCTTCAAAGGGCATTTATTAAATCTCATGTAATGCCTTGCCACTATTTAATCAATGTCACTGAGCTACAATATTTTAAAAAGCATTAATTGTAATGTAGTATTGAACAGTATGATTCGAGGTGACCCAGTCACCCCCATCCCTCATTTTAGTAAACTCACCACTTAATAACTTAATTCAGCCTATGTGGGGAGCATATATAAACCATCAAAATACCAGAATTACTGTGTTTATTCAGAGCATCTATATATGACATCAAAAAGGTGTAAGGAAATGGAAAACTGGATTTTGAAGGTCAAATTATTCCACAGAATAACTCCATTGATGCCAGCAGCATTATTATGAGTATGCATTTGCTTTCCTGTCGTAAGTCGTATAAGGAAGAGAAAGAAACAGTTTTAGAGAGCTTCTAAATTAGCTCCATCTCATCTCTCCCATCTCTTCTGCCCCAAATTAATTCCCCCTGTCTTCCTTAGCTGCAAATAGCAAGAAATGAAAAACAACCCAAACTACTGTCACGCTTCTTGAAGCACATTTGTCAGTGGCAATTTTGAATGGAACATTTCCTGCCTAAAGAGGGAGTTGATTAATTTGTTCATTTTTAAACAAGAACTCAAGAGACAGGAACAAAATACATCTTTGTTTTTCAGATTATTCAGCCTGGAATAGACACAGTCCTGATGTAACTGGGAAGGCTGAATAGCTGCAGCCTCACCTGTATCATATGACATTGGCGTGAATGTCATAAGGGACATGGGGGAGAGAAAGAGGGGTGAAGAACTCTCAGTCATTGTTTTTCTCTCGATTATCTTAGAGTAGGTTAAGTCAGCTACATCTGGATCTACCCAAGGTATCTCTGTTAAATCAAAATATTAAAGCAGTATAATTTGAAATACTCACTAGTGTTGGTAAAAGACAAGCTTGAGCAACAGGGAATTTCCATTTAAGACTAGTTCTGAAGAGCTAAATCTAGTCTACCAGTTCTGTAAATGCTCGCATGTTGTGATTAGTCATTGGACAGGGCAAAATATACAGTTTGTTACAGGATAATGCATTCCTCCTGCTAAGCTATTTTGTTTTTTTTTGTCTCAGTACCTGCCACAGAAAGACTTGTTGAGACTGCTTTCCACAGCTCACTTTTGGACTAAAACTACTTATTGTCAAGAAGAGCTCCTACTGCTCCAATGATGATACCTATATTTTTTTCCAAAAACTAGTTTTAAAGGTTCATTGGCAACTGTCCCATCTGGGGTGCCAACTGACAGCATGTCATGTTGCTGTAATCTCTTGAATCAACAGAAGTTTTATTATTGTTATTATCGTTATTATCGTTATCAGTAAATTGGGAAATTTTAAAGAGAAAATGGGGGACCATTGTAGGAAAATAAGGAATTAGGATTTTAGGCCTATATCAGTGTTATAAGCTGTGCTGCTAAGGCTGAAAGTCTCAGCTTGTCCCCTGTATAGCCCTTACCCAGAACCACGAGCGTGGTTACCTTATGCTTGCTTTGTACCCTTAGTTAAGACATTGATAAATGCTATTCTTAGTTTTGCTGATCTCCGTGCTAGACTGATGAACTATAGACAACAAATGAGACAGGTAGAACTTCAGACAAAGCTAGCCCTGCGACCCGATGACCTTTCGTTTGGTACTTGCCAAGAAAGAAGAAGTAGAACCCGCAGACCACTGGGACGGAAGGAACCTGAGGACATCGTGAATACTTAGAAAATTCTACTGGACAGCGATAAATTTTGCTTAGTTGCATAATACCTATTAGAACCCTATATAAAGACCAGTTATACTGCTGTATGATTGTCGCTCTCCGAGGAGGTGACCCAACGCTGCTGTTCCTGCAAATCTTCTACAATAAATACTTCTCAAAGTAACCCACAGGAGTTCGAGTCTCTATCCAGCGCCACCTACTACCTTTTTCAAAGAGTTTTGATTAAAAAGTTGGATTTTTCCTGGAATAAATGAATTCAAGATGTCTCACAGATTGTCCATTCAAATATTTTATGTTCATAGTCTCCACTAATCTGGAGACCTAGTTAGAATATGTGCTATACATTTTTCACGACCAAAAAAAAAATTATGGTAAGGAATCACAGAAACAGTGAGTTAGCAGATGTGGCACATGGAGGAATGTATAGAAAAAGAAATAACAGTGTCTTTCATGTTTTTTAGTAAAAAAAAAAAAAAAAAGAAAAAAAGAAAATTACTAATGAAAAATACAGATTTGATTTTTCAATGGACGGCAATCTTTGCAGATTTTGAAAAGGATTTCAATAAGAGAAATGTCTTCTGATGAAAAAGTTATTTGGACAAGATATATAATTCCTCTCTTTTCTCACATTTAAGAAATTAATCTTCTAAAACATAGTGTATTTTAAACAGACTTGACATTTCATTTCAGTTTAAAGACTTTCAGTTGAAGAAAAAAAATCAAGTGATGATAATTTTTATACTGTGAAAATATTTACATTTAATTCCGTGATAAATGAAGAAGTCACTTAAAGTGAACACATGAGTAACATAGATGCTACGTCACCTTCGTTATTTTCTGTATGTTTACAACTAAACTCACCTGAAGTCCAACTGTTAAATATTCATACAGCTGACTGTCATGGTTTAATCTGAGTAGGCAGTTAGGACCACGGAGCCACTCACTCACAGTCCCCACCCTCCACCAAGTGGCATGAGGGAGAGAATTGAAAGGCAAGGGAGAAACTCATGGGCTGAGATACAAACAGTTTAATAAGCACAAAAATAAAGAGAAAAAAATGCATATAGAAAATATATTATGCACAGGTCTCATGAAAGCTTTTCCTTTATAGCCATTCCAAAAGAGCGGAGATCCAGACAGCAGCTCGCACTTGAAAACAGTTGTGCCAAACAATCTGTCCTAGAAAAGAGAGTGTTTCGGTCAAGAACAGCTAGTGCTAGCTACTAAAAAAGGAGAAATTCTAACTACTATGAAGGAAATTAATATGATCCCAGCAAAACCAACACAATGACCCGTACTAACTACTGAGAAAGAGATAGTGAGAAAAAGAAGGGATTGTTTCTGAAGAGTGTCTGACTTCATGCAGCTGAATCAACTGATCACAGTATGGGAGTTCCTGCCTTTCTCCCACATAGACACCTGCACTTGAAAACTAAATTTATGTGTTTATGATTTGGAGCCAAAGCCTTCTTAAAATTCCTAGTGTTCAAATTTTAGAATTTAGTTGAATTGCCTTCTGATTTGTATACACTGGTTACCTGAACATAGTACAAATGGTGCAGTAGAAGAAACCTCTCCATCTGTGGAGGCAGCCTGTATGAAAAAAAGAGATCATTTTTGGTTATAGTTTATATGGGTTCTTTGATTTTCTACATTTGGAATACTTTAATTTAATTTAAATAAATGCCACAGTAGTTAATCCTATACTCCAGCAGTAAAATTATTTAGCAGTTGTGGGTATTGAATGAGTAATATTCTTCTCTTTCGGCTCCCAGGCTGTGTATGTAAAAGAATTTTTGTTAGAAGCCGGATGTGTACATCTGTATTTTATCAGTTAAATAAATACACATACAATATTTTATCAGTGACACAAACACAGTCCATATGCAAACACACACACTCCCACACACATATTTATATTGTAAATATCTATATAGTTACTTCCCACTAGGTGATATACAGCTCAATAAAGTTATTCAAAGTGTTACCTTAAATTTTACAAAGACCCTTTTGACAGGCCCAGTTTTTAATTTATAAGGTGAAAAATAGTCAAGACTAATTTAAGTCATAATTATTCAGTGTAATAACTGGAATAGATATTAGCTTCACAAAAAGTTATATTTTTGGTAATGTCCTTTTATTCTATTTAACAAAAGCAGCAGGCACACTTTGTACTATGCTATCCAGTAGAAGGTGATACCAAAAATACGATCAAATACCATGAAGTTTTGTTAAAAGTCATATATCAAACAGAGAAATTGTGAATAAAAGGACTGATCTGATGTCTAGTGGCTTTTCTACTATTTGTCTACTTTTCTGAGTGAAAAGAAACATTAAAGAAACCTTTAAGATTTTGAATGAGAAAAAATGACGTATCTATGAAAATTAAGAAAATTATAGATGTTTGGGTACTGTGTGTGCTGTGAAGATGGGGTATTTTCCCCCCAGCCCAGGATGTGTTTCACCTGTAGTTTCAGCAGAAATTTATTTGGCTTCCTTGCATTCAGTCTTTCTTGCAGGTTTTCCTTATAAGAGGATAATTATAATGGTAAATCCTGTTTCAGATACCAAAATGGAAAATTATTTAACTGTGTATCAGCCTATTTAAAGCAGGAGGTTCTCATTGTTAATGCTAAACATACCAAATATGCTTAATTTCACATTTAGTACAAGTTAATTTCCATGAAACCTATCCAATGCAATACTTTTCTTGTGCTGGTAAAGAGACTTTTTTTTTTTTTTTTTTTTCCCAGTTCCCTTCTAAAAGTAAATAAAATATTGAGGGGTGATTTTTTAATTTTTTTTTTTTTTTAATTGCATAAGGGAAATCTAGCCACATGCATTTTCTTTTAGTCAGTTTAAGATGTGTCCTGATGGATATTCTTTCTGCTGAATAATGTGTCATTTTTGTCTGAATTTCAAAAGTCATAATGAGATTAGTGTTGGATGAAAAAACATTTTATAAAACCTCTCACTCACAGTAATGTTTGTACTCTCCTTAGTAGTGTCTCTGCTGAATAAATAACATTTCTAAGCTGATTTTACTGGTTTCTAATGCTTATAAAATGAAAGTAGTGATGGATAGCAGTGTTATTCAATCTTTCCGTGCTCAGGTCAGGAAATGTTGTGGCTAGACAAAAATGATACAACAGAGGAAATAGACACCACATCTGTTTGTGAGGCCTGATGATGGCAAAATGTTATTCCCAAACTGATGGCAATAGTAACATATTAAACATTATTATTACAGTTAAGCCAATACATTGTTATTTTAGTTTTTATTTTGCCTTTTTCTTTTGCATACATTTTAGAAAATAGGTGAAATTATTATCATCTGAGCCCTTGGCTAAAAGTTCTAGGTGTATTTCCTTTACAACAGTGCCTGCAACATGTTACATGATACCCAGACAAACTAGAAAAAAAAATCCAAGTTCATTTTAAAGGTTTCTATTCCACTATTTCTAGTCCACTTTCAATGATACAGTTAGTTGGTTACAGAAAAAAAAAAAAAAAAAGTAAATAATTTAATATATATAAGAATGCAAAGAAATATCTTTGTAGAATGAGGACCACTAATTTACTGAATAGTGTATTTAGCTCTAGTATTGTGTACATGTCAAGTAGAGGCCTGTGAAGCTTTGACTTTCTAATTTATTAAGAATTTTCCCTATATATCAAATCTAAATGAAAATATGTAAAAGAAAGGAAAATAGTGCAATATTGCCTTTTAATATCCCAAAAGTAGTTGTCACCGACTTATACCCCATGTTTCCATTTTCATCCCTTGAAACATGATGGCCTAATTTCATTTTAGCAGAGTTGGATTTTACATTCTTCTAGTTCATGGAGTTCACGACCTTGACAAAGCCCAAACAATTTGGAGCATTTGCTGCTCTTCCACATATTATCAAATAATTGTAAATTTTAACTCTGAAACTTAACATTGCAGTAGAAGCAGCTTTAGACACATACCCTGTAGAGAGGTCATTCTTATTCTTTGAACCTCAATGTTTACTCCTACAGTAGTTTTGCTTATGCTGTTTAGAAATCAAAAGAAACAACATACTAAATGCCTGGCACTAGTCATTGCAAAATAGTCTGGAAGAAGGTAGCTAATACTTGCTTGTAAATTGAATAGCATCACCATCTTAACACATTTATCAAGGAATTTGAAAAAAGAATTTGTATAATTAATACTGATTATTTTCACAGAGTTCATAGAATCGTAGCAGTATGAACTACAATTAATATCAAAAACTTATCTCCATGGGGACATCCATTCTAGTGAACTACTTGAAATGAATAAGGCAACATTTCAGGTAAAGCATTGAGTATACAGGCAAGATAGGACCATTTTAAGAAACTGTCTTAAGACACAGACCTCGCTACAGTTGGACTAAGTGAACACTTAATAATTTCACTTATAAAGTAGCAGCAGTTATGCTTCAGTTGATGTTTCCTGTGTATATATTAGAGAAAAAGCAAAAGTTGGTTTTATACAGATTGGTACATATTAGTTAGATCACCCTTCAAATAACAAAGAGTTTATTTGACAGGACAGTCACTGCTCCCGGAGGACACAAATCTCCTTTAGTTAAGGTACTCTGTCTACCAGTCTCGTGCCAATGGCCAAGATGATCCAGGAACAATTAGGTGACACCATATACAATGCCTGAGTAGCTGAATCATGCTGATAAGACTGTAAGACATAGCTCTTGCTTTCTTTGAACTGATTCCACATGAACCAGAAAACTTTCCTGGAAAACTGTTCCTGAGGTTGCTTGGAAACTGGCTCTGTAAGAAAGAGGATAGCTTAGCTTGAGAATGATCTGGTAGGTAACTTTAACAGATACACAATGAAGAGTATTTATTACAGACTACTTGAAGTTACTGTGGAGATTTTCTCTCCTTCCACAGTGCACAGGGGACTTGATTAGGCAGGGTCAAGTTGACTGGCAGATCCTCTAGTTTTAACTAGCCAAGTGGCTTCTGCTAAATGTGTATCCCAATGCTTTAATGTCCCAGCACCCACTGTATCTCAGTGTAGTTTTTAGAGTTTAGAGTTTTAGAGTTTTTTTGAGAGAGGGCTTATGATGAGACTAAAACGTGGAATATGCATGCTCCAAAAACCCAGGACACCTAGGAAAGTTTGTGTTTCTTTTTTGTTAACTGGTGGGCACATGTCTGTTATTTTATTGATCACATCCATTAGAATATGAAAATGCGCATCATGCCATTTTATTCCTAAAACCTGGATTTCCTGCGCAGGTCCTTTGACTTTGTTTCATAAAAAAACAGCTTTCAAAGGAATCTGGATTATTCTTCTCCCCTTCTCAAACACTTCCTCTGCTGTGTTGCCTCACACAATGATGTCATCAATATACTGCAGATGTTTGAGGGCTTCGCCTTGTTTAAGTGCAGTCTATATCCAACCATGATAAATGGTAAGACTGTCCACCCCCTGGGCAGTTGATTCCAGGTGTACCAGATGTGAAAGCAAATTGTGACCTGCACTCCACTGCCAGAGCGATGGAGAAAAAAGCTTTGGTGATATCAGTTGTTGCGTATCGTTTGGCAGCCTTTGACTCCAGTTCATACTGGAGTTCTAGCACATCTGGTATGGCAGCACTCAGCAATGGTGTGACTTCACTCCGGCCTTGATAGACCACTGTTAGCCTCCACTTTCCATTAGATGAGTCTTTTCACTGGCCACATGGGGCTGTTAAGGAGTGAATGGTTCTCACTAATCATTCCTTGAGCTTCCAGTCACCATATCAACTTATGGATGGGAAGCAGGAAGTCTCAATTTGTGAAATACTGTCACTGGTGTACTGTCCTGGTAGCAACTGGCACCTGCTGTTCTTTAACCTTCAGCAACCCCACCACAGACAGATTGTCTGAGAGATCAGGCAAGATAGACAGTTGTTTAATCTTCTCCATACTCAAGGCAGCTATGCCAAAAGTCCACTGGTACCCTTAGGAATCTTTGAAATACCCTCTCCTGAGGTGCACTATGCCAGGGACATATGGAGTCCCAGATCCAGTCACAATAGGATGCTTTTGCCACTCGTTCACAGTTAGGCTTACCTCAGTCTCCAACACAGACAGCTCTTGCTCCATAAAAACAGATGGATTCTGCCCCATTGTAATCTGATGGTATTAGAGTACACTGCACACTGGTATCCACGAGAGCACTATAATCCCACGGGGATCATGTGCCAGGCTATTTACCACTGGCTGGTAAAACGGCTTGTCCCTTTTCTCTGCCTGGCCAAAGGCAGGGCCCTTCTATCCCTGGTCATAGTCTTCATTACTTTATTTTTGTAACTGCAAAACAGAAGTCACTTCATCAGGGTCAAAAATATGATCAGTCCTACTCTGCTCAACAGGCCAGTTTTCCAGGATGGATGCTTTTTGGCTGTTTTTTCCTTGCAGTTCCCATACCCACTTCCTTGTGGCTTCCCCAGGTCACACAGGAAGAACCACAGGGTTGCACAGGGTATGCCTTACCAGTACCCTTTCCCTTGGACCAAAAATGGCTGACTTTTAACAGTTGAAGCCTTGGTTAGAGTGTATGAGGTAGCCTTATCCTTCTTGGCTTCCTCAGATATTTTTTGGGCAATGTGTCCACAGCCAAGACATAGGCTTACATGTAAGAAGTGACATTATCTTCATATTCTCAGAGTTGTCTGGCCAGCTCATCAATAGTTGTTGCCTCTGTTGTCTGTCCAGCTCATTATCACCAGGGTGTGAGTGTATGACATGGGTATATTTCTACAAACTTTAAACAAATTGACTGCATACATTGAATTTCATCTAGGTCTTTGGATGTCTGGTTGTTATCCAGGTCATTACAGATCACCTCCAACACAGCTAATTCTCTTGGATACTGGATACCTCCCTCAACGATCATCTGTTTGCTCCATGAATTTGTGTGTTCTTCCTTGAAGGAATACCTGTCCTTCACACTTGACAGGAGCCACTGCCAAAGGCTGAGGACTTCTGCCTTTTTTCCAGTCCCTTTGTCAATGGCCTTATCCCTAGCAAGGGATTCTAGCTGTCTTGATTCCTTACTCTCTAATTTCTGACTACTGGCCTCAATATCCCTGCATTGCAGTAACCACCTGAGAATTAGCTTATCTGGTTGATGGCTAAAATCTTTTTGCACATGTAACAGCTCACTTAGGGATAAGGATTGGGTGGTTTATGTCTCATTTATGATTTCAGTCTCTTCCCCCTCCTTTTCCTGTGACTGCTTTGCTGCAGAATAGGGTGCCTCTTCTGATTCTTTCCCTTCTTCCTCTTAGGAGGAGCTTAGTCATCCCTTACTAAACAAGCTGACTTCTGCTTCCGTGTTTTCTTTTTAGTTATGGTGGTGACAGATATAATGTCTGGTTTAGCCACAGTGTTTGTTTATCTGTTTTCTCTCTCTTTTCCCTGAGGGTGCTGCATAATATCAAGCAGTTTTTGGTAGATGCTGGCCGAGGCCCAACAGAGTGCAGTAAGTTGTGCTTCCTTGGAATGTCCATGGGATTTTTTTTTTCAAACATTCTATCAGTATCCGATAGTTGTTTGGGAATTAAGTTCCAAACAATTGGAGGTGAGAAGTTCTCTACATACCTGCCCATATTCTCCTACAGCTCTGCCACCCATGACCATACTCTTGTGGAGCCTGGGTCATATTCCTGAATTGCTTGTTAACCTTAGTCAAAACTGAAGGAATATTCCTAAGAAATACCAATAGAGGCATTTGAACTAGGATGCTCAGCATACTGAGACATCATAGTAATGAGGGAGAAAACACCACAGAAGAAGCTGGTGAGTGTATGATTCTGTATTTCCTCCACAAAAAATATCTCAGAGTAAGAAGTGTAATATTTAGTATTCTCTATCAGATGAAGTATAGTAATGGCTTCAGTACAGAGCCCAAATACAAGACTATGCTCAAGGTCAGTGTTTTAATAGCAAATCTCCCAGGAAAAATATTACTGATCACTAAGGAGCACAATAAACTGCAAAAGACAACACCAATCTTTAACACGTACAGCAAGAAGAAGAGCATGGCACAGATAAAATAAATAAATACCAATATTTTGACCCACAACTGTTAACAGATATAAATCCCTTCTAAAATGCTCTGGTCAACCTATTATTATCTCAAACACTTTGAGTCTCTGTTTGGGCACCAAAAAGGGCTGTCATGGTTTAACCCTAGATGGTAACTAAGCACCAAACAGCCTTTTGCTCACACACCTCCCCTGCCCATTCCTTCCTCCCACCAGCAGGAAACAGGGAAAGAGAATTGGAATGGTAAAAGTGAAAGAAATCGTGCTTTGAGATAAGAACAGTTTAATAAATGAAATGTAAGAAGAAGAACAACAACAATAATAAATTGTAATGAAAAGGAAAATAACAGAGAGAAATAAAGCCCAACAAAGACAAGTGATGCAAAAGAAAACGTTTGCTCATCACCAATTGACCGATGACCAGCCAGTCCCTATCAGTGGCTCCCCAGTGAATCTTCCTTGTAGTTTATTGCTTAGCATGATATCGTATGGTATGGAATATCCCTTTGGTCAGCTAGGGCCAGCTGTCCCAGCTGTGTCCTCTCACAAATTCTTGTGTAACCCCAGCCTACACACTGGTGGGACTGTATGAGGAGCAGAAAAGGCCTTGACTGTGTAACTACTGGTCGGCAACAGCTAAAATATCCCCGTGTCATCAGCATTGTTTTTGGCAGAAATCAAAACCCTAGCTTCACACTGGCTACTATGAAGAAAATTAACTCTATCTCAGCTAAAACCAGCACACTCACAAATTTTAGTCAATGCTATAACCTATGGACCAGCTGCATTTGATGCTTGGAATAAAAGAGTGGTTGTGTCAGTTTGGTGTAATCAGGGATCATGCTACTTGGTGAGACAGTTCATTCTGAAAATAAAATCTACCCAGGTGAGCACAGCATTTTTATTTGTCCTTCATCACAACAAACCAAATTCAAACACAGTTTAGACATGCAATCTTGTGTTTTGAGAGAAAAGAGCTGTTGGCAGTTGCCTAATAGTGGCAGAATCACACCCTTCCATCTTGATTTTATTTGTTTAAATTTGAGGACAGCTAACAGTGTAATTTTTGAGGGGAAGCTATTATATTAAAATGCTTTATTTGTTGGTTTGCTTGGCTTGCCTTTTTTGTTTTTTTGGTTTTTTTTTGTTTGTTTGTTTGTTTGTTTTGTTTGTTTGTTTGTTTTTTTAGATCAATCCTACTATATTTTTCTTTTCCCTGTCCCATACACTCTCCTATCTATTTTGTTCTTTTTCTACTCACAGTGACATACACTGTATCATCTACTAGTATGAAAATTGGAACAAATAGCCTCTGATGGCAGAGCCATAGCATAAGTGAATTTTTTTTGTAATCTGTTAGACAATTCTTCACAGTTTATTTTTCTGTCATGACAGGTTCATTTAAACCTTATGCAATCTTAGGGGAAAATGGAAATAGGTTATCTTTATTTTTTAAATGATGTGACAGGACTAAAATCAAGAAAATGCATTTCCTGACTGCAAAATCATATTTTCAAGAAAACTTTTTTTATTACAGCAACGTCAGCTATATGTGAAAAGTTTGAGATGCCACTTCAATTAGATAAATGAAAAATTAAATATAAGACATTCCCTAGCTGCCAGTATTTATTAGAAATTCAAGCTTTCTGTGCAACTTGTCTGTACATTCAACTTTCTGTTATAAAATGTACAGAATGGTTACAATATTTTTTCAATCCTGTGCATGAATAAAGATATATAATAATAGCATTATTCCAATGGGAATCATAGAAAATATAGAAAGATAAATTAATCCTCACACACTCTCCATATTAATGAATTTCATGGTGTATCTTGGAATATATAACCTGCCATGCTTGGGGTGATATACAAAGAACATAATTTCCTACTAGCATGTTTCCAAGGGGAAAGAAATAGTCTAGGTTAGTTTAATCTATTTTAAGTTTCAGAATGTTCTTGTAAATTAGTGTAAATTCAATGTGGAATATTGCTGACAAATTAAAATTTTTATTTTAAATAAGTTTGAGGCTATTCAGTATAAGATATTGCATCTGTGTTATTTCTTTAGTAATTGGAAATGTGGTAATATCTGGTAAAGGAGGAAAGTGAATGTCTTCTGCATGATGGATTAGATGTCTGTCTGTATGGTAGAATTTCAGCTTGATTAATAGATAAGGCTTCTTTTAATTTGTTTACATGCAGTAACATTTATAGGGAAATCCATTTATAGCAGCAAACTCATCAGAAAATAGCATGGTTCCTATTATACTAACTGGAAACACTTTTTTTTTTCTCTAATCTTAAAGAGAAATTCCCATCCAAACCCCATTTTGCTTGGACAGTATGTTTTGTGATTGCTTGGGCTCTGAAATTAAAAGAAGTATAATTATACATTTTTAAAGGAAAAAACATACTCTAACATAAATAACAATAAATGCTGATTAGATGTTATTACAGGAAAGAAAAATATTTATGTTTTTCCAACTGTTAGTAATCTATTCAGTCTACTTTCTGCAAAGCTGTCTATGAAATTCTATTTAAAATCTGGATGTTTCCAAGGAAGGCAATTTCTTTATTCCAGATTTACTCTGTTACAAGAAGAAATTACATATTACAGACTTCTTAGGCAAGACTCTAATTTGGCCCTAAAATAATAGGATGTCAAAGTAAAAACTTGCAATTGTAAAATTAAAAAAAAGCATTCCAAATCACATATTTTGCCTGTCTCTACCTTGTCAAAGTGGGACAAGAAAGTGTGCTATACGCCATGGACTGTGTATGAAAGTGTATTTGGTGAAGTACATCGGGCTTAAAACACCAAACTTATGTTGCTTACCAGCCACAGGCAAGGACTTCTCTTATGTGAAATCAAAATTTATTGTGACATTTTAAAGCACTGATAGATGAACTCTTTATGTCTCTGATCCTATTTGTGACATTGTGTTTGGCTATGTCACACATTTCTAAAATAGTTTCCAGGTTCTTGTTTTGCTACTCATTCTGACATTCCCTGCTGTTGGAGGCTGATCAATGCTGTTAGGTCAGGATTTTTCTTTTTTCCTCTACTTTCTTGTCCCTGCTAGTCAGCCTTTTTTAGTCTTCTAGGCACTACTTAGAGTTATTTTATACTATCCAACCATATTTCAGACGTGCCATAGACAGTCAATCCTCACTTTGCATTTGAATGAACTTACTGCAGTTTTCAAACTGCCCTGATCCAGTTTATGTTGTCATTGACTACAGTTAAATCCCTTTGTTACAAGGTCAGCTTTTCCTCAGTATGAGGAAACTATCTGCATGGGAACTGTCTGGTCAATTGCTTTGGGGCACATAATACTGTCTTCTTCCTAATAAATTCAGGTGGAGACTTTCATGCAAATTGGAAATTTTCATTCTAAATGGCTTATGGTTAGCAAAGTTACATATTAACCTAGCTTTTGTAACTGGAAGAGTTCAAAAATTTCAATTATATGCCAAATAACAATTCCATATACAAAATCTGCTTATGTGGGAAACTTAAAGTCTTTTATTTTCTTCACTTGCTTTAGATGGAAACAGTAACTAGATAACTTACATCGAAAACATTTACTATTCTGGGTTGCAATAATTCAAGATAATTTACTAAGAAATAAAAATAAAAAACCACACTACAACATACTTTTTTTTTTTTTATGAAATGCACAAAATATTAGTAAAATTTGTGGTTGTTACTTTTTCTCCACAGCAACCTTGATAAGTGTTATGATTCTGAACATAAAAGTAAGATAATTTTTATATTACTTTTGTGTTTTATTAAGATGTTCTATACCTTATATTGTTGTTATTATTATTATTATTTTTTTTTTTTTTTTGCAATTCAGTTTTCCTTGTATTATTTTCTTGGCTCATAGAAAATGTTATGCATATATGTATATCAGAGTATATACACTTCAGAGTTGAGTTCTTGAAGTTTTCTAACACAGTTTTTGAATTAACAAGGCCAGCAGAAATTATTCCAATAGACCATTAATAAAATTGAACACAGAGCTGGCAAGAACATTCTTAGCTGTCAGCTGTTGGGTTTTAGGTTTCAAATTATTTATTAATAACCTTTTTAGTTTAATTACTAAAATTTATAGTTGAGAGATGGGAATTGCATCTTCAAATATCAACAGATTAAGAACTTTTTTTAAGATCTGTATTGTATTGAACACTTCAGTCTACTTTACTGAAGCTGAATACATTAACAAGTACGATGTAAGTGCAGAATGTTTTTTGATGTAAGCAGTGCATGCCAATTTAGCCTTGTTAGCTGGCAATCAGCTTTGGAAAAAAGTAAGACACAAAGTCTTGCTCCTAAGATATTGCCAGCTGTTACTAAAGAAGACTCTCTACTTACGGGCAAATGTAAATGTTGAAACAGGTTGTAATGATGTTGTAACCATAATGAAATATCTCACAACTATATTGAGCATCTGCTAAATTGCAAGTTTAGTTTTTTTAATTATTATTTTGTTTTGATTAAAAACATTTAAGACTAGTAAGCATATGAAAGATCAGACATAAAGCCCAATGAATCTTTTGTGGCTGCTATCTAAGTTTTGGAGTCCAAGAAGCAATGCCTTCATTCTCTTTGTTATTAGTAGATATGCTTTTACTCGTAAATATTTATACGTCATTCAATTCTGAACACTAAGGAATTACATAGATAATTAGACATCTGAATGTGAATAATACTTAGACATATATTTACTGATTCTGTCTTTGTGTTAAGAACTGGGGATAAACCTTGATCTAATGTTGTGATTTATAGCACATTGTACCCACGCAGCCTTGCTTGAGACCAGGAGAAGGGTGGGGAAGAAATATAGGTACATTTGGGAGCTGGGGGATAGGTTAGTATATTGAATTCTGTCTTTAATTAAAATACTGTGATTTATCTAACAGTAGCTGTCTGATACTCTTCAGATATTTCCTTCAGCTATTGTTTTTCTTGAAGCTGAAACAGATGGTACAACACACGGGAAAAGTCATGAGATATCATAAAATAATGTAAAGACCAGCTTTCAGAGTGGAAGATATTTTCCTTCTGTTTCCTTGGTATTTTTCAGTTATTTCAACCAATTTTCTTCTCTTGAAAATAAATTTCATAGAATCAGAGAGTGGTTTGAGTTGGAACGGACTTTTAAAGTTCAACTAGTTCCAGTGTCCCTTCTGTGGGCAGACATATCTTCCAATAGATCAGGTTGCCCAAAGCCCCATCCAGCCTTGAATGCTTCCAAGGATGGGGCATGCAGAAGTTCTCTGGGTAGCCCTCCAGTGTCTCACCACCCTTGTAGAGTATTTCTGCTTTATGTCTGTGACAGCCTTGAAGCACATCCACCCTCATCCTTTGCAAAACAAAGGACTTATTAAATATGTTATGCCTTGAACAGCTGTTTTTTGCATCTTTGAACAGGAAAAGATAGGTGGCTGTGAAGGCAGATAGTTTCTATAGTTTTCCCTCAAGGTCTTTGACAAATAAAGGCATAAATTTTAGAGATAAAGACAATTCTTCCTAAGTCTACCAAGGTCTCAGTCCTCATTCCTGGCTAATTGGGATGACCAAGATGGGTCATCTAGAAGACAATCAAATGCGTGGAGAAATCACAAACCATCAACTACCCCTAATGGACAAACCAATTCACTTCTGGTCAGTACTGCAACCACTCCTCTAATTTTTTGACCACTAATAGAACAATCTTCTTAATTAGCATGAAGAGCGAGCAGACGGAGGAGACAAACCATCCTTTGCTATCTCACATGCAAATGGACTGTATTCTAAAACTTCTTAACTTGGGACACTTTTTTGGTGTGTGTTTGTGTGTGTTTGTGTGTGTGTGTGTTTGTGTGTGTTTGTCTGTGTGTGTGTTTGTGTGTGCTGCATGGCATTAATAAAGTTTCGTACCCCTCACAAACTGGAACAATGGAGTGATGAGATGTTACCTTTCTTCTGATATCTTAACCTATCTCTCCTTTTCCTCTTTCTCTCTCTTTCTCCCTTTCTAACTTTATTCTGGGCATATAAGAGTAATATCTTGTGTGTTTTGTTGTTAAAGTCTTGCTAAGTTTTATGATACAGGTACCAGCTTTTGGGAAGCCACTATTCACTGTAATTCCACTGTGTGCTTTCTAGTAAATTTGTGATTTAATTGAACCTCTTGGGTGATTCTCATCATTTTGTGTTACCACACAGAGTATTCAAAAGTTAACCTTTTCCCTGAGCCCACCGATGTGGGATGGGACAATGTCTAAATCTACTCTCAGTTTAAAACCGTTGCCTCTTGTCCTTTTTGACATGACATGTATTTTTCCTGTAATTTTTTCCATGCTGAATAACTGTTTCGATGAGATGTATGTGTTGTGTCTTAAAAGCAAAAGAGAAACCAACAGAAGAACTGAATGTTAAAACTTCAGTTTTTGTCTTTAAAATAAACAAAAGCATATTAAAAAAGCAAAAGCAAAACCAAACACAAACAAAAACCTTCTCCCTGAAGAGCTAATGCACAAATACTGAAATATTCCCAACAGTATTTTGTAGTTTGTTGTTGTCAAATGCATACGAATTTCATACTCTCCAAACAGAGGTAAGATATTCTTAACATTTATCATTTCTCATGTAACATGAACATTAAAAAAAAAAAAATCTTCTATTTTATTTTCTTGTAACAGACAAAAGGGTTTAAATCTCATTAATAGGTTTTAGATTACTTACTTTAAATGGCATAGCTATGAATCTATTGGATATCATCCCAGAATGTGTATATGGCAAATCCTGGTGGCTATATTCCTTTTCCTTATTGTTTCATAATTTCTTGTGCTGTTGATGGATAACAGATGGATAGCTGCTTGGGAAAAGAACTTGATAGTTAAAGTTGTGTACTTAATTTTTTCGTTTCTAATTGATTTTGCCCATTTCCAAGTTTGTTTTGTTTTGGTTTATTTACTTGAGGTTTTTCCCCATACCAGCACTATTTTCCCTGAGGTGAGGAGACTGTCAAAATTCATCAATCAGTAAGGCAATTTAACTACTTTCTTGCAGTGCTCTGAAGAACTTTTAGCTTTCCCAAAACACTGCAACTTCCAGATCTACACGGGACAGTATCTTCATAGTGTCACTGATTGGACAGTTCTGTACAAAAATATTCCTATATTTATTACTTTGGTTTACAATTAGAAGGACTTCCAAACCACGTCTTCTAAATGCACAACGGAAAAACCCACAAAACCCTGATGATATTTGGAAGATTTCACTCCGAAATGAAAAGCAATTAATATATAATTGCAGTCTGTTTGTAATTTTCTTGGACTTCACCCTCTTCTTCTTTTTTTTTTTCTTTTTTTCAGACAGCTCAAATTTAGAAGCTTCTTAAAAAAATTATGCTTGCCCCATAATATGCGTCAGCTGTAGCTGGAGAAAAATGCAAGAATTTGGAATTAAATATTTGAATAAAGAACAAAGGCTGCTGATCTAAGAAAGAGAATAACAAACAATAAACCTGGTCTGGGGCCCAGTTTGCAACGACAGGATAGTATGAAATAGAAACAAAGACTCGTTATAAATTGCATACCTTTAATATTTGACCCTGTGAAAATTAATCCTTAATCCTATAATTACCTATTCACATTACCTTTAAAGGAGATATTCCTCCTGTTCCTGCCTTCAGAGCATTTGGAATTCAATCACTTTATATATCAATTTTTCTCTCATAGTATGCCCTGTGAAGGGGGAATCAATTTGCTCTGTGTTTGAATTAGTGAGTTGGAAAATTCATAGTTGTTAGTGGAAAAAGTCTGCTCTCTATGTTGGAATAAAAAAAAATTACATAAGAGTATTTTTATTATTCTTAAGTAGCACTACATATGAGTTACAATTATATTTGGTAGCCAGAATTATTTAGCACCTGAATTTCTCCAGATTTTATGGAAAGCAGAAGACAGAAAAAGAGACACAAAGCAGTGAATGAATTTTCCCAGGAGCATTGCTGAGAAAACATCTATTCCTGAACTGTAATGTAGAGTTCTCTGTGAAGAAAATTAGCAAGAAGCGGTTTGCTAGTTTTGTTAACTAGAAAATGATGGGTTATTTTATTTTGGCTTAACCAGCTGAAAGTTAAATGTCTGTTCTGTTCTTAGATCTTTCTGTAGTTAATAGAGGATTGATATCTTCAATCATCTCGTCTATCTTAGATATATCTCCGGATAGTTGATTTTCAGTCCACAGGCTAAATGAAAAACAAACCTTAGGTTAAGTGCTTTAATGACAGGTTGTTACATTTAGTTGTATCCAATTTTGTGTGGGTGTCTCTGCATTGCAGTGTGCCAGTAATTGCAGAAATTTTCTATATTCCAAATATCACTAAGTTTTATTCTGGAATGATTTTCATCAGTGTCAGTGATAACTGGGAAGAGAATAATATATTTGAAATACTGTTATCAGTCAGAGCTATCATCAGAGCTTTGCTCAGTTTTCATCAGAGATTTATTATCAGACATTATTACCAGATAAATACTGACTTAAAGATTAAATTAATATAATACGGAAAAGTCAACATTTAGTACTGAGTCAGCTTCCTTTTTGCAAAGGATAACCTCAAATTAATATGTATTAGCATATATTTTGTAACTTGAATTTTTCAAGATGGAAGAAATTAGGACCTTGGTATCCTTTAGGTAATACACTTTCCTCTTCCTTCATCTTCAACACCAAGGACCAAACCATCTTTTTTTTTTGTGTATGAGTACTTTACCGCTATGGTTAGAGTATACACTAGTACATGTTCCTTAGTATTTGGAAGTACAACAGCAGGGCTCCACAGATCAATTGCTTGAAAGAAATGGAAGCTAACTGGAAAAAGGTGGCACTCTACAATTTGGGAGGATTAGAGGAGGTGTCTCACTGAGCTCCAGCCCCACACTCAGTGCTCCTTGATGGCCAAGAAGAGGAACACACTGCCCATTGTCTGCACTCTTCATAACCAATACAAAGACCTGGTATTCAGCCTTTCTGGAGGTCTTGAGACTGAGTAATCTACAGAGACAGTAATGTATGAAGGAAGTTTACCATTATTTTTCCTTCTGGTGTTGTAGCCCAGCTCTTTGCAGCCAGCTTTGAGACATTGAGGTCTGCTCATATACAAAGCATGTGTCAGAATGGGCCTGAGCATTAAGAGCTTCACTCTTAGTGAATTTAACATTTACATCACAACTTACTCAATCAGTGAATAAACAAAGTTATAATTACCCTTAAAATAAAATAGCAGTCAAGCATTACCAGCTATTCAGTTTAATTTCATTTCTACATAATCTGTAATTTTGATCCATAAATTAAAAAAAATACATTTTGATGAAGACATTTTTACAAAAATGTTGGCCTTCAAGCAAATGATCCTTTGGCATCTTGCTGTAAAGTTATACACAAAAAGATCAGGCATGTTCTGAATTCAGCAACAAGACTGACTTCATGATAATTTATTGCCTATCAGATACTATAACCTACTTTGGAAGAAATTTTGGAAAGGCAATCAATTACGGAACACACCATCTGATAGTCCACATACTGTATACAACATTAGTCAAACTATTATGATTTCAGGACCTGAAGTAAATTCTTTCTCAGAAACCACAACTTTGAATAAAAAGATTCCAAAGCTCTATAGGAACATGTGGTATACCAAATTGTGTATGTGTATAAGGATATATATATACACACACATATACTTTACTTTCTGTTAATTATCAATAAGTCACAGAAAATAAAACCTTTTCACTTTTGATTTACATATTTGGAACAGTATATTCTAATGTAAAAAAGGTGACTACTTACATTTGGAAAGTTTGAACTATTGTAGTTTTCATGATCTAATGATGTAGGGATGTATCTATGATGATCAAAGGATGTAGGGAAATGAAGCTTGCAAATACAAGTACTATCTTTTATTTGTTTAAATACTACAGCTGAAGCAAAACCTTTGCATCTTGAAATCTTGTCTACTCTTCCAAACTAATAAAGCTGACACAAAAATATTTATTCCTCAGAAAATAAATTTAAGAAAATAAAATATTAAAGCTTATGACTTGTTGTGTGCTGAGGAAGTAATGAAACTCCAGTATTTTGTTCTCTATGTTGAATAGTAATCTTCTCTGAGAACAGTTTCCTTTCTGCTATAACACATAACATATACTGATACATATACTCCAGCAACAGGATTGTTTTGGCTAAGCTCAGAGAGTATATAGGGGACATAATCAAATAGCAGTCACCTTTAGTATCATGATCACTGTCATTCATGACAATGACACACTATTGTTTTTGTAGATTTTTCTTATTCATGCACATTATATGATTTGGGAATAACGTAAACCTAGAACACTAGAAAAACTCTTTGAAAATTTCTAAAACAAATAAATATCCGTCCCTCTCAAATTTTAAAGTTTACAGTTTGTCATTACAGTTGCCTTTGCCAGTTTTGAAGAAAACATTTTTATTATGAAACAAGGGTATTTCCAAGGTGATGATGGTGGCAGTGATCATGAGTAACTTATCACTAAGGAAGAGGGAGTAGTATTAATACGTATGGCCTGTAGCTCTATATTCTTATGATATTTAGAATAGATACATACATCCATATGTATATTATTTATATAAATACTTATGTAAAATACATAAACACATATACAAATTTGTCTTCCTTAATTCCTAGCTTCTAGAATGATTTAGTTATAGAAGCATCTCTGTTGTCATGAAAAAAAGAGTATGGTTTCTAGTGCTTAGGCTAGAAGAAGTAAAACTGTGAAAATGTAAACCCCAAAGGCTCCAAACTGTTACAGAAACACAGAGAATTGAAAATGTATTTTTTAAAATGCATGCTGTTGACAACTGATTCCTGTAGTCATAAGACCCACATGTCCAGCAGGGCTTTTTCACAGAATCCTATTAAAAAAAATTTCCCTCTCAAGAGAAAAAAAAGAACTTTTAAGGCCTTAGGACAACACTAATTTGCAATAGAATCTTAGGGCATATTCCTCTTCTATCTTTAATGCATAAAATATATTGCTAGGACTCAAGAAGTAAATAAACCTAGCTGAACCACACAGTGAGAGAAACAGGTGTATTATTTAGACTGAATCAAATTTATGGTGAAAGTGTGGCCATGTAACCTTTTAGAATTAAAGATTAAATTGTTTAACTTCTTGAACCAATGGGTTTAGAAAGTAATATATTCTGTAATCTGTCACTGGGTTATATACTGTATAAACTGCATATTCTATGAACATCTACAGTATAAAAACATGGTTAAACTTTGAGAAAATGATTTCTTAAAAATAAATACATAAATAAATATGTGGTTAGATATAGACACAGAATGTGAATATATAGAGACAAATATATGTTATTCCATAAATTTTTCTTTGTCACAAATTTTCCTAATCTGTAGGGTAAGCATTTGTAAAACAATATTTGTACAAGTAAATTTTTTTCAGAATATTGTTTATTCTGCCCTCTCATGTTGTCCTATGTATCTTGGACAATCACTAACTGAGCATCTGACTCATTAAAAAAAAATGATTTGGTGTTCCATAAGGTCCAGGAAAATGCCATTTTTCCTAGTGAATACAGAACTTGGTAGGAAAGTATATTGATGCAATGTGTACCAAGCTGTAGCTTTGTCTGTTCAGCATTTTAACTGTTTGGAGGAGTGAGCTGGCTGTTGGTGAACAGTAGAGTTACTTTGAAAATAGATATTTGCTTGATCTCTCAGCCCCTGGAAACTTTTCTGGTTTTAATAAGCAGAAAGGGAAACAGTAGTTTTGGGATTCTTCAACACAAAATTATAAGAAGGACCTTATTGCAAATAACAGTTTTGTGGCTAATACACATGCTGGAATAGTGTTCAGCCAGTTCTTTTTCAGCTACATTAGCCTAGCAGTGCTAAATTCTAGCAAAGTCCAAACATGCAGTTATTTCTGTTCAGATCAGGAGGTTGTGCAGAGCATAGCCAATATCAAGAACCAAAGACAGAGGAGACCTATAGAAAGGTAGGCATGAATTAATCCAACATGATGACCAAAGGTACCTCACTCTTTATATAGAGTCCTTGCACAGTATTTTCAGAAGTTTTCATTTTTGTTTTTGTTTTTCTTTTTTTTTTTTTGTGTGTTTTTGTTTGTTTGTATGTTTGTTTTTTTGTGTTTTTTTTGAGGCAAAAGAAGCGATACAGTAAGAAATCCAGGCCATTGAATGGACACCAGGCAGAAGCAGCAGTGGCAGAGTACCGCAGTCAGGGCCAACTCAGCAGCCAGACAGGGTCTCAGCATGTCCTGCATTGGCAGGAGCAGTAACTGGAGCCAGCATCTGATAGCCCAGCAGGTCGCTGAGGGGAGTCAGTAGAGCAGCAGATGTGTGTTAGGAGAGACCTGGCAGGCTATGTGAGATTCAAAAACTGGCAGGAAGGTTCACTGAACAGAGCCAGAACTTTGCCTGGGAAGCCACTGAAAAGATAGAGGAGAGAGCTTATACTCACACTGTATAGTCAGATTTGAGCTGTTTCATTTTGTTTTACTCTCTGTGACCATAATTATTGAACATAACAACTGCTAATAAATTAATAGTGAAAGAGAATTCTCCTGCACACACCAGAGAGTCTCTAGCCCTTTTGGAAGGAAAAGAGATATGCTCTAGCTACAGACACATACATTTTTAACGCACAGTAGAAGTGATTTCTTACTGTTATGGGGGAAATGTTGGCTTCCTAGATGTTTAATGCTTGTCATGCTAGAAATAATATTTACAAATATATCATATTCATAATATTTGCTAAAGAGATCAGAATACGAAAACCCTGCAGAAAGAATGTAGTCAAAAAATGTTTCAGGAAGGTTTTATTGGCACACCCTACCCCCCTCATGATAACCCTCACAGACCAAGTTGTGGGTTTTTTTTTTTAATCTCAAAGCTTAATCTGCTTCAGTACCCTATACAGTCCCCTGAAGAGCCTTTTTTTATTTTCTTTTTCTCTTTTTTTTTTTTTTTTTTTTTTTTCCCCTCTGTCTATCAGAAATTATTTCAGGTTTTCCTGGAGTCGGTTGGTCTTTATTCAGAATCTGCCTACTTGCATCTTGGTAATGAAATTGGCTAATTCATTGGGAAAAATATCTTAATTTACAGATTTTGAAATTAATCTCTGAAATATCTTAGATACTCTCCAGTATCAAGTTTTCCCTCTAATCGATGCTAGAGAGACAGTGTGAATATTTTGTAGCCCCCATGTCATATCTACCAACAGCAGGAAAATGTCTTGGATAGCCTCAGGTGTCTCCAGTAGCGGCAGATAAATCAGTTCCTCTGTGTCTGCCAGAGGATAACTTGATTACTGCATAAGGTTATGTGGCTCAGGAAAAAAAAAATAAAAAATAAAAAAAATAAAAAATAATCTTTCTTTTCTTCTAAGGTTTATGAAATGGTCCCTCTGCAAATATAGGTCATTTTGGGAAGATTAACTGTAGTTTAAGAGATTAGCTTTTCTGTCATCATGAAGATCATTAATATCTCAATGTGTTACTCAGGAAAAAAGAAAAAGTTGTTTTGGTTATTATTTTATTTTCACTAGGCATTTTATGAAACATGGGGTTACCTATTTATTCGTCTTCTCTACTGATCTCCGATCAGAGGAAAACCAGGAAACCTACATGTTTTTCTCCTGTGCTACAGATTTTTTTTCTTCAGGATCATATTTGAAGAGTTTGAAGAAGCTGAATCCAAGTAACACAAACAGTTTAGAATTTGAAGCTCTCACTCACGTATGCCTCTGCCTTTGTGTCCGTGTCTCAATAATTTATTCCTTTGGTAAGCCTGTTTGATATGACTATTTTTTTTCTCTTTCCTAAATAGAACCAATACATTTCACCTTCCTTCTCCTGTTGAACAGGTTACTATAAAATCAGCTGTTGTTACACTATCAATCTGTAAAGACAGAGTATGTTGAAATACGTTATTTTTACATATGTGTATGTTACAGTTTAGTACAGTAATTTCCTCTATGAATTGATTTTGTGTCCTTGAATGCTTTATAGAGCTGTTTGCATTTTGAGGAGAGAATTTTACTCCCTCTTTTATGCAGTTTGCTGTACTATCAGATAATAAAACATAAAGAAGTCTCATCAGAGTATAAAAAGGAGACATTAAAAGGGCAAATGTTTCATTTAAAGTAATTTTAAAACACCGATAGAGAAGCAAAAAGTTAAGTAACTGTATCCACCTTGGTATACTCAGTGCTAGAATATTTTTCATGGAAACAATGAGTAGTGATAACTGAATTATTCCATAAAGATGGTCATATGCATTATGCTTTGCATTTTTCACAATTTGTGTGACTTACACAGTACCGTTGCAGCATCTATCTACCTATCTATTTATCTATCTATCTATTTATTTATTTCAGTGAAAAGAAAACAGCAAAGAGGAAATATAACTTTCATTTAATATATATGCATAACATATATATATACTGAGCACGTGAAGGAATGACAGAGAAAGGATTTTATGTGAGAGAGATATTCCTTAAACATAGTCATTTATTTGAAAAAAAAAAAAATAAAAATCTTATCTATTTATTTCTGACAGTATGTTCAGTTGGTAATCAGTGGACTAGATCCATCCTGAGATATTCAGACTGCCAAAAGCTACAAAAAATCCTCCATTATTCAGTAGATTTATCTGATTCAGATTGTCAGTACCATGAGTGCTAAGCTACCTGAGCTGGTTCTTGTTTTGAATCAGCCTGGATTTTATGGTTTTTAGTAGTTCAAATATTATGGGAAGAAAAAAAAATAAAATAAAATAAAGAAAAAAAAATCTACAGTCTTCAGGCCAAGCTCAGGTACAGATGCCAAGTCAAAGGACCTGTATCAGCAAACCATACCAAAGCAAGTTAGCCATGTGCAACTTTTTAACTGTATCCTACACTACACTTCTTCATGTTTCAGGTCCAAGAGGATTTCTTGGTTTGTCACACTGATCCAGAAAGACAGAAACAACAGCTACACTGATGTTCCAGGGTCAGAAAGCACCCTTAAAATCCAGAGAGTTGAGGAAGCTAAAGAAACTAGTACACTTAAACGAGCTATGACAATGATAGCTCACACTGCTGCTACTAATCTGACATTTTGCACATTTTGTGGTTTTTTTTTGGGCTGGAGAAAGTTTTATATGTACTTAGATAATGAAAAGTTGCTCTGTAGTCATCCTCCAAAGTGGTGGTGTAGAGCAGGCTTCTCCCCAGCCCACAGTGTTCATCTGTTTGTGATTTCGGTGTGCACTTCCAGATTTAGCTCATGTGTCATCACGTGGTTGAAGAAGTTGGAATTTAATGGGGAAAGATTTTAAATGCAAGAGCTGAAGACAAGGCTGTGTACTCAGTGATGACCAACATCAGACCAAGATCAGTTATCTGTGAAGTTCTGCCAAGTTCCTGTATTTTTAGATATAGATAGCAGATGATGTATCCTAGAAGCAAAAAGAAAAACAACTATTAAGTCAGAGGTTGTATTTACTACTGTTTTTAAAAATGCACTCTTGCTTCATTGAGGATACTGTAAAGGGAGTTAGAGGGAAGTTAGAGTAAAGTTAGAGGGAAACAAAGATATTGTCATAAGAGTACATATACACAGAAGTATAACAGAAACGAGGAGACACACACAGGTAAAAATGATTGATGAAAAGCATAAAGATTCTGAAATTAAAAGGAAAAGCACTTTGTTCAGATGTTGAATTAATTCTATGTAGTGTAATGTGTGTAATTATATATATAAAATACATAGTAATGTAATATAACATGTACATAATCTTGACTCAATGTGCACATAATATTCTACAATAATGCATGTATATTTTTGCTTAATATGTATATAAATAAATCTTTGAAACTATGAATTTCCAGTGTTGTCTCAAAGGTTATGTATCAGGAAATATCAAGATATCATTGGCAAAGTCTAGCTGAGGGCACCTGGTGTTGGCTGTGTCCTTCAGACATTTCCAGCTTCATAATAAGGAGATACCCACTAGCCAGCACTAGCCAGATGACATTGTGTAGAAAGCTTAAGTGCATGGTCAGATAGGCCCAACTGATGTCCTTTATGAATAATTATGAGGGTAGGGTCATGGGACAAAACACTGTGTGACAACCTGTTCAATTAATTTAATATTATTAAAGGTACATAAATTCAACGTTTTTCTATACAACAGCCCATACCTTAACTGTGAGGTTAAAATGTATTACCGTCTTTTTCTTCGCCTGTGAAGTGTCCTCAAGACCTAAGCCTGTTTTATGCTTCCCCAAGTAAATGAGCTAAGGTTTGGAAAAAATGGTAAACTTTGAAAAGCAACTGCATGTATCAAACATTTTCCAATGGAACTACAGATTTTTATTTTATTTTTTTTTTTTTTAGTATTGTGTTGCGGAGTGCACCTGTGACCATCAGATGTGTTTCCTTTTTTAGTATTTTGACCTGTGACAGCAATGTATAACCAGGTGCTGAAGACTGAAATGTTGTTTCTCCGTGACACTAACTGGAAAGGGAGACGCCTTTGAGTTTCTGTCAGTGCTGGAGGTGAGCTTATTCTCCAAAGAAATCCACATATGTGGAGATCTTGCTTTTTCTCTAGTAATCTAAATAGAGTTGTATGGAAGTAAGAAATCAACTTTTCATGAAATCTGTGATTTCTCAGAGGTCTATCCTATTTTCATGCAATACTTGTTTACATACGTTACTGAAGCCAGAGATCTTCACTAGATTTATTTATTTATTTATTTATTTATTTGTTTAGTTATTTATTTATCCATCTATCTATCTATCTATCTATCTATCTATCTATCTATCTATCTATTTATTTATTTATTGCTGTCTATGACAACCTGAAAGGAGGTTGTACCACGGAGGATGTTGGCCTCTTCTCCTAAGTAGCAAGTGACAAGGACAATAGGAAATGGCCTCAGGTTGTGCCAAGGCAGGTTTAGATTGGAAATTAGGAAAAAATTCTCCATGGAAAGGGTTGTCTGGCATTGGAACAGGCTGCCCAGGGAAGTGGTGGAGTCATATCACTGGAGGTGTTTAAAAGACATTTAGATGAGTTTCTTAGGGACATGGTTTAGTGCTAGAGTTAGGTTATGGTTGGACTCGATGATCCTGAGGGTGTCTTCCAACTGAAATGATTCATATGATACCTAAAACCTCACTTGACTGCTAAGATTAAGATAAAGTTGCCTAAAAGTATACAGCTAGTGCACTCTGAAACATCCCAGGGGATAGAAAGTCATTCACGTGGAATAATGACTATGGCACAGGACCCATGGCTAATGTCCTCTCGAAGCAGCAGGTAAAGGCCAGACTGGAAACATCTGTGTGGGCATCTGGGTAGAGAAATGGGGGTTTTTATGAGTGAGCTGAAGCACTAAGCTATTCTAACTACAAAGAATGTGTGAAAATCAACACATAAAAGTAACTGGAATCTGGTTTTTATGACCTCCTGCTTTGACCTTTATACAATAATATTAAGAAGAGCATAAGGTGACCCAAGTCTCTGTATGTTTATTGTTAAAAATAACAAAAGAGTGTTTGCATTAATGGTGCAGTACTGTACTACAGGTACTTTTCACCACTTCATCCATGCATGCCTACAGCTACTTATATTCACTCACTATAGTGCTTGTAACACTTGTATAAATATTGCAACGAACAGAAGAAGCCATCCTTTCAAAATAAATGTACAGAAAGTGTTTGTTTTGTGGTATTCTTAGGAAACATTTTTGTCATTTGTGACTTTTAAAAGAGACTTTCCTTTATTAAGGGCTTTCCTTTTTAAAGGACAGTTATGAGAAATCAACAATAAAAGAAACAACACAGGAACAAAGTTATAAATCAGGAAATCAGCTCACAATATCTGCAAATGAAATAAATTAATCTGTTGAAATGTGTATGGAAGACAAATAATGATTTTTTTACTTTTGATTTAAACTTATAATTATTATATGTTTCTGTGATCCAGAAATGAGTATGAGCAAATTTTCCAAAGTACAGAAATCAGAATGTCTGCTGCATTTGTTTAAATGCTTATTTTAATGCTCTCTGTTTCAGTTTCATTGCTAAGATTGAGAAACAAAGCTGTCCTGTTTATTTTTGTAAGCTTAATACAGACACATTAAAAATAATGTGAATTGTAATAAGCATGTTGCAGTATTTATACACACAGAAATTGTTTTTGCTTTTGCCATGATTTGCATATCACTGACTCAGAAATATCTGCATTCTTGTTGCAATTACTAACAATTTTTTTTTTCTTAGTCAGAGATTTGTTTCCATAACAAACAGACTGAAAAACAGTGGTTTTTCACTTTTCTGATTTCAAAACAGATACATATTAAATATAGTTAATTTGAATTTTAGTATTTTTTCTTTCTAAGCAGTATAAGAGTGGTTTAGTGCATATTAGTAAACCATTGTGATTTATTACTGTATTAGTAACCAAAGAGGACCCCAAAATGCACTGTAGGCATTGATGTGTGATCATCAGTTTGCAAGACTTATATGAACTGTAGTTTTTATTCTGAGAAAAAAATATTCAGCTTCAGTGTTGTTATGGCAGGTAGACAAAAATATTTAATGTCCACATGGATTAACAATGCTACTAGTTTATTTAAGTGTCTTAGTCATAGCCCATTCTGATATAAGTTATCTTTGGTACTAGTTGCATTCATTAGTATTGTACTGTGATGTATTACACTAGCAGCAATCTGTTACAATAAGATTTTGAACATATTTGAGTCGTACCTTGAAACTGGTTGATGGGTCAAAACTGTATCTTAGGTTTGAATTTGTTTGTTTACTGATCAGTAATTTCTAGTTGTGATTCCATCTATTTAGTTAGTTAGTTTTACGTCCTTGGGGCCTCTAGTACCACACTGTGCCTATGGTCTGCAAAAACCTTGTATTTTATCTGTTGGAGTTCCTACTATAACACATTTTTCTTTAAAACCCTTCAAGATATGGCTTGCCAAATATAATTAATATTTTATAACCATGACCTAGTCATGCATATATCATTGTTCTGGCGTTATTGAATATTTCAGTATATGAAAATACTAGTACCTTAGGAGGTATATATATAGAGGAGGTATAATATCATAGTAACTACTTATTATTAATGTCTTAGAACAATATAAACAATTGTACCAACATACCTTACAACAGAGAGGGCGAGGCATAAAAACAAGAACGTATAGTCTAAAGGAAATTCTGTTACTTAAAAACAACCTGAGGATGTTAGTCTTGTAAGGTTTGTACAATCGTAGGCTCATAACTAACTGACCATTAAAGCAGATTATCAGCTAGATAACAAAGGAATCTTGTATCTGATGTAAAATGTAATTTTGTTTTGTTTTGCTTCAGTTTGGTTTTTTTTTTCATCTTCTTTAAAAATATGTGTAGCTTTTCTTGTTTGTATTTGGATTTTCCATGCTTCTATTTGTTTTTCACTTAAACTGATATATGATGAGGATTATTTCAAAGTATTCCATCGCTCTGAATATGAAGCCCCCTAAAAATGGAGCTGCTTTTAAAGCACTCAACTGTGCTATTGATTGCTTCAAGTATCTAAAAAAATAGGATGGTCCAACTTGGGTCATACTAGAGTTTTCCCAAAGGTTTTTTTCCAAAAATATTCTAATGTATTGAACAGTACAATATAAAAATATCTTACATATATTGAACAAGATACAAACATTTTGAACAAACTTGGTTAACGCTTTTGCTAAGTCTGGGTGACAGAGGCCTCATGTCAATATCTATTTCATAAATACACGTGTGAAAGCAAAATATTCTCCCTGTCACTAATTACATTATGACTTTAGAGTATGAAGTCATATCTTCACAGCTAGAAACTGTTAATGTGAGGTATTTTTAGTTCCTAAAGCTGCATACAATTATTCTAAAATCGAAGCATTAGCTTTATATAAAAAATGGATTTTGTTATATAGCTCTTGTAAAGCCACACAGGGTCACATGTATTTCTTTCCTCCCTTTGATGAAGTCATCTACTTTATTGTAGCAGATGTATTGTTGGGAAAATAGATTTGATCCAGATAGTTTTTCAATATTTCCTTTATTACTATCATTGTACTAAATTTTCTGGCTGCTCCAAGTATCCGTTAGGTCTCTACATTACATTCAACAGCTTTTGAACACCAGCACCAAGATTCATTCTCCTGCTCTTAATAATAATTTTGATACCAAGAAGACAAAGTATGGCTTTTCCTCTGGCAAGATTCTTTACCACCTTGTCTACTAAGTAATACAGTGCTCTTTCATAATTCCTGTTGGCTGTATTTATTACTGAGTAGGTCAGAATTTAAAGCATACATGCAGTTAAAATTCAAAAAGTTGCCCTGAGGATTTTTCAAAAATCCATAGGAACATGTCTGAATATTGCATTCATATTTTGGGGTGTAAATAATTTAAACAACTTTAGTATCCATTCTTTCCTTCTTATTTTTAAGCTTTACTGTATGAGGAATGTAAATTCTCTATTTTCTCAAATTCCAATAGCACTGGCATTTTAAAACTTTAGACATAAGTGTTTGTCCTAATCTCTATCTTTTCCCTCTTTTTATCAATTATGCATGGATCTTGCTCTCTGATGATCAAGTGATGCGAAACATCAAACTAAGTTTTTATTGTGCTAATGAGAAAGAGCTATCTGACATCTAATGACTTCTATGTCTCCTTGAATTATTCTATATCTCACTTCACGTACAGATAATTTAGCTGATTGATAATCATTCTTCATTATTTTTGCATTACAAAACCTCTTCTCTCCTTTTGTCTGTAAGTAAAAGTTGATCATTGAATTTAGTAAAGGTCTCTCTTCCTTTTTGTTACTTACATTAAGGAATGTATTAACAAACTCATATTATTTCAAATTCATATATAGCCTCAGTACTATTTAAATTCCACTTCAAGTATGCTAGCATTATACAACTGATGCAAGTGTTCAGTATTTTATATATTTAATGGCAAATAGACACATCTGAAATAATTGTAAATTGAGGGATAATTTTCCATGTTATTTTTTCAGGTATATGAATGACCCTTATACATTGCAATTAATCTCAAATGAGCCAAGAACAAACCCCAAGGTGTTTTACCTTGAGTAGCATGCTTTATTTTGTCCTAGTGGTGTGGTCAATATCATACTGGAAAAGGGTGACAGCTGCTGAAAGGTAAAGATGAAAGGATGACAGATTTGAACTAAGGTGAAGGGGAAAGATCAGGTGAGATGCCAAAATTGTTCTAGTCAGAAATAGCATCATTACAATAATGTGCAAATGGATCTTGAAGTTCAGGTTCATCTCACCCAAATTTTTCTGTCTCATGGCTAAAGTTTAAGTTAATTGGTTAGGTCCCTTTTATTATAGAGAAATTACTACTTGCAGAGGCTCTTTACAAAAATATTTTAAGAAGGAAAGAATAGCCCTTTGGAAGTACATCTCTCCCTTCTCTGACTGAAACGAGCACAGACAAATGGATATCTTTAGGTCACTAATGGTAACCTTAGGTTAGAGAAGACAGAAAACTGAAAAAAAAAGAAAAAAAAAAAAAAGAAAAAAAAAGTCTGTGAAACACAGACAAAAGAATAAGGAAGGTTTGAAGTTTTGATTAAAAAAAAAAAAAATAGTTTTCCAAAGCTAGTGACAAGAAACCTGAATTTCATGTATGTAAGATAGTGGAAGCTGATAAAATGAGAAGATTCTAAGAAATAAGAAGAGAACTATTATAGCAATGATAGTGTCAGAATTTCATTCTCTGACAACTTCATCCTCATTAAACAAAGCAGTTTTGCATAACAGCATAACTTCCCTTAAATGGAATAGGAATATAAATACAGGCCATGCTCTTTTGAAACATCTGCTGCAGAAGTAAAGAATTCTGTGCCATCCACTTTACCACTATTTGCACTAACCTGACGATGATGATACTTCAATGCAGTCTTATGTTCTTATCAAATCATTCTAAAGTTGCTTATTAGTGAGGTTTGCAGTTGTTAAGAGAGGAGAGTGAGTTTATTTATGAGATTGTTTAAGTGTAGGATTTTCTAAATTTCATCCACTCTCCTTAGGCAGTCACAACAGACAATGAGTTTGTTTTGTTTGTTTGTTTTTCTTTTTGTATTTCACTCCATTAATTTATCAATATCTATTCAATATATTTTTTTTCTTCACTAGAGCCTGTGAGAACTTTGAAGACTGACTGTCCATATCTCATCAAAGCAATTCCTTGCCATTACAGACTCTGAAAGTGTCTGTGGCAGCTTGATTTCCCAGTTCCAAAGTCACGTAACAGTATAGCCTCTTGTGAAATGGAGTAGTTGGTCTCTTCACTGGCGTAGCATAAGGAATCAGAAATAAATTAGTGTCTAGGTTTAACTCTAAAACTGAGATTGATGGTGTCCAACAAAGGAAGAGTCACAGTCAGGCAACTGTGGAAAGGCATTCAATGATCATAAGGTTCCCATCTCCACAGGAAACACTTCCCAGTGAATGTACCGGAATGCCTATTGAAGGACAGCCCTTCTTTGACTATTGTTTTTAAGGAAATTATATTATATAGCATTAATTTCATGTTATAGCAGTATAATGCAGGAATCATAACAATCTTCATTGACAAATGCTTCTTGAGATAAATCTTATTTCCACATAGAATAAAATGCCATGTATTTTTATATCATGAAGTAACAAAGGCCCACTCACTTCTTTACCTTTTAGAGACCAGATTTTACTACCTAGACCTGTAGAACTTATTTCTTACATTTCTGAAACTTATCCCAAATTTGCTGTTCTACAGAACATGAAGTCTTTTTACAGAGATATTGAGTGTGAAGGAAAGACTGTGAAGTCTATATTTTAAAAGGATGTATTACATTTTGCAGGTTGGTGTGTCAATATTAAATACTTTGGATGGGGATTAATCATAATTCTTCTGCACTTTTTTGTTTTGCCATATTGCTGGTCTTGCTGTGGATATTTTTTAAATAAAACTCATGTAAGGAAAATGCAGCTTGTTATAGAAAATGCTTAAGTTTCTAATTAGGAAAACAGCATTGCAGTTATAGTACACCCCCAGACTGTATTAATATTTCATTTCTTAACTTCCATCAAGGATTATTCAGAGGAAAAGTTGTTTTGAATACTAATTACTCAAAATAGGAAATATTTCAAAGGTATTTCTAAATTACTTGCGAGGCACATATTTTGCCATGCAAAAAACTTGAAAACTAGTGTATCAAATCTGTTTGCAACAGAACTGTTTCTAATTTTCATCTCCCTAAATCTCACTGATAAAAACAGTCTTCGCACTGCAGCATTCTAGGTTGTAATTACAAACAAATACAAACTTTCTAATGAATTGTCCTCTAGTTGATATGACCAACTATAACTTTTATTTCATCATATTCTAAACCAGCAACAATCCTGAGGCAGCAAAATTTCCCTTTCTATGGCTTCAACAGGGTAGACAGTCACAGGAATTTTCCAGTTTACACAGTTCAAGTATTCCATTAGGAATGTTTTATTTTGATCAGTGGGCAATGTAATCCATTAAGATGTCTCTCAAAAACCTTCTTTCTCACTGTCACCTCACCTCTCTCTCTTAGCTGTTAAGTCAATAAGCTAAGGCAGTCTATTGCGTAACAGCAGTTGTCCTGGAAGAAGGGTTAGGCTCAGTGGCACTTCTAGCTGTAATAAGTTTATGATGTTGCTTTTATGTTTCACAGTAGCTGGGGTAATACATTTCTTTGTTGCTGAGGAAACATAAAAAACAAGATTCTACTTGTAATTAACTAGCTGAGAATTCATTCATGTAAAATTCATGTCAAGCTGACATTCTCTAATGAATCTTCATTCAATATGAGGTTGTGTGAGAGAAGTGTAGCCAGGTGATGTAATTTATAGGTACTTTAATTTAACCCAGTGGCAGCAGATCTGTCATCTCCCCATGATATCTTTAAGCCTAGGACCTGAACTTTAAGAGAAGTTTAAGATTTTCTTTTTTTTTTTTTTTTTTGTTTTAGGTTAAATTATTTGTATCTTCTCCTTCAGTTTTCATTGCTATAAGGACATCATTTAAGCTTTTGTAATGTGTTCCCTGCTGTTGTATTTTAACTCCAACCAGCAACTAGGACCACACAACTGCTCACTCATTCTGCCCCGCAAGTGGGATGGGGAAAGAATTAGAAAGGGTAAAAAAAAGAAACACCAAACAACAGTGGTTTGAGATATGAACAGTTTAATAGGACAGTAAAGGAAGAGAAAATCCTACTACTAGTGCTGCTACTACTAGAATATACAAAAGAAGCAACATGCAATACAGTTGTTCCCCACCCTTGAGTTCATTCCCAAGCAGCAGTTGTCCCCTGATTCCAGTTTATGTTCTGAGCAGGATGTCATGTGGTAAGGAACACCCTTTTGTCCAGCTTGGGTCAACTGTCCTGGCTTTGTTCCATTTCAGCTTCTTGTACACTCAGCTCAGTTGGTAGAACATTGGAAGCTCGAAAAGTCCTTGACTAGGTGGCAACAACGAAAACATCAGTGTATTATCAGCATTCTTCTAATATTAAATCAAAATACAGCACTATACCAGCTATTAGAAAGAAAACTAACTCGATGTCAGCCAAAATCAGGACACCTATACACAGAGAACATTTGAAGAAGAGACAATACAAAAGGTTTTGGCACTATAGAAATAGATTTCTTTTTTTTTTAATCCTCATCTGTTTGAAATACACTAAAAAATTTCTTGGTAAGTATCCTCAATTTTGTCTGCTGCAATTTAAATTAAACAAGTATTATGTCCACTTCACACATGAGTAAGAAGAGGATAGTCCAACATATCAGAATAGAGGAACTGAGGAGGAACATACTTTTTTTCTGATTGGATTGAAAATGTAATGAAATTTAGTTCAGCCTATGGATTATTCAGTTTCCAGATCTGAAAAATTATGGAAGTGTAGATTTTGTATGGACCATAGAAAGTTAAATAATAGCCCTAATTTTTTTATTGGAAAAAGAAAGGTAGACATTATCAACAGATTAAGATTTTTTTAATGAGAGTCTTCTTATTACAAACTTAAATGTTGTGACTTTTTTTTTTTCCTTTATCTTTTGCTATTAGTATTTTGGTTCAGAAACCAGGAAGAAATCAAAAAGTCAGATATAAAATTGTAGAACCAAAATTCTGCAAAGCAAAGGACTACTATGATATACATGTTGATTGACAAAAACATCTTGAATGTCTTAAACAAGTACTTGTAACATGTAATTAAATTACTTTTAACACACAGGATCACCACAATCTGAAAAGCGATGCAATTACTTTACTAACTTCTAAGAAAGACACTGGCTATAAAGGGGAAAGTGAGTGATTTATCCTGAAACCCACTGTAAGGATCTGTATTTTTATGGTGGTGTATTGAAAAATAACTGTTATCAATGTTCTGTGCCCAAACAACCTGTTGTGAAATAACAGGTGGCATATCTGAAAGATCATTAGTTCATAAATTCCTTACACAAGATCAAGATCTATTATTAAGTAATATATGTGTATTGAGGTGAATTGATACGTATTTTACAGAAATAACTGATGATCTTGACCATAAATTATGCACAACACACTACAGGATTTCCTGAATTAGTTCTGATTAAAATCAAAGATAAGATATTTGATTTCAAAAGTAACCTGATGTTATTTGGATTGCTATTATTAATATGTCCGTTTTAGAGTGGAGAAAGTTACCTCTATTTCATTCATTCGAATACTGTCAGGATGTTAGCTGTATTTCTTTTTTGTGTTGCACAAATAAGTTTTATAAATTTTAGCATATTTGAGAAGCTGATAAATGTAGTTACCTTTGAATTTTTATCATCAGGTTTTGGAAGACTGTGTTTATTATTTTGGTCTTTCAGGAACAGAACTACAAAGACTCAGCATTTTTTCATGTATCGAGGCACAATTGTCTAACTATAAAGAATTTAGCCATCAAAAGTAGATTTAAATGTCCAAAAGACAAGAAAATATGAGACCCTAGAGTGTGTTCTTTCTGTTCTTGGAGGATTTATTGCATATAAATGGCTGAGTTAGACAGAAAAAATTATCACCATATGGTTTATTGGTTAACTCTTCACAGTTTCATATATTTAAAGGCCAGAAGTTCTATTAGATCATCTAGTTTGACCTCCTATATCACAAGAATTCTACCCATTTATTCCCATATTTAGCTCAATAACTTATTTCATTAAACCTATATTTTGGAAGGGCATTTATCATGATTTAAAGATGTGAATAGTTCAGTACTTTCCATATTAATCTTTCACAATTTTTACTATTAATGACTACTATTATTTCAAAGCTTTTCAATACTCTGTTTTATCTTTTTTTAGTTGAAAGTAATTTTTTTTTTAACTGTCAATCCACTGTTTTCTGTTATGTCCTTCCTCACTAAAACCAGACTCATTTAGTACTTTACGTATTCTCAATCTTAAGGTACTTACAAATTGTTGTCAATTTATTTCTAAACCTTTTTGTGCTTTGTCAGAATATGTCTGTGAGACATTTTTTCTAATATTCATCTAATTCTATTAGGCTTTTCCCACCCCTTCTCTATGTTCTAGTAGGTGTTTCTTACAGATATATTAAAGAAGCATAGCACATTAGAAACATAGACATTTTCAAGAGTATTACTCTCTATCTATATATATATAAAAGTGTTGCTACGTGGAAAAAGAATGTTTAAAGATCTTAGTAACAGAGGCACAAACTGAAAGAAAAAACCCTGAACACTGCTTGTGAGATTTCAAATGTTTGTTGCCATAGTTAAAAATAAGTAAATTCTGCTGAGGTAATAGTAGTGTGTCAAGGAATTTTCTGGTGTATCAAGGGGATCTTTGAGCAATTGTTCTAAGAAATTAAAAATGTTTATTGCAGTGGTCTGGCAAGATGTCACAAAGCATAAAATATTTTTTTTGGCAGTTAAAGGAAGAGGAGCCTATGAAGCAAGCCCATGTATTCGTCCTTCCTTTATTTTCATTAGTGTGGCTGAGGTTTTATAGACTTACAGATAGTGAAAATAATTGATTATTTCATAGATGTATATCAAACACTGAATGCAGCAAGGTGTGATTTCTTTTAGACAAATTAAGTGTCCGTATTCATGTTACTTATCTTGTTGCAAAATGACATTAAAAGGTTCAGAAACTTCAATAATTTAACTGAGTAACCTAAAATTGGTGTTAAATAGGAGTGTCCTTGTGTGTAAGAATGATCTCTAATATCATATTTTTATAAGTTCTTAGACAAGGTCAAAAGACTGAATAAAATATTAAGAATACTTCTGCCTGTAACTCATTGCCTACTATGGTATCAATGCATTCTAATTACTTACAGAGGACTTCAGAGTGATTGATTTTATATATATGTTTATGTATATAGGTATGTATGTATTTATTTATGTATTTGACTTTCTTCAATTGATTATCTGACAACAAGCTAACAAGGAGGAGTCATACTTTGACACCTCTTCATTTAGAAAGCATGTATCCAGAATTCACTGGGTTTATATTTAGAATATGACTGGATTTGTAGTTCATAGAGCTATGCACATTTTCCTAGCTGTATTCTTAAGCTATGGTCCAGAACATCCATCTTTTAATAGAACCTTTCACTTTTCTTTATTAGGTCCTCGTTTCAAAGACTTACCTCAAGCTGAAGATGACTCACAATCAAATATAAGTGAAAATATTTTAACATGAATGAACTTAGATTTCTCTCCTGTTTTCATCTTTGAAGCATAAAATGAGTTGCGGACTTTTAAACTTCTTATAGCTACACATTTAAACTACCCCTGTGACAACGTATGTCTATGGTGAGATTTTTTTATCATTGATTAGACAGAAAAATATTTTGGTTTGGGCAAAAAAAAAATACAAGTTAATGAAAGGGAGAGGACTTCCTGTAACAAAAACCTTATAGTTATTTGATTCTGAACATTTGTAAAGATTCAAACTTCATCTTAATGTTAACTACCTATTTTACCTGTGGGATGATAAAGAAAATAAATATTTTTGGATTGCAATTGCCAAATTATCCTTTTTTTGAAAAAAACAAAAACAAAAACAAAACAAACCAAATCAAACAAACAAACCAACCAACCAACCAAACAAACAAACAACATTAGATCCGTTCACTGTTACTTAGGAATAATTCATTTCTTTGGTCTAATTTAGGTTGACATCCAGGTAAGTCAGTGTCAAACTATGAAAGTCAAGTTCAAAGCAAAAAAAAAGCTAACCTGACATGTAGACAGTAGGTTAGTTGTAGCTAAAGGGTCTTTCTTGTCCATTACCATTTCGTAGCTTGCCTTTTAAATATACAATATTGTCTTCCCAAATTTGTTTCTCATGGTTGTGTCACGGCGAATGTTTAGCGGTGATACTTTGACAGAATTCTATAAGTGGAAATAACTTCAAAATGTCATACTTTTTTTTTTTTTTTTGTCTTGTACCTATAAAAATATAGAGCCAATTAGAATTCATATATTAAGGAAAGGATTTAAAATTCTTTTAACAGTAGTCTAGCAGCTTTCAGTGAAATTGCTGACAAAGCTGACTGTTACTTTCAGTTGAGGATATTATTAAAACTCACATTTTTAAAACAAGGTTCATGATACTGCTCTTTTTTAATGCTGTAGCACAACACAATATTGACATCTATTAAAAATACACCATGCCAGACTATATGATTTTTTTTCTTTGTCAGCTGATTGTTTTGTCTAGAAAATCTCCCCGAACTTCATTAAAAGTGTCTAAGGAATGTAACAAAAGAAACAAGTGGATAAAGTAGAGGAAAAAAAAAAGTTTTGGGTAAAGTCTATATAAAACCATGAGTAATTAGTGTGCTAGGAATTTACTAATGAAACTCTGTATGTATGGGTGTTGAGGCTTTACTTAATGTTTTAAGTAAAGAACAAGATAGACAAGAATATCTTCAAGATTGTGTTCTGAGGGCTCGATGAAATTTGTTTGCTCAATAAACTCTAATCACAGAATCATGGAATCATTTTGTTTGAAAGAGACCCTTAAGAACACAGAGTCTGACCATTAACCTAACACTGGCACTAAACCATGTCCTTAAACCTCATCTACGTATTTCTTAAACACCTCCAGGGATGGTGACTCAACCACTTCCCTGGACAGCCAGTTTCAGTGTCTGAAAACACTTTCTGAAAAGAGATTTTTCCTAATATCCAATCTAAACCTCTCCTGGTGCAACTTAAGGCCATTTCTTCTTCACCTATCTCTTGTTACTTGAGATACTGACACCCACCACACTGCAACCTCCTTTCACATAGCTGGAGAGAGTGATAAGGTTCCTCAGCCTCCTTTTCTTCAGGTTAAACAGCCCCAGTTCCCTCAGTCGCTCCTCCTAAGACTTGTGCTAAGAAATACCTTGTTTAGCTGGAAACAGAACAAATGCTGGCTGTTTTATTTATCAAAAGGTGACCATGATAAAAAAAAAAAAAAAACAACAACTAAGCAACCAAGCAACCAAGCAACCAAAACCACATTAAATTGAATAAGTTTATAAAAAAGACATGAAGTAAAGCAAAGATATGAAGTAGGTTTTAAGAGAAGAAAAGGGGAAAAAATAAAATAAAAAGAAGGATAAAATGCTCTGTAAGGAGGAGTGATTCCCTATGTAGTAGCGGTGAGGTTGCAGAAAAGGACACCAAGGTGACTTTCAGCAGACTTCGTAGCCTAGCCCCAAGATAGGTTCACCTCACACTATGGCTGCTGCACTGGTTTGTTCAGCTTTCTTCCTAGACAGCCTAGTCTTACCCACAGGACAGTGAAGTCATGAAATTTGTAAAACTGCATATATCTTTTATATCTGTGATTAAAGTGTTTTGGTATCCAAGTCCATTTAGTCTCTGCATTGATTTTATACTGAGATATTTGTTTTCTTACAATAAAATAATACTGTCTGAATAAGTCTCTTCCAGCTCTGTTTTCCAGCACTGTTCAACTCCTTTATTTCCAATTGTTCATAGTCTATGTAACTACAGAGAGTAGCTTAAAAACCTTGGCCTTGGAACACTAAAACAAAGTAAATTTGCATTTTTTGCTTGTTTTAGCTTGCGTCTTTCAATGAGTCCCATATACTTATATCTCTCTTATACTATTCTACTTCATTCAACTCCTCCTAATTAATGTTAGACTGTAGGAAGTTTTGGGCAAAGGACTAGTCTTTTACTCTATTAGATGTTCCCATTGCACTCTTTAGTATTGCAAAATACATTTGTAAGTTACTTCATCCTATTTTTTGTTTTGAAATATGATTTAAATATGATTTTTAAAGTGCTAGAGCAAGCAAGAAATTGTATATGTCTACAAAACAGTTTATAGTACTGTAATGTGTTTGTGTCCATGTCTTAATTCTTGACTTGCTTACTGTTCTTGGATGCTCTCCAAATTCCCTGCATGGGTCTTATAATTTGCATCCGTCATCCACAGAGGGACAGTGACAAGACAGAGAAGACATCTATCTGTGTTTAAGAGTACCAGTTTTCTAGACTTCTGTTTTGACAATATTGATAGCACTGTAATTTCAAATTGTTGGTATACAAGAATACAGTAGTGGGAATTCAGATTTAGTATTAATAGTATCAACAGTTCACAGGAGATGACATGATATGGAATATGGAATTGAAAAACAGCAACCAAAACAACACAAGAATTCTGTTATTACCAGCTCAAATAAATTAGAGGGCTGGTCATTTGGGAATATGTGAAGAACTTTTTAAAAACAGATACTAATAATATGATAACCTTGAACAAGTATTATATGTGCTTGAATTTTAATCTAATAAAAATATTTTTATAAAGGTGTATTGTGGGCTTGATTGGTTGGTTGTTGTTTGTGTTTTGTTTTGTTTTGTTTTTTCTTTATTCTGAGCTGAGAAGGAAGAAATACCTACAAAAATTAGAGGAGCATATTTTAAACTTCCTTGAAGAAAATCGTGGAACATGCTGTTGATTAGCTGAACAGAAAATAGGGTCTGGTCAAAGAGAAAATCCCTCTGGGAAAGAAAGTCTAAAAGGGTAGAGTGATTGTTGACAACAGAAAGTGGAGAGCTTGGAAGGATGACAAATAGATATATTTAATCTGGGAAGATAAAAGCAGAGAAGAAGGGGAATTTCATTTTGGAAACTTTTAAGTGCACAAAGAGTGAGACACAGGATAAATTACTACTGGTTTTGGTAGTAGTAATATGAAAAATGACATGAAAAATGAAGGGTAGGGGCTGAAAAAAATATGTATAAAATAAACACAGACAGAAAAAATCCTTTCTGAAGTACAGCAGGTGAGATTTGATTTTATTGGGTTCCAAGGCAAGAAGGAAGGAGAGTGTTTTACACATCACCTCCCCAAGGCCTCACTCCCAGACAATAAGGACCCTTAACAGTGTTGTAAGCATGTAATTTATGGATACAAGGTCTTCTTCTGTAAGGCAAGGATAATTGTGCTATTACTGGGTCCCTGATTTGTTCTAAGTTTATAGATCACAGGGTTTTTTATTTTAAGGGGGATTAAAAATAACTGTATTCCAAGATTTTATTAGAAATAGAGGTACCTTGACAAGTGTGTATGTATATATATATATATACATATATTTTTTTTTTTTTTTTCAGCAAAATTGGTAGAAATTGTGTTTGTATGTGGAAGAGTGAATAATTAGCCCAAATTCTTGAAAAATGCTTTTAAAGTTCTAGAGACTTTTTGTGTGGAGTGTGAGTGTGGGGATGTGTCTGACTTAGAAGAACAGCTATTTTCATATTCTAATAATCAGTCATTTGCTTCTCATGCAGAACAGGCTGAATGGAGCAGAGGATTCAGTTTAAAGTTTCAGACGATGATGGGAAGGAGCAGTCTCATTTTATTTTATGTTTTGTCAAAGACTATCAAGACAAAGCAATAAAACTTTTTAAAACCAGACAAAGTTGGTTCTTTTCTGTTGGGACAAGGTTACTGTTCAGGTTATTTTAAATCTTAGGGATAATACAACTCCTTATAAACCCAAATGTCTAAACTCTGGCTGATTTTTAAATTCACACTCTCTAAGTCCCTTATAGAAAAGAGTTCGTACAGGGACTACTAACTTTAAGTCTAGCACAGACAAATGAAAAGGGAAATACAGGGAAAACAGACAAGTAAACATCATTAACCTTTAATATTTCTTGTGAGCTAAGGATTAAATTGAAATGAAAGTTGTAAGAAACATTCTTTCCAGAAGATGGCACTCTTATACTGTGTATTTTTTAGCAGAAGTTCAGTTACTATTGATGACTACATATTCACTTATTTGTCTAAACTATTTAATTATTTATCTGCACACAGAAGGTAGAGTAAAATGTAAAATATAGTCATCTTCGTGCAGCCTTTACTCAAAAAACCCTGTATTTATTTTGCCAGCAAGAAGCATCACTAATTGAATTGAATCATTGTCTTTAAGTAAAAATTATACTTGGAGATAAACATGTTGGTTTAGTTTTTTTTTTTTTGTTTAGATTTTTTTTTGTTTTGTTTTGTTTTTGTTTTTTGTTTGTTTGTTTTGTTTGTTTTGTGTGTGTGTGTGTTGTTTTGTTTTGCTTTGTTTTAAATAAGCTGTTACTCCCACTCCTAAACTGATAAGACATACTATTTCTCTCTTGGAGGTGACACATACAAATAAAGAAAAATATTGACTCTTTGAGTGATACAGCAGCCATTCATGGTGGATGCATTCAACGTCCCCCAGCCAAACCAGCAGCAGTTTGATACAGATTCCAAAAGAGGTAAAGGCCTGAGCTGCAGCCAGGTCAAGAACTTTTAGGGAACCCACAAGGAAGCAGAATGGCACACTGAATACTGGTAAGTTGTACATGCAAGGAGTCCCATGCATACATTTCACCCTGTATGCAATTTGACTATGAGTCAACCACTTTATTCTATAAATATGACAGCCTGGATAAGCCTACTTTGAGTTCTCTCTGCTAAACAACCCGACTGTATGGTGATGTTTTTTTACTGCTGGCAGATCACTGGATGAGCCCAATTTAAGTTTCATGTCAATCATCTAGCTTAAGTAAATGAGCACTAAATAGAATGAAACAGAATTATAATGTTGGGATTTTTTTGTTTTGTTTTGTTGTGTGTTTTTTTGTTGTTGTTTTTGTTTTTAATATTTTCTCTGCTTCATGCTACTTAGTAAGCTGAATTTGCTGAATTCTTAAGCTGTATGCTGTAAAGTTCTGCTCATATTTCACAAACTTGTAACTACTTCATGTAAACAAAAGCCACTACATTGAACATCTGTGAGATAAGGCCTGGTTCACACTTTGCTGGGAAGGAAAGAATTGTCTGGGGAGAAAATGACTTCAAGGCTAACACGAAGATATTACAGACACCTGCCAGATAAGGCCTGTTCTTCACTTTGCTGGGAAGGAATAGGATTCATTCAGACAAAACAACATCTTCAAGGTTATGAACTATCAACAACATCTACATTTAAAAAATAGCAAAGGCTCATCTGATATTACTGAAAAAGATCTAATGACAAGTAAGAACATCCCAGATTCAAGTATTGCTATCGGACTGAATCATGATGTGGGGGGCAGGTAAATAGTCTGTAAGGGAATAAGTACCCTGAGACTGCTATGGTTGGCTGGGGCCTCTGTGAAGGCACCCAGCTTGAGCTAACCCTCCTGATACACTCCTCTGTTAAATTATTTATTTCTGCAAACCATGATGCCTGAGAATTTGCTTTGAGAGACCTAGGAGACTTTGGAGCAACCTGACACCAGGCCCCTGGAGCAGGCTGAGATGCAGAATAATGACACTTAGAAATCCTAGCCAAGTAATACAAAGAAGTGGGTGTGCACATAAAATCCTTTGGCCATAAATACTTATAATCCCTTACTTGTTTTCCCTTACCTTCTATGTGTCTTAGACTTAAACTGTTGATCAAGTGGGGGGCAAAGTTTGGATCAAGCACCCAGGCTCATCTTTGAGGAGTATAGAAAGTCAGGGGGTCCATTCTGAACCTTATGATTCAATGGGAAAGCCACCCTCTACCCTTTTGCATCTCCTGCCCCCATATAAGTCACTAAAATGACTCTCACATGATTCAGCTTGGAATATTTTCTCCATGCAGTAATAGAGTGAACCTTGTCATCGAACTCTGTTAAGTCGCACTTTGGTTTGAGTAATCTAAACTTCATTCTGTGTCAAGCAGAACCCTAAATCATTCATCTGTGACACAGTTGCAGTCTTTGAACAGTTAAAAATGAAGTAATATAGAGGCAAGAAGGTTATAACTATACAATGAATGACAGTTCTGAGTGTGATGAACCATGAATAAAAGTTTCATTCTATCTTCACTAGTATGAATTTGATCTCTCAGTTCAGACTTACAACCTTAAACCTTAAATATTTCTTTTCAGCTATGATAAATTTTCTGTTATATTTTCCAATGTGATATGTATTTTCAGAATTAAAGTAATTGAACAACTCCCTTCTTTTAACTTTATCTGAGAGATCTACAATATTTTTTTCCAAATCTATGTCAGGCAAACTTCTTATGGTGTTTACTCTAAAGATATTTTTTTCTTTATGTATTAGATTTTGTGATGTTATAACCAAGATGCTTGAAAGAATATATTTCATTCCTATGCATAAGAAGTCAGACACTGAGCATAGTAACTGATATAAAGTCAGCGAAAAGACACAGTTTTCCAGGTATGTATTATTTAAGTAGACTAGGCAATAGATTTAAAGGCACATATTTGTCTAGTTAATTAATGTATTCCTATGTAAAACAGGAATATATGTAACAAAAATCTGCAACAACAGACCTGTGTGAACAGAACTGGAAATTGTCTGGGTGAGTAACATATTTCCCTGCTTTATACTTTAGATCTGTTAGATAGTTTGTGATGTAATGTTGCAAAAGAACCAATTAATGTTATGTGAATGTAGCTCATTGATAGTTTTCTCCATTTTTGGACATTACAAACTATTTAGCTGTACAAATGTTTTTTGAGCTTTTTACGTAGTAATTATTTGTGCAGAATCCCTGTTACTTTTCTTTTGTCATTGATGTTGAGCTCATGTTCATTGGGACACATCTTAATTCAGTTACAATTTTCTGATCTGGAAATATGGTTGTGGAACACAGACCTCATTAGTATTTGTGAGTCTGTGTTTTTTGCAATAGATCAGGCTCCTACGGTACCACTTCATTATTTTTATTTCCAAAAGAGTCTAGGAGACAAAACCTTAAAAAAATAAGCAAATATGTTAGCATAAAATTTTACAAATTGTTCTATTGTTGGAAGTAATGCGGTCCAATGAAGAGTGTAATACCTGGGAAACCCTTGGAAACCCTTCTGTAGGATACATTAATACATCTTGCAATGTTCTGCATGGCAATGAATAATGAAAGCACATTGCAGACTCCCCAACAAGAGGTGGATGTGAGCTGATTCAGCTTCAAAACTATGTAGCCATGTCATTTTTGTTGTATTAGTACAAATGTAATTACAAATGTTGTTGGAACCACACAGATAATTGCAGGGGAGACTGTACTATTTTACATGACTCACTGGTTTAGACAGCACTTATTCTGGAATGTGTGCATATTTCTGCTTGTTCAGTAAAAACTGTTTTATGAGGCTACACAATTCATGTCACTTCTCTGAATCTCTTTTAAATCTCCCTATACAAAGGTTATAAATGCAATAAGTTCAAGGTTAACAACATCACAGAGAATTTTAAGGCCCACAGGGAAAAGAAAGAAAGATCCAGTATCTTCTGTCTGAAGTAAGAAGACTAATCTTAACTTCTCTTTTGCTGGTTTAGATCTAATTTAAGTTTATTGACACAACTTGAATCTTACACTAAGTTTCATTCTGGTTTATGTTTTAAAATACGACAAATATTTGCAAATTTCTATTATAACAGAAGCAGATGTTACTACTTTTTATAAAAATACAGTTTTTCTTGACCCATGATATTTTTTTTTACTTTGATAATTTCCGTTGCAAGTGAATTCCAACTTGCACTATGGATTTTTCCTGTACTTTATGTGTTTCAAATCCTGAATAAGACTTTCTATATAGTTCAAAATAAAAACTTAAAACATTTTTGCATCTACAGAACGCTTATTTTTTTTAATAAATATTGTCTATATACATTACAGATATGTAGCTGTATGAAGATCACATATATAAACTTAAAATAACATAGATTTATAAAATGTATATAGGTTTACAGTATAAATCTACCACTTATTTTTAAATAAAATGCAGACTTCTACATAGATAATATGCACCTTTCCATATATATCACTGCAGTAAAAATATTAGTTTCTATGCAGAAGTTTTAAAGCATGCAGAAATTTCATTTCTAAAAAAGGTAAATTTTCAACTGAAGATATCTCAGCTAAAGACTGTAGATGAAGCTTGACTTAAAGCCTTAAGAATTTTCCCTGATATTATAACTGATGACAGACATGACCATTCAGAGTAAAACAGATTTACTTGTATCACTTTAAGCACTTCTAGGACCCAAGGACTCTCCTTTTCTCATGGACTATTGCAAGCACTGGGGTCATTGTGTTTTCTTCCCAGTGAACTTCATGGTCTTCATTTGTTCTAGGAGGGCAGAGAAAATCCAGAAAAAGAGAAAAACAAACAAACACACAAAAAAACCCACACAACCAATCAAACAAAAAAACCACACATCATACTCCTTTTGCTCATTTTTGCTTTTTTGTAAATATAGTCAGGAGCTTGGTATTTAAAGCTTTCTTTGAGACTTTGATTGTTACAGATAGAAACTCGTTTAAGTGGAAAGTGGTATGGGTTATGCTGTGTGAATCTCCTCTTTACTGATCCATGTAGTCTTAGGAAGCAGAAATATATCCTAAATCAGCTTTCCTTTAAATGACAGGAGTGGTCAGGCTCCTCCTTTGATAACACTTAATTTAGTTTCTATCTTCATGAAAGGCTGTGAATTCTACACTGGTCACAGTTACCTCAGTAATACAGAAGCTACAGAAGCAGGGGGAAAGAGAATATAACACTATATCTGTGTTGTTTAATGTTAACCAGCTCCCAGTTGATCATACAGGTTATTGTAGATCATGATAAAACTAACTTTCTTTTTGTACTGTAAGTTTGGCAATGCAGCAGCAAACATCCTGAAATTTAATGCTGCTATCAGAGAATGAGAGATTTGGTGTGAAATATTAATTTCACTTTTAATTAAAAAAAAAAAAAACTAGCACTTGTGCATTGTTTATAGTTCATTTTTTCCCTAAAAACTGAATGCCAGCTTTAGTTTTATGTTGTTACTGCAGATCAGTTACTATATCCACATTCAAAAGGGAATTATTGTCTTCACCTTTCAATCTTTCTTTTTCAAACCAATATTTTCCATCCTGTCGGATATCCTTCTGTTCTTCAATTACTCGGTGGAGAGTTTAGGGTAATTTCAGAAGAATTTTGCTTTGTGTAATTCTAAATTCTTCATACTTAGAATTTTTTTGAATAAATCAGACAACAGATTATATCAATTCTACCAGCAGTATAGGGTAACATTTTCTAAAGCATTTAAATTACTTCAAAACAGAAGTTGGAATGATTTTGGAGTACCTTAAGGCTATGAAATAAAATAGTTATGAAAATTCATCTTAGGTTCCCATCGTTAATGAGAAAACCCAAAAGCATCCAGAGTCAAAATATTAAGACTCCACACTTAATTTGTATACATTTGGCAATGAAAGGAAGGGAAATGTTAGTTCCCAGACCTTGCATACTCCCCTAAGAGATGTTTCTGAGCACTCTTCTAAAGAAGAAAAACAAAAGAGGAAGATACAGCAGAACACAAAATGTTAGGCAAGAGGGATAATGGAAAAGTGTCTATTAAAATACTCAACTGATTAGAGAACTCATCAAAATAATCAATGAAAGGAGGAGAGCCATATGTTTTTTCTTTCAGTATTAATATCTGGATTCATCTGCTGCTCCCAGGGGAATATTGTCAGTACTACTGTGCAAGATATTGCAGGTGAAAATAGCTAACATCCTTCTCAGTGGTGTGTGACTATGCAGAAATCAATTCAAGAAACTGTGAGCTAAGATGTCTGTTCATTATTACCTTCCTCTCTTTACTCCATTTGCTGCTTCATCTCCCTGGTGCATTTTTACTGGTATCTAGATTGGGAACTATTTTGAGCAGAGGCTTGCTTTTTGATTACTTGTCTTTACAGTGCCCCACACAATAGAGCTCTGATCTTTGATTGAGGTACACATAAAAGAAAATGAAAAGAAAATAAAAGATAATGATCCTGTAAAATAAGCCTCCTAGACTGGAATTCTTTAAAATTACCCAACTCCACTGAAATCAGTGGGTATAATTGTAGTTAATGCCCTAAGCATCAGTAGGGGTGCCAAGATTTTTCTTAAATTGGGAGGAGAGGGAAAATTTTCAGAAAATTTTCAGGAAGTTTCTTTTAGCCCAACAACAGCTGTAGTCAAGGATTTAGAACTGATTTCCCTATCAAGGACTAGAACTAGTGTCTTATATCATTGTCTTTCACATTTTGAATGAAATAATGAATTAGACAATATGCTTTTTGACACATAATATTTGTTCAGCATTCTGTCATGAGTAACTGCTTATCAGTTTATTGACTTAAATTGTAATGTTTTGTAAACTACAAGCACACTGAAAAAGAAGAAAACAGTGTGTTTTTTAGCAGATAGCCCTGAAGTGGCTTTATGTGATTTCTTCCAATAAAACAATTTAATACTAATATTGTTACTCTGATATGATGCTCTGAAAATACAATGTAAACATTTATTCAATAACTCTCAGAACACCTCTCTGAAGCACTCAAGTGTTAGGATAACAAATTTACAGATGAATAAACTGTACACAAGTGAAATGACTGATCTAAATTCACATATTGAGTGAGGGGCAAAACTAACAATAAAACAATGGATCTCTGAAAAAAGATCAGAGCAATTCTTGAGACCCATTGCCATGGGACAGTACTCATTCCATTCAAATTATGTGGCAACACTGACAGCTGAGATGGATTTTTTTTTTTTCCTCCATATAACACTGTCATTGCAAAAAAACCTAGTTTTGGCTATATTTCAGACCCTTAAATTTACATCACATCGACTTTAGTAAGGAGAACAAATCTGGATGCATTTCAAGTACGATCAAGTGTACAAGTAATGGCAGCTGAAGTATTTCAATTATACCAGCAATTACCAAGAAATAGTAACAATATTTTGGTGTCAAAGTTTCTTTGCAACTTGCTTCCTTGTTTCTTACTGCCATCACAAATTTTCCTAGAAGATGTAATTCTACCACAGATCACATTACAATGTCAAATCTTCTGTTAATCAGCATGTGAAGGTGCCAAGGGTATGGATATACTATCAAGAGAAAATGAGATGATGTCAGTAAGACTTGACATTATCATGTCAAAACAAATGGAAATTATATATAAGTTACTTCTCTGCAAATAAAGAGGAACATTTAAGATATTGATGGTTATGGTATGTTTTGTCAGGGGTTTATTTCTAAAATGGGATATTAAAAGGGTTACTAAGTGAAGTAGTCTGGTCAGAAAATGTCGACAAATGAGTTGGAAGTTTGGAATACATTAAGTCAGAAAAAGTAAAAGAGTACTTGCAATTTGCATCCCATGAAAATAGACAAATCATCTTTTAGGAAATTGTTTCATCTGTAAACAGATGGATAACTACTTTGAAAAGGTACAAAGAGTCAGCAGAAACCCTACCAAGAATGGAAAAGTACTGATCAGTTAAGACAACTGTGTCCAGTCAGGGATAAAGTAAGAATTACCAAAAATCCTGTGATGAGTTGGACTTAGCAAGGAAGTTAATAACAATAATCAGAGTTCATCAGTCATGTAAACTCATTAAAACAAAAACAAAACAAAAAACAAAACAAAACAAAACAAAACACAAACAAAAAAAAAGTGAGATTACTATGTATTTATAAGTTTTATATCAAAGAATTTTTATGTATCTTTTAAAATTGGTGGTGATTTCTGATGAGATGACAGCAAATAAAGTCTTCTCTTGCTTTGTAATTTTGTATAATAGAAACTTTTTTATAAGGACAATTCTACATTTGAAAAGGTCATTTAGTCCAAATGTTGCTTAAAAGAAGTGTTAACTTTAGATTACTCATGACCTTTGATTCAGTTAAGTTTTGAACCTCTTGATAGAAATACCACTGAATCTTTGGAAAATGTGTTCCAGTGCTTAACAACTCTTATTGTGAAGATTTTTTTTTTCCATTTATTGAGTTGCAATTTCTCTTTTTACAGTTTGTGATAACTGTTTCTTGTCCCGTTGTTGCGCACAGGTGAGAAAGTCCAGCCTCATCTTCTCAATAATCTGAAGACTGAAATTAGGTTCCCCTCTCTCTCCTTAGCTTTTTGAAACTCATCTAAGCTAAAAAAATCCAGGCTCCCCAGATGTACCTCATGTGCCAGGGCCTATGGGCCCTGAACTTTTAGTAGCCCTCCTTTGATCTTTTGCAGTTTGTCAATACCTCTGTTGTACTGAGAGGCCTATAACCAGTCACATTGTTCTCATTGCAGTTTCACCAATGCCTAGTAGAGGTGAATAATACTTCCCTTCACCTGATTATGTTTTTACTAATGCACCAAATATGTGATTGCTTTTCATTGCTGCAAGGATGCACTGATGACTTAAGTTCACTTTGTTGTCCGCCAGAGCCTCTACATCCCTTTTTGTAAAGCTTAACTGGTTAGTCCCTAACCTGTCCTACTGCATGTGTGTTCTGGGAAATACAGAGGGGACTTGGCATTTCTGTTTGGTGAGTTTTGTGGGATTCCTGTCATCCCATTCCTCTAGTATATTGAGATATGTCTAAATGGCAGCCCTAGCCTCCATCATATTAACTGTCCCTCACGTTTTAAAATCATTCATGAATTTCATTAAATAACTAACCACCTGCTGGACTCCAAAGTGTTGAATGCATCTATTGTTAGCTTCTTTTTACAACCAGTTATTTTATCTTTAATAACAATCAGGGTATTCAGACATGATTTGGCCTTGGCAAATGTCCATGTTGGCAGTTTGCAATCACCTTCATGTCCATAAGATGTGCCAAAATAACTCCCATGAGGACTTTGGTCATAATCTTCCAAAGGACTAAGGTGGGACCGAAGGCACATCGATTCCCTTGTACTCCGTCCTCCTTTTTTTGAAGATGGGTATAAACATTTGTCTTTCCCAGTCAATGGAAACTGACGTCAATGGACTTCTCCCAGTTTCCACAACCTTTCAAAGATAATAGGGAATGCTTTCATGATTATACCAACTAGGTTCTTCAGCACCTTCAGGCACATTGTGTTCAGTTTCATGGACATTTTTAATCGAAGGTCATTAGGCAGTCCATGAACCTTTGCTTCTTTACTTTCAAGTAGTATACTTTTCTTCCAAAAAAAGCACAAACATGTGGGAGGACTAGGGACAAACTTTGTCTACAAAGACTGGGGGAAACAGTGCATTTAACACCGCAGCTTTTTCCATGTCCCTTGTCATTTGCTTAGCCTCACCATTATGCGAAAGACTCACATTTTATTTGGTCTTTCTTTTACTGCTGTGGTGTCAATATATGTTTTATTTTTTAACATTCATATCCCTCACTAGTTTAAACTTCAGTCAGACTCTTGACCTAATTCTATCCTTGCATGTCTAAGAAATGCTTCTGTATTCCTCCCAGATAACCTGTCTCTGCTACCACCTTCCTTGCATTTCTCTTTTGCCTTTGAGCTCCATCAAGTCACTTAGCCAACTCCACTGCCTGCTCCACTTCCTTCACATCAGTGTTTACAATTCTTGTGCTCTGAGGAGCTTCAACCCCCTTAAAACAACTTCAAAATTTGTAGCCAGAGTTTATTGCACTTATGAGATTATGTTCCCTAACCACACATTATGGATAGACCAGTAACCCAGAAAACAGGAAGCTCCTTTTGCACCTTTCCACAGGAAAGAAAGGTGTTTGAGAGAATATATTTTTAGCCTAATTCATCCATACACCTCTCAAATGTGAGGAAAATAATTGGTTACGAAGACTAGAAAACTTCTCTCCTTCCATCTATTTCCCCATCCTTTAACCCCTGAATAAACTAATTTACACATCTCATGGTCCTTCACATTCTCATGCTATCCTTCTGCTCAAAAGAAATAATTTACTGTACATTAGCAAAGATTAAGAAAATTATTAATTTACTGCTACTCTAAATTATCTGTAGATGAAAAATATTTTGTGGAAAATACGAGTTTGAATGTGCTTTGGCAGAGACAGTATTTTTTTGTATGTTTGCTTGGTTTTGCTCAGTCTAGGCAAGCTACTCATCAGATGCTATGAAATTCAAGGTAAAATAAGTAGGGACCTGTTTTTATCCTTCCTGCTGGAGATAACCAAGTTACAACATAAGTGTAAAAGCAAACAAGTTATGATCTGAGAGTTCAGTCACTTCTTCAGATGTACAACTCTGTACTTATTTTGTGGACTCAATTGTTCCTTGTTTGTGTTGACTTTTGTTCTTGTTGAACTGGCACCAAGTCATTCACAGTAAGAATATATTAAAAAATAAAAAATGCATTACAACAAATTAAATTTAGTCCATTTAAAAACAGAAAGTAAAACACAGTTATCTTACTTTTTTTCCATGTCTTTATGAATAGCGTACGTCATTGTATTAGGAACTGATAGTTCAGATGTACAAAAACTCAGTAACAAACTTCTGCTACAGCACATCAGAACAAGAGAATGAGTGATTCTTTGCATAACTAAGGTTTAGTCTTTTATCACATCTCACTGATTAGTCTAAAATCTTCTATGAGCAAAATTAGTGTAGCAGTACAGCAGGAGACTGAGACAATGGCATATCTACGATTTCAGAGTAAACACATGCACAATGTGCTTGCTTCATGCCTTTCAAATATGCTAGTTTTCAATGTATCTAACATTCCACAGTAATGTTGTATAAAAAAGTGCAACTTTTCTTTGCCAAGCAGATCAGTTGTACATCATGTTCAACTTTGTGACATATCAAGTGTAGACTCATGCCTCAATTTTAAGTTACAGCAGTTTTATAAACCCAACCTGGTTGTGAATAAGAATGTTGCAACCTTTTGGTGCTCTTTTAATTAATTTAATAATATCAGGGAAAAAAAAATAAAGTGTAGTAGCATGGAAAAAACATTTATTTCCCTAGCATGGGATGAACAAGATAGCATATGCAACTATTTCACTCATTCTGCTGCATTAAAATATAATATTCTGATCAAATTTCAGCATTTCAGTTCCTGGCTGGGACCAAAATGGTTAAGATGTAGATACAGGGTGTTTTGAAAGATGGACCAAATTTGCAATCACTATGTCTCTGCAGTGGTGACCTCAGTGGAAGACACTTTGAGAGGCATTTGGGACAAATTCAACTATCACCTTGGTGTTGTTTATAGAACAGATGGAGGGAACATAGAGCATTTATAAAAAGGTTACTAAAGCTTGGTAACTCACTAAATAATTTGTAAAATTTTTGTATAATTGTAACATGTTGCCATTGTGAAATATGTTGCCTTAAAACTGGTTCCATCCTTTTAAAAAACTTTGTATTTTTCATAAGTTTTTTCACACACTTGTAGACTCATCATGGACTTTATGCATGGACATTTGATTATTTACCAGAGACACCAAGGGTGGGAAATAGCTCTGTATCTTGACTGAGTTGTCAAGTAGACCAACTTATTAATAACTAAGATAGAAGATGTCCATTTCATATAGATTCAAGGCTGCCCAGACAAGTTCATGAGACAGAAATAAATTACATCAACAGCCAGAAAATTCCTTCTAGATGAGGAAGTATTTGAACTCAAAATTGTTAGAAGTTGTGATTTTACTTGGAAGAAGCATTTCCATGTTTGTCATCATCTCACACTCTTTTTCTTTGGTATGTGCTGTTGGATTCTGTGAGACAGGACAGGACACCCTGAACTGCATGGACCTTTGGTCCAAATTAGTAAGACTTGTATGTAATGTCTCTAGGTGGAAGCTGGAAAATGGAAATAGACTTCTAGCTTTAACCTCCATTATGGAAATAAGTACACAAAAAAAAACCCCAAACCAACCAACCAGCCAACCAAATCAAACCAAACCACAACAACAATAACAAAACCACACAAAAACCCCACACAAAATCCAAAAACCTTGAATTGTGGACTGAACATTCTGAATGTTCTCTGATGTGTGTTTCCTTGTGATTTTCAACAGCAAATTTCTCATGTAGGCAAAACCAACTGTTTTTGTGTTCTAAGTACAGCAGTCTGAGGAGTGCAGCAACTAACATGACTTAGGCCTAGCTAACAGAGCTTTTGATGTAAGCCTGTGAATTTCTGTTTTACTGTAGTAGAAGCAGATGAAATACAATCAAGCACTTGTCCCAAACAACACAACAGTTCTAGTGTGCTCAAGGAAATAGATAGCCAACCTATGCAAACCACCTGTTGATAATCAAGGAGTGCAAAAGTGTCAGAAGGGTCTGGAACAAGCAGGTTCTGAGTGTTAACCAAAGGCACAGCAAATCCAGATGTGCTGACACAATTTGAACAGGCTGTCCTATAAATGAGGACACTTGAGAATTCTGGGATAGCCAAGAGTTTCTGGAAAAGACTCTGTGGAGGTAAACTGCAGAAGATATTAATTAATTAATTAATTAAGATAAATCAAACTGCTTTTGCCTTAGCACATCAAATGTTTCTATTTGGTTTTAGCTGTGCTACATGCAAACTAAACAGTAGTAGACAATCTAATGTATTACACAGAAAATTGCAGCTGAATATGTGGGAGGGAAACAAAACTGTGTGAAATCAAGAGGATTCCTGTGCATGTTTCATAATATTAACCAAACCCCTCCTGTAAAAAACAACCAAACAAACCTACATGGTCTTGGCTAACATTTTGCTTCACAAATTGCAGCTACTTCCTTTTTCTATGCATAGCAAAATTTTCTGATCCCATAGTTATCATTTAGATAAGACCCTATTGAAATGCTGGATCTTTCATTGTATTGATGATCTGCGAACACCATCACGTCCATCATAGTAAAATGAAACAGAAAGTAGTTTGCAAGACTGGGTATTTGAATATCAATCAGGCTTCAAGATCTACTGGTTAATGTATAGTTACTTCAAGTGCTGAATAACTTGCTGAATAACTTGCTCCTCATGGATATATTAGAAACACTAATTGTGTGTATAGTTTTTGGGAGCATTGTTTACAGTTAATAAACAATGAAGAACTATAGAAATGGTATTTTTTGGTGTGCAAGATATTAGTTCAGTATTGTGTTACTTGTGCTTTTGCTAATTGCATGAACATTCAGGGCTTTAGTAACACAAAGGCATTTGTTCACACCTGGTTCTTGGGAGGGAAGGAATGAAACTTAATTAGTATCTTGTGGATAGCAGCAGTTTGAGCAGGAAAGGTCTTTTTCTGTCATCCTTAAGAGAAGAGAGAAGAGAGAAGAGGAGGATGTAGTCTGCATCTTAAAGACAAAATAATTTCACAGATTCATCTTTCTAGTTCTCTCTGTTTTACTAATTTATTTTGATTACATTTTCCAGTGGTGGCTGGATATTTTACTTCAGTTTAGAGATATTGAAGATGTTGGGTGAAAGCAGGAAAGGTAAGAAAGAGGAGTTAGAGTCTGGGATTTCTATAAACTGCATCAGGTACACTGGTGACAGCATCATTCTAAAACAAAGTAATTCCTTCAGAATGATGAGAAGATTTTAGTTCTCTAGAAAGTCCACAAAGAAAAGTCACAGCAACTACCAGACACTCACTATACCACAACCATCTTCCATTTTTCTTATGCCAGTCAAATTCTCTGCATAAACATGCCCTTATTTTCTAGACCATGTTTTCATTTCAGTTTTTATTTTATGTGGTTACTTAAAAAACTTTGAAAACATGAAAACACTGCAGCTAAGACAATTGCAGAATATGGGATATCTTTAGAGAAATATTATTGTCCCATCCACTTCAATGAACACTGCTCTGATACCTAGCGGGAAAAACAAACAAACAGACAAAAAAAATCCTCATTGTAACTCACATCAAATAACTCGGAAAAAAGAGGATATTACAAAAAAAGAAGATATTACAAATATCTGTGGTTGTGATGAGCATGCTAGCTCACTTTAGCATTGCATTTGGAAATGTTTCTATCTCTTCACTTAAGCTGAGAAGGACCCAGAGCTACGGGATCCATTAATTTGGTCCATCCAGGGTAACCAAAGTGAAGAAATCTACCTGTGATGTACCGACTTCTTTACCAAACATAAGCCTGCTTAGGCCATCCAGCAAAGTCCAATGAGGACAAAGAAAGCTCCTATAAAATCATAACCTGATCTGTAGTACCTTAAGGGTGGAACATATTTTACAGTGGAAGATTATTTATTGTTCTCCCAAGTCTCCTGATGCCTGAATAGCATGAATAAGTGAGACACAATATCAGAAAGGTTGTGCTAGTATTGAATTTCCTTACCTTGACACTGCAGTAGATATCTTTTTAAAGTTTGCTTTAGACTTGTTTGGTGTGAGAGATTTCAGTGCTTCTTTGTTTTCAATAATGTATAGAAAGATAATAAAAGGGAGTTAGGTAGTGAAAATCAGATCTGTATATACAGAAAAGAAGTATATATTTAACAGCTTCTTTAGCTTGTGCAAAGCAACAGATCTTTAAATTTCACATGGTTTCCAGGAGAGAAAGAAAGACATTCAAAAAGGTATTAATTCAATCAACTCTTTTATGTTTCAGCCTTTGCTAGGACTGGTGTTATTATAAAACCATTTATTCAACATTCTTAATACATTAAAAAAAACAAACAAAAAAACAAACAAAAAACCACAAACAAACTTATATAAATAAAGTTAAAATGTAGATTTAAACTTTTTTTTTTTTTTATGTTTTTTTTTGGAATGAGTAAAACATAGTGTTTTCAGAACTTTTTTTTTTTTGCATAGGTTCTTGGCAGGAAATGCAGATTCTAGTAGACAATCTCTTCTGTTTACTTAGTCATTTTACCCATAAGAAGGTAACATTTCAGAATAACTTTACACGTCTCCTTTATTAGAGTTTTAGTTTTGTTTGGGGGTTCTAAAATTTTACAACATTTGTAACCACTTACTTTCATAGATGTTGTTGCTGAATTCTTATATTGTGTATGACATACATACCCTCAAAAAGATACTGATAATGGTTTGCCCCTAAGATGTTTATTTGAAATTATCCTTGGAAAGAAAAAGCATCTTCTTGATTTAACCTTCAAAATACTTTTAAAGAACTGTCAAAACAACTGAACTTTTAAAGGGTTTCTAATCTATTTTTAACTTCACAGAATTTCACTACTTCAGTGCTTGGTGAGTACACCAAACAACACTCCTTGTGTCACCTTGTAGCCCACTTGTAAGCTTTCACTTTTTCAGGGAAGTTCTTTAATACTTTTTTTTGCTGTCTTGTTGTTTTTTTTTTGTTTGTTTGTTTGTTTTTTAAAGAACCTCAGTAAAACCACTTCTGTACACTGAATGTATAACAAATATTTTTAAGTGCCTCTTGAGTCAGCTTTGTACATGATATACAAATGAAATTACTGTCTATCCTTCACAATTACTTTTTCTCTAGATTACTCAGTATGCGCAAGTGTCTTGCTGAGGATGCTGTGAGAATGTAGGTTGTAATATAGACAAATAAACTTTAAATCCTGATCACGTGGACTATTTTAAGATGTTCATACCTTGCCAACACTTTCATACACATTTCCTTGCAATGTTCTGCTTTTACACACACTTTAGTATCATAATATTAATCCCATTTCATCTGGGGTATTTAATGGGATAAAAGATAAAAGAAGCAGCAAAGTATTACAGCTAAATAAAAACACTAGTGCACTTTGCAGATGGTGTTATAAAATGTTCTCAAAAGATCTTGACTCAAAGCCACCATCTGCTTTTACTGAAGTTTAATCTGAACACATTATACAGTCACTTCACAAATAAACCACAAGACATATATCTTGCAAGTTTTCAATGTTCAAAACAAAGTCACACAGCATAGTTCATCTGTACTTACTATTCACCAGGAAAAACAGTATCTCTAAACTTCCAAATCATGTAGAAGGCAATGTTTTAAGGCAAATTTTTGAATTTTTGTGGGAAACATTGCGAGATCACTCCAGTTATAAATATTGTGAGTTGTTATGATGGACGATAAAATCCAAGGTTTGACTGGGTTGGATAAAACACAGGAACCATGAACACTTTAAGTTTTAATAATGTTATTCTCTCTCTGCATTCAGCATGCCATATCTGGGTTCTACTGCCTGCTGGATTACATCGCTCATTAGGCAGCTGTTGAAGGATTCAGTGGTGTTGCCTAGAGAAAGGCAATTTTTTTCCAAAAGATCTACACCATCCTCCCTTTTCTCAGCATACCACTAGCATTGAATGATCACTCTCAGCTGTTTATTTTTCTCTTCTGGCTTATCTACTGGGAATGTCTTCCTTTTCCTGTATCTTTCTGCTTTCTAGAAAGTAACACATAGCTTACAGGTAGACATACTAGTACAGTGATACTGGACACAAATTTTTATTCTGCATTAATACAAAATTGAAGAAAATAGCAAGACAAGGGCAAGGCATATTCAAAGCATATTAGCTGTTCTTGAAAACAAAACAAAACAAAACCAAACAAACAAACATAACTTTGTGAAGTGACTGCAGGGCACTGTGATGAAGTTAAAGTGTTAGAGCCATGCCAGGCAGAGCACTGAAAACCAAGTTTACAAGCTCCGTCACAATAAAGGTGAATTAACCAGGGCATAGTCTCATAGTTCTTTCAGAACTCAAGCAAAAAAACTTAACTGGTGTCATCCTGGTGCTGCAAATATGAATTGGTAATAGATTGGAAAACAGTTACAACATTAAGGTCTTAAAGACAGAAAAGGGGAAAAGCTAAGCAAAAGCAGAAAGGACTACGACATGCAAGCAGATTATGTAGGAAAGTGAAGCAAGAATGCAGCATACTCAATGTTACTTGAGCTTTTCATAACTGAAGATTAGTTCTTGTTATGTGTTGGTAGAAGGAAAGAGGAAAATCTGTTAGTTGTGAGATACATGAGAGGTGCAGAACAAATGAAGCAAGGAGATTAATTATGTCACATGTACCAGAAGTGTAGAAAACAAAGCTGGAAGCAGCCTTGAAAGGTCATGTATTCTTTTTTTTTTTTTTTTTCCTGAAATTATGTTCCTGCCTCAGCTATCTATATTCCCCACAAATATTCATGAAACTTTTAAAAAATACTTTGACTGCTGAAGATTTCACAACTGAGCCATGCAACCTGCCCTTGGCCTTACTACATTTGAAATTGGAAAATGTGTTCATTAATGGTAATCCTTGTACCTTTTGCTGTATTTTGAAATAATTACTTTTTGTGCTATTCAAAATATGCATTACATATGATTTATTTACTTTCTCTCTGTAGTTCCTCTTGACTCATTAAAATATCATTGGCAGAACACTGACACCATCCAAATCATTAAGAAAAATATGAAGTAATCTAGGCAATTAGCAATAGTAGGAAGATTATTCTTAATCTTAAAAAAAAAAATTAAGATTTTAAAAAATCTTGAAAATGTCACAAAGTATGTATGAAAAACCAGTGGAAAGAAAGGATTCATAAAGAAAGAAAATGAAATAAATTATCTGGGTCAGATCAAACTAGCAAGATGTGTTTTATTGGTCTGAGGTAGAACTGCAGCTCTGAGGCTGACAAGAAGCTTGGAGAAAAGGAAGTGACATGGAGGAGAACAGGTGCATAAAGAAAAGATGACTGAAACAGAAGCTGCAGGAAAGAAAAGAAACAAGAAATTAGTAATCGGTCAGTTATGAACCACTTAAATTTAGGCTGATAGCATGACCCAAGAAGAAAAGACAGAGAGAGGCTGTCACGGAGGCACCCCGAGGTTAGTTTAAGGGACAACAGGGTCCAAAACAACTTTTATTAAACCGGTGAGAAACAGGGTTTTAGCACTCCAAAAGTGACTTAAATACAGGTTCAGATATCAGTTGAGGAAAATTATTAAGGGGCAGCAACTAATACAACAGGCAGTCACAGAGTGCATGCACATGGCTTCACACAAAACAATGCTGGAGCCATCCCGGAGGAGTACACACTTGCTGGAACACGGTGTGGAATTATTTTTAAAGAGATACACGTACTCGTAGTGAGTATGGGAAGTGTACACTCTCGATTCTGCAAGGGTAAATTTATAACACACTCGCAATCCTGTGAGGGTTAATTTACTTACACGTGCAAATATGCATGGAATATTACACGTGCTTATGTGGAAGCACGGGAGGAAAATACACTCGCGACTGTGCGAGGAAATAATTTATACACATGCTCGTATTGAGCACGGAAAGTTACGTGTGCATATGTGCATATGTGCACGGAAAGTACACGTGCTTGTATTAAGCACGGAAAGTAAGCGTGCAAATGTGCACGGAAAGTTACACATGCAAATGTGCATGGAAGGAAAATACACCCCCAGTTCTGCGAGGGTTAATTTTATACTGAAGGAGGGAGGGGGAGAGAGGGGGGTTTGCATTCTGCCACAGGGGCTGAAAGAGAAAGAGAGGCTAAGAGCAGAAAAAGCCTCATGTGAGGTATTACCGTAACAGCTGATAGTCAGAGACTTTAAAAAAGAATTATTCAATCTCAGAAAGCATTCAATACAACTGAAGGTTTCCATGAGCAGAACCTTTCATGTTCTTTGATTACGTGATTACTATATTTGAATGCACATTTTTGCAGTACAAATGGAGGAGTTGAAATTGTATGTTCCCCTGTAATGTAGTTAGTCTTATAATTTAGTACTTTTCCTTCTCAGCAACTCTACTGAAACAAAAGGCAGCTCTCTTATGAGAAAAAAAAAAATAATAATGTAGTACCTACAATACATAAAATAAAAATTTTAAGTTGTGGACTGACATTTGTATTCTTTGCTTCAACATGGTTTTCTGTTTAATTACCAGAACAAATGACTATTCACCTACACTGATCTTCATTACAACCCACTTACTGTTTGTCTTTAGACACAGTTGGCAGCATTTAAAAGATGATTTTAAAAGAGACTATTTAACTTCTTTTAATAGAAACATATCACTCTTTCAAATGGGCAACAGAATAACGATTCTTAATTATTATTAAACTCGTGCTGATTTTTTACAGAGTCTAACAAAGCCTTTAAAACAAGGTAGATATGTTCCTTACCTTTTAAATGATCAATCTATCATTTAAAAATATATCTAGTTTATTCTTGCAATATTTTGGCAGCAAGGACAATACAGATTCTTGTTGCTTTTGATGGCAACCTAACTTTTCACTGCTACAACTTGAAATGCAAAATACTACTTCTGATTGACTGTTGGTGATCGTTTACTTTGTGTAGTGTAATCATGGTAGGAGGAATGAAGTCTGAGAAGAAACATCAGGTTTTTCCATTAGTAAAGAAGTGGAAATTAACTTTTAATTGCAGGGAACAGGACCTCTCAGAAAACATACTTTTTTTTCCTCCTATCAGCTTACTGCTGGTATGACAAATGATAAAAATGTTGAGATGTTTTTATTTGTATAACTAAACACACCTCATCAGCTAGTTTCTAGAATAGAATAGAATAGTTTTGTTAAAAACAAGTTTCTCTTTCAGTGAATTTTGCCTGTCAGCTAAAGCCTTCATATTAACTGCATTTTCCTGGAGAACCAGATACATGTTTTGGTAAACCTAGCAATGGAATGCAAACTTATTGATAAGCACGGATGGACATCTCGCGAGAGGGGCGACGAAAAACAAGCGACCAAGAAACTGACCAACTGTGTATAACATTCCATTCACGTGAATACTTCATATAAAAGTGGGAGATCACGAGGATCTCGTCCCTTTTCCCTTTTTCCTTATGGCCGACATTAGGAGAGGACCTTGCTAGTTGTCCCTGCGAACTGAGGCCTAGTGAGAGACTGAATCCAGCTCTGATTGGCTGCAGAGCCTAATCCAGGACTTCAGGTGCCGGCTCTGCAGTTGCTGAGACTTTCAAGATTGGTTTTGCATATTTTGTATTATTTTCTGTATTCTTATTAGTAGCATTAGTAAAACATTGTTAATTTTTCCAACTCTCTTTTCTCTGTTCTTCTTTCCCTCCTGATCACCTGTGGGAAGTGGGGAGAGAGAGGGGCAAAAAAGGGGAAGTGGGGGGGGAGAAGGGGTTAACAATACATCTGCCAGGGTTTTATTGTCACCCCGCAATCTTAACCCTCGACAATATCTTCTGAAACTTGTCACTCTCTATTAGGCTGATGTAATACCGATATTCAGCATTCATGTTCTTATCTAAAAAAGTATTGTTAACTTGTTCTATACTCACTTTAGGAGAATGGCACCCAAAATATTGTTTCATTTTCCAAATAAATTTCCATTGCAAGGGCTCAATGGAAGAAAAAAAAAAAAAATTCAAAATCCTTCCCCTGAGCTTAACAAATACCTGTATCTGTCTATATGTATATATATAAGTTATAATATTCATACCCACACATGAGTGGATATCATCTGTAAGAACAAATCATCATGAAGTACAAATAAAACAGTATGTTGAGTAAACAATGTAACCGTTTTCATAATTAACATCAGAATTGTACTTTTTCACCTTGTTTCATCAGTTCACTTTAAGTAGTTTTATGTATCACATCTTCTCTTCATACTAATATTTACCTCTGATGTACTTCACAAGGGAACTATTTACTGTTGGAGTTGGTGTGCTAGGAGAGTTCTCTCCAAGCTTATTTCACCCTGGTTCATACAGACAGCAACTACTCTCTTTTATGATAATTCTCTGTCTCCCACGCAACAGCCCCAGGTGGAGGGAGAGTGGGAGGCCGAGGAACAAGAGGAACATCTCTTGTAATGCAGGTGTACCCTATTGAGATAAGAAAGGTGTAAACATTACATAAAGCTGTGGCTTTATCTTCCTTCCAGAAGACAATGTTTTATTTTCCAATTGTTTTTGTCTTTCAGAATTTCCTGATATTAAACAGAGTGGAATAAATTATTTTTTTCAAGTAGAAAAGAAAAACGCCACAGAAAAGATACTATATGCACTTTTTTTTTTTTTTTTTTTTTTTTTTTTTTATTTGAAGTTTCCAAGGAGCTCCTAGTATTCCGGCATCATTCCTAAGATATTACATCTACTCCATCATTCTTATATTATTGACACATCACACTGGGAAACAACAACAACAACAACAAAACAACAAACAAACAAACAAACACAACCCACACCACATACTAAAAATATGTATATTTAGGTATATATTTTCTTTCTTACCCTGGCTGCTTATATACATAAGAATGTTGTGTGTTAACTGTTGTCTTTAATGACTGCAATAACTTAGTAAACTGTATTGTCTTTTTCATGAAAAAGCAATTTAGTAGAGCTTTTTGACCAATTATTATAAGAATGTGTTAGTCTTAACCGTACGAAAGAAACAACTCCATCTTTAACTGCAGTGGTGTTTGAATGTTTTTTTAATATGCTGCATTTCCCTGATGTATGCTGAATCTACCAGAACATTTAATTTAGGTTGTTTATCTGAGAGCCGCACTGAGGAATACATAATTTGGGTTAGTCACATCAGAGTACAGTAATTTGGTAAAGCATAAGAGCACAGATAACCAGCATATCCACAAGAAAACCACAAGTCCTCTGGTATAAACATCTATGTACAGACTTTGAAAGTTCATAGTAACCCAGAACAACACATATATATGAGGCAGAATCCCAGATGTTTTGTACTGTTCCACAAGTTAACAAACCCCTCAATTCCATTATCTTGTATCTGTGGAGAGGAACAGAATTATGTTTTTGAGTTTATCTTTTACCTATTTATTTTCACAAGTCAAAATATAAACACATAAATAATCAAACTTTTTTTTTTTTCAATTATGGTAAATTTGGTCTCGTAACTGAAAGAAGAAACCCCACCTTCACAAAACAAAGTGTGCCCTTCCTATGCAGCTTTTAATGCCACATTTCATTCCTTCATTCAGTAGGAAGGAAAAAAAGAAAGAAGAAAAAAAAAAAAACACAACAGAAAAACCACATGTATCACATCATACATGGTGATGTCTAACTTTACTTTAGAAGTCAAGTCACTGTAACTTAAGTGAATGCCATTATATAAATAGTTATTCAAGCTGAAACTGTCCTTGGCAGTACTGTACAAGGCAATCTTTCCATAAGAATAAACAATTCTCAAACAATTTCTCCAATATATTAGGCACAAACATATTTTTTGCCAGCATGCGGTGTGCATATTTCTCTTCCAATTATTTTTATTCTTTTCACAAATGTTTACAAATGTTTATCAAGGACAAATCTGAAGAAATCTCATTCTGTGCCTATATGAGTGGTCTCCTCTTTTACACTATTTCAGCACAGTCAGTTGTTCACAGTTCCTTTAATAACCTGAATTCAAAACAAGTTTCTCCCTGAGCCTCTAATGCTACACAAAAAATATTAGTATTTATGATTAAGGGAGTGGAACATCTCCCTTATGAGGAAAGACTGAGGGAGCTGGGTCTCTTTAGTTTGTAGGAGACTGAGGGGTGACCATATTAATGTTTACAAATATATAAAGGGTAAGTGTCACAAGGATGGAGGCAGGCTCTTCTCGGTGACAACCAATGGTAGGACAAGGGGTAATGGGTTCAAACTGGAACACAAGAGGTACCACTTAAATTTGAGAAGAAACATCTCAGTGAGGGTGACAGAACACTGGAACAGACTGCCCAGGGGTTTGTGGAGTTTCCTTCTCTGGAAACATTCAAAACCTGCTTGGACACACACATTCCTGTGTAGCCTCATCTAGGTTGGGGGATTGGCAGGGGGATTGGACTAGATGGTCTTTTAAGGTTCTTTCCAATCCCTAACATTCTATGATTCTGTGATTCTGTAATGCCAGCATGTTACTACTCTCAATGCCAAAATTTGGTAAGTCTCTGTCATATGTAGAATTAGAGCAACTTCTTGCCCATATGGCAACTCTTGTGATAATCAGTATATTTTACTCTGGCATAAGCACAGATGAAATGTGGTCAGCAAGCTTACCCCACTGTAATGTGGTTTTAATTTCTTGCACATTGCATGACACTGGTTGTTGCTAAATGGTGTATAAAGCATCCCTTAAGCGCTCAGGCCAAACACTGAGACACACATATAAAGTTTTCACTAAGCAGTGGGATATCTTCTGATTACATTTATCTTGATTTTTGTTGCATGGTGTGACCTGTTTCTTGTCTTGTTTCTCGAGTGTACCTCACCTCCTGTCTGGACTGGTAATCTGCATTTCCTGTAAATGGTAACCAGGATGTATAGGGCTGCTCTTCATGTCAGTGCTCCCCCTAGAATACCTAGAATAAGCAAGACACAGGAAATAAGTTGACCATATAGGTTAAAATAGGTTTAAATATACGTAAACAGAAAAGACAATCAACTGTTTAACAATCCATTGAAATGAAATATTGCATATTTATCTGAATGAACTTTATAGAGGAAGCAAGATTAAATCAAAAAGCTTTCTAACAATTTGCTTTCCATTACTATCTAATACTTTTAAAAGGTCGAATAACTGTAAGATGCTTTCAGGATACACACATGAAATACCTTATTGGAATAATATATGACAAATCATTATTTTCTGTATATTTATTTCTAACAGGGAATGGCCAGCTGCAGTTCAAAAGCGAACTACAAGTCAAATAGTCCTAAAATCCAAATATGAAAAGTTTTCTGTTCAAAAAAGCATATTTTAAGGATCTTTGTAGTTCTTTAAAGTTCTTCAATTTTCACACCATAACTAACTAAACATAGGTGAAGGCAGGTCCCAAATGCTAGTGTAATCCAAAGACAAGTGAGAAATCAAGGCAATACTGATACATCATTTTCTTACCACATAGCAAATGAATGTTATAAGAAGCAATTCAGATATTCCAATAATGATAGAGATAAGGAAAAAAAAAAAAGATTACATTGTTACTTGTTGCCTGAATTGTTGGTTCATCTAACAGCATATAGACGTAACAATTATGGGAGAAAAAAATGAAAGAGCCTTGCTTCTTAGTCTTGTTGTTCACCCAGAGGCAAAGACAGCTGTATTCTTAAACAGAATCAGGGACAGTAAATAAAGGACATTTCAATACAAAATCAGTAGATTTTGAGTTCTTTCTTCAGATTTTTTTAATCAGACCCAGGTTAACTGCTTATCTAACTGAAGTTTTAATGTGATGAACCATCTTTATGTGGTTAAAGAGCCAAATAAAAATTACTGTTTGCTGTTTTTAGCCTTTGCTCCCCTCACTATGTAATCTGCAATGCGTTTCCACTTTGTGAACAGCTGTTTTGGAAAATAAAAATTGCTTTTTACACATGGCAAAATCTGTGACACTCCACTGAGCAAAAATGGTTTGTCTTGCCCTTTCATGCATCTGTCAGAATGGCAAATTTTAAGAAGTATTCATTTTTAATATCTATTTTATTTGCACATGCATACACACGAATGCACACACTACAATAAGGAAAAGAATGCTCATAGAACAGAATATTGCAAACCTAAGCGCTGATATTTATGAAATACCATTATGGAAGTTGCCTGTGTAGTTTTCATTTAATCTCCTTGGGCAAACATGTCATAGTTTGTCTTTATTTGTGCAATTTACGTTGTTAGATTCATTCACATACAGCAGAAACGAAATACTGCTCAGCTAGTGAACAACTTCTAGTATATTTGCTCTATTTTTTTTTTCCTGTTTCATATGTAGTTCATAATTTAACCTATTAGAAACTATAAAACTAGTTCTGGAAACAAAATAAAAAGCCCAAGACCAAAAAAAACCAAAAAGGCATATTATAAACATAAATTCCTAATTGCAGTACTTATGTGAAGTTCAAATTTTACAGCAAAGAGCTGAGATATAGAGTTATTAATATAAAGCTTCTCTGCATATTTTGTGTGCCCAGCTAAGACATCTCAAATTGCTTTCTCATCCCTGTAAGTTTTCACAAATCCCATGGCAATGTACTTCACAGTTACTACAATGCATGAAGAAAAACCTCTCTTAGTTTGTTTTGAACAGACTCTACCTTCCCCTTCCTAATTTTACGTCATATACACAAGTTTTCATATTTTTGAGAACACGTGACTATTTTCTAGTTCACTTTTTTCTTTTTTTCTGGTGCTACACATATTTTTATAAATCTTTACTATTTCCCTCCTGTATTTTCTGGATGTATCTTCTTCATCTGTCAGTTTCTCGTTATATAATGTTGTTTGGAGTTTTTTTCATACTTTTTGGTATTTTTTTGTTCCTTTTCTGAGAAGCTTCTGTAGTCTAAGTGTTCATTGAGATGTGAGGGCCAGAAGTGCACAATTATGCAGCCATAGTAAGCATTTGTCAATTGGTATAATAATATTTTCTGCAGTTTTCAATATTATAATTCAATATTATGAGATGTTTAGGTCTTCAGTAACTTTCATCTTTACTGCTTTGAATATCTTATATCTTTAGAAAACCTTTGTCTTAATGAGAGAACTGGAAGGAACCCATGTAACTTCAAAATATCTATTCTTACCAGGCTACTGCCATCTCACTATTAAAGTGCCTTCTATCCTCTCAATGGAGTTTTCTGTATCTCTTCATGTAATAGCCATTATTCATAGAATTATAAAACCACAGAGTGAGCATAAATAGCACAGGGAATGCTGTTAATTTCCTGAAAACATCTGTGCTTGTGCTTGTCTTTAATACCATGAGTTTTTCCATTAATTCCAATGGATATGTGCAAATGTTTGTAAGCACTGCTCTCATTGGGGTCTCTGTGTATTCTGAAATGACAGCCATAAAATACAATGTCTAATCCCCTACTTTGTTTTCTTGTGCTTTTTTTGTTTTGTTTTTTCTGCAAGATGTTTCAAATAGTTATATGCATCTTAAGAAAGACTTCAATGGCTACTGGGGAGTGGGAGGAATAAGTCAGGGGCTTCTCATAGGCTTTCTTTACTGTTCCCTTCTGTGCCCAAAGCCAAGGGCCAAAGTTTTTCAAATATGTTTGTACTGAAGTTCTGTGAAGTATACTTACTTACATTACACAAAACCATCACAATTTAAGACAAAATGACTTTAAGCAACCTGTGTTCTTATTTGGTTAGAAGACTTTAAAGGTAAAACACTGTAGAACTACTAAATCTTACATGTAAAGAAGAATTTCCCCCACATGCCAGTCAAATGCTAGACCAGTATTTGACTTAATGAGATAAAAGATATATTTATATAGTATGGAAGAATAAAATCATTTAGGGGAGCAATACTGAAAAGAAAACTTTTCTAGAGCAGACAGCCTGTATGGTTGAAACAGTTAAATCTAATGGAAACACAGAAACATTTAACACTATGTGAGGGGAATACAATCTGTTTCTAGTGTAGTTTAATTTCAATCCATAATAATTACACAACTGGTGTTTAACATACAGAACTCCAGCAGAAAAGAAATGATGAAATTAAAACCTGTGATGAACATAATAAAAAAAGCAGACAAGGGAAAAAATATCTTCCCCCCAAAAAAATAATAGAAGACTTTTTAGCAGAAGATAGCTCTTCAGATTCAGTTTTGCTCTTAAAGTTTTATTCCTTGTATTTTCCAAAGTTCATAATTTTCTTTTTGAACTGAAGATTATCTCCTCTCCTCTCCTCTCCTCTCCTCTCCTCTCCTCTCCTCTCCTCTCCTCTCCTCTCCTCTCCTCTCCTCTCCTCTCCTCTCCTCTCCTCTCCTCTCCTCTCCTCTCCTCTCCTCTCCTCTCCTCTCCTCTCCCTCTCCCTCTCCCTCTCCCTCTCCCTCTCCCTCTCCCTCTCCCTCTCCCTCTCCCTCTCCCTCTCCCTCTCCCTCTCCCTCTCCCTCTCCCTCTCCCTCTCCCTCTCTGCTCCTCTCTCTCCCCTCCTCTAATTTTAGTTATCAGTGCCCTGGTCCTTCTTGTAAGGTCAATGGGGAATTAATATAGATATTTTCAGTATATTCAGATCTGGAAGTTTTAGAGGAAAATCCTTCAGCGTTTTTAATTACTTGAGGGATGGAAGATGAAGACTACAGATGAAGATGTCGACTACACGGACCAGATCTGGAGGTTTTCCATTAAAGCCCCAGCCAGACAAGGAAAAATTATGTTTCTAGTTTTTCTGCTGGACAAGGACAGAAGTCTCTGTCTCCCTTTCTTGCACATGATTCAGTGTGGGCTACACTCCATATTTCTGCTCTCCACTGCTCCCTCTGGTTATAAAGTCAGTCTGCTAGGTCCCATTCTTCTTTGCAGAGAGAAAGTAGAGAGTGACGATGGTGACAAAGTACTGAAAAATGGAGTACAGTGGAAAAAGTAGTTTATTTTATAACAAACTTGCAAACGATAGAAGGAAAACTGAAAGAACTGTGGAAAGATACCACTACTCAGAGACTAAATAAAGTTTATATGAACAACATTGTGACAACCAAATCCCTGGACTGGGCAGGATTTCTTCAAGGACTACAAATAGATATGTATGAGCTTTATTCAGGCTTTGGAAGTTATCTACTTGACATCAACCTGCAAGAACGGTTTACTGTTTCAGAGAGGTGTAAGTCATGAGATAGAAATGGATTTTCCTTTTGGAAATGAAAATGCATCAGCAATGGAAATAAAGGTCTACTGCCAAAATATTGTGGAAATTACTTTTTTTCTATCTATACACTGACTTTTTTGTGTTTATTTCCTAAGCTGATGCTACATCTACTTTAAAACAGCTTCTATACCCTCTTTTATTAATAGTCATTATTAATTCTGTGAGACATTTGAATCAATAGCCCTTGGGGGCTGGGTACAGACACACATACAGGCACGTGTAGAAGGCTAATCTCTAGGTAAAGCCACTATACACCCAAACAAGGCTGATGGACAAGACCTGACACCTTCCACAGTCATAAATAATGTCCTGTTCCCCTAGGTCAATGGTGCTGGTCTAAACTCGAGTGGAGGGTCTGAAGCCTTGGTTGCTGACAATGTATTTTCTGTGTTGTAGAAGAGAAATCTGAGAAGAGAAATTGTTTTCCACCTGCTATCTATACCTATATCTATATAGCAAAGATGTTTTTAATTATTTGTCATCGAGTAGCATGATTCAGTTCTTGTGACACTACCACCTAAACTTCCTATGACATGCCTGTACAAAGTTTTGACCACATAAGGCTGAACAACCTAAGTGTCCTTGAACATACATACAATTTCAAATTGTGTTAAACATGTAGATGTGGGCAACTAAACAGAGTTCCTAAGTACCATCAGTATTATTAACAGGATATACACCTCATAGTGTATGTTCACATTTAGTGAAACATTCCTCAAAATGAATTGGACACTTTTACCTGTTTAATATATTTGCACTTTGCAAATGTAAAAGAGAACTGTACATCTATATTCTCTAACACTTTTCTTGTGGTAAGTAACATACACTGCATTTTGGATGCTTTCTGGAACCTTGTGAAGTAAGACATACCTTAAAGTAAGATAAAAGTCAAAGAGTGAACAAATCTGTGTAATTTCTCTGCCTATTTGAGCCAGTCAGGAGGTCAGGGTTTTGGGAAATGAAAGGATGGATTTCCATCACGAAGGAATGTCTGTAAAAGTAATTTACTTGTTTTCTTATTTTAATTTCCTACAGCCAGCTTTAGCAAATATGGAACTTAGACCCTTTGTTTCCTGTCTTATTATGAATGTGACTGTTGTGACAGCTGAAGAAAAACAACTTGAAGTACAGACTAAAGTACTTTAAAAAAGTTTCAAACATAATCAGAAGTTGAAGTAACTCTTTGGAGCACCATATTTCTCAATTATTTATATTACTATTAAGCCTTTCACAGTGTAACTAAGTTAACGTAGTCTTCTTAAATTGTCTCTCTTGCTTATTCATAACCAAGGAAGCAATCCGAACGCACTTGCCTATGAATCTAAAGTAAATATTATCCCGTGACCGTTTGTCTGTTTGTTTGTTTGTTTTCTTTTTTCTTTCATAATGCTTCTCATCAGCTAGAAGTTTAAGCTTTCCTTTCTTCACCTTTCCATCATGTTGAAATTTTGAGGTATTTGCTTGTAGAAATCAAATGAGTGCATACTGAATTGAAACCCTGGACATGTGTAGCTTTCATTTCAACAAAATAATTTTTCTTCAGGGTTTCTAGGATCTGTAATTTAATTGAGAGAAACTGAAGGGGAATTCTTTTTACATTTCTACACTTCTGTACAAGTCAAGGCTTTACTCTAAAGTGATTTTAACTTTTGTGAACACTGCAGTAAAATCTATCTTGAATATACAATTTTATTATGGATAAAATAATTCTCGGTTGATAGAATGCTATCCAGTAGAGATGTGGCATTTTTCATGAAGCTGAAGTAAAAACCACTTATGTCTAATAGAAACTGGTATGCCAATCAGGAGAAGAGTGTTTCAATAAAGAGTAATGAAAATAAATTAGAGTTATAGAAAAAATATGAGAAATTGGATTGCTCACCTCACAGAAAGACAAATAAGGGCAGATGTCAAATAAAATATACACAGTGGAGATAATACAGAGAAAGTATCATGGATCAAGAGCTTTTGTTCTTTTTTGGTTTGTTTGGTTGGTTTGGTTTATGTTGTGGTTTTGTTTGTTTTTTTCCAATTTATTTTGTTTTGTTTTGTTAAGAGACGATCAATGGGACCATTAATTAAATGAATATCAACAAATTAAATACAGATTAAATGGACTTTTTTTGTTCTTTGTTTTTTCCTTCACATTGCATATAATGGAATTTCCTCTGAATGACCTTCAAGTAAAAATATTGTTTAGGCTACTAGATTACAAGAATATCCTAAGCACTTCTAGTTAATGCAGACTTTGGTGCTTGGACAAGATATAAAGTCTTATGCATTCTAGTGAAAAACAATTTCTAGCAGGTAGAAAGTTCAAATATGAATGTCAGGAGAAAGAGAGAGTGACAAGAAAGTAGATTATTCAATATCAATTAAAACCAGAGTTCCATGTATATTCATCAGAGAATCTCATTCTGGTTACTTCTCTAGGTATCGTGTATTAGGCCTGTGTTTTATTACCACAGTTATTCAAATGAGAAAATAGGAGATGAAGTTGGAAATATAGTTTTTTAGTATTAGCTAGGCTGCTATCAGAGATTCACCTGTACAGTGCACAGCTTTGTTTTTGTAAAATGTGTTATTACTTTCATAGCAATTTTAAGAGAACAGAGCTTGTGGGTTTTCTGTGAATAGCAACTACAGGTCTATGAGTAACTTCAGGTAATTTAAAATTATCTGTAATTAATTATTCAAAACTATAGTATTTTTGTTTACATTCTTATTATTTTCTGTTTTTTAAATGGAAATGGTAAATATCAACAACATCAACAGACCATGCAGTTAGTCAAAAGTATAGTTAAACTAATGTTTTAGCTTCTCTTGCAACTTCTGACACTTGTTAGTATAAAAATACACCAGTTAACAAAGGAAGCAGTTGAAGGGTACAAATATGTTACTCAGATTGAGAATCCTCAGGTAAATCTAAGAAAAACATATACAGAGTGAATGACTATTCCATTTTAGAATCATAATACTCTATGATTCTTATAAATCATAGTTGGAAGGGACCCATAGGATCATTGAGTCCAATTCCTGACTTCAGACAGGGCAAACTTAAAGTTAAACCATATATCAAAGGGTGTTGTCCAACGCTTCTCAAACATCGACAAGGTTGTAGCCGTGACAACTTTCCTGGGGAGCTTGTTCCAGTGCTTAACCACACCCTCAGTGAAGAACTTTTTCCTAATATCCAGTCTGAACTTCCCATGACACAGCTTTAAGCCATTTCCTTGCGTCCTGTCACTGAACATCCCAGAGAAGAGATTATAGAATAGTAGAATCATAGAATCATTTTGGTTGGAAGAGACCTTTAAGATCATCAAGTCCAACCATAACCTAAGTCTCGCAATAAATCATGTCCTTAAGAGCCTCATTTATATATCTTTTCAGCACCTTCAGGGATGGTGACTCCACCACTTCCCTAGGCAGCCTGTTCCAATGCCTGACAACACTTTCTGTGAAGAAATTCTTCATAATAACCAATCTAAGCCTCCCCTGGTACAACCTGAGACCATTTCCTCTCATCCTATCACTTTCTACGTGGAAGAAGAGACCAACACCGTCTGTGCTAAAACCTCCTTTCATGCAGTTGTAGAGTGCGATAAGGTCTCCCCTCAGCCTCCTTTTCTCTAGGCTAAATAGCCCCAGTTCCCTCAACCACTCCTCATCAGACTTACACTCCAGACAAGCACATTTCTCTCTGCTTCTCCTCATGATGAAGCTGTAGCCAGCAACTGGGGTTACCTCTCAGTCTGCTCTTCTCTAAGTTGAATAAACCTTGTATCCTTAGCCACTCCCTGTAAGTCATGCTCTCTTGTCCTTTCAATTTCTTTTTTGCCCTCCTTTGAACACATTCTAATAGTTTTGTATCATTCCTATATTGTGGACCCCAAATCTGCATGCAGTATTTGAGTTGAAGCTGCACCAATGCTGTGTATAAGTGGGGGAATCACTTCTTGCAGCTGCTTAGTTACACTGTGTGCTTTATACACTCCAGGATGTGATTGGCCCTTTTGGCCACCAGGGCATATTTTTTACTGATATTGAGTTTAACATCAACAAAACCCTGCAGATCTCTTTCTACAGGGCTACACTCATGTCCCTCAATCTACACATACATCCAGAATTACACCATTCCAATTCCAGAATCCAGAAATTATTGTTAATTTATATACATCGGCAATTGCCCAGCACTCTACCAAGATCTCTTTCTAAGGCTTCTTTACCCTTAAGGGCTTCAACAGACAAACTTACTTAGTGTGCACTCAACTCCTGTGTCCAGGTCACTGATAATATTCAAGAAATATTCAAGAAAAGTGACCCTAAATGTGAGCCCTAGGGAACACCCCTGGTCACTGGGCACCCTCCAAATGTTACTTTATTTACTACTACTCTTTGAGCCCCACTGTTCAGACAATTGTTCAAGTTGTTTTATGAAAAACAAATCTCTCCAAAAGTTAATTATATCTTGTGAACATCACTGATAAACTGACGTATAGTGATTCTGAAAAACTTCTGAAAATCAAAGGAGCTTCCCAAAATCTCTAATTTTTTGCTTGCAAATTCTCTTCTACTAGTACAGATTATTCATTATTCCTTTTCATGCAATGCAAAAGGAAAGTGGGAAAAAGCAGCAATAAGAAACTTACAATTTGTTTTTTTCTTGTCCTCTTTCCTCTCTGCTAAATCATGTGACTACTAATGGTCTACTAATAAAGTTCATTTGGATTTTCTGGATGCTGTAATTGCCACTTAAGAAATAACTTGGGAAGAAGGAGGAGAGAGTTGATTGACTAGTTATGGATCAGTTGAAATATTTTGAATAAAGTTAAAACATTGATATAAATAAATTGAAAAATTGATAAACGCCATGCTTTTTTGAGGAATATCAAAACTTTTCTGGAACATCTATATGTCTGCATTTCAAAAGTTATAATTTTCAGTGTTAAACACTTGTATTGTAGGAACCGACCACCATTTTCTCTGGAGAGAAATTTAAAGCTTTGTCCATCAATCAGCCTAAAAGACTTAGAGTGGGAAGTGTTTGTTTTCTTGTTTCTGATGATGAAATGAAGTATATGACATGGAACTGAAAACAGAACATGACTCCAGAGTATTAGTTAACATATATTTCAGGTACAAACATTGTTCCTGTAATGTTTTAGTTAGCTAAATATTACTTTCCCCTATTGAGCAAGACAGCTAAAAATGTGATGCTTGAAGGCTACTATACTCTATATACATATGTATTTCACGCATCTGTCTTAAAGAACAGAATTAATAAATTAGAAGGCTGAACTAATTTTGATCATTCTTTTGTTAACCCAGTTTTGTCTCTACTTTGCATCTTGATTACATCCAAAAATTTAATTTGAAGTTTCACAAACAGCTTGGGCACTGCAACTGCTGCCTGAAAACTGAAAGAAACATATTACACAGCATAATTGACTTAAACTAAATGAAACACAATTGGATTTGCTTTATTGAGTTTACATAAAGTAGTTAAATTTACCTAGATCTTTGTAATTACAATATGACACATTTTGAAGTACAGAAATTAAATCTGCTTAACAGATGTAATTTATTTTAGATTTTGCATACTTCTTTATCTTTTAAGCTGTTCTTTTGAACTTCTATTTTAATGAAGCTGATTACATGCAGCTGAAGTAAATTAATTAAAAATAACCCCAAAACAAATTTAAATACAGAAATCTTTCTATAAATTGTCCATTTTATATTGCCATTAAATAAAACAATCAAAAAACCTGACTCAGCCAGGTAATATGATGTTTACATTTGAAAGAGTAAGCAGATGTACACAAAAACTATCACTGATTATAACTTGCTAATTAAAATGCATTTATTCACAAAATACACTGCATTGATGGATACGTCTCAGACAGAATCTTGGTTCAGTAAATAGAATTCAATATTTCTATTCCTTAGTTGTTGACAGAAACATAGTGGGACAACCCACACCAACTGGAGTAGTGCAATGGATGGCTATAAAACCTTCAGAAGGGATAGGCAAGGAAGGAGAGGAGGTGTGGTAGCCCTGTGTGTTAGTGAGTATTTTGATAATGTATAGCTTGATGCTGGTGACAATAGGGTTGAGTGTTTGTGGTTAAGAATCAAACAGAAGGCCAATAAAGCAGATATCCTCATAGAACTTTCTTATAAACCATCCAATCAGGATGAAGCAGATAAAATATTCTATAAGCAGACAGGGGAAGTATTGCTATCACTACCCCCTGTTCTCATGGGGGATTTCAATTTACCAGATGTCTCCTGGGAATAAAAAGCAGCAGAGGAAACAGTCTAGGAGGTTCATGGAGTCTGTGGAAGATATCTTCCTGATGCAGTTCAAGAGGTGTCAATTAGGGAAGAGGCCCCATTGGACCTCTTATTTGTGAACAGAGAGGACTAGCAGGCAATGTGATGGTTGGAGGCTGTCTAGGCACAGTAATCACACAGTGATAGTTTTTGATTCTTGAAGAAGTACAGAGGATGGTCAGCAGAACTGCTACCTTGGACTTCCAAAGAGCAGACTTTGGTCTGTTTACGAGACTTGTTAATAGAGTCCCTTGGGAGGCAGTCCTGTAGGACAAAAGAGTCCAGGAAGGATGGACATTCTTCAAGAAGGAAATCTTAAAGGAACAGGAGCAGGCTGCTCCTGTGTGACAAAAGACAAGCCAATGGGGAAGAAGACCAGTCTGACTGGACAGAGAGCTTCAGCTGGAACTCAGGGAAAAAAAGAAGAATTTTTGACCTTTGGAAGAAGGGGCAGGCCACTCAAGAGGACTACAAAGATGTCGTGAGTTTATGCAGTGAGAAATTTAGAAGGGCCAAAGTTCAACCAGAACTTAATCTGGCAACTGCTCCAAATGACAAAAAGTTTTTCTACAGATGCATGAGCAACAAAAGGAGAGCTAAATGCATTCTCTATCCTTTATTGGGTGTGGGGCAAAACATAGAAAAAAGGATGAGGAAAAGGCTGAGGTACTTAATGAATTCTTTGCCTCAGTCTTTAATAGTAAGACCAGTTGTGCTCTGGGTATCCAGATCCTGAGCTGGAAGACAGGGATAGGGAGCAGAATGAAGCCACATAATCCAAGGGGAAATGTTTAGCAACCTGCTACAACATTTAGACACATACAAGTCTATGAGGCCAGATGGGATCTGTCCAAGGGTTCTGACAGAGCTGGCGGAGGTGCTCACCAAGACGGTTTCTATAATTTATCAACGTTCCTGGTTAATTGGTCAGGTCCAAGTTGTCCGGAGGTTAACAAGTGTGAGACCCATCTGCAAAAAGCTTTGGAAGGAGGAGAAATATACTTTGACTCGATGTTGGGGAAGATTAGGTAATCGATCATCTTGAACGCCATCACGCAGCACATATAGGACAACCAGGTAATCAGGCCCAGTCAACATGGGTTTATGAAAGGCAGATCCTGCTTGACTAACCTGATCTTCTTCTATGACAAGATGATCCACGTAGTGGATGAGGGAAAGGCTGAGGATATTGTCTATCTAGACTTCAGTAAAGCATTTGACAGTGTTTCCCACAGCATTGTCCTAGAGAAACTGGCTGCTCATCACTTGGATGGCTGTGCTCTGCTGGGTAAATAACTGGCTGGATGGCTGGGTCCAAAGAGTTGTGGTGAATGGAGTTAAATCCAGTTGACAGAAGGCTCACAAGTGGCATTCCCCACGGCTCAATATTGAGGCCAGTTGTGTTTAATATCTTCATCAATGATCTGGTCAAGGGAATCAAATGCACTCTCAGTAAGTTTGCAGATGACACTAAGTTGATCAAGAACATTATCTGCTTGAGGGTAGGAAGGCTCCACAGAGGGATCTGGACCAGCTGGATCATTGGACTGGGGCCAATTGTATGAGGTTCAACAAGGCCAAGTATTAGCCCTTGCACTCAGGTCACAACAACCGCATGCAACATTACAGGCTTGGGGAAGAGTTGCTGGAAAGCTGCCTAGTGGAAAAGGACCTAGGAACTTGGGTCAATATCCAGCTGAACATGAGCCAGCAGTGTGCCCAGGTGGACAAGAAGGCCAACAGTATCCTGGCTTGTATCAGAAATAGTGTGGCCAGCAGGACTAGAGAAGTCATCGTCTCCGTATACTAGGCACTGGTGAGGCTGCACCTCAAATACTGTGTTCAAATTTGGGTGCCTTATGGGAAAGACATTGAAGTACTGGAGCATGTACAAAGAAGGAAAAGAAAGCTTGTGAAGGGTCTAGAGAATAAGTTTCATGAGGAATAGCTGATGGAAATGAAGTTGTTTAACCTGGAGAAAAGGAGGCTGAGGGGAGACATCGCTCTCTCCAACTACCTGAAAGGAAGTTGCAGTGAAGTGTGTGTTGGTCTCTTGTCTCAAATGACAAGAGATAGGAGAAGAAGAAATGGCCTCAAGTTGAACCAGGGGAGGTTTGGACTGGATATTAAGAAAAACTTCTTCATGGAAAGGGTTGTCAAGCATTGGAACAGGCTTGTCAGGGAAGTGATTGAAAAGATGTGTAGATGTGACACTTAGGGACATGGTTTGGTGGTGGACTTCGCAGGGCTAGGTTAACGGTTAGAATCAATGATCTTAAAGGTCTTTTGAACCTAAACAATACTATGATTCTATGACTGTAACCTCTCTTTCTCTTTCTTTCTTTCTTTCTTTCTTTCTTTTTCTTTCTTTCTTTGTTTGTTTGTTTGTTTGTTTGTTTGTTTCTTTCTTTCTTTCTTTCTTTCTTTCTTTCTTTTCTTTCTTTCTTTCTTTCTTTCTTTCTTTCTTTCTTTCTTTCTTTCTTTCTTTCTTTCTTTCTTTCTTTCTTTCTTTCTTTCTTTCTTTCTTTCTTTCTTTCTTTCTTTCTTTCTTTCTTTTTCTTTCTTTCTTTTTCTTTCTTTCTTTCTTTCTTTCTTTCTTTCTTTCTTTCTTTCTTTCTTTCTTTCTTTCTTTCTTTCTTTCTTTCTTTCTTTCTTTCTTTCTTTCTTTCTTTCTTTCTTTCTTTCTTTCTTTCTTTCTTTCTTTCTTTCTCTCTCTCTTTCTTTCTTTCTCTCTCTCTTTCTCTCCTTCCTTCCTTCCTTCTTTTCTTTCTCTCTTTCTTTTTCTCTCTCTTTCTCTCTTTCTTTCTCTTTTTTCCTCTCCCTCTTTCTCTATCTCTTTCCTTCTTTATCTCTCTCCCTCTTTTTCTCTCCTTCTCTTCCTCTCTCTTCCTTTTTCCCTTTCTTTCCATCTTTCTTTCTCTCTTTCTATCTCTCTTTATTTCTTTGGTTTTGTGCCTTGTTATTGATTTAGAAATCCTATTTTCATTGTTTTCTGAAAGCAGGCAAAATTTAGACTCTTCTGATTCTCTTAGTCTTCTAGATTGCAATTCCATAATCAAGCTTTACTTGTCATTGCAAAAAATAAAATAAAATCCATCATTTTCAATTTAAGAACTTAAGAGCATGGGTTGTTTGGGAAGCTATAGTTGGAAACTGTAGCATTTTAGAGAGCCAAAGTATTTCCTGAACTTGCAACATCAACTGGAAAGAAATAAGAAGTAAATTAAGCACACTGAACTCTACAACTACATGCAGTTTTTACAACTTTCCTAGGTGGAAATGTTTCCTTGAATCATGTTAAGATTCCCTTCAGGTTTTGCTTATTGCTTATGCTTGGATTACGTTCCTCTGAGTGCTTACATTTGAGACTTAACCTTTTCTATATTGTTTTAAGGCAAAAAGCCCAACTACTATATCTCAAAACTATTACTACTAATGAGCAGCTTTACCAAAAAAAGTGAATAGCAAGTTTTCGATTGGCTTGAACAACTTGAATGGGTTTCTTTCTATGAAATATATATTTTTGTTTTCTGTAAACATCAAACAAAGTTTTTTTTTGGAAACTGAAAATCAGAGTAGTAGAAACTGTTATTTGTGGGAAAATATTCTGGTGTACTGGAATACCTAACATGAATAGTTGATGAGAACGTTTGAAAGACGAGATTTAAGAAGAGGTGTTAGTCATTGGACCTGTTTTCCAGACCATGAGTTCCTGCTTCACGTTGTACTCAAAATCTTTGTCCTTCCTAAGACAAAATTTACATAAAATTAATTTGATTTGGAATTTTATTTAGCTTAGAAATGCACAACTATTATATTTTTATTGTTGTTGCCAACAGAACCCATACTTAAAAAAAAAAAAAACAACAACCAAACAAATGAAAAACATTTCAACGAACCTGTCTTGTGGAAATAAAGCACTACTGTGCAGCTGAAAGAAAGAAAAAAAACTTTAGATCTTGCTAGCAAACCATAACTGGCACAGTTCACCTAAAGCTGTATAAAATATGAATTTGAAAATAGAATACATATCATACTGTGGTGGTTCAAGGAGACTTGTATAACAGCAGGAATACTGGTGGCCTTACTCCAGCCTTATTCTCTCTCTTTCTCATTTGAAGTAAGACCACCGTATAAAATGTCCCAGTAAGATAGAATCACATTAGTCATTTCCAGACATGAAGAATAGATAGAGGAGGACAGGATCCTCTCTTTGTGTAGCAAAAAAGTGACACTGCAAGATCTTTGTAGACAAAGAGTATCAGTAATATCATTGTACTGCATTTGTCACATAACTTTGTGCAGGGTTGTGGATACTCCATCACAAACAAGAGTGAGAAGGAAATTGGAGACTGAAAACGTATTTTCTCCCCTGTTCCATTGTCAGATAAGCTTGCTTTCATAGGAGGGTATGTTACAAAAATGTGTTTGAGGGTATTGCTGAAGGTCACTCTCAGAACACAATGTAACAGTCCCTTTCCTCAGATGGAAGCTTGATTATAATGAAACAAGAGTAGCTACAGGTACTAAAATAATTCTAAAATTAGCTAAAAACCTTGTCTGGCATAGTGTGTATATTTAATCATGTTACACAGTGCTTCATCTTTAATTAAATAAAAACCCAAACAAATAAACACACAAAACACACCACAACTATTTTATGTTTTGAAATAGTTGTACATTAGACTAATTATTTTAGCATTCATCAGAACTCACAAAGTTGTCTGTCCGTTTCCCCAAAGGGGAAATCACTCTTATTTACTTTATTTATTTGTTTTCCTGTATTTAGAGACAAATATTATGAAAAACAGTTTCTCTGTTGTTTAGAAAAAACAGCTACCATAGTGCCATGTATGAACATCTGTGAAATAACAAGAAAGCTAAGTGCCTTTTTCATTGTTCTGATTACTGCTGGCCCACTTGATGCATACCTCTGCACCATGCCATAAGCAAATATCTTTGTGTCATCCTCTCCCTCTACAAATTTAAGTATCTAGGTTGTTTGTAATCTTGAAGTGTGTTGTAAATAATAATTTTAAATTATTTATATTTATAAATCTCTAAGACTGTAACCTTAATATTTATCCGAAAGAATTAATACAGAGGTCAGGGTTAGAATTCAGAAATTTTACATGTATTCAACAACAAGTACCAGAAGCTTAGCTGTACTTTTAAGTCCTAACTCTTGTTACTGCCCTTGCGTTAAAGGCTATAGGTCCATTATTGTTATTGCTCTATTCGTGTTATGAATTCATGAGGATTATAAATTCACTGGTATGTCATAGTTTTGCTGCTGTAGGAATTATTCTCAAATTCTTTTTTTTTTTTTTTTTTTTTTTAATAATATTTGGCCATTAAAGATGTATAATGACCTATTATGACAGTGAATGAAAATTGAAAGGGAAGTTTGTAGGACTGGACACACGCATGATAAGCAATTATTAAAGTTATATCTGGAATTATTTTCACATAAGAATGTTCACTGCACCTTTAAATGTTTCGTACTGATAATATAGGCAGGCAAGGATTTTTATCCCTTTAGGTTTACAGTGTTAGAATAATGTGAATTTCAAATGGTCTTGGAAAGAAATATGCTGTTAAATGATGTAACTGCCATCAGAATGAGAAAGGAAGTAAACATGTGGACATGCTGATAGTGATTTTCCACAGCCTGATCCTTTATGGAGGAACTAGTTTTATTCCAGACTGATTATTCTGTCATTCACCAGAGCCTATCTTGTCTGCTACTGTCACACTTGGTCTTTGACATTAACAACAAGATTAGCACCAGCTCTGACTGTCACAATGCCAGCCAGAGACTACAAAGATACGAGAAAGCTTGCTTTGGTACAATTAAATTTAAAGACAGACCTTTAAATCTGTGCCTGTAAGCAATGATTCTCAACCTAGGCCTAGGACAGAATACTGAATTGCATTTGAAAAGGGGAACGTCTGAGTTGTTTTGGTAGCTCCCAACTTAAATCCTTTATTTACTTGTATAAATTGCATGATCAATCTTATTATGTGATTATCTACTCTGGTTAGCATGTATAAAATACATATTTTTCACAATACTTGTTGTTCTTCAGTTTATCAGTGTGTTCTCCCTTCTTATGACTCGTAGAAATAAAAATTATGCGGAATATTTTTAGAATTGCAGATTTTCATTTACTGTGATGAGACTTAATAGATGTCTCTTCCAACACTTACACAGATACCTTCTATAGGAAAGCAAAGCAAAGAATATACACACACAGTAAAGGTACAGGGCAGAACTGATGCTTCCTTAGACATCTTGAGAAAGTGTATTGAAAATTAAATAGCTATGACAATTGGCTCACAAGCAAAAACTACAAGTAAAAACCAAACTGTTAAAACAATCTGGGCTGCATGTCATAGTCTAACAATTTGTTTAATTATAGATCCTATTTTAGATATTTCAAAGACTGATTTTTGAAGTTTTATGCATTGACAGTTGGCATATGGAAGATTTAATCTTTATCCAATGAGAAGGAATCAGATTAAATGTTGTTTTTTAATTATTCTAACCTTTTGTTTATTCTAGGTTATTCTAAACCTTTGTTTATCTTTATACAAATGACTTGTGTTTCAGGGTTCAGCTTAATACATTTGCAATTCTAGACCTTTTATGACAAAATTATTCTTTTGTCTTAGAGACCCCCCCATTCTATTGTATTATTAAAAAGCAAAAAAAAACCAAAAAAACCAACCAACCAACCAAACAACCAACCCCAAAAAACATTATAATAAAAGTGTTTAATGTTAATAAACTAATGATCATAGAAAAACAATAACTCATTAAATGTGTCAGATTATAGACACATAAGTAGCCCATGGTTTCTTTCTCTGCCAAGGTGAAGTTTCTAATGATCCCTGTATGCCTTCTTTCAAGTCCCTATGGCTAATAATCAATTATTTCTGAAACAGCACTTACAAGCTTAATATTATTTGACACCTCAGTTTCTAAAGAGATGTACCTGGCTGAGCAAAGTGGTCCCTCATGGCACAGAAAACGGATTTTTAAATTATTTTACTTTACCAACTTCCCTTTCATTTTGGTTTACAAATGTCTGAAATCTACACAACTCTGCCCCTTACCTCTGCAGCTTCAAATGACAACTTTCAAAGATAAAAACTTACAATTTTTAGAACCTGAAGATTAAAGAAAACTCTTTGACTCCTCAGAAAAAATATATCTTTTACACGAGGCTAGAAATACAACATTAGTCTTCTAATTTTATATATTGAGGGCCTGAGGTTAGCTTGAATAAAGAACATAACATTTTAATCTCATTTTTGAAAACATGTAAAAGTTCAGGAGTATTCAGAAAGCATTTATAATGTTCAAATAAATTGCCACCAGTGCCATTTCTGAATACAAATCCACTTTTTCCTATGCAGCTTCACTGGCAGCTTTTTTCCCTCTCAACCTAAAGGATTGTTACTTATTCAGAGATTCTACCTGTTAATCAACTGTCCTTATATCTTGCTGCTATATCTGTGTCTACTTTTGCTCTTTCTAGAATAAAAATATACAGAGCTAATCACTTTGATGACGTTTGCCAATCACACCAAACCAAGTGAGGAAGTGGACACTTTAAAAGGGAGAGCCACCCTGCATGACGACCTGGATAGGCTATGGAAGAGTGGGCTAACAAGAACCTTATGAAGTTCAACAAGAACAAGTGTAAGGTCTTGTACCTGGGAGAACATAATCCAAGAGTACAGCACAGGCTTGGATCTACGCATCTGGGGAGCAGCCCTGTGGAAGGGGACCTGGGGATTCTGGTGGACAACAAGCTCAGTATGACTGAGCAGTGTGCTACTGCAGCAAAGAAGGCCAATGGGATGCTGGGCAGCATTAGCAAAGGCATCGCCAGCAGAGACTAAGTCATTGTCCTGCTCTGTTCAGCACTTGTCAGGCCACACCTGCAACACTGTGTTCACTTTTGGTCTCCATTATGCAAAAATATGTGAACAGGTTGAAGAGGTACCAAAGAAGGGATGCAAAGATGATCAAAGGACAGGAAAGCTGCTGTATGAGGAAAGTCTGAGAGAAATGGGCTTGTTCAGCCTTGAGAAAAGAAGGCTTAGGGGAGACCTCATCACTGAGTTACAGTATTGTAAATGTGGCTACAAAAAAGATGGAGACCTGTGGGAAACTTCAGCGGGTCTGTGGAATCCTTGACAGAAAGTATGGCAATAGAGATCAGTCTTGAAGATATTAAGGTTTAACCCTGAGAAGGATGGGAGTAAAGGATTATCTGGAGTACAAGGAGTTGTGTGCAAAAGATGAGGAATAATGGGTACAAGTTAGTCCTGGGGAGATTCCAATTAAACACAAAAAGGAAATTTTTCACAATGAGAACAATCAGCCATTGGGATAATCTCCCCAGGGAAGTGGCGGATTCCCCAATCCTGGACAATTTTAAGACTCAGCTAGACAGGGTGCTTGGCCATTTTGTCCAGACTGTGCTTTTGCCAAGAAAGGTTGTACCAGTTGATCCTTGTGGTCCATTCCAACCTGGTATTCTATGATAATTCTGTGATGATTCTTTGTTAAGAAGCTACATAAAGTGAGGTCTCTTCCTAACTTTTTCAAGTAAAAGTTTAGAGATTTCCAGAAATATTTTGTTTTAACAGGTGAAAATGCTTTTCTCATTAATAAGAAAAATGTTATGATTTGGCTACAAAATGGACCCTTGAACTTTACCCAGTATGATGTGCTAAGAAACTGGAATAATTATATTTTACTGAGAGTTTTACTGAAAGCTACAGGCTTTCAAATCCCACAAGTGGTACCTCATTTACAATCTGATATCCTCTAATTATAGTATATCTTGTCTTAAGAAAATTAATCTTCCTGAGGAACAGAAATGAGGTCTCAAAGGAAAAAAGAAATCTAGTCTTTAGGTATGGAAATAATCAATACTGAAGGATTTTAAAAAGAAAGGAAAGAAGTGCAACTATAGTGCTTTATAAGAAACAAGACTGACAGAGGGCTTTTGGGTGAAAAGATTCAGCTCCATTTGACTTTTTTCCTGGTTACTGATACTTAACAACTTCTCCTCACTCACGGTAAACACACATGTGTCACCTGCATCATATAATCATGCCTAGTTATCATGACTTATTGTAAGTAATTAGATATAATAACTCAGATGGCTGAATTCTAAGGCACAACTGTATTGTGACAGAGTATATTATATGCAACATCTAAATTCACAGAGAACAGGATTCAGATCTTGTATCTTTGGCTAAAAGTTCTCTTTAGCTTTACCCTAAATGTAGCACATTTGTACAATGTCTGAAAAGTTGAGCATGTTTCCCATGCAATTTTGGGAAAGCTAGTTCTGCACCATTCCTTAGTAGATTCTCATCACAAAAATATTATTATGATCCTTTTATGCCCTTTTTTTAATTCTTGAGAATTTGCTGTTGCTGGCTGCACAGTGAAACAACTAGAACAAGATGAGCTCTTAATTCCTTGCCCAAGGATTGACATTTCTGTTTGGTAGCAAAAGTTGTCATAGATGTTATCTTTTATGCAGAGCTCAATGTTACCACTGTGCTTTAGACAAAGCCTGGTAATGAAGCAATTCTGCTTGTGGAATTTGGGACTGTAATACTCAGCTTTTTTACTATGTACACTACTTTTGACTTGGATAGAGTTTTACTTCTTCATAGTAGCTCCCATGGTCCGATGTTTTGAATTTGTAACGAAAACAGTGCTGACAACGTAGGGATGTTTGAGTTACTGTTGAGCTGTACTTCCACAGTGTGAAGGCCTCCTCCATTTCTCACATCACCACTCCAGTGAGTAGATCTCAGGTGCACAAGAAGTTCAAAGGGGACACAGATGGGACAACTGACCCCAGCTGACCAGACATCACGCACCATATCTCATGCTCAGCAATAAACAGTCAGGGAAAGAAGGAGGAAGGGGGGGATGTTTGGAGTATAGCATTTGTCTTCTCAAGTAACCAATAGATCTTGTTAGATCTAGTTAGGTTAGTAACCAACAGATCATGGTAGACCCCTGCTTTCCTGGAGATGGCTGAACACCTGCCTGCCAATGGGAAGTAGTGAATGAATTCCTTATATTTCTTTGATTGCACATGCAGCTTTTACTTTACCTATCAGATTGTTTTTATCTCAAACTACCATTTGATTTTTCTCACTTTCATGCTTCCAGTTCTCTTTCCCGTCCCACTGTTGGGAATTGAGTGAGCATCTGTGTGGGGCTGAGGTGCCTTCTGGGGTTAAACCACAACATTATATTTCTGTTTAAGTAGGAGACGAATGTTTACACACAGAGCTCAGTCATCTTGTAAGCAGTTACACGCCTAGAGAATGATAGATTCTTAGAGCAATCAATAATCATAAAACAGCAGGAGAAAGATTTATAGGTGTAGGGACTTAAGTACTTAAGTTTTTTCTGTCTTAGGGATTCAAGTTCTTCTTGTGAGCTACAAGATCATGAAAATAACTCTAAAGATCTTGGTATAGTGCATACAGGAGGAGTACATGCTGTTAATACCTCCAGAGGGCCCAGAGCAAGTTGCACTAATTATGAAGCCACCAACACTTTGAGTAGGAGGTTGCATTAGATAACCCCAAAGGTGCCTTCCAGCCTAAATTCTTTGGTTATTTAGAGATCCAGTGAGTATTACAGCAATTGTTCCCTACATGTGTTGTGATTAATAGAATTTGTCTAAAGTGGTAAAATATGGGTAATGGCAGAAAGGAACTGTCCTTCTCTGCTTCACATATTCAAGGAGTATCAGCTTGTGGTCATCCTTGGCTTCCTCTATAGCGGGTGAAGAGTGATAGAAAGTTACAAAGGATCTATCTACTGAATAATGAGACCACATGTGACAATGAGTTTCCTATCTCAAAAGTACAGTTTGGTGGTGAAATTTAAGTGAACTGAAGATTACAGCAGTCTGCTGTGTCACCAATCTTCAAAATGAGTGTGTTGCAGTGAAGAATAGATTTAGAAAAATAGTTTCAATTGAGATATATTTTTCCATCTCTATCATAACAACACTGAGGGGAAAAAAAATGGTAAGGTCTTGAAGCTGTGAAGACCTCAGCTGCAGTGGAACGTCATAGAGGTGCACTGAATTCAGAGCGGTTTTATGTGAAGAAAATTTGGTCTCTGTGTATGCTAGGATCCTAAATATACAGTGCATATTAAGTGGATTTAGTGATGGAAATGACTTTTCCTCTTTACCTTCTTAACTCCTGTTGTACCGTTTACCTGTTTATCCAAGTCCTTTCTGTAGAACATATTTACTGGTTAGTTCAAAGCTATAGATAATAGAATTATAAGAACACTCAACAGGAGTACATTAAGGATGTTTGCCAAAAAGGTCCAGTTTATTTTCTTACAGAAATATATATTTAGCATATGGAAGGAATTCAGCAGATGTTTGTGTAGATATATATATATGATGATTTTTGAATGACAAAACCATTTTTAATCTGCTTCATGCAGTATGCTTTGAAAGTCAGTAGTACTTAGAATTAAGGAAGGAAACTTTTTCTATTACTAGTACTGGCAGTCAAAGAATGTCTTCAAAAGCCAGTTCCTATTTTGTTCTTGAGACTTACTTCCCTGTTAATGTAAAACATTATGTTCCCTGATGCTCTGTGATGAAGGACTGGCAAGTTTTGAAGCATAGACTGAGCAAATAATTGTTGAATAAATGCATTTGACTAATTTTACAGAATTTCATCAAGTTTTTCTCAGTGTAGTAGCTACAAATCAGTTATATTCAACAGTTGCCTAAACTGTGCATAGTCTTAGATCTAATACAGTCTACGTAGCAATGGATTGGACAGTTTAAAACAAAAACAAAACCAACCAACCAAACAAAAAAAACAAAAACAAAAACAAAAACAAAAACAAAAACAAAAACAACAAACAACACAAACTCAGATATGTTCCTTGTTCTATACAGGTAAAAAAGGGGAGTGGGGAAACATTAAAGGGGCAAAGAGAAAAGTTAAAATATATATTATCACAAATTTATAAGAAACAGCTTGTGAATGATCTCTAGTTTAGCATTTAATCATTTTACAGTGCTCAGAAATTTTGTGCATCAGTAGAATTATTCAATATATCTACCACAAATGAATGCATGTAAATCAGAAGTCATTCACTCCAGTCGAATTTTCATACTGTAAACATTACTGTAATTACTTTAGAAACTGGCCATTCATTGTCTATGTTTTCCATTCTTAAATAGGCAATATATGTGGTAATCCACAGAATTCAATGTAGTGAATCAAGGAAAGAAATGATTTTAAACAGAATACTTAGTGTTTTTTGTGGTTCTTATTGTTATTTTGTTTTGTACTTTTTTTTTTTTCCTTTAAATTCATGATTAATAATGCTACCTCTGGGGTAGGGAAGGAAAATCCAACAGCAAAATTTGATCCTAAATGTCAAGTTTTCAACCATAGCTTCTAGAGTGCGGTTCTATATAATTCTAAGTGCATCTATGGAATTAATCAAGTCTAAATTTGAGTAGGAAAGATTGATACTGTTTTCATATATGCAAAAGGTTGAATGATGTTTCTATAGTTTACTGAATTTATAAAATATTCTTAAAAAATAATGAAAGATTGAGCAGGTCCATGATCTCAACTTTTCCCACACTTAAGCCAGGTGACCCACAGAAACTTGAAAAAAAATGACAAAAATCTATGGAAAAAGACTCTCAGGGTCAGATGGAAATGATTACAACTAGATGAGTGCATAATCTCTGATTTTTTAATTAATGCTGGCAAGAATTATTAAAAGAAAAAACTAATGAAAACCCAATCTTACATTAAGAATTCTAATACAATTATTGTTTGCATTATGATGTCACTACCTAAAAGGCCAGTCGTGAACTTCATAGGTTTTACTTCTTTAAAAACAAGAAATAAGAAACAAGTCTCTGTCTGAAAGACCATGCTATCTAAGTAAAAAAGCACCTAAGCTTGCAGACAGATGACACAATACTCAAGAAATGTAGTTAGTTTCTCTGCTGGCTGTGGAATTACAATCTCCTAAACCTATCATTTTGACTGGGTCTGATCATCCATAGCAACAATAGCAATGAGTTTGAAGGACAGTTCAGAAGAACTTTGTCCTTCTTTATATATCATTGGTTTTGAGTGTGATGGGCACATGATTTGTCTTATTTGAAATAGTGCATATATTGCTTGCACATTGAATACCGAGATTCAGCTTTTCATAAAAAACCCAGATAGTTGTAATGCCATCCACTGATAGATACATAACACATTTACAGACTTTTAAAAGCTTTGTAGGCACTTATCTTTATCTGGAATCTAAATATACTTAACTTTCTAACAAAACATAATAACTTTCCGAAGTGACATAGTTATCCTTTAGCAATATTCTATTCTTACCTTAGCTCTCTGTTCATAAAAGTAATTAAAAAGATATGTAGAAGTTTGGCACCACGATTTCTCTAAATGCTTAAAAAAGTGTCTATTTTTACACCTTAGAACAATTAGATTGTTTATGCACATTTGACTGTGCTTCCACTCTTTCAAAGCCTGATGTTAAGCAATACCAAAGTAGGACTCAACATAATAGTAGTCATGAAGACTTTATGTAATCTGTTTATATATAAAGATTCTCTAGTCCCAGCTATTCTTTATTTTACCTCATACTATTTACACGTACAAGGCCTTTCCGAGAGACTAGAATTATGGTAGTATAATTACACTTTACAGAGGACCAAGGTCTGTTATGTGGAATTGCGTCAAACTGAGTACAAATGTTTCTCTCTATCCTCTGTTTTGCAAGAGTCCTCAAGGAATTCTAGTAGGCATAATTCACCTTTCAAAAGTTGTTACTAGTTTCTCCCTGATGTATTGGCCTAGTCTAGGCAGTTTATGACTCTTCCATTAATGGATTTTTGTTTTGTTTTGTTTTAGAACATTTTCTTGTAACACCAGGATATAGCATATCAGGCAATAATTTCTTTGATCATCTTTATCACCTCTTTAAAAAGAAGTACGATGTTGTCAGCTCTCTTGCTCTCTGGTTTAATAACTATTTAATGATTAAAGGTCTAATTCTGATTCCTTTGTCACTAGTTGAAGACTCATTAAATTTAGTAAGAGCAGAAGACAATTTTAATTGCATAGTTTTCCTATTAGCACTATTAATTTGTTCTTCCATTTCATTTGGTTTCTTGGACAAATGCCACAGGTGATTGCTCACTTATTGTAACTTCATTTCTCACATTGCAACATCTCCTCTGATTACCTGTGTATTTAGTTCCAGATAAAGTCTCACATCGTCAACAGTACATGCATTAGTTTGTGTAGAGTCACCTATACAAGCTTTAGTTATGGAATGTGTGATGTCTGACAGGGACACCCTGTCAAAAAAAAAAAAAAGCCAAATCAAGATTTAGGTGAATTTCCAGAGTGGACCAAACTCTGGAAAATAATCTCTACTTCCAAAGTCAAGCAGAAAACACTGTTCTCTGCTCATACTGCACAGAACTTAATCTAAATCTTCTTTGGGCTTTTTGTGATGCCTTTTCTATGGTTAAGTTTTAATTGCCATTCTGTCCTTAGATGAGTGCTTTTTGCGTTTTTTGTTTTACTTTTCAGTTTTGTAAATAAAATGAAGGCTGTGCTGCAGTCAACAGTGTTACTATATCATTGCAACATGAAACCGAGGATATAGGTTACATTTGTGGGATAGGACAACATGAGGAACTTCTGCCAGTTGATGAATAGAAGCCAACTGTCACTTTAACAGAAGCCAGGCTTTGTTTTGAAGTCACTGAGATGGCACACCCCCAAAGAAAATTTTAAATTAAACTAGAATTTATGTGATATGGTCAACCAAAAATGTATCTGGTAGTGACATGGAAACATATTACTTGACAGGGTAGACACAGCCATTGCCTAGGGTTTGGATAACTCTTATGGCAGCAGATTTTAAAGTTTGGTTTGTTTAGAAGTGTGCTAGCTACAGACCTGTGCTCACAAATTATTCAGATAATCACATAAACATAAAAAACATCAGTGATAATAATAATAATAATAATAGTCACCACATGGAATCATTTGCATCTGACCAAATCTAGTATCAATATAAGACTCAATGAAAATGTTCAGGTACTAAAGAAGCAAACTCCTGCAATAACAAGGGACAAGTAAAACAAAACACAGAGTTACTGAGACCAGAATTTATCAAGATTACTATTCATTTTAATATATTTTATAAATACTTAAGATTAATGTAGGCATTTAATTTACTGATATGATGTAGATAGATAGTTTAGTTAATTCTGTGTGCTGCCTTTGTATTAAAACTGTGAAAACTGTGATGACTTTAATGAAAACAGAGACTTACTTTAGAATTAAACGGCTTGAATAGGATCATCAGAGGTGTTTGCTGTTTCCCAGGCCTGACACAGATTTCCTTTATGACTCTGAGCAGTACACAGAGACTAATACTGTGTAGTCCTTGCTGATGAACGTACAAAACAGCTTGTCAGATAGCTTTAATATCACTTTTCAGGCAAGTTGCTACTCCTGGGGTTTCATGATGTATTCCTTTATCTCTCATACTCTCATTTTGCTTGGAAAAATGGGAGTAGTAATACTGCTGTGAAAGATAAAATCCTTAAACAAATATTTGGGAGTTTCCAGACAGTATTTTAGAAATTTGTGTTTGCATCGAAGATGAAAGATTATTTTGTTAGATCCTGTGCGTATTTAAAAAAAAAGGTTGAACTTAGTCACAAAGATCTTATTATACAATTTACAAAGGCTACAAGTGGACACAACTGATGCATACCTTACTGAAAAAATAGCAAATAGTCTAATAAGCAGAGGGCATCTTATTGTTGCTGCACAGACATTCATCTGGGCACCTGTGAATATATGTGCAAGTTTTTTAAACAATCTTGCACTTAGTACTAAGGAAAAAATATTAGGGAAGTTAAGGAAAAAAATATACATAACGGCCTTGTACATTTTTAAAGGGAAATAAGGAAGTGATATGTAAAGTATGAATACATGAAATAAAAGGTTAAAGCTGTGTTATTGCTGCAACATCAGCATTTGCCAATAGCTTAATTGTATATATAAGTTAAAAGACAGAACATGTGAACAGCAAGGGATGATAATCTTGTATATAATGGAATAAATGCTGTATTTGTTGCATTCTTATAACAATTCTGTCTCACCTCTATTCCTTAAATAAATGTTAATTTTAAATAAATCAGTGTTAATTCATTGGGGGAAAAAAAAGAAAATGTCTTCTATACACACTGTTGTGTTTTTTTCTGCCAGATTGGTTTCTGGGGCTACAACTCAAAGCAAAATTGGAACCAAAATAACTAGTTTAGACAAATTTATCTCAAAGTAATTATCTCTACACAAAAGCTGTATGTTTTGTGTCATTTTGCATTAATCCAATCCAAATAAACGTTAAAAAATCACCTTGAATTGGCAGTAGCCTGATATATTTTTGTGATATAACAACTATTTCCCTAGTAGTTTCTAAGTGAGAATAAGAAGTGGATGAAAAGCTCAAATGAACTTAGTAACATGTTTCTGCTGTTTTCATGCCCACTGGAGAATTATTTATCCACTTACAAACAATAAAATAAAATTGGCTTCTTTAGCTGTTCTCTGCTAGACATCTTTAATTTCAACTTCATCTAATTTGCATACATTATTTTTATCTTTTATACACAGCAGTCAAGTAGCAGCACTATGCAAGTCAGTCTAAAAGCCTTTTATTACATTACAGTTTAATTTCTTCTTTACTATGTTTGCTAAACTATATTTTTGAACAAAACTGGCAGCTATTCTCTCAATTGACCAGAATGTTGTATTTTTAATGATTGGAGCTGGAAATGGCTGGAAGCTATTGTTTTAAACATAACCTTAACTTTGTTTGCATGATGAGCAAATAGCTATGCTGACTGGTAACTGAACAAACTGAAGACAGTAGGTAATACCAAGATACTGACATGAACACCCTGAAGACATATAGTCAAGGAAGCCAGGTTAGAGTCTTTTTATCTTAAGAATTTGCTTCGGGAAAAAGTAGATGCAGAATATCTATGTAGAGAAATGCTCTGTACTGATAGCTGAAATGATACAGAATAGTCAAACTGATTCCAGTTTGTGGGACTAGAAATTAAAAATAATCACTGTGGGGGAAGATGGTAACAGAATATGCCAAAATGTTCTTCATGTAGGCACATTACACAAAGGTATACTCTTTTCTTGTAATCTGTTTTTGTTGCTGTACAATCTGATCGTGACATTATGGCCTACTCAAGAAACAGAGTTTGATTAAGATCTCAGCATTGTTTATGAAGTGTGAAGTTAACGATACTGCAGGGTTTTTCACTTCAGTCTGTCTCTCTTAATTTCTTTGACTGACTGGCAAATGGTAGAAAGGCTCAAGGATGCATCTTGATTCTCTTCAAATATTACATCTCACAACCATGAAAAAACCACAAAACTTGTCTTGCTACCACTATGCTTAACTGTAAATATAAACAAAAAAATGAGATTTTGTTTGTCTTCATCCTATTGGATCTTGGATCTTGCTGATGATTCATTTACTGACATAATTGTTAAAGACACTGAAATTATTGAACACCCTCCACCAGACACAGATATATAAGGCTGAGTATGTTGCTGAAAACTACTGTAGTTGAAATATTTCTAAGTATTTTGTTTAATCCTTGTGATTTTGACTTTTTTTGTAAAGTACTTATTTTGTTAGGCATTTTTATTAAACAAAATACACATATATTGATTTTAATATTTTTAATATCTGCCTTGTCTTCCTAGGGAGTGACAGTTAATGCAAAGAGATTAATTTTTAAAACTTCTCAAAAGCAAGTTCTTGTACTTATACAAGTCATGCATTTTATAAATTTTATTAATTCCAATTATGATGATTTCTGTTGATGGTAGAAACTCTTAAGCATTTAACTTACTAAATGGATAAAAGTAGAATCCAAAGTAAGCAGTCTGTTGACTCATCTAGATGTAGACATCAATACTGTAATTATCTACATCTGAGATGGCCATCCTGGATTCATGTGATAGTTAATGTGGAGAAATAAGCACTTTTTTTAGTGTGATTCATCTGACTGATTTATATCTACTTTAGAATAAGGTAAATCACTTTATAGAAAGTGCCTAGTCCTTTCCAATTACTCTCAAGGGAATTTTGGATGACTAGCTTAGGAGTCAGTATCTACTTTTGGTGGGAGAATACCATCATCAGTATTTGTCACTAGGAAAAGAAGATCCATATTTTGAGAAAAGACATAAGATTTACTGTTCTCCATTCATACAGAACATTTACAGAAACAGTGCAGATTCCCTTCTTAATTATTTCAGTTGCAATTCTATAAATTTGCATTCTTTATAGATTGTTTTTAGAAAAACTTGTAGGAATATTAGAAATTACAGAAAGATGGGAATATAGAAGGACAAACTTTCTGAATTACTGCATTCTTTAATGAAAATTTCATCTTGAAATTCTTGTTTATTTAGTACATTACTCCAGCTGTAATGCTCTCCTAGAACCAGATTGTGGTAGCTATAAACTTTCTTCTAATTTCCAGTGTTTTAATTTATCCTTAATTTTTGTGTTATGTGTATTGCAAGATATCAAAGAGTCTTAGATATCTGAGATTTCTTTAGAGAAAAATAGTTTACAGGTGACAAATATTAACCTATTGCAATTTCTTTCTCTAAAAAAGCAATATAAATTATCTAGGAAATATATATTATTAGTGTAGAATGCTCTAACTGTAAGGGGATAACCATATATTTAATCTCCCTTTTCTTTTCCCTTCACATTTGTATTCCTTCTTACAATATGTTTGAAAGCTTTTCTATTTCCATTGGCCTGTATTTACCATGGTATTTCCTACTTCTGCCTTTCCTGAGAAGACATATTTACATAGATGTATTTTGATTAGTGATCAGCTGTTTTAAAGTAATACCTCAAATTTGATAATAATCTCTATAAAGCCCTGAGCCTACATCTACGATTTGAATCCTATCTGAAGTCTGGAATAGAGATTGTTAGTTGTGCTGAATTTAATCTGTCAAAACTTTTGTGGTTTTTGCTACTATCTGTGATGTATGCTCCTTTTACAACATTAGTTCTTATTATCAACATTACCTTTAGCATGTGTTTCATTACCATTGATTTTTTCCTCTCTTTGGGACATTTGCAGTAGTACAACGTCAGCCATTTAGTTTTTAAATACTAAAAGAAAAGTTGAATAAACTTTAAGACTGACTTGCCTGGCACAAGAAAAAAAAATCCAAGTCATGCAGCAGAAGTCTATTTTGGATGCAGAGTGGAATACTCAGAATTTCTGAAACAGATAGAAAAAGTATTGCATATGAATACACTGACTGCATATGAAAATCTTATCCATGTGCAGATGTAGGGATAGCATCACAAGAGTTAGCTATAAAAAATTATCTTCAGTGTTTCAGGATTGAAAAACTCCTGGATTTTTTCAAAGACTAAATTTTCTGTGACAACTCTGACATTTTCCTATGCATCAGAATATGCGAGAGGTACAAATTAAGGCAGGTGTTAACATCTCAAGAGAGGTTTTGTGGTTAATTCTTTAGATGTTAAATATAGGTGATCTTTGTCCCATACTACAGATAATTGATTTGATGGTTGAGTGACTGTATTACTAAGGCCATGCAGGTATAAAGGCCATCAGGCTGTAATTCTCAGAGACAGAAGTGGCACAAATATGATTTATGTTCATGTGATTCAAGTTGACCACAATTATTTAGAAGTCATCTCAGTATTTTGTCCAAAAAATGGAATTAAAGGAAATAAATTTGTTGTCTGATTTCTGTAAAAATATATGTCTACAAGAATTTTAACAAATCCCATTTAGTCATGGTTTGGCTAGCTCGTTATCTTTGCTTCACTACCTACTTTTGATTTACATAAATGTTCACTACAGTTTTAATTACATTTGCCTTCATGTTACATTTTACTGCTACAATATATGACTGTAATTGAAAAGGGCTTAATTTTTAATCAGAGATGTTTTATGTACAAAAATATGTGTCATTTTAATGTGACAAAAAATTCACTGTGGTGGATAGAACTTTTGTGATATAAGTGCAGACACTGCAGCTACAAAGTATTAACCTGGCAACCAGCATGGCTATAGGCAAATATAGAGACAATCTTCTTAGTTTAATGAAGAAGTGTACTGGGTATGATATCCAATGTACTGCATATGATATCAAAATAGGGTAAAAATAATTCACAGTTTTCTGAAACCAACGCTTAAGAGGTTATAGAGCAACTACAGTTAAATAAAAGTGTACAGAATACAGTTTCAGCACCATTTGGACTACTTTTTTGTTTCATAAAGTTATGTATAAGTTATAGTGTTTGGAGTGGTTTCTTTCCACTTATGAAATGTATTCTGTACTCTTGGGGCCTTGTGAAGGTAATTCTGCTTGTGATATGTGAAGTGGGCCAAGAGGAACAGCAACTAAATACGTTCTTAAAGAGATCAAATAGTTCAGACATAATAGACTATCCAATATTTCAGTTTTTAAGTGGAAAGACTCAGGAGAATCTACTAGCATGCAAGTGTATCACTGCAGTGCTTCCACTACTCGGAGTTCCCTGAACAAAACCCAACTATTCATGCTTTAGATCCAGAAAGAGGAGTTTCATTATAAAGACTGTAAGGTCTGTAAGATGTGTTATATTCATCATTTAGAATGAGAAAATAAGAGCCAGAAAGATTGAGTAGTGACTGCCCTCAGCAAATTGAAGAAATTGATTGCATGTCTTGACCCTCCTCTACTTAAGCTGAAGAATGAGAAATCACCCTTATGTACAAATCTATTTCATATAAACAACCTGAGAGTCCTTCCCTTTCAGATAGAAGTAGCCAACATTAGTCTTGAATATTAGCAGCTATCTTTCAGGTGTTCAGATTCCAGATGACTGCATAACTCATGTAAGTAACAGGTATATTGACTGCTCCAACACCTTTGAGCAGCAAAGGGAACTGAAGATTTTACTGAACAGACCTGAGAACAGAATATTGCAAAATGTAATTTGGGGATGTTTCCTGATCTGCAATACCATGGGAATTAATTTTCAAGTTGTCTATAAAACATTCATCTTCATTGCTCTACCAGGCTGTGGAGTGCATAATGTCTGCAGTGCCTATTACTGATATCTCTGAAGTTTTGTATATTTATAGACATTCATATGCCAATAAATTTGGGAAATAGAATATAGCAGTAGAGCCTAAGGAACAAGGGAAACAAATATTGGGGGAAAACCAAAACAAAACAAACAAAAGAAAAAAGGAGAAAACACATGCACCAAAAAAAAAAAAAATCCAACAACATTTGTTCCTACACTGGAACCTTTAAAACATGAAGATGATGTACATTATTTCAGAAACATAGTTTAGGGAAACTTCTTTAGCCTGCTTTCCAGAGATCCACCATTTAATGGGGTCATTCATGCGTAGGAAAACACCTACATGATGTGTGCTTCTCTTCTATATGTTCATGAGTACATTGATACTATCATGTCTACAAGGAAACAGTCTAAGGAGGTGAGAAAAAATCCAGTATCTGCTATACATTTGTACTGACTAACTTGTACTGTAGTGGGTTTTGTAGTGGGTTTGGTTTTCTGGGGCTACAGACTCCCTGTGTGGAGGAGATGCTGAGCTACCTTGAACTGGTCACAGCCAAGTCTAGGTGACTCCAACACTACTGAGAATGCCATATTGCTCCCCATACTGCAGTCAGACAGGGGAACCCTTTAAATCCTAGTTCATATCTATTTAGAAAAGAGACGCAGTTTTGGGGGAGGAGAAAGATGGGTGAATTGGGACAAACTAAGCATACCCTGCAGTAAAAACAGGGAAGGTAAAACTATGAAGGGAGGAGGAGATGTGTGTGGCTTGTATCACACCTGGAGAAGGAAATATATTTACTTAAGTGTTTTTTGCTTGTTTGTTTGTTTGTTTTTACCTAGTATCTGAATTAGTCATAAGAATTTTGTATTACCTGCAAGTAAACACAATTAAGTAAAATGTCCTGAATTGAGACTCCTTTGTTCACAATGCCACCATGATTTAAGACTATTATGTTGTAAAGATTTTAACAAGAAAAAAATGAGGAGTTATCCCACCACTCAAGAAATCTGTTTTAAAATCTGTCCCAGTCATTTAAATATTTTCAGTGCACTAATTCAATATCTATAAAAAGGATTTTTTTTTCCCCCCAACCTCAGAAGATCTTTGAAAAGTTTATTTATTTTATCTGTGTAGATTTTTATCAATGAGAATGAGGTAGCCTTTATGTTTTGAAGTTTTATTCTGACAACAAAATGCCAGTTTAGAAGGTTATGTTACCTCTATCTCTGTCTACCAGTAGTCGAAAGGAAATGTTCGACTTAAAATAAGTGAGACTTCTACAGGTATGTTGGTCAGAAAAGGCAGATTAAAGAAAATGTTCCCCTCCTGATATATAAGAAAGAAGTAGCAATGACCAACATAGAGATGGCTGGAGTACCCAAAAATTCTTTTTGCACCCTGGCCTTTTGAATCTCCAGGCAGAGGCTAAAGAAATGAAGTCCCTCCCATTATGAGTGAAGATCAGGTTTGAGATCACATGAGGAACCTGAAGTCCTTGAGAATCAATGAGATGCATCCCAGGGTCCTAAGAGAACTGGCTGATACAGTTACCAAGGCACTCTCCATCATAGTTGAAAAGTCAAGGCAGTCAGGTGAAATCCCCAGTGACAGGAAAAAGGGAAACATCATAAAGGGTAAGTTGGAGGACCCTGAGAACTACCAATCAGTCAGCCTCACCTTTGTGCCTCATAAGATCATGGAACAGATCCTTCTGGAAGGATTGTGCTGGAGTGACTGCATCACGGGACAATGGAAAGGCTATGGATGTCACCTACCGGGACTTCTGTAAGGACTTCAGTGTTGTCTCCCACAACATTCTTCCCTCTACATTGAAGACACATGAGTTTAATGGATAGACTGTTAGATGGACGAAGAATTGGCTGGGTGGCCATGTCCAAAGAGTTACAGTCAATGGCTCAATGTCCCTGAGGAAACCACACATGGACATGTGCTGTTCCTCAAAGGTCTGTACTGAGAGCAACACTATTTAATATCAGTTACATAGACAGTGGGATTAAGTGCACCCTCAGCAAACTTGTAGGCATCACCAAGCTGAGTAGTGCAGTGGATTCACTAGAAGGAAGGGATGCTATCCAGAAGGATCTTGATAGGCTTGGGCAGAGAGCCCATGTGAACCTCATGAAGTTCAACAAGGTCAAGTGCTAGGTCCACAGCCTGGGTTGGGGAAATCCCCAGTATAAATACAGATGGCGGAAAAATGGATTGAGAGCAGCCCTGCCAGGAAGGAATTGGGGATACTGATGGATCAAAAATTGGACATGAGCTGGCAATGTGTGCTTGCAGCCCAGAAAGCCAATTGCATCTTGGGCTGCACAAGAGGGTTGGCCAGCAGTCTGGGTGAAGTGGTTCTCTAACCTCTGTTCTGCTCTTGTGAGACCCTACCTGGAGTACTGCGTCCAGTTTGGGCAAAGTTTAAGTCATAGATGTTTATTTACCCTGATTGATTTTTTTATGTTTTTCCATATCTAACGTGAATGAAAAAAATATTACTTTTGAAGCTATTATTATATAGACTTGGTCATATATACAGTGTATATATATATTTTATGCACATTACTACAAAACCACACAAGTCATGAAATATCTTTATGTTTTAGTAATAAAAGATCAGTAAGGTGTGCAAGTTTTGAAGTATACAAATCTTCACTTCACAGGAACTTTCCTAATGTAGAGATAATTGTCCTCTGTCCCATTTAAAAACAAACAAACAAAACCAAACAAAAAACAAGAAACAAAGCCAAACTTATGTCTCCATATCTAATGCGAAAAAATATAATTTTTATTTCAATATGTTATCACTACCTCCCATCTTCTTGTATACACTTACATGTCTTTGGTATAAATACATAAGAGCCTTTACATGATTAAAGCAATGTTTTACTTTGCACAACTTCTTTACATCCCTGAAAGTTAATTTCTAAGCTGACCGTAAGAAACCTATATATCTTCAAAACTGAATTATCAGAGTGATCCAAAAATGAAGTAGTACATTTCAGTAGCTCATGTTTACACTAATGAAAAAGAAAAATTAACCAATAGAACGATAAATACAGATTTGATGTTCAATGAGTTTAAACTGTTTCTAATCTATTACTGTTGGGGTCTGAGGAGAGAGAAAAAAAATGAACTAGGTATAGGCATCACAAAATCTGTTTCCATGAGCTGAATATTGTGTACTCTCTGCACACACACGCAGGAGTTACAGCCCACACCTCGTGCCCGAAGAGGTTCTTTCTAAGCTTTATGCAAATCCCCTGACCCTCCAGCCACTGCACATTCTTCAAACAGACATCTACCTTCAAAAGTGACAGCAAGCAATAATGTGACAAATGAGCCTGCAGTCTGCACATGTGCAACATACTTTACCTAGAATATTTGGATGTGATAGAATTAAACTGACCTCTGTGACAAGGACACCTTAATCAAAGAGCCAGAATTAAAGGGTAGATGAGGGGAGAGAAGCAATCCTGATGGATCCTGTATTCTGCCTTTGCTGCCTGTTGGGTTAGGACATTTCTTAATCATTCTGTCAATGTTTGCTGTGTATCTCTTTACTCTGATACTTCCATTTTCTTGATTGAAAGAACGTTAAAATGTTTTCTGTGGTGCTTATATAAGGAGAGGGAAAAAAGTTGAAGAACAATCTTATAGTCTACCATTATTAGCCTTTAGGTAGACTGCACACAACTTTAATGAATATTGATATTTGACTTGAAAATACTTTGCTTAGTCTTTGCTTTTGTACCTCACAAGCTTTATCTTGGTCTAGTTATTTTTCCTTCTCTTTAAAATGAGAAAATAAATTGTGCCTCTCTTACAAGTTTTTGTTAATGAGAGAATTATTGAGGAAGAGAATAATCAGATCTTTCCAACTGTCTGGCCATTACAGGTAATGTAGAAGTGAATATTTTCCTGTTCATTTTTACATGAACACAGTCAACACCCCGTGAAAGCTTTATGGTTTCTTAATTGCGGCAATAAAAATTTAAAAAGCACTACAGGGTACTCTTTAAATTTGTCTTGACAGACTTTTGGCACCATATCTTTAAAATAAAGGGAAAAAGAAAAAAGAAAAAAATAGCCATCTCATAAGGAGATAAAATCACCAAAAGGCAGAAATACATCCTTCTTGCAAATACAGATATATAAGATATGGTCTTGGTGACTAAGGAGACATTGAAGAGCTTAATTTTGTATTTTCAATGTTTTTCTCTGAAGTGACAGAATAATTCAGTTAGCATGCCTTTGACAATTTATTTGTGATTAAACAGTTCAAGATAAACTTTTACAATAAGCACGATATGTAAGGTAAAATGTATAGACAGTTAACATGCAGCTCAACTAGTTTTGAGATTATGGTTCAGAGACAGAAAGGGAAGTCAGGATATTGTGCCCCAGTTCTGACTGCTGGGTTGCTCTGGGACTTCCTGAAGTCCCTATTGGTTTGTGTAAGTCAAAGCCATATTGATGAGGCATAAAGGAGCCATGGAAAATTGCATATCTGCTTTGATTAAAAAATCTTCAGTTCTGTGTCAAAATAAAGCATTATGGTAGCAGATAGAAACCATAGAGATTTATCACTGCTTTCTTAGAAAACAGTAGTTTGTGTAATGTGTCTACACTGTATATACCAGATAAGTTTGTGTTGGGATTTTTGCTTGTTTTCCTATTAGATATGTAAATCAATGTGGTAACATCAGAGGGACAAGTTTCACCATCTATGAAAAGAAATATCAGCTTTACTTCATGCTTCTCCCATGAGTATTAAAAATCAAACAGTGAAACCAGGCAAGGTGTGCACACTTTGTGGATGATATTAGGAATAGTTAACTAGTTGGAGAATAGTTACTGTGATCAGCTAGTTAAAAAAAATGAGTAAATGTAACATTGATAAGTGGTATGGTACTTCAGCTTTCTATCACATAAACAGTTTGCAGCTAAAAATTTTTACTTTTTATTGTTAGAAACTGTTTCAAGACATTATTAGAAATGAACTATATCTTTTATTTAATCCCTTATTTTACTTTCTAATTCTTTCATATCTCATATCATCTTAAAAATGGAAATAAAAAGTGTAATTCTTCTCTAATTTTGTTAATCCATTAAGTAGGTAAAGCATCTTCATTTAAGGGATCTACATACCCACAAAAATATCTGTTGTAGAAAAGTGTTCCTCTTTGCAGTTAGGTATTTAAGAGTCAATTCCAAACATTCAAAAGTAACATATCACCCCTCTAAGTGGAAAGATTTTCTTAAAATATTTTTTAATATGTTTAATATGTTTTTCTTCTCTTTGCTTTTTAATTTATGATTTGTCACTACTCAACTAGGTCCTAATATCTTGCTGTTCTTTGCAATAATGCAAGATAAATATTTTTATTAAAAGACAAATTTGTCACATTTTCTGTTGAGTCCTGATGTAGAGATTCAGAGATAAAAACCAACAAACTTTCACACCTATAATAATACTGTGAGAATTCTTAATAGATAAAAAGCTACAATACTTATGACACAGAAATGTTATAAACACCAAGTGTTGTAAATAGCTAATGTGTGAAAATTGGCCTGCATGTGATTAACTTGTTGAATAAATAGATTTGCTTGATTCTTCTGCTTGTGGAGAGGACATAAATGTGCCTCACAGTTCAAAAATAAATTTAGGAATTAATTTAGGTTTCCTGGAGTTAATTGTTATGGTGTAATATAGTGGGTTTTTTGTTTGTTTGCTTGTTTTTTTAATATGACTAGCCTAATCATTAAAACTATTTCTAAAGAAGAATAGCATTACGGATAATAACACTGCACAAAAACAAAAAGCATGCTGGGAGATCCTGCTGGCAGGTCAGGTTGTGCCCACTGTCACAGGCACAAAAAAATAATACTAGCTACCTTGAAAGTTCTTACCTCGAAAGATTCTTCAGGGGAAGAAAAAGTAAAAATAACAGTAGAAACATTAGCAAAAGCAATTTCATTTGGGGAGGGTTTCTAAAACTCTTGTTTAGATTCAGTTCAATTTAGTGTTTCACATTAGCAGCTGCTAAAAGCCCACCATGTGTCAAAGTATTTGGATTTAATTTAATCTGAATGACTATCTCCCTGCAATAATTAAATGAACAGCAAGTCAACTTAAAGGAACATTGTGCAGTAGACAAAAATACAACTGAAGTTTAATTGCATTAAATAAATTATAATATTGATCAACATAAGATAGTATTGAATTTAGCACTGCACTCCATGACTCATTGGTTTAGCTTTATTAAGTCAGTAAATAGATTGCAAAGGAAGAATATAACTTGAATGATTCCACTGAATAATATAACATTTTAGTTTCAGAAACTTGTTTCTTGTTTATTTTGATACTGTAAGCTTTACTCCAGCATTACACTATCAACTCTTAAAATTACCTACCTTTGGAAAGCATATAACAGTATTCTACTGTTTACCTAGAAATTTGCTGGAATGGAAGTGATGAGACATTTCTGGAAATGGAATAGAAGTCCATGAGTGAAGTGGACTTGACAACTTTACTTTTTTTTTGTTATATCGACTGGTGTTATCTGATAAGACTCTGGTGGTGTCATGAACATTTGAAAGAGGGTTCTTTAGTACAGAAGGTTTTTGTTTTGTTTTGTTTTGTTTTTTTCTTTTCTCTAAGGCCTCCTACTAATGTCATTTTCAGACTTTTCTTCTAAGTTCATCATAGAAAATACTGCAACTTGCTTACTTAAAATTAGGTATTGTGCTAATGTACATGTGATAGCATTCCTCTTATTAATAAGGGACTGATTGAACATTGCCCATTATCTCAATTTTATTGTAAGTCTTGAATATCTATTGCTTTCCTAAAAGTTCAACCCCTGGAATAATTTGATCAATTAACAGCACCACCTTTATCTAAACTGAAAAGAACCCAAATTAGAAACAACTACACAACAAACAAACAGATAAATCAGAACCCTGAAATAACCTAAACTTCTAAAATTCTAGGGAGAATTTGTGTGAGCACACATGTATATGTGTATATGTATGAGTGTGTACACGTGTATGGAAACAGTGGAATGTACTTTATAGATTGATGCTAGAATATTGTGTTCATTTCTGGCACATGGAAATGTGAAAAAACTTTAGAAAAATACTAACAACAATGATCATAAACATCTAAAAAACATGACTTGCTTAAACACATCTGAATTTAAGAGGCATTTGCACAATGACCTTAATAACATGTTTTACCTTTTGGCTAATAAAGAAGTGGTCAGGCAGTGGGACTAGTAGGCCCCTTTCAAATGAACTATTCTGTTCTCTTCTATTCTATTATTCTGAAGATAAATTAAGGTTGCCTAATAGAGCTGTGAAGGCTAATGATCAACAAAAAATACCTTCAAACAAACAAAAAAAGGCAAGGGTAAAGCAAAAAGGAAAAAAGTATATTTTTTTGTCTTCTGTGAATAGACTGACAATTTACAGAGTTAAAATGTGCTGAAAGAGCCTTATGAAGTAGACATTTTAATTACAAAGGCAGTCAAGAACTTACAGTTTCAGGAAAGTTGAGAGATTTTCAGTGATTACACTTAACAGCACTTTAGAAAAATATATTTCAGAAATGGCTAGATATAGCTTTGGGCAGGGGGTAGATTACATCGCCACCCTGAATTCTTTCTCAGCTCCACTTTATGCCCATTTATAAATCAATAAATAAAAAGAACCTGAATAAGCCGGAGTTTTAAGTGTGTCTGACTATCTTTTTTACAGTACATTTTTAAAAAAAGACCAAAAAACATTTAAACTAAAACTAAAAAATAAATAACAACAAACTAAAGAAAAAGGAAGGCAGATTTTATGACTATACACTCAAAAAACCCAAGACATTTTTAAACAGAGAAAGTTTGAGGAGATTAGATCAGAAAAAAAGCGTAACTGAATAATTTATTATTTTCTCTACCTATTGTGTCCTTTCAAGGTGGATCATACTTTCACTCTTCAGTATACTTTTTTGTTTCTAGCTTGTGGAAAACTCTGCCAAGATAAAACTCTGGTCCTTTATTATCTTCTCTTTCCATCCTCATGACAGCTGGACTATGTCTTTTACTTGTTACTCTTTCTTAGCCTCTGTGCTCTACTGCTACTCCAGGCTCCCTGGTGTTACTGAGCCCTTTTTACGCTTTCTAATAATTGTATTTTACATGGTTACCACCCTCCAGGCTCTGGAATGTCTCTCTTGAGTTATGCATACTTGTTCGCCAAGGAAGAAACAATTTCTCTAGATGTTTTTTTCCTGCTCCAACCACTCTCTTTTAAAGGAAAACAGTAACGAACCAAGAATAAAGGAATTATTATACATTAAAAACAAAGAAAGAGATAGACAGGAGTTGGACTCGATGATCCTTGTGGATTCTTTCCAATTCAGGACATTCTATGATTCTGTGAAACTAACAACTAACTCAGTTTTCATATTTTTAAATTATTTGAGTGGGCACTCTTAGCAGCTCTTGTGTGGCACTGCTTTGAAGGTTCCTCTTTTCTCCATCAAGTTTTACAAGAAAACACTGCATGCAGTGGGTATGTGTCTGTATTAACAAACTAAATATGGTAAAGTCTGTTCTCTGTGTGAAGTGCAGCTGGCATGGAAACAGGCCACTTTCATACTGTTAAAATCTTTTCCCTTCAAAGGCTGCACGACCCAATAAATTACCTGTTAGGAGAAGAAAATGGAAACAGCCCGTTTCCAAACCAAGCCCAGATATCGCGAGATGACACGAGCCAAGACTATGCCAGGGCCATTCCAACAATATTTTTAACAAACACAGTATCACAGTATCACAGTATGTTTGGGATTGGAAGGGACCTCGAAAGATCATCTAGTCCAATCCCCCTGCTGGAGCAGGAACGCCTAGGTGAGGTCGCACAGGAACATGTCCAGGCAGGTTTTGAATGTCTCCAGAGAAGGAGACTCCACAACCTCCCTGGGCAGCCTGTTCCAGTGCTCTGTCACCCTTACTGAGAAGAAGTTTTTTCTCAAATTTAAGCGGAACCTCTTGTGTTCCAGCTTGATCCCATTACCCCTTGTCCTATAATTGTTGGCCACCGAGAAGAGCCTGGCTCCATCCTCATGGCACTCACCCTTTATATATTTATAAACATTAATGAGGTCCCCCCTTAGTCTCCTCTTCTCCAAACTAAAGAGCCCCAGCTCCCTCAGCCTTTCTTCATAAGGGAGGTGCTCCACTCCCTTAATCATCTTCGTTGCCCTATGCTGGACCCTCTCCAGCAGTTCCCTGTCCTTCTTGAACTGAGGGGCCCAGAACTGGACACAATATTCCAGATGTGGTCTCACCAGGGAGGAGTAGAGGGGAAGGAGGACCTCTCTCGATCTACTAGCCACCCCCCTTCTAATACACCCCAGGATGCCATTGGCCTTCCTGGCCACAAGGGCACAGTGGCCAGGTGGTTTCCTGTGACTGGAAATATTCTCTGGCACTCAGTAATTTAACAGCAGTAATCGCTCTGTCTACATTCTGCATAAATCAATATTTTGGTACTCAAAATTCATGAAGCTCATAAAATAATTTCTTAACGCTTACTTTCCAGGGGTTTAAATACATTTTTCCTCACTCTCCTGTTTAGGCTTAACCTCAGAGTTCCTTGAGTGTTTACTTTCAGCTACCCAGGAGTGCTGAGAAGAGCCTGATCTAGGAAGAAGAATGGCTTTCTCTCTTACTACTCTTTTTTGAACAGGTTAAGGGAACAGACCTGAATCTCAAAGAACTCCATAAAAACTGTATGTGATGAAAAATATAAAAAAGTGTTCAAAGTAGTGCTAATGATGTACATTTTTTCTACAATAGTCCAGTTGTTAAAGCAGTTGTCCAGAAAATGGATAATCCTCACTAAGTGTGAGGGGGCACCCCTAAAAATTATCTTGAATGAATCCAAAGTTACTATACAAATCTGGAAGCAAAGATTAATAAATCTAGTACTTGAGCTGTGTCTAAACTACTGAGTTGAGGATTATTCTCAGAGAATAACAGATGCATATGAGTCATGCAATATTAGCCTAGCTAGATAATATTGAGAGCTATTCATCCTCCATCATGAAACACTGGTTTTCTTTACTTTAGGAGAATTTGCTAAGTGCCTAAATTTTAGATGTAAATTAAATATCTCAATTAGTCAGATTGCATAGACTGTACCCTCCCAGACAAAGGTATTTGGCATCGTGTGCACAAATATCCACTCCTGGTGGTCTAAAATTGACTGATGCTCTCAACAAAACCTCGGTAGTCTTTCTAGGTTGTTTGTCCAATGTAATAAGCCTCCAAGCAACCAAAAGTGCTGTAAATTCCCAAGGATGACAACAGATGAGGTATACCATCTCTTTTGTATCTAACAAACACATCCTTTATGTGCAACTCAGATTTTTTCTTTTATTACTTCCTTAACACAGTATCTTTTTGGAAACCTTGCCAAGTATATAGCAAGATTTTACAGTTTAACCTACCTTCTTACACAGTGATTATTAAGTGCTAAGATGTGACTTATGACAAAATAAAAATACATTTACTACTATCAAAGTGTTGGGAGATATAGTAAAATAATTAGAAAAAATATTTTAAAACTATATATGTTCTTACACTTAGTGCTTGATTACTTTTTAATATGTAGATACACTCATTAGCACATCTTGATTTGACATTAGTATATTCAAATTCTGGGGTTTTTTTATAGGTTATGCCTGCAATTTACTTACAACTAGATCATAAATTTAAGCAAATTAGATTTTATGTTTATTAATCTGAACTCTATATTTCTAATAAATGCACTCCAAAGTTTCTAGTATTAAATGGAGTATAAAAAAACCCATAAAAAAAAAATAGATTATAAGGAAATCTGTCACTGCTTGTCTGTTACTAGAATCTGTTACTGTGGAATGACATTTTTTGAATGCTTATTAAATAACACTGGAATTAGCAAAATAGTTATCTTGACATAATTGAAAGGACATATGGAAGGGACTGGAGAAGAGAATTCATTTCCAGTTCAATGCATGTTGCACTGTCATGTAGTTTAGGAGAGAGAAGACAGAATCACAGATATACAATTTTCCAGTTCGAAGTAAATTGGCCAATAGAAATATCAGATAATATAGTTTAAATGCATTTGTGTGGAATTTGCTTCTGGGGAGGTCACACTGCACTGTTAAAAGCAAAATTGAATACTTCCCTATCTAACAATGAAGGGAACAAATCTAAGCTACATTTCCAGACTAAAAAAAAAAAAAAAAAAAGAAAAAAGAAAAATATGTCAAAATTTTGGTTTTACGTTTGCTGGTTATGTGTACATATTCAATAAAATTTGATACCATCTGAAAGATCCCTGCACAGTAATCCATGTGACAGTTAAGCTCACTGCTGTAATTTAAGTGATACATAAATCCTTCAAAATACTGAATGCATTTCATCCATACTAGCTGAATTCAGCGGCTGTGTTTTTGTTTTCTATAGATCATCATTACTACATCATAAAGATTCATTAGTTAGATCCTAACACAGATTTGGAGAGTGAATGTTGTTTGGGTTTTTTTGGAAGAGGTAATATAAACTTTATATTTGCTTATCATAAGATGCCAGTGTCAAATAAGTCTTATTAAACCCATTAATACTGAACCAACTGCTGTCTTACAAGCTAAGATCAATTCACACTAATGTACACAGTATGGAGACTAAACATGATGAGTGATCTGTGTGCAGTTGCAGGGTTATGATCTTGTCATCACAGAGTCATGGTGGGATGGTTCCCATGATTGGAGTGTTTCAATAAAGGAATGAAGGCTCTTTAGGAAGGATAGGTTAGGAAGATGAGGAAGGGGAATTGCTCTGTATGTCAGAAAGCAGCTGGAGTGCATGGAGCTCTGCATGGAGCTATATCTGAACTGGATGAGAAGCCAACTAAGAGCTTATCAGTTAGGATTACAGGGGAGAAAAGAAAACATGACATTATAATACGTGTCTGTTATCGGCCACCCAAGCAAGCCCTCTACAGACAGATGGGAACAGCCTCACATTCTCAGGCACTGGTCCTCATGGGAGACTTCCACCATCTTGATATCTCCTGGAGAGACAACACAGAAGAACACAAGGGACTTGAACATAAGACCTATGAGGAGAGGCTGAGGGAGCTGGGGTTGTTTAGTCTAGAGAAGAGGAGGCTTAGAGGTGACCTCATCACTCTCTATAACTACCTGAAGGGAAGTTATAGCCAGGTGGGGATTGCTCTCTTCTCCCAGGCAGTTAGCAATAGGACAAGGGGGCATGGGCTTAAACTCTACCAGGGGAAATTTAGGCTGGACATTAGAAAGAAATTCTTTACAGAGAGAGTGATCAGGCATTGGAATGGCCTGCCCAGGGAGGTAGTGGACTCGCCGTCCCTAGAGGTTTTTAAACTGAGATTGGACATGGCACTTAGTGCCATGATCTAGTAAACAGACTAGAGTTGGACCAAGGGTTGGACTCGATGATCTCTGAGGTCTTTTCCAACCCAGTCGATTCTGTGATTCTGTGATTCTGTGATTCTGTGATTTTCCTTTGTTTTTGTTTGTTTTTGTTTGGTTTTGTTTTTTTGTTTTTTCTTTTACAATATGCATGTCTTGGTGTATTAACTTATCTTAACTGATAGTAAAAATGAGAGGTGTTTGTTCAGTTTTAAGTTTGGTTGGTTGGTTTGTTGATTTGCTTTGTGGATTTTGTTTAGTTCGTTTGGTTTTACCTTCTATTGGCTTTTTTCCCGAGCATTTAGAATCCATGTATCAAAATGTTTTATGAGTATGTTAAATATTCTGCACAATACAGAGATAGTTTTTGAAAATGTTAAGTTCAGTGTCCATAACACACAATAACTCATTTTGGGATTTTGAAAATAGGATTTTTTATTTTTTTTTTTCCTTGGATTATGGACCACTGAGGATGAGGATGAAGTAAAAAAAAGAGAGAGGGGACTTTTATTTGCAGTAATAACACTACTGACTTTACTTCAGTCTAAGTCTGCTCTTCAGAGTGACAATGTGTGATGACTGACCATCATCATTTTGGCAGGCACTGGCAAATCATGAATATTCCTTACTTCTCAATAATTTTATTTTCATAAGAACAGATGAAAGTTCAGTGCTGGATTTTTAATGTTTTTTTTTAATACATTCCAAGAAGACAGATTTTAAAAACTTCCAAGAGTACATCTTATTTAATTATCTACCATGGAAACTATTGAGAAAACAGGTGAATGAAAGACCAAGTATGGGTGAAAAAGGCAATGCATCCAAATGAAAGTATTAATACATTGTATTCTTACGGACTTCTTACATGTGCAATTGAAAGTCCTTAGTGAAAAGGGGTCAGCTTTATCTCATTTTTGAAGATGTTACTGTTATTCATTCTGTATGCAACACAAAGGGACGAGGTGACCTCCAAAGGCAGAGGATATTCTCAAGGGAAATGGATTTATAAATGGATACTTTTTATGGATCATACTCAGGACTGATCACTGACTACAGAAGTAGAATTTATCTCTGTGTTTTCTTTTTTTTTTTTAGTCAATATAGATGAACAGACACCATCAAGGGGGCCAAGTAATCTAACAGAAGAGGGCTAAGGTGTGTAAGTCTGACTTATGCACATCCGACCGTAGATGTCTAAAGTTAGGGTAGATGAATTTCAGTTCAAGTGTCCATGACTGTCAAAACTGAGTTTGCAAAACATGCTGAAAAGCTGTGCCATTTGATACTTGAGTGACACAGACCTTGTGATTTCTCCTCTGAGTTTTAAAGTTTTTGATCTATTACTAGAAAAGGCTATTGAGAGGGACTATTAATAATTTGGGAGCTGGATGACATCTAAACCAAATGAAGTATTTAAGCACCAAGGTTTTACAAAAGTGCAAAGGATAAATGTATCAGTCTTCTGCATGCCATTTCCCTAAAAAAATGAAATTATACATTTAGTAAAACTACTAACGAAAGCCTGCATAACTTAACAGAAAGAGTGGTCATCATGCAAAAAGCCACCTTCAGTTACACACTGCAGAACGCAAGCCAGAAGAGGTAACATTAGATCTTTAAAATGGTGCTATACATGTAATCTGAGGTTAAAATCCAATAAGTACAAGATCAACTATTTAATTTTGATTATCGCCATTTGTCAAAGAAAGTTACATGCACAGTCCCATTTATTCTCCAAGGCTTCAGAGATGATCAAATAAATATATTTATGCTATTTATGTGATCTTTCTAATATGGCAATTTTTACACTAATTTTATGATAGATGGAACTATTATCAGCCACTTCTTTTTGTCCAGTCTGGAGATTCCAGCTCAACCTGTAGTTGAACTCCTAAGAGCAGATGCTTAATGACAGGACATACTGACTATTCTAACAATTCCTTGGTTAGGATTATTTTGCATAATTTATTCTGCCAGTTAGTACAGTGTAAATTGGACTAACTGTTGTGACAGGAAGGTTAAAATGAGTGTCCAGTGAGAGATGTAGACATGAGGTCAAAAATAGTAACCAGAACATTCTGTGACCTGAATTTTGACATTTTTTTAAACTTTGTTTCTTTCTGTAATTCTTAGGCTTGCACAAACGTATATTCCATGTTGATTTTAGTAGATAAATGAGAAGTGTCTGTTGAAGAAATACTGAACTTTTTTTTTTTTTTTCTTTTTAATTTTATCTTCTTCCCCTACATAGACCTTCCATACTTCATGTACGCGATTAATGCTTCTGGTTAACAAACAACTTTCAGGGAATTGTTTGAAGACTTGGGAATTAAGCTTAGTTTGAAATGACTTCAATCCCTCCAAATTTTATAACATTGGGAGGAAACAAGCACAAGATCCATGTATCCACTGAGTTGTTTTACAGATTTTAAATTCCCCCTAAAGAGTAATGCACTGCATGTTATGTTTATATATGAGTGACCATCCCCTCAAAATAAACTAAACAGAAACAAAACCCACCATTTTCAGAAGAAGACTTTAAAATATTCTATCAGAACTGACAGACCACTTGGAATCCAGTAAGAGTGTAAGTATCTACATGGCACAGCAGGTCACCATAACACAGAGCATAGTTCTGAAAGAGCTGACTAGATTGCTGGAGGTGGTGCAGCTAAACAAGCAACCCAAAGCACCTCAAGATAAAATATCCTACTTCTCATCAGGGTCAATTAAACCTTTATTGGCTGCTGTGCTAACACCTTTATTCTTTTGTTGGTAACCAGACTCGCCCATTTAGATCCACCTAAGATATCCCTTTGTAACAGGGGACTGGGCAAGCAGACATGGGCTTGATGCACTTAACACTCACTGAGACCAAGAACACTTTCCTGGGTGGAGAAACACTTCCTTCGCCAAGTGCCTGACACACACAGTTCATTGAAGCTGATGTTAAAACTCCTATTGACTTAAAGGGAATGTGAACCAGACTTTGCAATTTTCCAGCAGTGCGTACGAAGCTGCAGACGGAGAATAAAATCAAGACACAAGCAGTGCAATAGTGGAGAATGAAAATAAGAAAATACTGAATATTTTCTCTTTATCTTCACCACAAAAGAAAGATGGCCCTAACATAGCTATTAGACTAGCAAATGGAAACTCCAGCTTCCTCAAGCACTCGTTGTCACTAGGCATTTTAATGACTCCATTTAGCACTGCAGCATTTCTTTTTCTCAACACTGACTAATAACATGCTGAGATTGTTACACTCTTTGCAAGTGGATTTTTACTGAAGAATAGAGAGGTGAATGCCTGGGGATTTTGCTCTTAAAACTGTAGAGGATCCATTTGGGATACAATGTGTAAAGAGGAAAATAAAATTAAAAGGGAAGGTTAGTAAGAGAGATTAAAGGTGAAGGAGAGAAACAAGGGGAAGAGCTAATGAAGGAAATTAAATGGATTTAGAATTACTTTGCAGAACAACAGTAGCAGATAATCAATCATGGTTCTGCAAGCACACAAAAGCTGAATAATAGAAATAGCAAGGTTGTAGAAACATTACAACACCTTTCTGGTAAATCTAAAATGTAATCTGCAATATGTTGAATGGTGCAAAGGTTCCACTATTTTCAAGAAAATTGGCCAACTGAACCTTTCTATCTGCTCTTTTTATTCTGTCATGGTAAACATGATTCAGTGACATTAGTGCATCTGTACAGTTCCGGCTGCAGCTCCTGCAAATTCAGGCCCTCAGCAGTTATACCTCTATCAAACCTATTAGATGGTGACTAGTTTCCTTACACTTGCAATATATATGTGAATTTGTTCCTAGTAATGTAAGAATTGTATTAACATTGTATTAAAACACACCATATGTTACTAATGTGTAAGAGTTCTTTTTAAGAGTTCCATTATTACATACCTAAGCCATCTTCAGATGATTTATGCTTCTTTTTTTTTTTTTTTTTAATATTGATGCCTTAGAAAGATCAAATGGCCCTTAAAAAAAAAAACAAAAAACAAACAAACAAAAAAACACCTGCAAATACGCTTTTTATTTTTTTCAAGGCTACTTTAATATTCTAATATTTGCACTACTCAGCCCTGAATAGTTTTTGAGTTTATTCATCTCTCTTTGATTCTCTGATGATACTTTTAAGTTTAATGATTCAAACATGAATAAAAACTTTTTAAAAGAGCTCATTTTTAATAATGGAGAAAACAGTATATGCCTTTATTTCTTAGCAAAATCACTCATTTTTTCCTGATAAAAAATGCATGTATGTGTAAGTATTTTTTTGTATTGTTGTCCCTGAGAGATTAGTGGGTTAGTAATGTTTGGGTCTGTCTTAATGTTCACACTAACTTAATATGCATGCCAACAGTTTTGCAAATATAGATAATATTGTTAATCAATAGTCTGCTTCTGGAATACAATTTTGGAATTTCTATTTTTAAATTATTTTTATATTTGTGTATATGTCTATGCGTATATATATATATATATATGTGCTATATGTTCTGTATGTGTGTTAACTGTAGCATTCCCTGTGTCTCAAAGTATGTAGATCTAACTAGACTATCCAGAGGCAAGCAGAATATATTTTTGTCTATATTCAATATCACTATAACCTGCTAAGGTGTTGCAATATTATTTATTGATTATTTCTTTTGCTGACAGGGTGTGGAGAAAAAAATAAGCCAATCAGACAATCAATTTATCATTCATTGAAAATAATCTCAGCAATAAAGGAAGGGATGGTGTTTTATTTTGAGGGGAAGATTTCTACCTTAACCAGCAACAGCTGAACAGTAAATATTATGATATCTGTGATTAACAATAACTTTTTCATTTCAGACTATTTATTTTTAATTCATTTGTACTTCCTTTTCAGTCACCATTCTTCCAGATTCAGTAATAACTAGTACAAACTGTGCAGCTACAGATGGCAAAAGCAGTGGACCTGGATCATACGTGTTCAGCATATTGCTCACAATAAGCAGTTTCTTTAGGAGCCAAGGGAGTAACTTTCCCAGTTTGTAACTGAGGACTGTGCTGCTCAGATCTATATGCTTTGTGGGATTGAGTCCATAAATTTTAAATAACAAAATTGACAGCACTTTCTTGTTAAAATAATTATGAATATATCCAAACCCACTTATTGCCATTTTAGATTTGTCTCAGCATTTTTTGGCATTATCTGAGATTTTCCCGTGAAAACTAATGTTTCCCTCTGATAAATTTCCAAAGATTAAGAGGAAGAATGTTTTGTTGTCTAGTTTTCTCAATACAAAGACATCAAATTGCTGTTCTATTCTGCCCAAGATAATGTGTTATGCAAACAATGCAACATGAGTGAAAGCATAAAAATTATGTATTTAATTAAAATTTGTATTGCAAAGTTAATTGAAATTGAAAACCTTGACAATACTGTGTGCAATAACTAATGCCCACAGATGTATGAAGTAGAAAATCTGTTGATATAAGTGGAGAATCTTGTATCTTATTCACAATGAATTTTTCATATGGCTTTTATTTCTGTGTGCCAAAGTTGTGTTGGAAAATTTCATTGGATCCTGTCAGGTGTATGGGCAGAGATATATCTGAGAATTGCTTATGCATTTATGCTGTAAGCACCTGAAATAAGTACTCATAGAATACATATATGGAAAAGTTTTGGCTCTCTGAGCCGAAATTAGTGATAAAGTCTTTTTAAAGCTGAACTGAAGACACATCTTTTCAGAAGATGAGACTAATAGGGCAACGGATTAGAGTAAATGGATGTTATAGAATCCAGTTACTTAGTGTCAAATGGTTTGCTGAACAGAGAGCAAACAACATTTAAGCTAAGAATTTCCTACAGGCCTCAACTAAATGAAATTGTAATTAAAAAAATAAAAATAAAACTCTCTAATTTCAGTATTTTACCCTGGTAGTAAGACACTTTTTGCTATAATTTCTGACTGTATTTTTAACTCCAGTTTGAAAAGAGGAATGTTTGGAGAAGGCTGAGTTTTAAGTTCAGCATAGTTGGTTAAAAAAATTATTTGCAAAATTTTTCAGAAACTTTTTATTCTTAGCTTTTTGTGTCCTACATCAGAAATCTAGTTTTTTATTTGCTTTGGCAAATTATTTTTTTTTTTGCTGTAAAACAACAGAAAGCTAAAATATGTATTAGAATACTAAAAAACCCAACAACAACAACAACAAAAAACCCCAAACAAACAAACATGAAACAAGAAAACCCAATCCAAAGCAACCCAAACCAAACTTCAGAATTTGGATGAAGTTTTTGAGAAGCATGTCTTTGTTCTTTATTAGAACAGACACAAGACTTAGAAAGAATGATCTCTGTTCTATTACTACCATCTGAATAAAAATAGTATGATTTTCTGCAGCTTTTTGCATTGATGCCATGATTTATATAATGAAGTAGAATTCTGTTAGTTATGGATTTATTTTAAGACTAACTGTGCTCTGAAGAATTCACTTCCATCCAAGAAATAATTAGGTTAAAGATTTGGGTTCATCTTTAAAACTTTCAAAAATTATGTAATCTTTTTCATTAAAAGAAGTTTTCAAAATTTCATGTAAATTAATTTATTCATAAGGTCATATAGTTATAAAAATGGTAACAGATGTGAACCCTGGAGCACAGTTTTGAGCTCCCAACAATAATACTGCTCTTATGGCCACAAAACAACAACAACAACAACAAACAAACAGCAAACAAACACATTTTAATTTACCTTTTTTCCCCATGATATATTGTTCACTAGCAATTTCTTGTGAAATCAGTTTTTAATAAAGTTATAGAAAAAAACAAAAAACAAACCCCAAATTAAATATCCTCACAACATCTTAATTTTGGGGGTTTAAATGATCTTTTAAACAAACATACTTTTACAATTTTACTTACAAATACTATACTACACTTTATGGGACTTGAACAACAATGGCCCAGGTAATTAAATAAGTATAGAAATATATAATGATCCTTAGAAATAAGGATAGTTTGGAAAACTTCATTTTTTTTTTATGAAATCTGTGTGGGTTTTGGTTTGCAGGTTTTTATATCAACTTTTCTTCACTTGTGTCACTTCATTGTGTATGAATAACTAAATTTCAAGGTATTACCCTGGTTGAAATTCAACATGCCAAATACCTTCTAATGTTAGTCAGCAGCACTTAATAATAGGTGATTATGAGAAAAAAAATATACCTTCCCAAAAAAATGTTTCATTTTATCAGCCATACATTGAAGAAAAAATGGAGAGAAAGTTCATTCCTCACTTTCACTTGCAGATATACATGAGCAGACTATTATGGCCACATTCAACTTCAAGCAGAGATGTTGCTAGGTGACTGGGAGAGGCTACAGAAGAACTACAGCAACTACATAAATAGTGCTTTTCAGAACAGAAACATTTTTCATTACTTTTTTTCATTCACTTAATGCTTTTAGTAGAAATTTTGCTTTTTGGAAACCTTAACGAGATTTGAGTCATGTGCCCATGGACTAATATTGCTATAGATGGTCACAACCTTCTATAGCACATTAATTTATTATGTATTCCCATCCCAGACTGCTCCATAAAGAACAGAGCTATGATAGACTGTAACAAGATGGAAGTGAATAAACAGTGTAGAATAAAGCACACACTTTTAATTCCACTATTTCTTAGTTCATAACATTTTTAGAGAGGGTTTGATTTGTGGTTCTTATAGACATAGTGGTAAGAAAGCTACTGCCTTATTAATAGATTTTGAAGTTCCATACACTGCCTTTTCACCACATTATTATTTATAGTTATGGACTTGATATTTATGGTACAACATATTGAACATTATTTAGAACAGTATTATTTTCTGATTTTTCTTGACTTAGTGTACTAATATGTTGAAGTATTTTTGCCACTATGAATAGTTTAGTAAGTGAATAATAGCTACTTTTATTTTGTAAAGCTGTCTCTCTTGGTAAGAGAGGTTAATTTAAATGCTGAACCATCAGATATTTTATGTATTCATGTATTCACAATGAATAAATGATCTGATGGGATTTCAGACAGCATGTATCAGAGCCCTGAGGGCACTAGCAGACCTTAGTGACCCTGACCATCCTAATCCGGGACCTCACTCACAGAAATGAGCCCACGAGCTCATTTAAACTCAGGCCTGGGCACCCAGTCGTGCCTTGAGCCAGGCTGTAGGAGTACCTTTGCACAGCCCTGACTCTGGACCTGCCTCCTGGATGTATCTTGGTCCTATGTTTCAGGTAGCTTGTCTCCTAGATGGGTCCCTTAGACCTATGTTGCACCTTGTCTCAGTGTTGGTCACCTGTGTGGACTATGCAGACATGTTCCAGCCTTATTTCCACTCCCGTTTCTTGCCCTGTCTCCTTTTGCTCCCAGCTTCCTGGAAGAATCCTGACTCTGGCTCATTTCTTGCTGTGCTCAGGTTGTCAATAGTCCCGTTACCAGCCCTGAGCTGTACCTACAGTGCTTAGATGCACCAGGACTGCACCTCATCAGTGATGACACTGCCCATGCTGGGGTTACCTTTGTCTCTGGGCTTGCTCACTGTTAAGGAGCAGCCCTGTGCCTGTAGCTCCCTGATGGTAAGCTGTTGTAGCCTGGCAAACATGGTTTTGTATTATTACTATGAGGCCATAGGCCTGGCACATCAAAGTCTCTAGTCTTGTTTGAAATTGTGGTATGTGGAGTATGAGAGTATTGTGGTTCAATATAATAATTCACTCACTCCCTGCCCGCCTGCCCTCCCCCTGCCCCCACCCCGAACAGGAGAGAGATAAACACAGTTTAATAAAATCAAAAAGTAACACTAATATACTACTACTAATAATATATATAAAATGGAAATAGCATATAAAATAAAAGATACCAAATTCAGTTCCTCACAAACTCTATCTGCCTGGAGCAATCAGTCCCAGGAAGCAACACCCTGGTGCTGAACAGCCCATACAGGAGAGAGAAGAGAGGAAAAGGCAGAAGACCCCAGAGGCCTCTGCAAAACAGCAGGATTGCAAAAGGCCATACCAAAGAAATTCCCAAACAGAATTCCCCTGAACAGGTCTCCATCTTTACTCTGAAAAAAACCTAGCGAGAAGATCCTGACTCTCCTTAAGTAGGAAGCATGACACTAATGTCATAGAATATTCTTATTGATCAGTCTGGGTGTGAGTCAAGATCTGCCCCATCTATGCCCCACTTCCCAGCTGCCTCACACCTGTGGGGAGAGCTCAGAGGCCTTGGCTCTCAGATTACAGCAATTAAAAACATTAACTCTGTCCTGCGGTGTTATCTCCTTGTTCTCAAACTAAATACAAACAATGACCATGTTAGCTACAAAAAAATAAAGGTTTTTAATTCTTGAAGGAAAATTAAATCCCTCTCAGTCAAACCAGCACAGAGAGCTACGTGCTCTGGTTAAGGTCTACTGAGCATAAACAAAATAACAAGTGAAAAGGAAAGTGAGGAATTAAACACACAGGTATACAAACCTAGCAAATAGACAATGATGGAAACAAGAAGGAACAGCTAAACTCTTCAGCTATTGATGGACAGGCCATTGACAAAGCTACTCAGGCATAGACTAGCCTTGAAGAATGCCAGCTTGAACTCTGTACATGGTAAGCGTGAATCAAGATTAACATGAGTATAATGAGGTGCTTGAGGAAGGGCCTCTGGGCTGGTGAAAAACTTATTATAGGGTGTTTAGGGGAAAGGAGAAAACAGGGGAAGGGATGAGTCAGGGAGGAACAACTTGTACAAAAATGGAAAGGAGGATGAATAAAAGGGACCTGTTGTGCATGAAGAATGCTAGTGAGTACATTTGCTTAACTGATCCCTATGCCTGATTGTTGCAATCTATCTTATTTTCTACTATATTTTTTAATGTGTAATCTCTTTATTTTCTGTGTCCGAATGCTTCAGAGTTTAAGTGCCAGCAACTGAAGAAAGCTGAGTGTGCAAGAGAGATATGAGTACAGGAGGGACAATGGGCTGTAGGGTTTGTAAGTTTAAGTGTTGACAACTACATAGAGATGGGCATGTGTGTATATATATATATATATGCATATATATATATATATATATATATATATGTATATATTGAAAGGTTTAAGCACCAGCAACTGGAGAAGAGACTGTGAGTCACAGGTCTCTCAGATCTAGGTGCCAGCAAGCAGAGTGGTGGACATGCAACAAAGGTTTGGCAGATGAGCCACTGGGGAAGGACCATAAGCCTTAGGGTTGGTAGGTCCAGGTGCCAGCAATTACAGAAACTCAGGGTGTGTGCTTCTATGTGTAAGAGCCAACAACCAGAGAAAAAGGCATGGGTCATAGGATTGCAGGTCTTTGTGTCAGCAGCTGGAGGAACCCACATGGTGTGGATGCCAGCAGATTAAAAAGAAAATGCAGTTCACAGGGATCTTAGGTCTGTGTCAGCAACAGGAAAGGTCAGGGTGTATATGTGAAGTGACTGCAACTAGAAAGATCCAGGTGCATTTATTTTTCCCCTGTGAAGTTTATCATATGTATGTGTAATTCACTAGTGAATTTCAATCTTGACTAGCTGGCAAAGAGGAGGAGATCTCTATACTTGGTAAGTGGGATCAGAGGCTAGACATGGATATTAGGTGAGCTGAGGCCCCATGATGATGTCCAAAGGATTTGTATGAGTGTGCTTGCACTGTTGAAATTCAATCCTGATCAGCTAGTGATGAAGAACAGGACTTGAATATTTGTACTTATGCTTTTTGAGCTCTAGGAGTACCATGTGTGGGTGCTGCTAAATGTAGCTTGAGCTTGGTTGAAAACATAGCTGTCTAGAGCCTAAGCACATCCTCTCAGGAGAAATGAAGACCCTTATGCCTTGCAGGCACTCCTCAAAATTAGAATTCCTGTGACAGACTCACAATTTTCTGGAGGGAGAAAGAAACTTGAAAAATAAAACCTTACTCCTTAATTCTCTCCAGGAAGAACAGAAAAATGCAAATGCTTTTGTTGTTGTTGTTTGTTTTTTTTTAAAAAATGAGGTTATGGCAGATTCCAGGAAATCATTGACACCTATGGTTAAGCAAATTGGACTACACTATAATAGAACTAGAATTGGTAAATATTGAGAGAAATACAGTCTCTCACCACATACTTTTCAGGAAGCTAAGCATACATAAGATAAAGTTTATTACATCTCTACATCGCTGGTTAGCAGACAGGAAAAAATGCTTTAAATTGTTTTAAATTGTTTGTGCTGAGATCTGTATTATACAGAAAAAGGCAGGAATTGTGATGTTGTTGCAGATGATACTAAGTTATTCCAGGTACTAAATAAGAGGGTCTACTCTGAGGTGTTAGAAGCACCACGTGAAACTGAACAATTAATTAATAAAATACCAGATTAATTTTGAGGTAGATAGACATTAAATGTTTATTGATATCCATTAGAAATAATAACCTTAACCTCACATATAAAACAAAGGGGTTAGAATTTAAGACATTTGGATTTATACTAGAGAGTATTAACAAAACTCTTTTTGATACTCTGTAGCTTTCAATAAATGAAAATAAATTATTCATAATGTTTTAGGACTGGAGAAAAAGCATTATTCCCTTCAATAAACAGCATATGTTCACAGGATAATTCAGATTGCAAGGGACCTCAGGAGGTCTTTAGTCAACCCTCCTGGTCAAAGTAGAGACAGCTGTGACATTAGACCATATTATTCAGTGTTATGGCCAGACAGGTCTTGAAACTTTTAAGGGCAGAGAATGCACAGAGTTTCTGGGCACTGTCTTCACAGTGAAAAAGTTTGTCCTTTAAGTAATCTGAACTTCTTTGGTTTCAAATCCACGTAGCGTCTCTGTTACTGTAAGCAGTTCAAAACTTTCAACAAAAAATGGATGTGGCAGAAGCAGAAATGGTGAAGAGGATGATTAGAGCTACAGGATAATTTAAAATATGAGGAACAACTAGACTAAGATCAGAGTTTCAGTGTTGAAAAAGAGGCAGCTGAAGCCTATCAAATCGTGAGTGGTATGGAAAGGAGGAACATGCAGCCATGATTCTTTGCATTTCCAAAGTGCTGGCTTAAGCTGAACCTAGCAGGTTTGCGTTCAAAACTGCACCAAAATAAGATTATGCAAAGTCTTTGAGCATGAAAAAGCTTGTCCACCTAAATGCCTCAGCTGAGGTCCATGGTATAATGAGCAGACGTGTCATCATAGCAAAAGGCATATCATATGCCAAGTGTCATGGTTAAAGGGTGGAAAGGACTTTGGAAGGAAAAAAAGTGTGATTGACTGAATGAACAGCTTCAAAATACCTTCAGGCATAAAAAGTTTACGACAACTTTGGGACCAGCCATCTGAGCTCTTAGCCACTATTAGCAACAGGACAGCAAGGTGAGGAAGGGGGCAAATGTATCTGAACAACAAACAGGATGTGCCCTTTGGCAGGAAAAGCAGGCATGGCAAAGGAGGCATTAAAAGCTGTGACCACAGCAACAGGCTTCTGCAATGAATGTTGATTTTAAGTGTAATAGGTTTTTACTGTGCATAGAACTGTACAGTCCACATGCTGACTATGCATAACACATCACCTTCCAGTATGCTGTAGTCATGGTCTGATCCTAGGCACTTGGTAAGGATATAATTTTATATAGAATTTGCAGTGAGTATCCTTAGGTTTTTGTTCACAAATATTATTAAAAGGTATAAAAAGACTGTGTAATTAATTGTACATTTTAAAAGTCATGCATTAGGAGTCAGAATTATTTTAAAATTAGTTTTTGCCTTAGGGTTATTGATATCTCTCTCTCCTGAGGGTTGTAGATCTATCACTCTTCTGTAACAATTTGGATGATATAGCAGCCTTCCAGTTCAACTTGATAGTAGGGTTTAAATGAGGAACAGTTTTCAGACATCTTGATTGGCTTATAACCTACTGCAGATATATTTGTAATGGTAGGTGTTTTAACATCACTGTGTCATATATTAATCAAAATGTTAAAGACAGTTATCTAAGCTGTGAAAACACACTGTCAGGATATGTTGTCACCACTCTGAGAAACAGTGATCAGTAGACCAAGGTTTATGGAATAGCTTAAGTTACTGGTCTTTAAGGAGTTTGCTTTAAGTACACAGGCTCCAGCTCCATAGGTGCTTGACTTTTCTTCATTTTCTCTATTTTTTCCAGCTGCTCTTTCAGTGAATTACAGAAATTATCTCCAGGGCAGAGGGTTCTCAAAGAAGATAACAATAAAAAAGAACATTTTCTAGCATGATGGTAGAACTGTTGATTTCTTAAAAAAAAAAAAAAAAGAGACTTAAAAATAAGTTTGACCTTTCCAAATTTCAGGTTTTAGGGAAAAAAAAAATGCCTTTTAAAATTACATGTTCGCACACCGAATTGCTCCATATTTCTGAGCCTCAAATTCTCTTTCCTTTTTGCTTCCCTATAGGGATGTTTAGACTAATACTGTAGTTCTCAGTGCCTCACTTTACTTTGGGAGGTGGGGAAACAAATAAAAGGCTTTCTACAGCAATGCTTTCTAAACACTTCTGTGGCTTCTGTGAAACTCACTTTATAAAAATAAGCTACACAGATCCTTTTTCTATAACCTCAATTTAGAACTATTCACAGAAATGACTGACAGCTAATAGCTTTAATGTTTCCATAATTTTCTGGTACAGTAAAAATCAATGTAGTTCAACCAATCACAATAACTTTTTACTTTTTTTTTTTTTTTTTTTTTTTTTATTCCTTTCCCTGGTGTTTCCCCTTCCTCAGTCACACACCACAAGTACCTACACATACACTGGGCTGGGATATAAATAGCCAAAGTCTTATGTTAACTCTAGGATCTGACTGTAAGTTTTTAATAAATCTACTTATATTCTTTTATATCCCAAATTTGATGTTTATTTCCTACAGTTAAAAATGCTAATCAACAAATTTTATGTATTTTCATGAAAATATATCTTCAGAGAGTTTCATTCAGGAAACTTAAATCATGGTATGAAATTTAAACAATTACAAGGGACACAAATAATAAACTTTGTGGAAATACAGAATGTATTAACTTTCAGTATGTTTCACTAAGCAGCAGTTTAAGAGAAAAATTTTCATAACCAGCAACCATAAGAAACAATGGCTCAGGTACCCTGTTGCTGGAAACGGTGTAAAATTTATTTCTTATTAATTGATTATTCAGTTTTAATCAATATTTTCCTTTCACGTTATATTTCGGGCTTGCTACAGTACATTCATATGTAGATTACTGAAAAAAATTTTTTCATTAGTTTACTTAATTCCATTGTGTATACTAAATCCTGGTTTTAATCCTTCACTTTCTTTACCCTTACACATATTCTCTATTTATTACAATTAAGTCTGGTGTACTATAGGGGAAAGCAAAACATCTTCTAAGCATGTATTGAAAGTTAGATTAAGACTGATTGCTGGCATCTGTTGACAACTTCTTCAGCTGATATACACCATCTTCATATACCTCTTCAGATATATTGCTTAGAATTCAAAAGGCACATGTTACAAGTAACAAGGAAAATATCATCATGATCTTCTGAGAAGCTGCTGTACTGTGAGAGACGATGTTTATGAAAATATCAGATAAAGATACGGTCAAGATTCATTGAAAGAGGTACAGTAAATATATATATATATACACCTTGTAGGACAGTGTACTTCAACAGTTATATCAACACACTTTGATGTTTTTATGAAGGTAGCAACAGGAAAAAACTTTTCCACTTCTGTGTTTCTTGAATCCTGCTTTGCAGTGTCAGCAAAAAGCAAGAAACCGTGTAGCGCTGGGTTTTATTTTTAAGTCAACATAGGAAAAGGTGAGAGTATAGGGAAAGAGAATCACAGACAATAAAAGGCAAACAAGAATGTTTGTGTTTATAGATTATTGTGACAGGTGCCCTAAAAAATACATTAAAATAGTAGGAAGGTGTCATAGATTATTTATTTCCAGAAGGAAAACACTTTCTATACCCTATTTTAGGAAAGGGCTTTTGTTTTTCCTTTTAGTTTATGTTCACAAAACTTCTTTAGTTTGCAGTTCTGTAGTTAATGCTGAATTTCCTCACTACAGCAGGTATTCTGACTAGATACCTATTCTTGGTGTATACCACTAAGGTGCCTTATCTAATTAACAAGTCACATGGTAGTTAATGGTGCTGGAGAAACTAATGTCTTCTACATCACTGATTTTCTTAGTTTTATAATTCCTGTTTTTTGTTGAAATTAAGTTGTCTGTTAGTGGAAGCTGAATTTCTCTTTGCTTTGGAGACAGAACTCTGTCCCTAAAGCAAAGAGAAGGTTTAGAGTTAATAAGCTTTATATATAAAACTCTCTCATGTCTAAATGTTAGCTGAGGTAACACATTTCCCAGTAGTTGAGTTTTAAGCTGATTAATTACTTCCAAGAATTTTAGCTGGAAAAGCTCCCTGTTCCCTAAGAACTACTCCTCACAGTGAGGATGATATCAAGAAAGTGTAAGCTCAAGAACCCTTCACTGTGCACTCTCCTAACACTGAAGAAGCCTATTCATGGTAAACTATAAACAGTAGAGAAAATACCACACTCCAGCCTCCATTTTTAATGACCTACCTAATTTAAATTAATTACACAGGAAAAATATTATACCACATCTTTTTATTCTGGCCAGCTGCAAAATGATAGTTGCTAGCTTATCCTTCTAAATAGGCTGAGTCGAGGCTGTAACCACACCTGTTTTCTAACTCTGAGATATTTAATGTTTTTGTTAAAATGTATTTTTGGGACTGCTCAGGTAAAATAATTTTGGGAAGAAAAACTATTATCGTCATTGGTAAAGACAAATCATGATGCCTTTTCTGATAAACATGTTGGGTTTCTTTCTACTTTTTTTTTTTTTCTTTCTCAGTTTTATGGACCTTACAAGATTGAAGTTTGATGAAATATTTTGCTTCTTTTTGTTCTTTCTGGTTAAAGGCACCCTTGATAAAAATGTGGGTTTGATCACATAATTTGATCTAAATTCACAGAATTTTGCTCATTAGAGAGAAAAAATAAAGGACTATAATTTCCAAAAGTACTTATAGTGTCATACACACTTTTTCTGTAATTGCTCATTCCTTAAAGTGACAAACGGATACTTTACTTTTTAATAAAAAAAAAAGAAAAATAAAAACACTTTCTCCATTTTCCTTCTAATTTGCAAAATAATCTATACATACAATCTAGCTGAGACACTTTTGAGAGACTCACTTTGCTATATCTGGTATATATTACATTCTAAAAAGTAACAAGTTAAGAAACCTAAGGAAGCACAGGTGAAGTTGCCTGCTTGCATATTCATACATGTGCAAACATTTCACACAAAGTGAATATAGTGACTAAATAAAAGAGAATTTGCTGTGAAGTTCTTGAGTTCCTTCGTTCTTACTGTACAAGTACTAGTCTGGAAACATGTATTTCCTCATTCAGGCATACTTGCAGCTCAATGCAGGAATAGGCCAGAAATATCACACTCAGACCATGTCAAAAGATATAACAATTTTTGCATAAAATTAAAAAAAAAAAATTAGTCAAATCCCATGAACTTATTGTCCATTACCATTATGTTTTCTCATTACTCATATTTGCTGCTTCTTTCATTTCAGATAATCTATCCAGCTGATCATTCATCATTATTGTGAAAATTACTGCAATGTTTTGCAACAATTTGAGATTCTGACAGATATAGTATATCGTAATAATTTACAAATGGCTTCCAGGCTTTATTAGAAAAGCCTTTTCTTTCTACCATCTGCTTCAAACACACTTTTGTCTCTTTATTTGAAATTAAAGAAAGAGATGTAGGATAAAAACCTGTTTAAATTAGAAATGCCAGGTTCCATCACACCATACAGGGTTTATTTCACATTTAACGTTGGTATTTTTAAAATGGAGTAGTGATAGCATCAAAGAATAGTTTTGTTTATAATCTGTACTTTTCACAATTGCATTAATAATGTACATACTTCAAAAGATTGTGGTAAATAATTTAGTACTGTTGAACCGTGGTGATACAAAATTATGTCATTTATTAGAAATCTTGAATTCTAGAATCGTGTGAAAATGATGGGTCTCTTTCTCCAGCTTTTCTCACACTACACCAGATTATGTGATCTGCTGTCTCAGGTTTCTCATGAAGAAGAAAAAAACATAGGATTTCATTAGTAATATTGTTTTTCCTGTCTTGAAAAGCCTTTTTTCTTTGAGAACTTAGAATGTGCCTTGTCATCAAAGGAGTAAGAAAAATAAATCAAAGTGTGTATTGATTCAGAATACAGAATCTGTGTATATTTCAAAACAATTGTCTTGTTCCTCACACATAACTTTTCTAAATCTCCTTTCTTCTATACAATACTTTTGTAGGTCTTTCTGCCAAAGATGGTGAGACATTAGATCCATGCAAAAATCTCTGTGGAACTGACATTATTTTTATTTGTGTTTCAAAAAGATAGACCCGATTTCAAAGTAGTAAGAGTCTCAAATTGGGTTCATCTTTATGAAACACCCTGTATATGCGAAAATATATACGCATTCACATACATGTGCAATTGAGGAAATTATTTTATTATTTCAACTTACTGTTCGTTTTCAACATACCACATGTATACTAATTAGAGAAGAGATATGAAAGTTCAGAGAGGTCTCACATTAATCTATTAATGTCTTATGCAGTTTCTAACAAACATTAAAACTGTTAAGTATTTTTCTCACAGAATTAATATTATATTACAAAAGACAAAAAAGAGATTATTGTGGTAAGCATATGCAGTTAGCCAAAACAGAAAATAAATATACTTATGCTAGTATAAGTAGGATTAACTAAAACAAATGGATAAAGTGCATTTGTAAATAATTCTTTTAACTGAAAAGCAACAGAAATGTTATCTCTTGCTCTTACTACCACCCAGATGCAGGACCTATGTGCTCTGGATAAGCAGGGTAAGTATATACACAATTCTGAAAGATCTTATTTAAAAAAAAAAGAAAAGACACTCCCCCACCCCCAAACCCTCCCAAACACCCTAAAAAACACACACATACAAAAAACAAAACAAAACAAAACAAAACAAAACAAAAACACACAAACAAAAACCAAAAAACCGCAAACCACAAAAGTCAAAAATATCTAACCTCCAAAAGTGTCATAAAACAAGACAGAACTTATAATTTTCCATAATCCCATTTCAAAACTGTTTTGCTCCATGCTTCAATGAAACATTCTGCAAGTTATTATTCTGATGTTGCAGGATCAAAATAAGGGTTTATCACTCCTTTTTAGATGTGTAATATGCAAACCTGTAGATGGTCTATGACAGACTTAACCTTGAATGATTTGTGACTATTTCATCTCAGACAGTCTAATCCTTGGCTAATTCTCAAACAGGTAAATAGATACATAGATAGACGGAGAGAGAAAACCAGGTATAATACTCACAGTCTGATATTTAAAAAAAAAAACCAAACAAACAACAAACAAGCAAACAAAAAAGGAAAATCTGGGCTTATTCCATAACATTAAAAAAAGCCTCTCAGCTCAAACAACTAGAAAGACTTTCTAAATAATAAATACATAATCACTTTTTATCCAGTAGCTGTCAGTGGTACACTGAAAAAGAGCTGCTATGAAAGAAATTTATAGTTAAGCCAGATATTCTTAGACGTGATTGTGGATCTGCTAGGTCAGAAATGATCTGCTTGTTCCTTGCTACATGTGTCAGTATATAGGTACCATTGCTGTCAGCTGAAGAACAATTAATGAGATTTAGTATGCTTATATATGTAAGTATATGTGTTTACAAAACTCAGACACGTATTTGTACACATAAATACAAAAAACAGATAACAATGGGAAATCAAGGCAATATTTGCTTGATCAATTAGCATTAGTAAAACACAATGTAAAATAGGTTTTCTTTTTGTGTGTGTGTGTGTGTTTGGTTGGTTGGTTTCTTTTAGTTTCAAATAATCACCAAGATATCATCCAAATCAATTTTGACAAGCCGTGTCAAGACACCTGCCTTCTTTGAACCATCAGATGGGACCATCAGTTGCCTTCAAATATTTTTGACTACTGAGTTCTACAAAGAAAAACATATTTGATTCTGCTTCCCTCTGCTATTGAAGTGAAATAAATTTTTCAGTAACTTATAAAAATAAATATGAGGAAAATAATATTTTTATGAATTTATGTAAAATATTTCAGATTACTGTTTCTGAGAAGCAGGAATAAAATATAGACGAGCTTGCATAATGAAGCTGAAATTTTGACAAGGAGGCAACTTGTCTCCTGTGTTCTCTTTTGGAATTACAATAATATAATCAACAAAACAGTATTGAATTTAAAGATATATTTTATAATCCGTCATGCTACCTGTAGTGAAAGATTGTGTTTCAGATAATATGCAGTTCAAGAAAACTCATCCATTTCATTACATTTCTCAGAAAGTGGACATTCCCTTTAATATATATTGCAATCTGAAGAGTGACATACTGGCAAAATGAAAACAAATGACAGTGCTATCTCCAAAGAGACAATGTATTATTTCAAAATGTATGGAAAGTGCCTTGCTATGCCCTTATGGCAGTTAAATTCTCAAAGTGAGACAGGTAAAAAATATAGTGAAGGAGACATGAAAAGTGACCCTCCTTTTCTTCTTCAGTATGGTTATAAAGAGAGATGGAGGATAATGGGCGGTGATGAAATAAGTGAGAGGGGAGGGGGCAGTGAGGGGATGAGGATGTGGAATGTGTGTTTTATTTAAGTCTCTCTGTGATGTATGTAAAATGAAACCAACAGTCCCAAATCAGAAAAGACAGTTTTGATTTATACGATACCCATTAAAAGAAGATTGGCTTTTAACGCCACATACCTCATAAGAGAATGGAAATATAGTTAAAATGAAAATAAAAGTAAAAGACAAAATAATCAGATTAGATGATAGTCGCACTGATTATTAAGTCAGTTGAATAGATGCCCTGTTCTCCAATATGATTTCTTATGTGAGGACTGAAATTTTATTTGAAGGTATACATTTACAGTAGAATTAAGCAGAAACATTGTTTCGTATTAAGTTTGGAAACATGTAATCTTCTCTTTGTTCATTTTTTCAACATTTAATTTTTTCTCTCTTGAGTTGTTCTGAATAATCATGCACTAACATTTTAATAAGTTTTTATATCTTTGATTAGAAAGTGCTATGAAAACATCAACACACACTCTCCTACAGAATACAAAAAGTAGAATTGATTTAATAAGTTGAAAACAAGATGCAGGTTGCCTTGTTTCTAACATTGATCTGGTATCAGATGTTTCAGGGGAAGTAAAAATCACACAGAAGATATTTGTGTTTTAGAATAATAAAAACCTTGTTACAAAATTTTTATCTAATGACATCATAAAAAGACTCTCCTGTTAATTATTTGAATATTCATATTTGTTGTTAGCATTTGTAATACCTCCTCTAGATAGCAATCCTTCAGAAGTAAATGGCAAAGTTTTCATTTATTTTATTGGTAGAAATTATATATTCAAACATTTCTGATGCACTACAAGACAAATATACATTCACTGAAACTATTTCTTTAATAAAGTATTATAAACATAGTTTTGCCTCAGATCCTAGAGGTATGTTATGTATGCATAGAGTAAAGCCCTTGTTTCAAAGTTATAAAATGTCAATCTCGTTGTCTTTGGTTATGTTTGCTAGAGGTTTGATAAAAATGAAGCACTAAGATGAAGTAATTCCCTACTCATATTCATCTTAAAATAGTTGTTCTGTGATTTTCTAATACACATCATTCTGGAATTACACCGAATTCTGTAGAGAGGATTATAAATACTTCATGCACAGGATATCCAACATTTTAAGTAGTATATTAATCTGCTAAAGTAAATCCCTACAATCTTATAAATGAAGTGTACTGATAGCTGCCGGACAAAAGGTGAAAACACAGGTCTTAATATCACAAACACTACAAATATATACCAAATTTAATGATTAGTATAGTGAAGGGGAAAGTAAGCATCCAAGAATGGGCAAAAAATGTTGGAAGTTAAAAAATGATGAAACTCAACTCTCCATCTGCTAGTTCAATAACGTGTATTAGGGTAAAAATAATTTCTCCAAATTAATAGAATATTTTAACCGTTTCCTGCTGATTTGTAGTCCTAACTGACCTGGAGTTTTTCACAGGTTCTAATGAGCTTAGTTTAAGTTGAAGGAAAGGAGACAGCTGTCACTGTGCAAAAACTTACTGTATATTTTTTGAAGGTTCATGAAATGTAACTTTGCATCTGCTAGGGCTGCACTAAATAACAGAACAAGTGATGGTATGCTAATAAGACAAGTGGAAGCTACAACATGGAGAAGTATATCCGTTCACTTGTCTAACTCAAAAAATCATTAAAAGAATTGAAAGGAAGAGAAATAGGGAGAAAACAGAAATGAAGGAGAGTAGTTTTGTAAGCTTTCATGTTCACTTGTAAAATGAGTGCCTTACAACAACTATACTATATTCACTCCAGCTCCATATTAGAAGAAGATCTATAAATGCACCATACTGCTCTGTGCCTTGGTTTCTAGGAAAGAAAGAAGATAGAAATCTGTTTTTTTTAAATAAAACAATGTCATGGAGTGCAACGAACCCAGTCCAGATGATGAGGATATTGTATGTACAAGTAGGTAAATGAAGAAGAAATTACGATGCATTTCTTTTGGATCAATGGAACAATATGTAGGCAAATAAACTACCCTCTGTGAAGAGTCAGTGTTACAGAATTAGTCTACATTCTTTCAAGGATTGCAAGAAAATCTTCAGTTCCTCCAGTGTGAACAGGGAATCAGGAACACTATGCTTGAAACAGAGTGCCCTTTGATGTCCATTTCCCATAAAGAGTTGCAGCGGTTTTATTTCTCTTTAGAAACTAATCACACAAGACTCCTACATGTTGCAGCTGTAAAAGTCTGTATGTTGCTTTGTCAAGTAAAGCATCAATAAGCCAAATCTATTCACATATGAATACACTCAATTGATTAGATAAATTTTACAGGGCCCTTGCATTCAGCAAAAAACACAGAATTATTTTGACAGTGGTATTTTTAAAACTGTTTCAAATATTCCTGTGCACACATAACCTCAATAAAACAAAAGTACAACACTAGAAAACTTTATTACTTGATGATATTTTGTAATAAATAGATTATAACAGTTAATTTTGGTGTTACAGAGAATGCATTTAAGCCAGTTTGAAGACCGAAGTGCTTCATAGATTGTTTGGATATAATTTCAATCTAAATCACAACATGAAGCACTGCAAATAGTAATTTTCTGTGCAAATTGAATGTGTGAGGTGATTGTTTACAGTCTGTGGAAGTATGTGACATATAATATGTGGATGTGTATCTTTTCAAGAGCTGAGTGACAAGTATGAGAAATGGTTCTCAGTAGTGATGACCACACTCCTAGCCCAGATGACAAGTCTGGGGGTACTTCCCTGGAGGGCAGTTTGAAATTGAGAATCACAGTAGTGACTAGAGCTACACTGAAAAAGAACACTGCTATTATCTATTTTAAGAAAATCATACTTTCTGTGTAGTCTGGAAATGGATACTTAAACTTTAGATTGATTGCATTGATTTTTTACAAAGATAGAGGCGTTTTTGTAGCCTCATCTACAAAATGCCTCATGGGCATTTTGGAAAATAAGTTCTTCTGCAATTACACGTCTTACTTTTTTTAATTTGTCATTATACTTCTGCTTATGAAAATATTTACGTTGTGCTGTTACAGTCTCCTGTGGCATAGATGTACTAAAATTATTATAATTCATCAAAAAGTCACTGATTAGTTAATGTCTTTATATATATACACACCCGCTGTAGGACACAGTGAGGACAGAAGGACTGAAAATGCGAAGCCGAGGGTGAGGGACTTTTCTCACTGCCTTTTCTCACTATCTTTTTTTTTCATGCATCAAGTGAGAATATCTTGTGTTGCATTTACTGTCTATTGCTTCTTACCCTGTTGTTGTGCACCTCTAAGAAGATTCTGGGTCCACCTCTCTAAGCTCTGCTATTAGGTATTATCATTCATGTGCAGGGAATTGCTTGAGAGAGTTCAGCGCAGGGCAACGAAGATGATTAAGGGAGTGGAGCATCTCCCTTATGAGGAAAAGCTGAGAGAGCTGGGTCTCTTTAGCTTGGAGGAGACTGAGGGGTGAACTTATTAATGTTTAAATATATATTTAAAGGGTGAGTGTCAGGATGGAAGATGAAGCCAGGCTCTTCTCAGTGACAACCAACGGTAGGACAAGGGTCAGTGGGTACAAACTGGAACACAGGAGGTTCCGCTTAAATTTGAAAATAAACTTTTTCTCAGTGAGGGTAACAGAGCACCGGAACAGGCTGCCCAGGGAGGTTGTGGAGTCTCCTTCTCTGGAGACATTCAAAATCCACCTGGACACATTCCTGTGTAGCCTCATCTAGGTTTTCCTGCTCCAGCGGAGGTATTGGACTACATGATCTTTTGAGGTCCCTTACAATCCCTAACATTCTATGATTCTATTATTCTACGATATTCCTTTTCTCCTTTTAAGTTTGAACAAAAAACAATCCACTTAGCCTTTCCTTGTACTTTATGTTTTCCAGTCCCCTGAACTTTTATTGGCTCCTCTTCGGATGCACTCTGGTATATCACCGTCCTTTCTTCTCTTTCAAGAAAGTTCAAAATTAGATGTGACACTCCAGATGTGACCTCACAAGTGGTAAAGAGAGGGAAAAAAATAATTTCCATCAACTCACAGGCTACCATCTCACTAATACAGCCCAAGATGTTGGTAACTATCTTTGCTACAAGTATGCATTGCTATTTTATGTTTCAGCTCATCTACCAGGGTCCCAGTGTCCACTTCTGCAAAGCTTTATAGGCAGTCAGTCTCTAGCTTGTACTGGTGCATGGGTTTATTCCTGCCCAGATGTGTGACTTTTCATTTGCTGTTGCTGAACTTGATAAGATTTCTGTTAGTCCTTTTCCAGCCTGTTGTGATCCATCTAAATAGCAGCCTTCCACTACAGCATAACTGACTGCCCCCTCTCTATTTTGTTTTGACTGCAAAGTTGCTCAGAGTGTACACCATACTGTCATTCAGCTGTTTAGTAAGGCATCAGTCAGGATTGGCTCAAGTATTGATCCTTAAAGGGAAGCTCTAGGTATGAACTAGACTTCTATTAGTTATAGATTGTAGTAATGATAGCCACAATTTTAGCACAATAGTCTACCATTTTTCTGTTCATCTTGTTTTCCATAAATCCAGTTCATGCTTCATCATTTTTGCTGTGAGAACAATATGGGATATTGTGTAAATCCCTTGCTGAAGTCATGTGACATTTTCTATGGTATTGTTTCTCTTCCACATTATATTTTACATCATCTAGTTATGCAGTATTTTTCCTACTTCTTGTCTTACAAGCATTTTGTTCCTTTATTAGATCTGTTTATCCTGGTTTTCAGCCCTCTACTGTAATGTCTTTCTCCTCTTTGTTTCTTCTGCAAGTTCAGTGCTTGGCAAGCTCGTATTCTCAGTCTTTTGTTCTTCATTTTGAGCAATAAAAGGGCCCAAACAGGTTCAAACTCACAGCTAAATTGTAATAATATTACTTTTGTATGGAAAATTCAGGAATATGTGTTCACGTTTCTCAAGACACCCTACATTCCTGAACCCAATAGTATGTGTAGAAGACAGCCATTTCTGATGTAAACTTGTGGTCACTTCCAAAGATCAAAAAGGCTTCCCAGTTGTTCTAATGAATGCAACCTGCCTTTTCAAGACTTTTGACAATAGTGGGACACTACATTTTTGAGACAAGGCAATCTGTAGCAAATTAAAATTGCAAAAAAACATTGCGAAGATTGAGATGCACAATCAAAGGGCAAGAGTTGCAACAAGTGGATTCATCAATCCCAAAACCTTTAGGAGTTTTAAAATGTTTTTGTTTGCTTCTAGTTAGCCGTGATAAATAAAAGAAGAATTGGCTTCTGATGTGTGGTTAATTGACTATATGATAAAGGAAAAACTGAAGTCATAAACATCTGAAAGAGAGTACTTTATTACAAAATTATTTGTAACTAACTTGCCTACAGTCCCCAAAACCTGGTTATGTGAGATACATGGAAGTCTTCAAAGGGCAAGATGTGCCCTTGATTTTGGAGGAGAGCTTCAAACTGATTTTGCTTCAAAATTTGTTGAATAGTAAATATAGGGTATAGCGTAAATTTTTTTTCTGCATTTTTAGCTTGCATGTGTTTGATTTCTCAGCTGTACTTTGTATGGTTTCCTCTGCTTAGTTGAAAACTGTATACTAATTTATTTTGCAAGTAGAAAAGATTTATTTTTACATGTATCTAATTCCTTACAATAAATTCGTTACCTGTGACTGAAAGGATAATTTTGTGTATAAGGAGATTTTGCACTAAACTAAACTGTAACGTCATTTAAAGGAATGCATAATTATGTATGTCCACAAAAGATATGTACTTGTAGAGTAGGATACCATATAATGAAGTTTAATGTAACCTTGCCCTAATTTTCAGGTGAAATAGGCTGTCACAGTTCAAAGTCTCTTCAGTAGCAGTCAGTTCACTCTAGAAATGTGCTAGAGGAACAAGAGCAAGATAATTGCAAGAGTAATGGTGGGTAAGATGAACAACATAATTATCACTGAGATTAAGGATTTCTTGTTTTTTGTTTATTGTCAATATTGTTGCTATAGTTGCAGACAGACATTGATAAAAAGCTATACATTTATGTAAGATTTTCCAAACAGAAAAAAATATTGAATTATATTACTCTTATTTTCTCTTTGTTGCATTTGTGACATCACCAAATCCAGGCAAAAAACAAAACATACTGTTTCTTATATTTGCAGGATACAGCGATTTTGTCAAGTAAAAGTATTGTATGAATTTTAACACAATAAATATCAACCCAGAAATTATTTCTGAATTTGCGTTCTTGCTAAAATAAAAAAAACCCTTTTCTTGAGAAAACAAATTTTAAAATCTGTTACTTTTCTAATTACAGACTCAAAGCTAATAATGACAGAGACAGCTATTGATTGTAAAAGAGAATTTTATATGAGCACTAGGTAAATATGGACATATCAGACTACAATTTTACTATCAGGATCTAAACTACATCCAATCCTATGTCTAAATGTTTGGATAAAAAACTATATAATATATGCATTTATATTTCTATATGGTATGTAAATCTGTACAGAAATTCTATATTTATACTCCTTTTCTGATACATTTTTAAATTTAGTATTTCAAACATAAAAATAATAAAAAAAAAATAGTTTCTAGTTCCTTAGGAAACCTGGTAAAGTGGAAAAGGGTAGATTTTCACAAATCAAATATATGTTTTCCACTATGAGACAGAGGCAGAAATCTAATTAACAGATTTTCTATGATTTCATCAAGGAAACTTGAGTCACACATATTCAGTCACAGAAGCAGTTGAAGTGGCATAATTTTCTTAAAATACATACAATTGAAAATGCATCTCAAATCCCTTCTTAGAGATCTCCATAAAGATCATCAGCCACGTTAATGTTATGAAAATTTTCAAGGCTAATAAATAAACAAATGAAAACTATTTATTTATTAAATTGGATCAATTAGAAAATAAAAAATGATCTTCTGTAATACTTCATTCTCTTATCTGTAATGGAAAGGAAAACTGGTTGACTACTATAGCAGCTAACTCTCTGGGAAACTTGAGACTGTGTATTAGTCACAGATAAATCTATAAAAAACTGTTATTAAGGATTTAAGATTCTAGATACTTGCGTATTACTTCCCTTACCTTATATATATGAATCTGAAATTCATGTTTCTCTTTAACTAAACAAGTTTTACACAATTAAGTTCCCTAGATGTGTATGACAATGCAATAACACATATTGCTTGACCAAATACATAATGCTTAACCTTTTTGGTTTGGGAGACTTAAATTTTCTCTATCTGCTCAGCCCACTAGAGCAAACTAACATCTAGGCTATGAGACCATGGCTCAAATCTTCTCCTCTGCCTGACACAGTTTGAATCCAGAGACACTTTCCTTGAAGTTGTCACTTTGAAGACAGAGAATTTTTTTTTTTTTTTTTTTTTTTTGGTCAGAATAAGGACATAAGGATAAGAAATCTCCTGAAACATTTGAGACTTTGGCTCAAATTTACAAGTTTTACTCTCCAATTGAAGGAAGAAGGAAATTCTTCTCATCTCTTTGAGCTTTTAACTTAAGAGTTTGACCTATGAATCTTGAAGCAATTGAAGAAATCTATTGAAGCTCAATTAGGTACCTAAACCCTGGAAAGAAAGTTTTTAAGACACAAATTTCTGCTGTGTTTCTCACTGATGTATTGTTCCGCATCTAAATTCTTATGAATTCCTTTCTGAAGTGCCCAGGTCTCCTTCTGCAAAACATTTTTTTTATAAAACTACCAAGATTACAGGCATTTATAAGACTACCAAGAAACAAATGAAATTGCTGGTGAAAACTTTTAAAAGTTCTTAGCCAACATACCTTAAATTTAGCTGCATAAGATCTCCCTTCCTCTTCCTATCCAACTCAAAAGACAATAGGTTCATGGTCAATTTTTGTGCCACTTAAAGATCATGAGGCCTAGGTTTAGGCAAGCAATGGGGTTTTTATGGCTCAACTCTGCCTTGAGATTTCTGTAGAGCTTAGAAAGCTGTCAACAAGATGTTAATTCCCTGTATATTAAAACATTCCTTTCTGCTTCAGTGGGCAATATTCACATTTCATTTTCATGTTTTTTGAACACTGAACTGTGCATTACATTCAAAACATAAAACCTGACATTTATATACATTTATATTAATGAGATTAATACAAGATATTTGTTACTGGCTTTAATTTCAGCCATCACATCTGAACCACTATACATCACGCTAACCAATTATTTTGTGATGAACTGAAATCCAACACTGTCAATAGAAAAAACATGAGGAACACTTTAGGAAAATAACAATCTCATCAGAGAAAGTTAATTATTCTGTTATTCAGCAAGTTTATCCTAAATTTTAAATACCTTAATTAAAAAGAAAAAAAAAACAACAAACAAAAACCCACAAACAAACAAACAAAAAACCACAAACAAACCAAAACAAAAAAAAACACCCACCTATCTGAATAAATTGGTAAAGTGCTCAGATGTCTTCAAGCTTAACAGAATTCCCTGAACATTCTCAGTTACATATAGCGTATTTTATAGTTTAACTATGATTTACTTTGGATAAATTAGAATATTCTAAAAATGTCTTCTTGCCAGTTATTTCTACAGAAGTAATTCTCTATGGATTAAGATATATTTTTATCCTCAAATACATCTTATACACCCAATGAATGCTAAAAATTATTTTATTTGCATAAGTCTAGATTTGGGAATACAGCTTCTTTAATTACTTTCCAACAGATTATGCAGTTTCTCCTTTGAACTGAAATTAATCTACATTCTTTTATAACAGCCCATGTTGAAAAAGTTTGATGTAAATACCACTGCTAAACTAAATTCCCCCAGTTTTGAAGCATTTGAGCCTCACTGTGCTCACTGGCAAGTTATGAGAGTTTAGAAGAGTACTCTGATAGTGTACCTTTTAAGTAGGTACGATCTGGTATCTGTCCTCAGTTTGGTGAAAAAGGATGAAAAAGAGTGAAATCTGAAGTTTCACTGCACTTCTCTCTTCCCCTGTCTATGTACTTAGCACTATCACAGAACCTGCTTATATCACACACAGTAGTCACAGCACGAATGAATCCTTTTTTCCCCCATGTTTATTGTATAGGGTTAAACATTAATCAATTTGTGTCCGTAGATTTCTACAAAGATGTCCCTAGAATTCTACAAATTTTTGAAGAGACTTAGAATTTATCCCCTGGTTTGAATTTTCACAACTATGAACTCAGAAGTTTTTCAACTCAGTGGCATGCATTTTTAAAAAGTTCTAAATAAGTAATGTACATTTTAAAAAGAGAGTGTGGGAGAGCCAAAATAAAAAAACTCACACAAGCTGACAACCTCAGGAAATGCAAAACAAATGACAAAGCCCCACATCTGTTTCACACTGCAGTGCAGAGCTATTTCAGGGACAGTTCGTCAGTCTTCCAGTAAGCAGTGATTGTAAACGAAGTTCAGGCAAAGAATAGAAAACCGCCAAACTTCTAGTTATTTCTTCAGGTTATTTTTTTTGTAATATTTGCATTATTTTGAAACTTTGAATACATTATGACACTCTACAATTTTTTGCTATTATGTGTTGTTCATGTGTGGCTTTCTGAGGTTTTTTGCTTTTTTGCCTGAGTGTATAATTCAATATAATTTAGGGAAATAGCCTGGTTTCAAACTCCTATTCTCTTGAATATCTAATTTCAAAGCAGAGAAATACCAGCAGGGAAATAGTTTGAACTCTCCTACCTCTAGGATATTTTAATTTTTTGTGTAAAGCACAATAACTGGATAAGCAGGATGTTCTTTCAAGAATAATTGTGTCGTGGATGTGAATTATGTTGAGAGAAAATTGGAAATTGGAATATCAGAATGATGTGACTTTGTATAAACTCATATAATCATAGAATAGCTCCAGTTGGAAGTGACCCATAAGGATCATCGAGTCCAGGTCCATGCTACTTTCAGAAGTACCTAAAATTGAACCGAAGACTAAGAGCATCGTTCAGACACTCCTTGAACTCTGACAGCCTTGGTGCTGTGACCACTTCCCCGGGTAGCATGTTCCAGTAACCGATCACCATCTCAAGGATGAATCTTCTCTTAATGTTCAATCTCAACTTCTCCTGACACAGCTTCATTCCATTTTCTCATGTCCTGTCAGTGGTTACCAGGCAGAGGAGATCAGCACCTCTCCCTCTGCTTCTCCCCTGGAGGAAGTGATAGAGAGTGATGAGCTCACCCCTCAGTCTTCTCCAAGCTGAACAAATCAAGTGACCTCAGTAGCTCCTCGTAAGTCTTGACCTTGAGGCCTTTCACCATCTTCATTGCCCTCCCCTGGTCACATTCTAGTAGTTTAATGTCCTTCTTACATGGAGGCAACCAAATCTGCACACAGTAGTCAAGGTCTTGAGATCTGCTTTTTAAGATATGGTCTAACTAATGACAATCCGATCAAACTTCGGGGCCACATAGTTGAAGAAATACTGTCTCTTGACCTCACTGATATGAGCAGAAAATGAACTGCTTTGTTTAGGTATGAATAAGAGACCTCTGACCATGCCTACAGATAAATATTTTGATCCCTGAAGAACCTCAGTGCTGAAAACATAAGAGTTAATAGGTTTTAACCACCTTCAAAGCTTAACTGAAATTCCTAGAATAACAATTTGGATTGTAGACAATACAAGTAAGAGTTTGTCCGCTATTGAATACCCTAATACTTTTGCTGAACTAAGTTGTACGGACTGATATTTTTTAACAGCTCACCCCAGGTTCTTTTCCTTTATCCTATTATAATTCAAGCATAACTGCAGTACTATTTCCACTACACTAAGCATGACACAACTTTATCCCCAGATATGCAATTGCTTATCTAATTTGCATAGTAGTTTAATAGAAACATATTCTTAAATCAGATAGCTGTCCATTTTCACAAACTAAAAATACTTGGAACTCATAATTGTGCTAATTAAATAATTCTTACAAAGTGTTTATATGATGTAGAAAATCAAGTTCTGCTTAGTTTTGTTTTTCTTAATTTCAGGAATTAGTTGTTAAGTACAAGAGATGTATAAATAAAGGTTTATTTTGATGGGGAGGAAGGTAGCTTTTTCAATAAAGAAGGGGTTTCAAACTGGACTTCTATTTATATTCTATGAACCCTGTAGGAGTGTATGCATACTCAATACTGATTACCCTGTGGCTAGATTGTGAAGAAATTGTCTTATCATGTGTCCTTGGGATAGTAGTGTGGAAATCCATTTGTCCTATGCTTAACCTTTCACACAGCTGCTGATTTTAGTTATTGTATGCATGGGTCTTGGTAAACAAGTATATCCCAATAGAGTATATCCCAATAGAAATTAAAGAAAAACTGGTACTACAATAAACTTTCAAAAATGACACCACCTGCTTCACGTTGTACAAGGTTCAAAGTTACATCTCTGTTAAAACTCTTAGATTTCCTAATATACTTCAGCTCTCACTAGTGTGTTCAAATGGTAGTATCCCTTTGGCTTTTCAAAATAACTACATTAGCTGTTTTTCTGCAATAACATGAAATATGCAAACTTATGTATCAGTGCAGTGGTCCTGCAGTAACTTGCTGTGGTTAGTTTAATTCTTGGATTTGGAGCTAGACAAGGCTTCCAACAGCCTCAGAGCTGTGGCAGCAGCACCAAGATAAGCCTCACCATGGGGGAAAGGGTGCACCCCCAACAGGCTGGCAAATGAACTGGATGCTGACAAACAAAAAACTGCTAGGGAGTATTTGACATTATGAACAGCAATAAGTGCCAAGGCTCAAATTCATTTAAATAAATATTCAGCCTTTGATATCTACTCAGTTTTCTTAATTTTCTGGGAGAAAAATGGCTTTGATACCTGGATCTAATGTGAATGATTTCGACTACAGCTGAGATAATATATTTACAGCTTTTTTAAAACCCTCAATCTTATAGTAAACTTACAATGCAAAATAATTTATATTTATTAGCAATATTTGATGTTGTCAACAAAATATTAGGAACAATTGAGTAGGTAAATAATTGCTACAGAGTATGAAGGAGTTGTGCAATATTTTTATATGTATATATATGTGCATGCCTAGATATATATATATATGCATGTGTATATATTTGTGCAGGTTTTACTATGTGTCTATCTGTATGTAATGCAAGAGAAAGAGAATGGGAGATCCACAGATTTTTAGCTTTTATATGAATTGGTATTCTGTAGTTCTTTGGAATGGTGAAGAATGAACATTAAATGCTTTCTCAATTGGGTCCATTTTAAACCCTTTTTTAACTTACAGATGGTTAGATAAAAGGTGTCATTCTCTTATACATTCAGTGATGGTCTAATTTTTGCTCCCATCAAAGTCATTCATCAAGTATTCTGTGGTATTGGAATAAAACAAGACAAGTGCAGAGCCCGATATGGTAGAAAGAAAATTATCAACGGAACTTTGAAATAAAGCAGGAACCCCACCTGGTTAAAAGGAACAAAAGCTAGGCATTTTTTGCCTTACCATTGGAGTCACTGTCTTAAAAATTCATGCCGGAAGATGATTGGAATACTGTCCTTTAAGAAGAGGATCATTGTCTGAAGGATAATTTGCTTGAGATTCATCCTGTGACATACAATGAAAGGGATCCATGAATAGAAGAATGTGAACAGGGAATGGTTGTTCTCTGTTTTCTTAGTAAAAATATTGTAGCTGATAAAATTACATAAAAGGCTACAGTGTTCTCATAATGCATAGTTGCGATGGAGACCCTTGTCTCAGAACTTCGTGTATGCCAGAATCCTATAGTGGTTTAGAAAGGAACTATCATATTACACCAAGAAGACTACTGTGGATTAGGGATGAAGATACCTCCTAAAACAATGTTATACAAAAAACCCCTATTTTATTATTTCCCTGTAATCAACATATAATCAATTTCACTGCAGTTAGTCTTTCTTCTCTAGAGCTCTGTTACTGTTGTCTTTAAATTTTTAAACCTCTTCATCATTTCCATCATTGCCACTTTTTCTTCCTCATCTTCAAATTCTTTCTCACCTCTAAAATCCTCAGTTTTCAACTTCTCTGCTCAAACAAACAAACTTCACTTCTACCCACAGGACCCAATACAAGATTTCTCCTGCCTTTAAGCCACATTTCCTGAATTTAACCAGTTCCATGCAGTCTTAATCCCACAATAAGCTAGTGTTACATGAGGCTTGTTTGTTTTCCTCGTTGTCTGTGCCTTCTACCAAAAGCCATTGTAAGTTATTCAGTAGCCTTGAAATAGAGTTTCTTCGCTACTGTTTCAAATGCCTACAGTGTTGGCAGATTTCCTCCAGGTAAGAACTTAAGATCAGTATTCACTTTTTGTAATGACTTTCTTTGCCCATGTTAAATATCCTTTGGCTGCATCTAGGGTAAGTATTTATCTTTTTTCTTAAGAAAGTATCTGATCTCCCATCCAAAGCAAAGCTCAGCTAATTCTTTGTTGAGAAGCTACACATTAATTCTTGGTTTCAATATCTAACAGTTATCACAGTAGACAGCTTTTCCTTTAGCTTTATTTTATAGTGCAAGATCTCATATAGCTGCAATTTCATAGCAAGTATAATCACTGCCAACATTACTGTAGTATGTATTTTTTCATTCCCTGAAGTTTTTATAGTGATGAGTCTGCAGCTACTTCTTCAACAGTGTAACTGGATGGCACATCGGCCTAAACTGTTGTCTGATTTGCATCATTCATTTAGCTTAGCAAATAATTCTGATCTTTATGTAATCCAAACAGATACTAGTGGAACACAAGGAGCATGTAGATGTCCTGGTTGCAGGTGGGATAGAGTTAATTTTCTTCTTAGTAGCTGGTACAGTACTATATTTGGGATTTAGGATGGGAATAAGTTTGATAACACACCGATATTTTAGTACCTGCCAAGCAGTCAAGGACTTTTCAGCTACTCACATTGGCCTGCCAACGAGGAGGGGAGTATACAGAAGTTTGAGAGGAGACACACCCAGGACAGCTGACCCCAACTGACTAAAAGGATATTCCATACCAAATTATGTCATGCTCAGCATATAAAGCTGGGGGAAGAAGAAAGGAGTGACCTTTGGAGTAATGGTGTTTGTCTTACTAAGGAACTGTTATGCCTGACGGACCCCTGCTTTCCTGGAAATGCCTGAACACCTGCCTGCCAATGGGAAGTAGTGAATGAATTCCTTGGTTTTCTTTACTTTCATGCATTACTCTTTTTTTAACCTATTAAACTGTCTTTATCTCAACCCATGAGTTTCCTCACTTTTACTCTTCTGATTCTCTCCCCCATCCCACCAGGTGGGAGAGAGCAAGTGGCAGTGTGGGGTTTAGTTGCCAGCTGACATTAAACCATGATGCCAGCAAAGCAAGTTTGTCATTCAGGACAGAAAACATTATGATGCGTGATATGTATGAGTTAATCAATACTTCAAATTCTTGTTGGAGAATGTTTTGTGGTCATTCTGTTTCTTGGACTTTCAGTTCAGAAATTTCCCTTAGTAACTGTTTTTCCAGCTCTCAGCATGCATAGTCTATAGCTTGCTATAACTCTTGAAAATATCCCCTTTTTGGTGCACTGAATTGTTTATGTGTTGAGTTAATGTATCATTTTGATTTTTTTTTTTTGTTATCACAATTTTGCCCCAATCATGATTTGATTCTGCCCAGGTCACAACTGTCTGCTCTTTTTTATGCGTTTGTTTTTTTCGTTTTTTTTTCTTCCAGTCCTCCCCAACATCCAGCTTAGAGTACTAGTACATATCTAAAATATACAGTGTAATTTCTCCTTATATTTGCTGATAATTCCTAATTAATTTTAATTCACTTTTGCATTTCTGCTTATGATCTGCCATTTTGCAATTCATTTATAAGGTTCAGGGAGCTCACACAACTGTCAAAATCACAACAGTTGTCTCTGAAATTCAGACCATCTTATAAGTGCAAGTCAGTAGGAAAAGCAGAAGTAATACACTTCTGGCATATTTTCTTCCATTTTCCCTAGAGGACCATCCCAGATTTAAGACAACCCTCAATTATTCGGTTCAGCTGTCTTCAGGTAGACTAAATAAATTATTATGGAAAACTTCTTTATTCCGCTTGTTTTTGTGTTCATGTATCTACATGTAAATGAAAATGTAAAAAATGTGGAAAAAAAATAACAGACAAAAATAACACTACATTTATCGAGGTCTTCTACATATACTTATTTTACATTTTTATTGTGTTATACTGTTGGGAAGTGCAAAAGCATGAATAGAAGTGAACCCAAATTTTGTAATTGTGTATGTTTCAGAAGCAGCTTTTCATTATCTGTCATAATTTTATAGCATATTAAAGTGGTTGGAATTTTTTTGCTTTGTTGTTTTTTTGTTTTTTTTTTTTCTGGATGCTGTAGTCATTTTCATCATTAGAGAGTATAAGAAGCTCATTAATTACCTTAAACTGCCAAACTGCCAAGTTACTTTCTTCCTAAATTACATCTTTTTTCCTATTTTATGTGTAAGAATTTCCTTTTCAAGATATAATTTAATCTCTTTTTTTTTTTTTTCTCTTTAGAAGATTTACTAAAGCAACATGATCAACTTCATAATTAAATGTTTTGACATAAAAAAGCTTATCTGCTTTCCTGAAGAGAGTGGGTGCAGATCATCCGGTTATACAAAAAGTCTTTATCATCAAGTACAGGAATATGAATGCAGGATAGGTTATAAATAGTGAAATAGTCTTTTAACATAATTAACAATTTAAATGCTTTAATAGAAGCTTGAAATAGTGACGGAAAAGAGCATTTAACATTTCATTTTCACTTAGTCAAAAAACTGAGCTATCTCCCACTAGATAATAATAAGCATTGCTATCATTGCTGCTTGATTTCTTGGAGCAGGCAAATAGAAAAGAGCAGGGTAAGCAGAGGGCCATCAACAAAAGCGTTTCTAGTTTTGAATTAACACTTTTACTGTTCTAAATTTATATGTATTGTCTGACTTTTGACTGAATTATAGTAATCTTGTAAAATGAGTTAAATGAACAGTGTTCTCACAGCTGGCGTTAGTAGGACTTTAAGTCCAGACATTCTTCTACTCTTGCAGCTGAATTGTGAGTTATTGAGTCATATTTCAGACATGAGTGTTTTGCAGCCTCATATCATTGGATCTTTCTTGTTTACACTTCAGCATTTCCTGATCAATTCACTATACAAGACAGTAGTGCCTTTGGGTTTATCTAATTTCCTCTTGTGAAAATGGACTTCTCTGCTGCAGTTTTGTACTAGTGACTTTCAGACCACAAAATGTTACTGAAACCCCTTCCAGCATTATTCCTATATGACAGGTCTGGAAAGAAGTGACTGTTTATGCCAAAGTATCTTCCAGCTGCCAGACTTTGAAACAGCTCTGTTTTGTGCAGTTCTATCAAAAGGATAGATATGGAAGAAAACTTTCTTGATTCATTCAGAAAGATATTTTATTAATACTTTTATAAAACTTGTATGCAACTGTGCATGACATAGATATTCATAAATTTTAAAGCACTTTCTGTATTTTATATTTCATGCTTAAAGTGTTCTTTTGTGTAGCCATAAGATACACAGTACTTCTTAATGAGTGTTCAAACGCCATTCTGAAATAACTCAGTGTGCCAGAAATTGCATTTCTCAGCAAGGAAGAAACAGTATGGAAAACAGGCAGGTAGATAGTTAATGTATGGTTCCCAGAATCATAAAAATAGTCTTTTGTATTGGAGTATTTTTCAACACTATAAGATGGTCTTTATTACAAGCTTGAAGCTCTGCAGTGGTCCTCTGACTGAATGTATTCTTATGTACTCAGAAAGGTCAGTCACATTTTAAAGAAAAGGGGTGTCTTCTTAGCTTTTTTTATATATAGAATTTAAAAAGAAAAGAAAAAGGAAAGACAAACATACTTTTCATGGTCATACATGAACACACACCCTGAGAATTGAGCCATGGAATCTATAAATTGACAAATTTTAATTACCAGTAAAAAAAAGACCTTGATTAGTGTATATACAGAAATTCACAGGGAATTGAATTTGAAATACCTTTTACTTTATAAGGGAAAGTAATATTAAGAACAAGCTGACTAAAACTAAAATTTAAAATTTCAATTTTTGTGTAAGTATCAAGATAGAAAAGACACATAAATTGCTGAGGATAACGAAGGATTTTTTCTTTCTAATTGTTTTAAAAAGATAGATTGGATACATTTCTAGAGAGATATGCCTTAAACCAATTTTGAAAGTTAGCCGAGTATTATTCTATGTCTTTGAGATACTCAAGAGAACAGATGAGATGATCTAATCTCTCCTGTTCTTCAAATATACAAATTTGTGAAAACTGTAACTGGCTTTTGAACTCAAAGTATCACTTGTGAGGTAGTTGTTTATGGAAATGCATTATAGGTTAATGGCAAGCATGCAGGTTCTGTGAAATTCACATGTTAAAATTAACTGAACGGACAGTGTAATTGCTAACATTAGATGTTCCAATTTAGTTTCAAGTATAGTTTATTGTAAATAAGTTTCAACAATTCATTCTGAGAACTTAAAGATATTGATGTCTATATAGAAGCACTTATACGTCTAAGATTAGAAAACCTAAATGAGCAAACAAAGAAACAAGAAGGATCTTTTAAAGAAAGAAGTTAATCTGAAATAGTCTTACTGTTAATTTTAAGTACTGAAGTAGATTTTATATATAATGATTTAATAGGTGTTCAGTGGTGGGATAGTAAAAGCTATTCTGGCATAGCATAGGCATTTGGACTTAAAGTGATTTGGACTTGAAAGTGGATTGAAAAATGAAGTGCTGGGTTCAGAGGCTTGTGATCAACATCACAAAATCCATCTGAATCCTAGACACTATCAATGTACTGCAGGGGCTGATGCTGGGTTCAGTACTTTTTAACATCTTCATTAATGACTCAGATGATGGAAAAGAACTAACTCTCAGGAATTTTGCAGATGATGTAAAACTGAGAGTAGTGGAACCACCAGATGGGCGTGCTGCCATTCAGAGTGACCTTGACAAGTTGGGGAAATGGGCTGACAGAAGTCTCATGAAGTTCAACAAACAGAAATATCAAGTCCCACACCTGGGCAAGAATAATCCAAGGCATGAGGACAGCCTGTGTGGCCAACTGATTGGGAAACAGTTTGACAGAAAATAGCCTGGGAGTATTGCTGGACAAAAAGTTGGCCATGATTCAGAAGGGAAAATGAAAAAAATTGGTAAGATCAAGATGACAACTTGACATCTAGCTAGCTGGATTATGTATTTTTACTTCCTATGTGCTGTACTAGCATTGCTCACATTTGACTGTATACAACAATAAAGATATTAACATTTATTATGGAAAAGGCCATTTGTCCAGAAGCTCAGGCAAAGAACAATCTTCAAAATTACCCCTTTTTAATAGAGATAAGATTCTAAAATACCTATGAAAGCCAGAAATTCTTTCTAAATATGAGAAGCCTGTGAAATCCCAAGAATACAATCTAAACAGTTTCAGGTTAAATCAGAAACAGACTAGCACTGTCTAGTTTATTACTAAAAGTTTTTAGATCTCTCCCACAGGAAAGGAAAATTCATTTGCAGGAATTTTCTTTTATACTCAACTTTCTTTTAAAGTACTAAAGAGTAAAGTCTGTCAGTGGGTTGTGAACAACTTTATTCACTGCAGTACATAGTTTATCAGCTACATTACAAACACCAGAATTCTAGTAATGCTGGTAAGCACAGCATGGTAGTTTCTTTTACTTGATGCCAAAAAAAATTTATCAGTACTGGTCCTCAGAAATCTGACCTTGTAAAAGAAAATGTAACTTTATCTTTGTAACAGAAATAAGATGTCATATGGCTGAGCAAATGCTGTGTGTTATGTGAGTAACCACTGAAATTAAAAGTCAAGCTATCAAGTGCAAACTGTCACAAAGCTTAATGTTAATTAAAATTTTCTTTTCCTATAAATCCAGAAGGGATTTATATGTATTTGTTTTTGACAAGAGAAATGTCTCAAGAAATATTTTCTATTTTACAAGGAAATGCACCTCCTATGTCACATTGTGTTAAAAATTGCACACAAGCTTTTTTCAGATGTTTTAAGACAAACATATTACTTCTGAATGCACCTCCAAAAAATATTTCCTTATATTTCCAAATTAGTACTAATGAATCTGTCTTTTGAGTTATACAATAATTTGGTTAACTTTTAGCACTTATTTTGTTTTCTTCTGGGAGATGTTCAGGAATAATTAAGCTCTCCTAACTTCAGTCATAGAAAATCTATATTTTGTCTAGGCTAGTTCTTGACACACCATCTGCAGTAGTGAAGGTAAATAAGCACGTCCAGAAGACAGTAACTTTATTTTACAAAGGAACTACAAGATTAACCTCATCCAGAGTCTTCAAGGTCAGAGCAAAAATGACAAAATAAGAACAACTATAACAATTACAAAAATGTTATCAATTTATTCAGTAAATTACCTAAATGTGTGTAAGTTAGCCATCTTCTTTAATACAAAATGTGTATATATTCAGAGGAGGGCAACAAAGCTTGTGAAGGGTCAAGAGCACAAGTCTTATGAGGAGGTACTGAGGGAACTGTGGTTGTTTAGCCTGGAGAAAAGGAGGCTGAGGGGAGACCTTATCGCTGTCTACAACTACCTGAAAGGGAGTTGTAGCATGGAGGGTGTCTCTCTCTTCTACCAAGAAGAAAGTAACAGGACAAGAGGAAACGGCCTCAAGTTGCACCAAGGAAGGTTCAGATTGAATATTAGAAAAAAAAAAATATTTACAGAAAGGTTTATCAAGCACTGGAACAGTCTGTCCGGGTAAGCGTTTGAGTCACCATCCCTGGAGGTGTTTAAAAGACATGTAGATGAGCTTCTTAGGTATATGGTTTAGTGCCAGAGTTATGTTAATGGTTGAACTCAATGATATTGAACATCTCATCCAATCAAAATGGTTTTATGATTCTAAATAAATATACATGTATTGCAAAAATTACTGTGACCACTCATTAAGGGCTAAAGATCTCTTGTGGAAACTGTCACAGAATCACAGAATACTTGAGGCTGTCAGGGACTTTTAAAGATCATTTAGTCCCATCTCGTTGCTTAAAGCAAGATGAGCTAGAACAAATCAGTCAGGGCTGTGTACAGTCAGGTTTTGAATATCAACTAGGATGGAGATTCCACAACCTCTCTGAGCAACCTGCTCTAGTGTTAACTTCCCTCATAGTATATTTCAATCTGTGTTTCACTGGGCACCACTAAGAGGAGTTTGGCTCTGTCTTTCTGACTTCCTCTCCCATCATGAGTCTATACACATTGATAAAATGCACCTGAGCCTTCTCTTTTTAAAGTTAAAATGTCCTAGATCTCTCAGCATCTCTTTACAGGTTAGATATAGCAATTCCTTAATAATTTTACTGGTTCTAACTCCAATGCAAAATACAGACACAGTAAAAGGCAGCTACTGCTCAAAGCTTCCAGAAGAAACATCTACCAGAAAGATATATTAAAACTAAAAAAATGGACAAATATCTAGTTTATAAAAACATAAAGACATGGGATAAAAGGAAGAGCAGAGATTATGTCAGTGAAGCCAAAAGAACCAAGATAACCTCTTACTCAATTCTCAGACACTGTTTTCAGGCATCTAATAAAATATAGTGCAAGGACACTGAAGATAATCTTTCTCACTCATAAAGATCTGAAAGGTAAGTGAAGTTGTAAGCATCTAAACTGTGAAGAGAGAAAACTGGAAATAATTTGGAAGCTGGAATATAGTCTATTTTTGAGTTGGATTAAATTTGTCAAACTTTTTCCACAGGCAACTGCTGGGCTATAAATAGGAAAAGTCTGAGTATGATGAAGTTTTCCTGAAGATCATAGTCATAGAATTGGAATAGGCAGGATTAATGGATATTGCCTGTTCAGTAATATCTTAACCAGCATTGTCACAGTTCACCCATATGCACACATACAAAGTCTCTGGTAAACAAAGGAAAAATGTATTTAAACTTAATCCAGTGTAGACATCCAGCACTAAGCTACTTCCTTCTCTGAATTAATGCAAGACGTCATTTGTCTTCCTTTTTGGGCATGAATTTTGGTACCATTCAGCGCTCATAACATGTATTTGGATCAACTCCAAATTTCACTTCAGTCCAGTGGCAGGCTACAGGCACTAGAACATCTTTCTTATCAGGAGAGACAGAGACAACTGGGTCTGTTCAGCCTGGAGAAGAGAAAGCTGAGAGGGGATTTAATAAATGTTTATAAATATCTCAAGGGTGGATGTCAAGAGGATGGGACCAGAGTCTTTTCAATGGTGCCCAACAATAGGATGAGGGGCAAAGGGCACAAACTGAAGATTAGAAGGTTCTATCTGAATATGAGGAGAATCTTCTTTACTTTGAGGGTGCCAGAGCACTGGAACAGGTTGCCCAGAGAAGTTGTGGAGTCTCCTTCCCTTGAGACGTTCAAGGCCCACCTAGACACATTCCTGTGCAATCTACTGTAGGTGCACCTGCTTTAGCAGGTGGATTGGACTAGACAATCTACAGAGGTCCCTTCCAACCCTAACTATTCTGTGATTCTGTGATTCATCTCTGGTCTTCAACTCAAATTCAGAATTAATATTGAACAACCAGCTCACCAATTAAGTTGTTTCCTTACATTTATGTTACTGGCCCTATGTAATTAACAATACAGAACAACAGCGAATTTTCTTTAACCCCAGCTGGTCCCTAAAAAGAGTGGAACTAGCATTACACATCAACATATCAAATCAAATTGTTTTGCAACCAAATCAGATTGTTTTGCATTATAGGAGTTGTCAGCACTGGCTGGCTTGCATGGTTACATGTACAAACCTTCACCTCTCCTAAATGATCAAGGAGAGCTGTGACTGGCATTTTAGGAACAATGTCAGGAGTATTAGATAACATATATTTTGAAATCCTAATGACCAAGCTATCTGTTACTAGCAATGTTTTAAGCAAATTACAATACTCACTAAAATCATCCTTATTAGCTTTAGGGGAAGGTCAATGGCTCCTATCAGACATCTTACCTCATCAGGAGTGAATTGAAGAAAATTACCATCAGTTAATTGTAAAAGCCATGGGAGCAAACTAAAGTAATCCATCTCTTGCCTTGTGTTGCATCCAAGACAACTACAGATACAATTTGTAGTAACAGAGGAGGAATACTACCCACCAAAATTTGCAAATTGATTTGGGACAATGCATAAAAGTTTGAGAAAGAATTTCAGTCATGGTGGTAGTTAGTCAATTTTACTTATCATTCAGAGGAAGATAAAATTGTTGCCTTTATTCTCACCATATACAATGCTTCAGTATACTACATATACCAAATCATTGCGCTGGGATTAAATAATAATGGACCTGTACTCTATTCCTTAGAACACAGAGTATGGTCCATCAAAGGGAAGGAAAATGGCAAAACAAAATTATTTAAATGGATGCATTGTGTGGGAACAAGATTTAATTTACGAGAACAATACCCTCAAAGCTCAAGATATCTGTCTGGAGAAAACAGAACAAAGTATCTGCTATTTTAAAATACATCCTGATGAAGTCCTTGAAACTGAAGGTTTATGTATTGGAAAAGGATGTGTGTGTATGTGGACACTGTGTGAATCTCTATTAGTGGATGACACTAACCACAATATCACCGATCACTTTAATGTCTGTGTGTAACTTCTTATGATTGTGATTTTAATTCTTCTGTACCAATAACTGCTCACAATCATTTGTCTCTTGATAACATGTTGTATCGTGAGCTGCAATCAACACCTGTTGGGATGAATCTGACTACAGTCAAGCAACTCCTCCACCATCCTGATCTGAAAAAACTCCTGCAAAAGGCATGAGAAATGGGGCAAAGAACTTTTATCACAGTGCATCATGATACTGAAGATCATTGATATGTAGGCTTTTAATCATATATCTCTGTGTGTGTTTATGTGTAAGTGATTTAACTTTCTCTTTTGCAAGTACAGTGTGACCCTTGATATCATCAAATCTGTAATCAAGTCACTGTTTAATTATAAAAAATCCCACTGAATTTCTTTAAATATTTTTGTTAATCAGCTGTTAATTGAGAATTATTAAAAATCATAAATTACACTGGTGATCTACCTTAATAAATCTGAAATTGCTGCCAAATCAAAGCTGTGAAAAAGAGTTAACATTCCATTCCATGGCAGGAGACTTAGGATTTTCAATTTGTATTTTCATCTTATTATACCAATTTATCCTTTACCTGCTTGTTTGCTGAAACTGTTTACAGTTAACAGGTCCTGTGGATGAATTCTGCTAGAGATCCTCTAGTAAATCTAAGTTAATAGTGAAACTACTAAAAGGGAATCTATTCTGCAAAATAATTTTCTTATGGATCATACTGTTCTGGGGATTGTAAAAGTCTCATGAAAAAATATGTTTTACTGATTTACTAACTTGTTATATAGTGTATTCTTTTAATTTTCTATTTACTGTAGTAATTGGAAATAATTTTAATTTACCTTTTAAGAGAGCAAGTGGTCTTTTGACCACTTTTGGAAGAAATTCAAATATATCTTAAAGAGATGAGTGCATAACAGCAAGAATCAAATCATTTTATAGCAAAATGTCTCCCAAAATAGTAAAATAAAAATAAGGATTTCACCTTCAAGAGTTTTTAAACTTTGGTTACTCTAAGAGATCATTGGAGTATTCCCATTGTCTTATGGCTGTCTGCCAAGGCTTCAGCTCTTCTCCTTCAGATCAGAAGGAAGTATTGATTTTTTTTTTTTCAGTCTTAGTTTATCAAGGTTGTATTATCAGGTGCTTCTTTATTGCTTTTTGTTCCCTCTTCTGTTACAACACCTGTATGTCTTGAACCTTAGGGAAAACAAAAGGACATTTATAGTTTACACTGACAAAATTGGTTAGCATGTTCCACACTCACTTTCTTTAACTTTCTTTTTCTGTAAATTAAGCATATAGATTGAGTTAGGTGTCTAGATTCCATAAATCTGTGATAGAAATGCTTTTCTATGGAACAGATGACAGGTTGAGTGACAGCCAGTAAGACGTTTTGCATCGTCCATCCTTGCAGCTTGGATTGACATTCAGCTGCCTATGTCAGGTTGAGAGCAATGTATTCAGTATTGCTAAGTTTTTGTCACTTTCTGAATAAAATCATCCTTTGCACAACTTTAAACATTGCATACATTTTTCATGTAGTCCATTAATTCTTTATTTTCTCTATCAGCCATTTTGAACTCATGCCATTTTGTTTTGATGCTAAAGTTACAGAACTCTCCTAAGTAATCCTTTTAGTGATCACTTGGTTGGTTTCATTAATTAAGCTTCCTTTCAAAATAATTTATTCTATTTTTGCACTATGTTTTCTCAGCTAAGAATTACAGAACCATAAAATAATTTAGTTTGGAAAGAACTTTTAGAGGTTACCTTCTTCATAGATCTAGAGATGAGATATAGAGATATAGAGATACGTATGAGTGCAATGGAGAATCTTTTCTCTGAAATCAAATCACGTGAGGTATTTTGCTCTTGCTGCCCAGGGGAAAGCAGAAAGAATTGTACATCTTTGCTCTGCTGATTTAGCCGATCATAAAAGGTGTTACTCCTCTTCAGAGAGGCAGGCATAAGAATTTCATGTTCCAGTTCTCTAGTGTTCCCAAATGTGTAGTGAGCACATTGTATTGATCAGTATCATGATCTATGCCTTCAATGGCTCAAAATGTTCATTTATTAATTTATTCTAATATGAACAAAAATGTGTCTAAATCATAGCAGAACAGTGTATTTATTCAAATGAGCAGCTTTTGCCTTTGAATTTATAAAACCTATCAATGTGATACATTACACAAACTTCACATGTTTTAGAAACAGACCTTGTTTTCATATTAAAAACATATTTTATTATTACTAGAAGCCTGACTAGGGAATTTGAACCATCAAATTTATTATCCATGGTTAATTTTTTTTTTCTAACAAGTTGGTTGGAAGCAGTCAGAGTCAAACCAATTTGAAATTACATTCAGCTTATGCCTCTGCTTTTTTGGCAGATACCCACAACTGTGAATGCAGCAATTGGCTGAAGGTGGTTTAATGGTATACATTTCAGTTAAATCCCAAAAGAGATCACAGTGTATGAAGCAATAAATGACTTCTATAGCTCTGATAAACATGACACCTTGCTGAGTACACCAAAAACTGCACAGAGATCTCTGATATTGGAATTATCATCTGAAGCTTTAAAATAGGAAAAAAAAAAAAAAAATCTTGGCTCAGGAAATGTTTATTGTAAGAGCCCCCTGCTTGTAAAGACAATAAAATTGGTCGTTTGAGCCTGAGAAAGTTTTCTACATCTATAAATCAAAAACCTCATTCTAGGAAGAGTTTTAGCTACTGTCCAAGATATCAGACATTCTGAAAGTTAAGGTCTGTATTCTTGTTGAAAAATGGAAGATTTGCCTGACCTTTAAATTATGCAGTTCAGATAAATGACGTAGTTCAGACTAAAAAGATTAGACAATGTTAATGAGGATTCAATTTCTTAGTATTTGCACCTATAAAACAATTTTCTCCCTCTTCCATATTTGAGCTGTGAATTATTGCTTGAAATTGATTAATATGTTCTACCACTCCCATTATCTATTTGATTCTTCCTCAGAGTAAAAATTACTTTTATCATAATGTATGCACACCATTGCAAAATCATTTATATGCCTCAGGCGGAATGATTATATAATTTTAGCCAATTTACATTATTATTAAACTGCCAATTGATACAAGTGGGAATGCTATACATTTCATATGTGATCAAGTGGTCCAAGAATAGATCCAACTGTTCCCTTCATTACTCTGAAATCATCAAATGGATAGTTTAAAAAAAAAAATAAATAAAAATCTAAACAAACAAAAGTCTGAGCCAAACAGTTACATCTTGCTTCAAGAAACATGAGTTGGCAGAACTCATATTTTTTTTAAAAAATGAAAGAATATAGAGTTAAATGTCAGATTAGATAGAGGTAAGAATTTTTCTTTCCCTTTGCCATCTCCGTTTCTGGCAATGGACAATGGAACTTTCCTACAAGTACACCAACCACCTAACAGTATGGGTGCAGAGTACTGAACAGTCGAAAGGTTCACTGGAGCATTTTCCCAGAGCTGAGACTGTGACAAAGTGATTAAGATGTCAGCAACATGTTCCTTTAGGAAGGAATAAATCCTTTCTTGTGTGTGCAAGATGATAGATGGAGATGCATATGTATTTTAATATCATATATGTTTCACACCAGTTCTGCATTGCACAGTTTTTGTCAAGAGAATGTAGAAGTCTTCTTTATATGTGGACTGGCAGAAAAAACATATGAAAGGAATGAGATCTGGGTATTTATTAGTGATTAAGAGAAAATGCAGTGTTAGTACTGCAAGAAGTATGATGAAGCAGAATGTAGCAAAATGGCAATACTCCAGAGTTGTTCAGCACTCAAATAGCTGGCACTTATAATGCAGAGACAGACCAAAAAACTGCATGTTTTGAGATTGCTAGCACATCCAGTGAAAATTAACAAAAATTAGTCTGTGGTCTAGGAACCCGGGATTTCCTAGTTTTCAGGACTTGCAGTTTTGCAAGCAGAGCACAAGGTGTTTTACTGTAAGTTAGAAATCTGTTTTTGTAGTTAAGGATTTTAGTTATTTTAAGTAGTTTTCTATTCATAGAACATAAAAATTATATATACACCTCTTCTTTTCATCTGTATTTGTAGTTGACTTGTCCCAGTTCTACGTTATGATTCTTCAGAGTTGTTTTTTTTTCCTGCTATGCCCTTTTCTTTATTAAATACCTTTGGAGCCACAGTGGATAGATGTTAATGTAATATATATAAACCACTAGGCTATAGATGTTAACATAGCTAGTGATAGCATGGGCAAATATGGCTTCATGACTGATTTAATAGATGGTAATTATAGTCATTCTAAGAACTCTTGGGAGCAATGGTATGAATTTACCATTTGCTATACTTATAATGTTCCTTTTTTTATATCTTACTACACACTCAGCTGTCCCTGCCACAATTTCCAGCTCACTTTCCTTTTTTCTAAACAGGTCATTAACATTTTAGAAGCACAGAGAGCAGCTGTAGCTTTCTGTCTGATACCTTCCCTGGAAGATGCTTATCAGAAAGCAGTACATTTCCTGTATCAAATACTTTGAATGTTACTCTAAATGGAGCTCTGCTCACATGGTATCTCTAAAACTTCCAGTTTCACCTCCTGACTTAAATATTTCACACTTCTAGTCAACCACTCCAAGTCTCTTTTGAATTCTGTCTAGTTCATCTTAATTTTGTGCTACTGGCTTTCAAAACGTTACATATTCAGCTACAGGGGAACAGAAGTTTCAGATGAGGTAAACGGAGAGGAATTCAAGCACTTTCGTATACTAATGGATACCCCACATGATAAGACCACCTAATCTTTCTCCTTATGCTGTAGGTGCCTGACTCCTGACTATTTTGTCATTATCAATATTAATATTCCTTTACCATCTCCTTCCTTAATACTTTCATGTCTATGAGTTGGCACACATTTATTTCTTTTAAATAAAGTTTTGAGACCCTGTTGAATATCCTGCAATGTTTAGTGATGCACAAATTGGTTACAGCTAGGGTTTAGTCTGCACAGTTTCCATACAAGCTCAACGTGAATTCTTGTTCTCTGTCCTTGAGGTCCTTGCTGTTGTGTCTTCTGTGTTATTCTTATTCGAACTAGTGAGAATAAAGTCAGCCTTGAGTTTTGCCTCTTGTTGCAGCACTTCAGGTTTAGGACATAATATTAGTTTCAAGATTAAATTGTAGCTTAGTGCTGGCTGTGATTTTCCATTGCTTTCGTTCTTGTTTACATCTTCTTTAGATGCTGAGTAACATGATGAATTTGCCAGCTTGAATTTCACTAAATAACTTTTTTGCCACAGTCAACTACAATAACAAGAAGCAGCTCAAAGCAAGACTTTTCAATCTTCCATTGTAAGGAATGGTCATCATATGCCCTTTTCACATCAGATCACTAAATGTAAACAGATTTGTATACTCGGTTGCTTTCCCTAGGAAGCTAAAGTTTTTAAGGTAATGATATTCTTAGAATAAGTACAAATGACAATGAAGTCTTGATAATGTAATAAATTTTATATTGTTTTAAGTAATTATGTAAAAAATTATTCTACAAAGAATAAATATATTACTCATTCCAGACCTAGAAAGCTTTAAGTAAATTGTTATGTCTCATTTTGTTCAATTTATGGCACCATTTATTTCATATCATCTTCTCTCAACTGATATTTACTATTTCTTTCAAAACCATGAGAAGTTAGTTTTAATCCAGTCAATTAAAAACTGTGCCTTAAAATGCCTAAAAAAAAATTAGGCTGAAGAAGGCACTTGAACATGTGATTGCATGAGTTACTATCAAACTTAATAGATATTATTACAAATCCATAAAGATGCCAAGTGGACAGCTACAGGTAGAAAATTGCACTTTCCCTTGTGTGTGAAATAGATTGTGGCACAGAAAGAGAGAGGAAACCCCAAAACAAACCAACCAATCAAACAACAACAACAACAAAAAAAACAAAACAAGACTTGAGATTTTTTATTATTACACTTTAATGTATAAACTTTATTTCAAATTATTTTTATGAATAAAATAAAGTATAATAAAAGTGTGTATAAACTGTTTCCAAAGCAAAACTAAATGGAAGGTTGATTCATTGAGAAATAGGCATTTTTGTCTTAATTAGGTCAGTTATTTATGTTAAGAAGTGCTGTCATTTCTTGAATTGCCTTAGTAATTGAATAACATCTTCAGAGTATAAATAATAAATTATCTAATAGCATCTTAAGTCAGTTAATGTACATCATATTGAATTAACCAGCTGAATTAGGGCTGAGGATGTGTCTGTGAGGGGTGAGTCTCATTACTTGTACCTGAACTTCTTTTGCAGATGGCTGAAAATCTGTCCCTTAGACAGTACAAGTGGCCAGTATCTGATCATGTCTTCTCCAGTATGTTTATGAACATAAGAAGGACTAAGTGCAGAGCAAAGTTTTCTACACAAAATGTAGGAATCTTAGCTCAAGTTATCAGCTTCCTTAAGCAATATTCTTTCTCCAAGAGAGAAAAAGAAGTGAAGAGCTGAGCAATTTTTCAATCTCTTTTTAACCTCAGAAGAAAATAATGTCTTAGATTCAAGAAATAAATAGTTTGTGACCTAGTATCTATATCAATTCACAAATAGAACCTTTTTTCCTTTCACCTACCTCTGATGACAAGTGAACAACTTATCAGAGAAGTAAAGATCTGGAATGTGCCTCTGTCTCTTGTGAAGATCATGTGATTACACTGTGTACAACAGTGGACTTGTACTAGGGGAACTACTTTAAATATGCAGAGCAGAAAAAAAGAATTAAAAAGTTATATGTTAGGGTGTTTTTTTTGATGTTCTTAATGTGCTTTCCCTTTTTCTACCTTAACAATGAATTTTTCTGAATTGGATAAAATTTTGGTTTTGAAGGTGCCATATTAAACCGAATAGAAATTTGATTGGCAAGAAGGTAGATGCTATATGTGTGGTAATTTTGTTATTGTGCTAGGTCTGGCTAGGATGGAGTTAACTTCCTTTATAGCAGGGTTTGTGACTGAAGCAGTGTTGGTAGCACACCAGTGTTTGGCTGCTGCTCAGCAGTCCTTGCACAGTGTTGAGGCTTTCTCTTTTTCTCACTCTGAACCCCCAGAAAGTAGGCTGGGGATGAACAAGAAGCTGGGAAGGGACACAGTCTGGACAATTGACTCAGATTAACCAAAGAGATATTCCATGCAGCAAATTGGAGGGAAAGTAGGATGGGACTGATCTTGCAGGTAGCCATTGCTCAGAGCCTGGCTGGGCATCGGTCTGCTTGTGGGACATAGTGAGTGATTTCCACTGCAGAAACTGTTTTTCCCTTCTTTGCTTCACTTAATAAACTGTCTTTGTTTTGAATCACAGGCTTTCTCTCTTTTTCTTTTCCTCTTTTCCCTTTATCCCACTGTCTGGGAGAAGTAAGCAAGCAGACATGTGGTTCTTAGCTGCTGGTCAGGCTCAACCTAACACAGTTGTACAGTGTCTTTAATTACACTGTAACACGCCTAGAGACTGGTAAATTTTTCTTTTTTTTTTTGAATGGTATGTGTAAGGGTATATGGAAGGAGAGACTGTCTGCTCACTAAAGGTTATCTGATCAAGGACTTTGTCAAATGAAATGGTAAGGAAAAATGGGGAAGCACTTACGAAACAGAGCAAGGCACAGACCTGACAAACAATAACGAAGACAATGACAGAAACCAATCTCATTAGTCACGCTAACTAATGGGCTATCAAGAAATGGCAGGCATCACTTCAAAGTAGGTCAACCAGGACTTCAGAACTTATAAGGATGCAAAACTGAGGGTCCTGAATATTTGAGGAGGTTGGTGGAACATCACTGGAACTGCAAGCAGATGGAGGAATGTGCAGGGGAGGGGAACTGTGGAGGAACAGGCAGAAAGGGGCCGATTGTGTGTAAAATGCAGCAAATCAGTATGCTTCTCTGGCTGATCTGTGCACCTGATCATTGCAGTCAGTCCCATTTTCTTATATCTTCTTATTAAAGCTTGTCTTAATGGTCTTTCTACATAATATCGTTATTTATCCCAAGTGTGTCAGTGCTGCAAGGACTCAGTGCCAGCTGCAGTGGGGCACCAAGTTGAGTGAGGTGAATGAGAGGGCTCAGTGCCTGCAGCTAGAGCAGGACTGCAGGTCACAGCCCACATGCCAGGTGCCAGCTGCTGGTGGCAAACATCTGCACCTTCTCCAAACTCAACATGCATGGGGTGTGTGTATGGATTCACTGGAAAACTCCAAGCTGGACCAGCTGGGGAGCAGGAGGCCCTGACTGAGCAGACATGTCAGGCAGGTGCAAGGTTTGTGCTGGTATTCGAGAGAACTCAGCGCTGGTGAGGCTGCACCTTAAATATTGTGTTCAGTTTTGGGCCCCTCACTACAAGATATTGAGGTTCTGTAGCATGTCTAAATAATGGCAACAGAGCTGATGAGGGGTCTGGACCTCAAGTCTTATGAGGAGGGGCTGAGGGAACTTGGGTTGTTTGGCCTGTAGAATGGGAGGTTCATGGGTCATCATCTCACTCTCTACGACTACCCAAAAGGAAGTTGTACTGAGGTGGGTGTTAGTCTCTTCTGCCAAGTGGGACAAGAAGAAATGGCCTTAAATTGCACCAAGGGAGATATAGATTGGTTACTAGGAAAAATTTATTCATGGAAAGGGTTGTCAGGCATTGAAAGAGTGTTCCCAGGGAAGTGGTTGAGTCACCATCCCTGGAGGTATTTTGAAGAACTGACACTTAGGACATGGTTTAGTGGTGGACTGGGCATTGCTAGATTAATGATTGGACTTGATGATCTTAAACAACACTTTTTTCAACTTAAACAATTATATGACTCTATTGTTGAATGCAATCTAAGTCATGACAGTAAGACAGTACTATTTTTAATGTATTTCATTATTTCTTTTTTTCACAAACTATGATAGCACTACAATACTTAAAACAGAAAGAAATAATGCCTCTGTCATTCAAAGTTTGTTATGCGTGATACAAGCAAGCAAAGTAAGCTGATGGTGGATATTATAGTCACTCCAAACTTTGCCAGCATTATTATTTTTATGTAGAGTTAGTACTTAACAACCATTGGACCTGATTTACCTTTCTAGGTTGCGATTAACCCCATGTGAATCATATAATAATGGAAAGTGCTAGAAATAGCTATGGACATTTTTAAGATATTATTGTTACCTGTCCTTGCTATCATGGTGAAGACTACTTCTATTAATAATTCCTCATTTTTCGCACATTCATCTGACTTTCTACAAATATATATTACTTACAATATCAGCAAGAATATTAAAAGTTTAGAAAGAGGTGACTATCCATTTATGGGACAAATGACTAAATGATCCTCTTACACATTATACTTAATTTACCTTTAAGTTTTGTTTGTCTTAGAACAGAGCAAAGCTATATTCCTCTTGTTAGCTGCCAACAGAAGATATTCAACTTTGACTTAAAGCATTACAACTTTCTTCCACGTCACTTGGTAAATAACCCTACTTTTTACCTCATACTTACTTTTACAAAAGTGTACTGTATTCCTAAATCTGTCCAAAATGTCTGCTAGCATTTCATAAACTAGTGTAGAACAACTAACTAATCGTACAGAATGATCAAAAAATGCTATCAAGAAAAACCGACTTTCACAGAGAATTTATCTACACTGGAACCATAAAGCTTCTTAGAAATAACCAATTACTTTTTTTCATTAGGGGAAGAAACTCCAAAATAAAATGCAAAACTGTTTCACTTGTTTGTTATAATTCCCTCCACAACAGAGGAGGAACTCAAAGAAATAATCAAGTCTACTCTCCTTTCTGACACAGGATTGAAAGTACTAAAACAGTCTAGAGTATATGTTTCTAATATTTCCTCTAACAGCCTTTCTTTCTACATCTTCATTCTATTGTTTAGTTGTCCTTATATCTGACTTTTTTTCTAATGCTTATTATTTGTTTCTCATGGCTACAAATTAAACTTTATCTTCCTTATTCAACATGATTAAAAATTCATCTATTTTAAAATATTTTTAATGAATGGAGATATGTGTAGATCTTGACAGTTCTGTTGAATTCCCTTATAAAATGTACTTACGAGTAACCAATATATTTTCTGAACATAATTATGAACATAAATATATATTTTCTTTAATACTATTTTTATGGATCAGATCTGATGAACTCACCAAAGTTATAAATTAGAAAGTGATACCATGATACTTGTCAATGGCTCAGAAATGCTTTGAGTTGCCTTCTTTAAGTATAGTAAATTTTTTCAGAACCTGCTATCCCAAATACTTTTATCTACATAACCTTTTAACTTTCTTCATTCAGAGACATTTTTAACAGCAATTTCACTTGTTAAACATTTCATCACAGTCGAACTCTGCTTTCAAGAATGATGTCAAAAAGAAATTGACCTTTTCGGTCTTTCTTTCTTCATCTGTGTTTATTCATTTTTCCCATTAAATAGTCATGATGTCCTTTCTTGACAACAATTAAGAAATCCTTTTACTGCTGTATCTGGTACTCTCTCACTAGCTTTAAGTCTTTTTTTTCGCTATCCATATCTGACTTCTTCTCCTCTTAAAATTCATATTCTGATTTTAGTCTTATCCTGATTTATACACTCGTGTTTCCACTTTTGGTAGTATGACTTCTTCTTAACATGGGGTCACTGAAAACTTTTCATGCAGTCATGTAAGTATTTACTTGCCCACATATAGTTACCTTTCTTCCACATCTGTTCTTGCTGTTTGTATCACGGAAATTGCCAGCTTCCCTGAAATTCAGTTTTTGATTATGGTTTTTTTTTCCTTAAACGTCCTTCCCTTTGGACCATATCAATCTGTTTCTTAAGTTTCCTGAAGGTTTTTGTTTTGTTGTGGTTGTGTGTTTTTTTGGTGTTTTGTTTTGTTTTGTTTTTTTTTTAAATCCATTGTCTTACTTTTGTTTCTTTCGCTCCTTTCTTACCTCACAATCATGGACTCAACAATTTTGTTTTCACTTTCACCCTAATTGCCTACTACCTTCAGATTCCAAACCATTTTTTTTCCTGTAAGAATCAAATCTGTTGTCAACCCCAAAATGCTGAAGGTGTATGAGTCAGGCCCCCAAAGCTTGTAAGATTGTTATGGAAAGAAAGGTTTAGTTTCTTTTACATTTGCCTTCTGTCTTTCAGCCCCTAGGGTGCTCTTGGTTTGATTTTTGATGCATTTCTCTGCAGCCATGAGGGCTAGCAACCTGCTTTTTTTAGAAAGTGAAACTTGAGATTTTAATCTACTCTTAAACTGCAAGGCTTTAATACTGATCATCAGGAGACTTCACAAAATGAGGATTTTCTGTCCATTGACCACTTGTGAAAAAGTATTTGCATTCTTCTGCTTCTGTGTTAGCAATATTTGGTTATTGAAAAAATCTCTTCAGCTTTTTTCATTTCTTACACTGAAAATCCTTATGCCTTACAAGTAATTTTTACTAAATTATGTATCCTAAGGCTTTCAATAAACTTAGAAGGTAAAGGTAGTAATAGTGGCATTAACCTTTAACATATCATAAGACTCAATGTAGTGAAATGAAATAAACCACACATAACAGTGGTAGGGTCTAATTTGCTGCTGTGTATAATTTAATAAAAATCTGTTTTGTGGTCTAATGAATAAAAATATCTCTATGTTATAGTATGATGATATAAAAGTAATTGTCCCCTAGTTGCTCTTAGAGGACTCTATATTGTATGCTGTAGTTGTAGTACTTTGTGAAAAAGTGAATTTCTCCTACTCTATTAAAATTGTAGCCAACAATTTCTATTGAATTTCATTTTAAATTAGTAATCAGGCATTTGAAGGTTTATATCCAGTAACGAATCTGCCAGTTAAAAATAGTTTAGCTTTAAAATGAATTACTTTGTAAAGGTCACAAAAATGTGACTAGCCTGCAATTTTTATGTCAACAGTTACTACTGTATCAGTTGCAATTAACACATGAAATGCCAAGCGGCCGAACATACAGGCTCTATCTTTACTTCCTTCCAAGTAATATCTGCACTTCCATTATGTTTTGTGTTCAGTTGGTGGCTAAAATGTCATTCTTCATTGTAAGCCCAAACTACCTGTAGTTTGATAGATCATGTTTTACTGATCTGTTTTACTCTCCATTTGTCCAATGTGATGCATCAATATTACACCACTTCAATACTACACTATTAATGCTTCTTAGTACACATTTTTATTGGCAAAAGTCACAAAGCTGGTTCAGATTTGTGCATAGCCTGTGATTAAGATGCTTGCACAATGGTGAAGACAATACCCATCAAACTGTCAACATTCTTCATAGTCAAAGATGGACATGTTCAGCCAGTTAAAGGCAGCTGGCTGGAGACAGAGACCCCTTTCTGCCCCAGACTTTTATGGTCAGTATACATATGATTAATGAAGTTTCACCAGTCTGGTGTTGCAGTGCTAATTTAATAGCGAAAATATACAGGCATTTACAACCAGCTTTTTGTAAGTGAAATGTAATTCCACAATCTAAGTCCAATGCATAGGCAAACTGCTGTTATAGAGCTCTATATTACACTGTTGTCTAGATTTTTGAACTATATTTTATTTTCATGCACAAATTCAGAGAAATTTTCTATGTAAAAATGTAACAAAAACAAGCAAACAAACAAGGAATCAAACAGTTATCTTATAATTAAATCATGGAATAGTATGAGTATTTTGTTCCTCTAAAATTCAAATTACAAAAGTATCATTAAGTAATAGGTGCAATGAAGCTGCAAGCAGTAGATATAGGAAAAATATATCCTTGTAAGACTACCAAATGAAAGAACATTTCACAAACAGATCTGTCCTACAGGGACAAAGGTTTGTAAGAAGTCTGAGAGTGTAACTCCAATAGAAAATTTAGAACTTAAAACTTTTTTTTTTTTCTCTCTTTCCTGCCTTCTTATTCAGGGACAACGTTGAGTTACAGATTTCACTTACAATATATAACTTGAAGAAGGTTTTTGCTTGCACACAGCAGTGGAGAACAGTGGCCTGATTGACACTTCCTTGAGTCTTGCTTATCTCCTGGCAGTTCTTTCTACAAGTGCTGCTTCCCTGCTGAGTCCATCCTTGCCTAGTGAGAATCAAAGCCTCATCAAGCTGAGTTATGGAATGCCTCCTGTTTTGAAAAGTCAGGCCATGCAAAGAGAATCAGAAAGTAACCATGTGATTCATGTGACTACTCTGGGGCATGAACGATACTCCTGGGTACTTTGTATACAATTGAGCAATAATAGCTCATTTGTCTATCAAACTGAACTCATACAATTAATTAGTTTATGTAAACTTAATTTAGTTTATTAGAGTCTGTTAAGATTAAAATAAGTTGTTTGTTTGTTTTTTAAATTCTTCATTTTTTTCGCTCATCTCTGTTTATGCAATGATGTAACACTGTTACTTGATACCCTGTAAGATTAACTGTGGAGATGTTGAAGAAACTTCATTTAATGAGGGAAACTTTGAGATTTTTCTCCAGAAACCAATATGTCTTCCAAAAAAAAATGCTGAATTGAAAAAATCATACTTTTTCACAACATGACTGTTTTATGAAAATACAGACTGATTGCTTTCACTTATCTCATTGAAACATTGGAAAGTGTAACTCTCCACTAAATTCTGAATTGTTCTGAACAGTAGGTGAATACAGCCTTGAACTGCTTTAAAATAGTGACTGTACTGTAAGTTTTCTCCTGGATTAAGAAGTAATTCAAGAGGAGTTCTAATGCACAGTGACTGTGCATAAGAAGAATAAGTGCAAGATATACCATGGGTCTGTAACTCTTTAAGCAACCTTGGAATGAAAATATATTAAAATCTCTTGGTCATTCAACAGATAACCAGTAAGTTGGTAACCGAATGTTAAGGCTGTTTTAGCTTATATTTTCATATGCCTATGGGTATATTTTCATATAGTCAGTGTTGTACTGAGTATAGACCTGAATTGCTTAAGAGTTTAACAGAAAATCTAAAACTCTCTGTGATGGTAAAGCTCATGTACATAAACAAGAGTGGATTAAAGTTTATCTGTATAGCTGGGAATTACCTCTCAAACTGGTACCCAGTATTGTTGAAGATGTTACCATGTAGCTGCAGTATTGCACAGCTTTAGACCTCCAGTTCAACACACCAATAAAAAATTATTGTAAGGGATTCTATGATTCTGGGTTTGTGTCTTGGAAAATAAAATTGTATGTCTAGTGTTCTATACATAGTGTCTATACTGGCAGAAAAATTAATTTTAGAGAAAGAACTATCTAAACAATTACAGCTAGAGGACTAATGAAGTGTAAATGGTTGTTGTGTCAGTCTTTACTGATTTGGGATCACGGATCTCCATATGCAGTAATAGTACCTTAATATTATAAGTATAACATTAATAACCACACTCACAAGCAGAGACATCTTGGTGGCTAGTGACAGCCCAAAGTGGAGTATTCATGGTGACATTTAGATGAGTAGGTTTTTCTGAATGATTATTTTCAATCACAGAAAGATCAGCAATCAGTTGTAAAGAAGCATGAATTTTCAATAAACAACACATCACAGAAAAAGAAAACAGATGAATTAATGAATATTCATAATTTAGAGATGCTCCAATGTCCTGGACTGAATCACAAAATCTTAGGCACCCCATCATGGAGAGTTATTGCTGCATGGATTACATAGCACAAAACATAAACTTTTTTATTTATTTATTTTTTACTGTTCTTGTTGCCGATCACAATCCAATCCAATCACAATCACAATCACAATCCAAGTACAACAAAGCAAGATTATACGAGTTTAGAAATGTGTATGGAGTTAACAATAAACTTGTTGAAACAAGTCATGCTTGTACCAGGCCCAGCTGTGGTGTGAGGGCAGAGACTATTTTGTTCTAAGTAAAACACTAAAGTTAGAATCCACGGTAACTGGATTCATGACATTGTTTCTGTGTGGCTGATCTACTGATAGCATCCTTATGCTATGCAAGATGTCTCTGCTGACATCTGATCAGAGTGTCAGATATCTTCCTGACCAGATTTAGGAGTCCGACATTTCTGTTTCTGACTCTTGGTCACAGCCATCTGAACCCCAGAACTGAAGACAGGACAGGAGTTAGAAATAAAAAAAAAAAAGTCTACAATCCCATAAAAGGTAAAAATAACTGCAGATAGTGTTGCTGTTGAAATATGATGCTTGCTGTATGTGACAAGAAGTAAGAGGACTAAGTGTCATTTTCATCAGGTGTTTTTGATCAGATGATGTCAGCTTGGTAAAAGGTGGTGCCACATTCTACTTCTTCATGTCAGTCATGCTGTCTATCATAGATTTTTCTTCTCCAGTTCAACAGATATTTAATGTTATCTTTCTGTCTTACTCTAACAGTACCTGTCACTGAAGGAGACTAGCCACTCTTGAAAATCTTAGCTGAAATCAACTTCTGCTGCAGCTTCATTCTTACAGTTCATAGGATCAGAGGTTTCATTCAATTTACAGCAGCCCACCAACAATAATAGCCGTTATCAATTTGAATTTAAAAGTAATATGCCTGTCCGCAGTAAGCTTAATTTTCTCTCTTTCTCAGAATTTTTGAGAATGTAGTTTTACCGTCTACAATGAACAAAATTTCAGTAAATCTGGACACATCAATATAACTTATTATGATTTTCACACCTATTAAACTTTATTTTTCCCAAACTTTTTTTTTTTTTTTTTCCTTTCTGGAGAATGCCTTATAACTCTACATCTGCTATGTAAAATGCTCATTACATTATGGTGTTCTAGCAACAACACATAGATCTTTTCTTCACCAAAAATGAACTTAAACAGTTAATCCATACAGATATGTTTTTAAGTCACAGGGGCAGCATGCCACGTTTGTACACATAATGGTGCATCATTTACTTCTTTACACTAAAATATGTGTATACTGATTTAAAAATCCAAGTTATGCTGTCTGAGTTCTTGAAGGAATTTCAGGTAGTGTCATTATTTATTTTATGCAGCTTGTTATAAGCTTAGACACAGTATTGAATGGGGAGTTACCTGACTTCCAAGGAAGAATGGAGTCTGAGTTCATTCATAGTTTCTATTGTGTTTCTAGTTAAAAGCACTGTGAGTTTTAATCCAGTTTTAAGGATGATCAGCATCCATGGCCCTCCCTCACCAACCTTTTTCTCTCCTTCTTCTAGCCACTAGATAGATTCCTTCCAGTCTCTGAACATTTCCTTCAGCAGTTGCTGTATTACTATTGCTATTACCCTAGTCAATACAATAGCAAGTGGAAGCACTGAGCATATGTGCCTCCACAGTTGTTTTTCCAGCTTTACAGTAGTCTGAATATTTCTCTTCTATAGATGATAACTGCAGCAGCTGATCAAGTCATCATGACACGTGAATTAGTTTCTTGCAAGATTAAGGTCTCTGTCACCCTTCTTCAAGAGACCTGAGATTTTATTAATACTGTAATATATTGACATGTCTTAGCAGAAGGTGGTCACAAGGCTGTGGCATATCTTATGCATTATTCCTTCTACCATTAGCTCACCTGGAAAACAGACTGTAGATGTATATTTCAAACATATATTTCAAACAGGGAAAGCAGAGAACGGGTAGCAAGATTTGGCCAAAGACTTGTGGGTGAAACAGGAAGAATCTGATGCAAAGGGCCACCACTTAACTGGAATGATGACTCCTAAACAATATAGAAGACAGTTTGCTCTCATCAAAAATAGTCCCAGAAAGGCAATGAAGACTCAATAACTGGTATCCCTTCTCTTCTGTGGCAAAAAGAGATGCTGACCAGACCATTAGACACATACGTCTTTATATATGTGAGTATGTGGTTAAAAGAGATGGAGTGCATGAAATTTATGAGGATAAGCACCAGTAGAAGCAAATTACTTACTTATATTTGGTATATATGGTAAATAAGCATCACCTGACCCTTTCATAAGATCTTATATCAGATTTTGTTACACTAATTTCCCAAACTGGGACATTTAGGGGTCTATAAAGAAAGTGTTCATATGAGCTAGATCTCTAAGCACCTATGACAGTCAGTTCAGGTCTGCTCATTACAGACCTAAAGCTCACTCTAAATTAGGAACTTATTATCTGAATAACTCTCTAGATTCCATTCATTATATTGGCTAATACTTCATTGGTTTAATTCAGGTCCCAAAAGTAAATGTTTAATATGATCTATGTTCAATTATCAGAGAAATATGACAGATATGACTTTGAAAGTTCTACACTGCTATAGACTGACACCTGGAAATCAAAGGAATATGTAAGCCATATCAAATTATATGACATATCTATTGAAGTGAATCAACTTGATCTCTTTTAAGTATAAGGGAAACTTATACATCTTACATATCTCCCTTCTAGATACCTACCTGTTTGTACATGCTTAATTTTTTGCAGTAATTATTATGTTCTCATTGATCCTAAAGTAAAACAAGAGTACATCTTTGAATAATGTGCACTTGAAAACAGTATTAAAAAACAAATACATAAACTGATAGGAAATGTTCATAGCGTACAGGTTTAGTTTGGTTTTAAATGCATTATTGCATTAACACAATGGTTCCTAGCCAAATGAGAAGACAATTTATCATTATTATAGAAAGAAAAATATTAGATAGAAGCAAGACATGTCTCTTCTATTGATTTTAAAAGTTCTGAAAATATAAAGTGGAGCCTGTACTTTAAAATTCAGATTTGAGGGGAGAAAATCCTCTAGAATATATAGAATGACATAAAACCTTACAGTTTTGAAGCAAAACTTTAACTTAATGGATATAAGTCAAAATTCTTAAATATAAAAGTGCAGCAAAACAGGGTTTTCCTTATGTGTCTATTTCTGCTTTACCATTTGAATATAGTTCCAGGCAAAAATTTCCAATGGATAAACCACCTTTTTTGACACAACTCTGCAGTATATAATTTATTGCAACATGCCAAGTGATTTGATAGGAAGAAGTCACCATAGGCTATATTACATTACTACTGCCATTCAGAAGAGGAAGGTCTCTTCTGCTCTGATTAAGATCCTAGTGACCACAGGCATAAATAAGGGACTTTTTGTCTGATATTTTGTTACATACGTGGAAGTAGTTAGAATTTCCAAAAATTGGATTAATTGGTTGTTGATATCTGAGTAGCTGACCAGACACAAAGGTGATTTGAAGAATTTTTTTTAAAAAAGAGCAGCACAATTTGCAAGTCCTTTTGAATATTTTCACCAAAGTCATAAAAGCTGCAAAGCTGAAACTCCAGATCTCACTGTGGAGGGGAAAAAGCCAGTCAAGTAATATATTCATGGTAGGTGCAGCTCTGAGAGAAGGTGCAGCAGAGCTGCAAGCAGATACTTAACAAGCATTTCAAGGATCAATAGTGATTTTAACTGAATGAAACTGAGAACTATTTCAATGCAGCATGAAGCTGGTAAAACGGTTCCCAAAATTTGTATTATTGTACAAATCTCTTTGTCTTTGATGAAGATCAATCAGTCTTGGAGAGACAAGAGTTAACCCTGAGAAGAAACAGCAATGCTATAGCCATGCAGTCTTAGTACTGGGACTGGTTCCAAGAGACCACTTACAGAAATTAAATACCCACCTCCTCAGCTATGTAAGTAGAATACACCTAAACAGATAAAGCAGACCTTTGTGGCCCAATTAGGATCCCAAAGAGCAGGTTTTCCCCTCATTATTCCAGTCTGGACAGGGGCCATTATTGGGGAACCGCTGTTCTCATCTCTGCTATTCTGTGCCTTCCCTGTTCTTTCTCTTTAAGTGGAACAGCATTCAGTTGTAGTAAAAGTTGTGTTGGATTATAAGGCAAGACCATCCTATGACAATCTGCTTAGACACCCTGGGTTAACTCCTGCTTGAATGGGAACAATTTATATATTTTATTTAATTATCTAACAAACACATTGCTTAAACACAAAATATTACCTTCTTTCCAACAGTTCCCACAGTGATTTCTCCTTGGAAGTTTCCAAGTGACTGCAAATAGTTAATAGTGATTTATCATTCTTGTTGTCTTATTTTCAGACTTGTTTCCAGTTGAATTTATCTACCTTCACGTTTCCTCTATTAGGTCTTATTACTTTCTGAGCTTCTTTCCATCTTCTATACCAATAGTAGCTGGCCTGCAGACAGACTGGTAGTTAAAGCACAGCTCTCTGTTGTGAACCAACATCTCTTCCTCTATGGAAGACCTTGATTGTTCATTCCCACCCTAATTTACATGAATAACTTAGGTGGCATCCTGCCTATGCTAACGATATCGGTCCAGGGGCAGGGTGCCAGGAAGCTGAGTGATCTATTAACAGCAATTATTTACTTAAAACAGCAATTATTTACTCCAGACAATCAACAGTACTTTAATAAGAAAAGTATTGGATTACTTTTCTCATGCTGAAGCTGGATCTTGAAATCTTTCAAGTGGACTAAGAAATATTTCTTCACTAAAAATCATAAGAAGTTAGCTCCTTGAATGTCTCTCATAACAATAATAATAATGATGAGTTGAATAATAATTTTTCACCTTCAAGAGATATTTTCAACTTTCTTTAAGAAATAGTAATCTAATTTATTATCTTCAGGGTTCTTAAAGTGTTGGGGGTTTGTTTGTTTGTTTTTACTGCAAACTCCAGTTATTTACACATTCCAGTCTCATTCTGAATCATCATTAATGCAACTACTGAAGCTCAAAGAAGATTCAAAGACTGAGCAGATGTGAACATCTCCAAATATCATAGTCATCAAGGTACAAATAAATTGTTTTGTGTGGCATACTTAATTTAAAAGATAATTCAGGAAAAAAATAACAACTAAGAAATGTAAAGGCATTTTTGTATTTTCATGCCCCAAGACATTATGCCTTATTTGAACTAAATTAAAACTCAAATTTATTTTAGGTTCTGTTGTCTCCGTCCTCAAAGTAGTTGGTTATGCTCATGCCAAGTGTCAGGTGCGAACTTGAAGTTCTATGTCTATCAAGAAAAGAGATCATTAGCCAAGGCTTATTTCTCATAAAAGCTAAAAAGCAGAAGCATCTGTAAAAAAAAGTGTAACACATATTTGATTGTATGTAAGCAAAGAATGATTATAGTGGCAAAATTGCTCATAAACTTTCTACATAAAATGGACAACCTTTGCAAATTAAAATAGGATAATTAAAGTCACAAGCATGTGTATGCAATTTTCCCTGCATGGGTGGCGTAAAATAAAAGATTTGAAAGTGCAGTGCATGTTGTGTCACCCTTAATCAGTAAGGTCTAAACAATATTTTACAGGTGCAAAGTTCTAAATGTGAACTCCTGTGTCTTTTTGCACCCTCTGATGTCAACTCTCCTGTTTTCAGTAATAGTATCTACCTCAAAGCCTTTTTAGCACCATAGGATTTCTTTCTGCCCTACTGGGACTTCTCTCTGATCTTGGATAGCCTTTGGATCACAGTAGGGATGAAAGATCTTAAAACAGAATGGATTAATGAACAAGCAAACTCTAAAGAATACGGGTCTTTGTGTCTTAATATGACACAAACTACTTGTTCTAAAATTGTCCCCTGACACGAATAACTTTCCTGTCACTTCCCTGTGCTACAGCCCAAGGATCTATGCAAACTCAAAGCTTTATGCTGATAAATTACTGCATTCAGTTCTCATAAGAAAACATATCTGTCTTCAGAACTTCATAATGCCTCATGAAATCTGCTGAGGCTTAACATTTATATTCTCTAAAGCCCAAAATGAGTTTGCTGTTATCAATAACTATTTCTCCCCTTTGCTTTTAATATTTCTGATTTAAAAGTACAGACCTGTTTGGCACTTGAACTGTACAGTTTGAAGCTGGCTTGTAAAAACATCGTTTATTGTTGTCCAGAAGTCATTGTCAACAAAGTATCTAATATTCAGGAAACTACAGCTCCTGCAAAATGACTCTGTAATAGTCAGTTTGAGGATTTGTAGTTCTCTTGTGACTCTTATTTCAGATCCTTTCCTAATAACCACTTATACATAATCAGATGGACTTTATGCAACCTCATCCAGTAAATGGGCCATGTGAATGTTTCTCTATTATTGCCTCCGTAGCTCACAGACTACACAACAGTTGATAATAATTCTCTGCAAAAACAAATTACTGTTCTAACAATAGAAATCTCAATGGCCTTGACATAAGTCATTTCAAAATACAGTGGAGCCTAGATTTAAAGGAGTGCTTTAGGGACAGAAAATGTGTTAGTTAGACTGGTTTCCCACTGCATTCGTCATTGCACTCTTTGTTCTGGGGAAAAAAAAAAATAATAAAAAAAAGGGAAATTAGTTTGATAAAATGGTTAGGCTCTTGAATTTATGCTCCTCAAATAAACTGTTTACTATGTTGCTTTCACAGCTGCCTAGAAAGAATATTTTTAATTTGCATCTCAATATCAAGTGAAAAATGTTTTGTCACATTGTTTATAGAGGGCAGCCAAATATATCCCACTGCTTTGAATTACGTTAGGGAATTAAAAACTACGTCTTGTATGAGAGTAATATGGATGTGTGTAGTCCTAGGGTCAAGTTGTTTTGTTTAATTTTACATAGTGCAAGGTATTTAGTAATGATTAGGTAGAATTTTTTTCTGCAAATCCTGTGTCCATCCTACTTAATGCTATATATCAAACAACAACAGCACGGAAGCCAAACAATATAAAAGAATCAGCATAGGTTCTGTAAAAAGACAAAATAAGCAGTCACATCATCACACAATTTATGGTATTTGTTGCTGTTAAACAGACAAGAATTGAATATATGCTTTCTGATTCCAAATTATCTGTAATTTTAGAGCTTATTTGTTGTTTATGATTCTGTGTTCAGAAGCAATTGGCTAGTGCTGTTCACTCTTTTTGTCATTCTGTCTTCCTTCAGTTTGTCCTCAACTTTAATTTTTGTCATATTATGATTTTTAACTGCAGAGTTACGGAAGTTTAGAATGTTAACTAGAATGGTGACTAAAAAAACGTACACTATGTGTTTTCAACAGCATGAGGCACGCTTTTGACAGGAATTATTTTTCGGTATTAAACTGCATCTAATTTCAGTGGGATAAAGAAAAGCTTTTTGCCTCTTCACTCAGCTACCAAATTATTGAAGTTACAATCCTAAATATTTCCTAAGCTTGTGAAAAACAGCATGACACCAAACTCAGATAGCCAATATTTCATTTGATAAAGATTAGTCAGTGAGATTTGTCTTATTACATGACTGTTATCTGCTATGCATTATTTTAATTTTTTGTCAGTAGCTTGTCTATTAAATTTGTGTGTACATAATTATTTTTAAGATATATATATATATTGATATTGACACACATTTAAATGTTGACAATCACATTACATGAATTTTCCTAGGTTACACTCTACCACAGGAAAACAAAACAAGCAAAACAAAGCACAACAACCCGTAGATGATTTATGATGTTTGGATTTCATAGATTAAATTAAAGTCAGTCTCCTGCTATTTACATTATGTAAAATTATATGAACTCATGTAAATTTTATCATATAAGCTTGCCAGATATGTGAAGAAGCCATGCTGTTTTCACAGAAAGGACCATATTTTACTGTCTACTGACATTAAGCTTAAAACAAACAAACAAACAAACAAACAAACACTAAAAATAAAGAACTGCACAGAAACTAAACTCAGAATCTTATAGTAGGGCAGATAACACCTACACCAAAATACAGTTAATGCTCTGTCTACAGTAAATAATACGTGTTTGTTTTTCTCTAATATTATTTTGTTGTTTGGACGAAGGTAGAAACTGAAGTAAGAGAAGTTGTACTTCCCAGTGCTAGAGTTGTAACTTGCAGTATTATGATACTTTACAAATTATAAATTAGTAGTACAGTGCCATTTATCCACTTAGTTCTTACTCCATACTTAGGTCATTTCAAGCCTTTCTGTTTTCTTCGTTGACCTCTGATAACAGATGTTAGTTCAGTTTTGAAATACAGGTAACACTTTGTTTCCAAAAGGATTTGTCCTGATGCCTTTATCTCTGACTTACTTGAAATAAGGTATGTGGTCAAGTATTTTGTTCTGTCAGGAGTTCCGTGTTCATGAGTTCAAGTGACTGGTAAAACTTCTGTCACAAAGGGAGAGAGGGTTTCACAGGGGGAGAAAGGTTTCCTCTGTTAATGTAGCTGTCCTACTTAACATCACCTTTCAGGAATCTTGTTTACAGTCATGCTTCTCAGGATACAAGACAGCTACATACTGGTAATGCTACTGTGTTGCTTAAGCAAATACAGGTTGGCCAGTGTGACATCATTATCTTTTGCTGTGAATGATGGAAGAAACAAATGGAACATTTTATATCCTATGATATACGTGTAAACCTAGATTGTAGGATTATGATCAGCATATAAAAGTTTGACTCTGCCTCTCCTTCTTCTTCACGCTTTTTTTTTTTTGCTACACCATGGTCTCCTCCACAGGCTTCAAGGTGACAACCTGCCCTACCATGGTCTTCACCACAAGCTGCAGGGGAACTTCACAACATTTTGAAAGAAAGCCTTATTTACAGTGAAATGATGCATTAAACACACAGAGAATGTTCATAGGTTGGTAATATTTTTAACAGTAAAAATTACATATTTTCTTTCCAGATTTTACAAGCTTGCCTGTGGCCAACTAATCTGATTTCATACACCATACTCAGGGCCTAGTTTACATTTGAATAGTCTAGTTTGTTACAAAGGAGATGCAAAAGACCATTTAAGAGATTCATCTGCAATTGTGAAAAATTATAAATAAGTAATAACTTGTTCCATCATGTACAATTTCCAACTGAATTAAACAGCGTATTTAAAGGATATAAAAGAATAATTACTTTGATTTTTCTGTATTAGTTTGTGCACAGGCAATATCAACAGATTGTCAGGATAAAAGAGGGGTATTTCTTGTGGGTTAGTATTAGACTTTTTTATCTGCAGGATTATTTATGCAACTCCACCCAACATATAAGGAAATAATTGACAAGGACAAAACATGGTAGAAGTTTTACACTGTATTTCTATCCATTTGTTTTGTGTTTGCATATACACACACGTATCTATATGTATGTGTATGTGCATGTATATGTGTATATATATATATATTTTTTTTAATAACGTTATCTGACAATATGAAAAAGCAATTATTTCAAGGGAAAACCAAACTGACTTGAGTGAAATACATTGGAGACTACTGTAACATTATAAATATTACTAATTTAATTCTTCAGCATATTTTCTTCTCCAAAATAGGAATAAACAAAACAACTTGAGAGATAAAATAGCTGAAGTAAGCAGTTTGTTAAGTTTGATTTATTTATTACTATCTTAAACAACACCTATCCTGTGCTTGGAGGATATTAAAACTCTAATAAAATTTAAAATAAAGATGATTTATCTTTCTAGATTTTAAAGCTACAACTCACACTTACTTGATAAATGTTAGCCATAAGATGCTCAATATTTTTCTAAACATAGTTGTCCCAATAGTTTTCATTTTTGCAAAATTTTGGTCCAGGATTTGATTTGCTCAGTTTATTTTCATTTCTTATGGGTGATTTATTGTTCCGTCCTACACTACATTTTTTTTTTTTTTTTTCTGAAAGCATGCACACTGTAATTATCTGGTAGACTCAGCAAAAATGAATAGGGATACATCATTACCAGTTAACCTGGTCAAAGTTCAAATAAAGTATATTCTTATAGACACCAATTGTCCGTTTTGCCATCCTTTCTATTAATTCATGTGTACAGATCATCAAAGGTAGTATCTGATTCTTCAGCATGCACCCGCTAATGTGTTCTCACTTTTTAAACTTCTTTATGTTTACATTCATTCTCTTTCCAAAACTTGATTTCTGTAATGAAATTTTCCTCTGTCATAGGCTTTTGCTCAGTATGTGAACTCCTCTGCCAAATATGTGTTAAACAATAAACACCGCTTTCACAACCATTTATTATCCCTAGATCCGTAAAGAAATATTAGCTATGACAGAAACTTTCAGTCTGACAGTTCAGTGGAAAAGGAGATTTAAGGTGACAACAGACAAGCCACACATCTGAAAAACCATAGAATGTAATAACAATTGCATGTGGGGAGAAAAAAAAATGTGTTGACACAAAGTAGAGGTGAGAAGTAAATTATTGGGAAAGAAAAGATTGACAGTATAAGCACAGCTTGAAATGAATGTAAGGACCTTTCTAAGGTGGTGTTTTGTAAGAACAACAGTGGACAGCCTGAGGAATTGAGATTTAAAAAAAGAATCATTATGACCTGAAGGAGTGATTAGCTGAATAGCCAGAATTAGAAACGGAAGACTGGGAAGAAATGTTGAAATCAGGTGACATTCTGAGGTCAAATATAGGAAGGCCTGAAGGATGCAGGGATATTATGGTTTGCAGATGGTTACCAAAGTGTTCTCAATATTGATGCAAAAAAAAAGAATGGGAGAAGTGGTGCACAATATTATTAGCATTGTGTCAGCTTTTAGTAAAGCAGTCTGAATAAAATTACTACAACAAAAACATTCCCTCATGGATAATAATCTGTCTTTCTAGGCAATTAATTTAGTTTGCTGGTGAAATGGTAATCCTGGTTCTAAACTTGGCATGGGAGAAAACAAAGATGAGAAAACTTTTTCAAAGACATGAAGAATGGCAACACTATTTTAAAAAATTTGCTTTTTTCTTTTCTACAAAAGCAAAATATACAGATACTTTGTTTTCATGACCTGAGATTTTATAATGTTGATGATGCAGTTTTTCTTCAGTACTTTAGTTGTACTTGCTATGATGCTGAATAAACTGCAGCTCCTATCTCCTAAATCCCTTAAAACTGTTGATAATTCGTGTAATCAGTAATGCACCATTTTCTTTAGAGACAGAGTGGCAGCAGCAAAGTGATTACTTGTTAGCCTGCCAGAATAACAATGTGTTATCTGCTTTGGGCATAACATAAATGTGAATGTATTTCAAATAGATAAATGTATTTTAATTCACGAGGACTTACCTTTTTTTTTTTTTTTTATGTGCATTTCTTATTCAGATGCTGATTTATCAGGCATCTCAGAAATGCTTTTTGTGTGGGATTCCTTTGCAGTTACATTTTCTCATAACTATCTCACTTTGTTTTTTTTTTTCTCAGCAATTTAATGAATGTGCACATTATACTGAATATTTTTACTTATAGGCTTGTATTTTTCTCTTCATTTTTTTTTCTTTTGTTGTCTCTGTCAAAGTTTGCTTTTTACTTTGAGATGAATGCTTTGAAGTACTGTTCACGCTGACATGCTGCATACTTACGTTAAACAATATCATGTTCCTCAAGCAGTCTCATTATACTGAATAGTTTGGTATTATTTTTCTCAGCATAAATAGGCAAAGAAGATTCTTGACTTAAACTGAAAATACCAGGCAATGCTGGAAAATACTGCATTTTTGCAATACTGAATTCTACTTTCTCTTCTTCAACATTGAGGAGCACCAGTTATCAACCTTTCTTATCTTCTGTACATTCTTTAAAGATTTCAGAAATCTTTAATGTACTGTCACTTTAGTGAAGTAAATGATGTTCTTAATATATGGGAAACAATTGACACCTGGAGATGTTAAAGTGGAAATGTGTCTGCACACTTATATAGACAAAAAATATTTAATATATATACTGTATATTAAATATAAAAGTATTGTAATGTTTAATATTCATTATGATATCTAATAAAATACTATATATGCTTATACAGGCACGTAATAAATAAAATATTAAATAAGTATGATATTAAATATTATATATTTTATAGTTACATAGTATATAAATATTAGGTTGCTCTGGAATATTACAACTGAATAGGAAACGGGGAACATAACACCCATTTTTTTTAAAGATAAATAGGGTACCCTGGGAACTGCAGAGTAGTCAGCCTCACCTCTGTGCCCAGTAGGATCATAGAATCGCAGAATCACAGAATGTTAGGGATTGGCAGGGGCAAGAGTGTCCTGGAAGGTGTTTCACAATAGGCAGAAGAAAGGGAAGTGATTAGAGAGACCCAACACGGCTTCACTAAAGGAAAATTGTTCACCTGCCCTCAATAGGATGGGGAATTGAATGAGAAGGGCAAAAGTGAGAAAACTCATGGGTTGAGATAAGTACAGTTTAATACGCAAAGCAAAAGCTGTGTGTGAAAATAAACAAAACAAATTCATTGCTTCCCATTGACAGGTAGATGTTCACCCATTTCCAGGAAATCAGGGCTCCATCACACGTAGTAGTTACTTGAGAAGAAAAATGCCATAACTCTGAATGTCCTCCCTTCCTCCTTCCTGCTTAAACTTTTATTGCTGATCACAACATGATACGGTGTGGGTTATCCCTTGATCTTTTGGGGTCAGCTGGCCCATCTGTGTCCCCTCCCAACTTCTTGTGCACCCTCAGTGCCAGGGTGAGAAACAGAAATGTCCTCGATGGTATGTAAGAACTGCTCAGCAACAGCAAAAGCATTAGTATGTTACCAACACTGTTTTTGTCACAGATCCAAAACACAGCACCATAGCAGCTACTATGCAAAAAGTTAACTCTATCCAAGCCCAAAGCAGTATACAAACACAATCCACAGAGATCAAAATCTGGATCGGTCCCTTCTCTGAATTTTCCCCAGTGGGAGACAGGAGTGGAACTCCTGCAGAGGCATGAGATTGGATTGAAGGAAGCATCTCCCAGCTCACAGTTGGCTCCTATCAGATGCTTAACTTTAATTTTTTTGAAAAACAAAAACAAACAAACAAAAGAAAATACCTCAAACACACAGAAAACCAAACCAACTAAACAAACAAAAAAAACACAAAAAAAACAAACCAAACCAAACAAAAACTTAACCCACAACCCAAACAAAACCAAAACACACACACACAAAACCATAATCTAAAATCCTTACCATATAAAAAGTGCTAAAGCCTATTATGGAAACTTTGGAAAGCCCAAAGAGGTACAACAAAGTAAAAAGAAATCTTGTTGTGAAGTCTTAAGATAATAATTTCTCAACCATAATATTATATTCATGATTGCAGACAGGTAAAATATTCTAAATATAAATAATTTCACATTTAAAAAGCTATTTCTCTACTTCCCCTTTTCTCTCCCCCATCAAATGTTAGTAAATGTCTTTGTAAAAATATTGAAGTCTCGGTGTAGAACTGTAAGAGTCCCTATAGTAAAAGGCTGAGACACTTCAAAACATAACCACATTAAGGAGTTTCATAGGGTATAGCAGGAAGTTGTTCACTATCAGAGAGTGGTGAGAAATGGAGTTACTGCAAGAAAACAAAGCAAAACAAAAAAGTCCCCAAACAAAAAGCTATAAACTGACCTCTTTCCTCTACAGAGTGTAATGCCATCACACAGGTAGTTCTCTGGTTTTCAGTAGCCTATAATACTGATAGTATAGATCTGAAGTTTCTCTTAACACCATAAGTGAGAGGGAAAGATCTATTCCCAATTCAATTAGAGCTAGCCAGACTACTCTAATTAACTTTTCAGTTGCCATCAGGTTCTTATTACAGACCTATGACTCCCCTCTTGTGTACATTTATTATATAAGTTCAGTCATATACCTCTTCAACAATTTCCTTTCTGAAGTGACTCAGTTACTTAGAGTTACCAAAGTAAGGCATACATACTCTAACCAACAGGAAAGTGCATTAACACCTTTCTGCCTTTTCTTTCTCCAGAGATCTAAAAACGAAATTCTAGAGTTCTCTCATTCATTGTACTATACTTTAAATAGGAATACTGTGTAAAAGTATTGGATTGTAAATAAAATAGCAAAACCCCTTCAAGGATTTTGCAGGTATTTGTTCTCATTTCTTAAAATGTGAATGAAGAACGTTGAGGACTAAATGGTGTCTTTAGTTTCCACTGTCAGTGAAAGACAATCTGTAACTATGGGTGCAGAATGATGCAAATACTTAACTATAGATACTATGGGGTGCCTGACTCTAAAGTGACTCCTGCTGAAAGGCTGAAGAACAGCACAGACACGATCTGGTTTGGGAAGTTGTGCACACAGATTGTCAGAAAGAACTAGAATTCCCCCAATCACATAACTTCTTATCATCAGAATATAATAATGAAGTTGTTGTTAATTAAAAAAAAAAAAAAAAAAAAAAATAGGGAGAGAGAGAAAAAGAAACTTTAACTCCTTAAGTCTCGCTCCTTACCTCTCTGGTGCCCAAAATTTCCTGTGGATCTTGAAGGACTGCCTTGTGCTTATCATCTTTAGGACAATAATAATCCATTCACCATCATTACTTGGCACTTCTGAGAACCATTCTGAATGCTCTCACTACTTCTGACAGAGTTGTATATTCTTTACTGACCTCAACCTCAAGTAACATTCAGTAACAAATAGCTAATTTTAATTAAATTGGAATTTATTTTTATACCATGTTTCATGCTGGATGTACTATTATAAATAGTGGTGGCAGAAATTAATCCATCACTGAGGAAGATTCAGTTTATGTATGTTTTGAATTTGGTTTATTATCATTTAAATTTTTGAACTTCATAAAAATGGTAATTTATTTACGTGAATTCATTAGAACAGAAAATCAGCATTTCAGTCATTCTGTCCTTTTTCAAGGTTAGTAGGAGCTGGTGATTTCACATACTAATAGATTCGTGCAAGTAATTAAAATATTCTTTTTTTATGAAGATCAAGTTTTAAAAGAAAATTATATGAGTAATTACTTTTCCTGATGAGTGCAGTCTGTGTTTTTCCATTGTTAGCAAAGAATAGATTTGATATCACAGGAGTATACAGGATACTTCATATAGTGACAAATGCTGTGTTTCCACTAAACAGAATTTGAGACTTTTAGAGAATATTGTACTTGTTTTCTAATCCATTCTTTGAGGAATATTAAACATTGTACAGGTTAACTATTCTTAGTGAGTCAATGCAGATCTCAATTTTAACTAATGCAACTACAGTGAGTCCCACATCCTTTTTTTCTGTGATTTTTCAGTCTTGCAGACTGATCCCTTTGGCATGAAGTAAGCCCAGAACAGCCCTTGGTGTTTGCTAACAATTTAACAATCTTTTTGTTCCAGAGCTTGCAAAGATTAAGCCTGGTCTGTATAAGTTTGTCATGTCCCTTGTGTCTACTTAACACCCATTTAGCACTTGAGATTGTGCTGAACCACAGCTGACCCCTTAATACTTACAGTCAATATTTTTTCAAATATTTTCATTAAAATATTGACAAAATGATAATGATAACAATGATAATAATGATAATAATGATAATCATCATCATCATCATCATCATCATCATCTTAGGTTATGTACTGTTATGTGAATTCTACTTTAATCATTTCCTTGAATGATAAAGTAACAATTGCACTTTTTTAACATTTTAAGTTCAAAAAACCAAACAAATATTTCTCTGTTGAGTAATAATCCAGTAAAATACATACTTTTAGAATTTGTTTATGGTAATATTTAAAAATATATTCAACAAATGGCAGTTGCTTATTGACTTGGTCTGCCTGAAGAATTCTGCTTCTGGGATTTGCAGGTCATAGTGTTAAAGCTCTGAAATACACAAAATGTAAACACTCTCAAATTAAAGAACACAATAAAAAATGTAATATTTTCATTATCTAGGAGGAAATTTGGTGGTTTTTTAATAAATTTTATTTTATCAAAAATATCTACTATATCTACTAATAATATCTAACAAAATGGATGGATAAGAATAAAGTCTCTTTTTTTTTTTATATATGTAAGGTTCTGACAGGAGGTAACACAGCTACTTCTAATCACTTTTTGCATGCTTTTGTTCCTCATCTAAATTCAAAATGCATTCTACTTCTTTGTTGTTTTTTTTTTTTTCTGACTGCTGCAACAGAAATAAAGGGTTGATATGTCTCTGTTAATGATTGGTGGGTTTTTTAGCTTAAAGAAAATGATCATTCAGATTTAATTATGTCATTTCATGTTTGGTGGTTGGTTTGTCCTTTTTGTTTTGGTTTGGTTTGGTTTTGGTTTTGTTTGTTTGTGTCGTTTTGTTTTTTAAAATTGGTTTGTTTGTTTGTTTGTTTTATGCATTTGTTTGTAATTTTTTTCTGGTTTGTATTTTTTGTTTATTTGTTTGTTTTCTTTTTTAACAATTGTCTATGTAATCTTACTGTTCTCAGACAAATGAGAAATAGCACTTGTATGAGGTAGGCTTTTTTTTTTCCAGTTTGATACACAACTGGAAACACATTCAGTGGGCATGTTTATTGAAGCCCCTACAATGCTTCTATCTTTTCTGATCAGCAAAAAATGTGTTAGGGGAAGCAAGTGAGGAAATTACTTAATTCTTCACTGACATTTTTAAAGTTCACACTACTCAGGAGAGATTCCTAAGGATTTAAAGCATCAAAGACAACTTCATTATATTCCATTAAATGGTCATGAGGGAAAACAGTGAGTTTATAATTTGTTGGGAGGAAACACAGGAACTCTCATGAAATGTTGAAAATAAACCCATACAGTTTGATCAAGGGTAGCTGACATGGATTCAGGCAAGAGAGGTCATGCTTAACTAACCTGCTGTAGTTCTCTGAAGATATTACTGCCATAATATATAAGGAAAATTCAGTAGATGGTAACATATTTAGATTTTCAAAGCTCTTAACAACGTTCCACATCAGAGATTAATGACTAAGGCAAACGAGTCATAAAATGGAAGGTAAAATGGAAGAGTAATGTAAATGTGTCCCTTGATACAAGCTATTTTTCAGCTTGGAAGAGGCTTAGATTAGGGTAGCCCAATAAGTCATATTTTAGTATTTCTGTTCATAGTTTCTTGAGGAGTGTTAGATGGTGCAGTTGGGAGCAAAATCCAAGTATATGAGAGGTGGTCTGTCTGGAAACAGAAGAATTACATAAGGAAAAGTTAGAGACAGTTAAAACAGGTTTGAAAAGGATTTAAATATTTCAAACAATTAAATTTAAGGTACTTCTAGACCAGCAGCTATAATACACTCAGCTGTGGATAAGGTCTTTATTCAAAATTTGGATTGTTGGCCCAGCATAAAGTAATGAAAAGGTTTCATTTTTTTTTTTTCCTAGTTGCATACCTCATGTAAGAACAATTATAGTTTCTTCTCAAATTGTTTGGCTTTAATAGCTGGCTGAGGTATATTTTTTTTTAAATTTCTTTTCATTCTTTCATTTATAATTACTTTCTTAGTACCTCAGTTCAACAAAAACATACCCTAAATACTCAAATTCATCATCAATACATAACTGCATACCGTTTGCAAACAAGGTATTAGAGTGGCAATAATTTGTTTGCTATTGTTATATTACAGAATAAGATAAACATAAAATACTTTTCAGTTTCATCGTTCTGTCAGTAGGTGGTACTAGCAGTTTCTGCATTCAGTAACACATCTTTAACTTGAGTGTTACACATTCTACCTGTCATAGAAAGCAATGTGTTTCTACTCTACTCAAAATAACATATTTCTATTTGCTGCATTTGCACTCAAGAGCAGATTGTAATTCCGTTACTATTTCTTCTAATGGTGATGTATGTAAAGTATCATTTACAATGCACAGTTCAGAATCTGTGTGATAAATAATTATATCTATTAGTCAGTTTTCAGTATAAATATAATATTTAATATATATTTTATAAGTATTTTCCCCAGTTTTACAGCACCTGAATTTTCAAGATACAACTCAGCATCCAGCTTAAAAATTGTTTTTTAGCAATATTCTCTGTCAAGAATCACTGAGGTGAGTAACTCTAGTAGCTTTACCACTTCTGTTTAACTCACTCTACAGGCTCTTAGGTCTTCAGAAATTACATGTTGTTTTGCTGTGCATGTCTTTTTAGCATACGTGTATACCTGAATTACTTGAGGGACAGCTGAACTCAAATAACCGCAGAGATATACAAAAATAATGCCTAGGGAAAATATTCATGCAAAATGAGAAAATATCTGCATAAAGCCAAAATACTTGAAGTGTGACAATACCAGCACTTTCAGCCTTGTTAACAGATTACAATAGATGAAAGAAAAAAGAAGAAAACAACAACGAAGAACAAGCAAAAAATACAAACAGAAACATACCCCAGAAATTACATAATGCAATGGCATATTATAACAAGCTTAATTAAGGCATTATCTTCAGATTTCTGTGACTCACAGATTTGTTGTCATGGTACAAGGATTTAAGCATAACAATTCATCTTCAAACAAAGAATTCTATCCTTTTTATTAGAAGTTTTCAAATGAGTGATTTGATATGGAAACATGTGAAATGGAACATCTGAAGGAACATAGAGACATCTTCGCCTAGATAAGTATCTATCAGAGGTATTTCAAGGAGAAATTACTAGTTGCCCTCTAAAAGTCTCTGTGCTGCAGTCAGAAAAAGAACAAGGATCTTGAATATTGTCAGCACACTAAGGGCACCACCAACGCTGAGTGACCCTGTCTAGCCCCTTCAGGTCTCCCCCAGCCTTGCCCATGGCCCAGGATCCCATTTGAGCTCCCTGGAGCCATCAGTCCCTGCCCCAGCAATGCCACAGCAGGGCCAGTCTCCAGCTCCCCACAGCCCTACCTTCCCAAGCCATGGACTGTGAAAAGCTGGACCCACCCACAAGCCCATGTCCCAGGTCAACCTTGGCCTGACCCCATCTCTATGGGCCTTTACTAGTGCCCCCAGATGCTCTGCTCCTGGCTGGGAGGTGGGACAGGCCCTGGCTGCCAGGTCCTGCCCTGACAGAACTGGAGACCCCTCCAGAGAGCCCCAGCCCCTGCAGACTGCCAAGAAGCTCTGAGAGATAGCTTCAGAGTCTCCAGCCTGGAACCGAGCAGGACCGTTCTGAAGGTGAAAATAAATTTATCAGCATATGACTTCATGTTTTTAATAACCAACAAAATATATTTTGTTAAAACTGTAAGTTGTGGGGGGAAAACTAACTCATTCTTTGCTTTCATGTGTGAATAAGTTGAAGATCTCCAGATTTTTGAGACATTGAGGGTGATGTTATATCTGGATCTTATTTCCAAGTCTCATGCTATTCCAAAGTAATGCCAAAGCTGACTGAATGAATCACCACTTAAAGATAGCTGGCAGCAACAGAAATTCAGGCAGCAAGATTCATTTAGCACATTGAACCGCAACAGAGATGCAGACTGAGTCATGCTGACTATTCTATTACAGCAGAAAATTCCATTATCCATTTGGTTACCTGTTTTGTTTTTTTTTTTTCACTGAAATGTGATATGTCTATATTTGTAGCATACATATGTAGAAACGTGTATGCATATTAAGTATGTATGCATGCATGAAGACAAACATTTCCATTTATACGTTTAAGCATTGACATATAATAGCCTAATATATGTATTGATATATAGTAGCCTATTTCTTTAGATTATAACTGTAACCTTATTTGGTTTTGTTCCAAAACCAAAGGAGATTGCCTCTCTGTTTATACCTAGATATATACACCTGCAAACAGAAGAGTAATTGAAAATATTGTGCATGGGCTGCTACTAATTTAAGAAGATACTTTGTGCACCTTATTTTGTGGCAGAAGGGCACTTATTCTATGCCTCCCATAGAGGATCTTCAAGCATCACAAAATGCTGATATCTGTTTTAGAAGAGGTTATTGCTTGGATGTGGTTTTATTTTGATTAGTTAGGGTCTTAGGTTAAAAGATTAGGAAGATCCACAGGCTTAATTTCTAAATAGATACATTTATTTATTTATTGTTTAATTTGTTTGTTTGTTTGTTTGTTTGTTTGTTTATACTTTAGGCAAAGTACTAGAAAATCAGAAGGCTAGCAAATCTATGATAATTAGAAACACTTCAAAAATCTAAACCTATAATTTTCTAGAGGCTATTCACAAGTACATAAAAAAAAAAAAAACAGTCCTGCTATGTTGTAGAAAATTGCTTATTGGAATACATACAACTAAATCTGAGATCTAAAGAATTTCGTTGAGAATATGACCCCACCCTGAATAATAAGATCTATACACAATTTCTGTCTTAGGGAAACTTCCACTAGCTCTATAGTCTAAATATTCTTTAAATGTTTGCAAAAGTCTGACTTAAGCATGTATCCAGCATTTTATGTGGAGAATCTAAAAGACATTTGTATCCGAGATGTTTTTAGTAGAAAGAGTTTATGTGTCATTTATACTTTCTAGAGTTCTGGCCTACGAATTTTTTTTCTTAGGATTGCTATTCTAAAATTTTATGTTCACTTGTTTTCCTTTATCACCCTGATTTCTCTTTCCCACCCTCTCTAAAAAAAAGAAGAAACGTCGCTCTTTTACCTCGTTTTCTGTAAATGTATTCCTTGTTTGTCCTTTCCACTCCAACAGTAATATTGTTTCAGTTTTTTATGGTTACAGTTTAGAAACTGTATTGGATTAGTGAACACAAGAGCTCTAGTTACATGTTTAAATTGTAAACATGGACTTACACATTCTTTGCATTGTGGTAGTTTATATGTAGTACACATACTATGAGCAGACCAAAATCTTTTTACAGAACTTTTTTGTAGCATTTATTACTTTTTTACTATATGCAACTTTATTTTTGCTTTTCTTTATGGAATTATTTTTTGCTAGTAATTTGCATTAAGAGGACATGTGTTATAAGAAAATAATATTTTCCACAATTACTTAATAACACCATTTTTCACTGTCTTATATAAATGCACCCTTGAAAATCTTGAACATAGTACTAATTTCTGAAAAATTGTTTTATTGCAGTTTAAAGTTTACTTAACTCAATGATAAATTGCTTGGTACTAAAGGGTTTTGTTTTTCTATCTAACTAGATGGGGAACTAATGTGTGATTTTGAATCACCAAGAGCAAATAGTGTACATTCGCTGTTGACCATAATTATAAATGTTTTCTTTTTGTATTAGACTTTGGTCAGTGACTATAAAATGGTTCTTGCTAAAAACAAAATAAAATGTAGTTGTCCGTCTTTGAAAAAAAGTAAGAAAGGTCATGGCAAGCAGACCTGACAAACAGCTGTGGCAGCTCTAGAACTTAGGAAAGCAGTCATATTTAAATCATCACTATAAATATTTAATCAACATTAGCATCCCTTTACCATTCCTAAAAAGTCACTGAAGATTAATGGACTGAAAGTGCAAAACACTCAGCAAAATAAGAGTATACTTTATTTTGGACCTGTGCTACAGAAATTTTACGAGGTAAACATGCTTCATTGTCTTGGCTCTGACAGGAGACAGACAGTCTATTTCTGTCAATGACTACTAGCTTGAAGAGGATAGAATGAAAATTTAATTATGACATACAGCTTTTTTTTTTCTTTTCTTTTTTTTTTTTTTTCACTTTTACTCTTGCTTTTCTAACAGCAGTACCGCCAGTCTGTATGTTTTTGCATTACCACTGCTTAGATCCTAAAGCCAAAATCCTCTTTGATTAGTCAATACTTGTGAAACACCTTGCATACTGCTTCTCTGTTTAGCCAAGGCAAATCTAGAATTTAGGGCAGGTTTCTTTTTTTTTTTTTTTTTGTTTTGTTTTGTTTTTGTTTTTTTTTTTTTTTTATTTTTTTCCCTGAGTAGGATCACATCCAAATCCAGCTATTTTGACAACTATAATAATTATTAGATGTTTTTAATGAAATACCTAACTGACTTTATTAGAAAACTAATACAAGTAAAGAGTGACCTTAGTTATTTTAGGAAATCCACCTGCACACTCAATGTGCAGTAATAGCAAATGCCTTTCAGTAGGTGCCATAAACACTTGGATATTATTTAAAAGTCTGTGAGTGTAGTGGTCCATGTGTAGTCAAAGTTATTGTTAAATCTAGGCAGCCACAGAGACAACTTCCTCAAAAGAATAAGTAGCAAATTAAGTAAAATCACAAATAAAATAAGAAATTAATGAGGACAGGCAGTCCAATTATTATGCATGAAATGTTAAGTTTTTTACAGTATGCATATTTGTGCTGCTTATGATGGATGGAGAAAGAAAAAGTAAAAAACCTGTATTTTTCTTCCTGGGAGGTATTACAGAAGACCAAGTGAAGCATAAAGTATTCATGCTGTAGGAGCCACATACTGTGGCAAGGCACAGAGAATTCTTAATTGATTGAAGTAAGGAGCAGGCTAAAACTGTTAAAAAGCACAGCTCTATCCATTTAACTCATGTTTTCCTGTCTTTTTCAAGGCACCTGGATTTTCTTTAAATACATAACAAAAAAATGCCAACACTTCATCTCATGGTGTGTTTGCAAATGACTCCTTTAAGAGTAGAAGTAAGTAGTTACTTCTTAAGAGAAATCTCATTTAGCTGTCAATAGGAAGATATCCTAAGAGCATCTAATAAACTAATAATATTGAATATGGTGTTTAGAGCTTCTGCATGTAAAATAAGATTGAATCAGGCACAATGCTTAGTAATCAAGCACTCAGTACCTTTCCAGATGTTTACGATAGGTTTAGAGAAAAAAAATCTAAGTACTCTACTTTCTCTCGAAGAAAAAAATATGTAGACTACTATGAAGTTATGGAGATTAAACATTTCTCATACATTATCACTGTTTTGGCAGAGATTTCTTTATACTATTTATTAAAGACACATCCTTAAAGGGTGAAGTTGTTTAATGTAATTACAGTATTGTATGTTATTCAAAAACACTATTTTGTTTACATTATTTTAGGTATCACGTTTATATTATTATTTAACTTCTGTATTATTTTGGGTATCAAAATATATTTTCTAGCACAACAGTTTTGAAAGAGATGATATTACAAACTTTTGTCCAGCTAGGAGTCACCTCATTAGTATTTTTTGCCTTTAGTGCAGATATAAGCATCTGTCACCCTCCTTTATGGTCAGTAAAGAGAATCATCCAACACTTTCTGGGCAGATATCTGAAGAAGTAACATGCTTTAAGGCTTTCATTTTTGAAGAGATCTTAGAATCTTTACCTCATCATATGCAAATTTCTGTACTTGAGATGTTTGTATCTAGCCAGATGAATCTTGCAGCTAATGTTTTGGGATCCATGCCTTCTAATTTCTTGTAAAAGTGTTTTAAGTTGATGCTTGCTGGGGAAATGTTTCCATGCGTCTTATCATATGATGATAGTGATCTCTGTGTTGACCATTGTAGTACAGTGCAAAACCAGTCCAGTTCCCCAGATTCTCATATCTAATCATGGATGCAGGACAATTTAGAGTTTATTTGAATTAATTTTCCATTATTTTTTGTAAGATAGAGTACCTCATATTTGTCCATTTGTCTTGGATCATTTTGAGCAGCTGGTTACTCTTGAAATAAAAAAAACATACACATATATACACACATAGAAAGAAAATGGTGAAATTATAGATTACAAAATGTGAAAATAATTTAGAAAGTAGAAATTAAACAAAATTACAAATCTCCATAAAGCACAGAATTAGTTTACTTGACATCAATCTCTTTTCTTGCTAACCCTTGAGATTTTTCTCTGTCATGGAAGGCAAAGAGCCAATTCAGTAATGCTGTGTCCCTTGAACTTTACTTGAATGCCTAAATCATCCTCTTTTATTGGTTTCTATTGCATTTCAAGGAAAGAGTTACTGCTAAGTGTGAATGAAAAAAAAACAAAACAAAACAACAGTAAGGGAGAAATCTTCCAGCCCAGAACACAAAATTGTTCAGTTTAAATAGAATGAGACTATAACACATCTTTCAGTTCCCTAGTTATATTTAAAAAAAATTAAAAATCTATACTTCAAAAAATAATTTTAGCTTGAAGGAAAACAAACTAAGTTGAAACTTAATAAAAAACAAAAATGCTTTTATATTGTTGAATTTGCTAGCACCCTGGTTTAAAACGTTTTGTTTGTTTGTTTGTTTTTAATCTGAGTATCAGATGAATTTTAAGTGGAAAATGCCGATTTGAGGCAAACCATAAGTCTTGGAAAACAGCATTTCTGTATTCAGTGTTTGAAATGAAAAGTATCCACATATACTTCAGTCCTTTTCTTGAAAATCACACATTACTTCCTTCTTCCAAAATAGCAGAGTTCAGACTAATTCTTATTCATGAAGATAATTTTACCCAGCAGTAGGTCTGTAGTTATTCCAGGGCAGAACAGGAACGTAGTTGAAACTTCAAGCTTTCATGGAACAAGATAATTTTTTTTCCATCTCTAACATTTACCTTTCGAGTTAAAGTCTCATCCAATTTCTGATCTTGTGAAACAAATGTTTTCTTCTCTAGTCCCATTTAGTACATGTGGACACTTTTTTTTTTTAATATTTTTTCCTAATCTTTTTCCTTGACTATATTATTCCTCTCTGCACCATTTTCCCTTGTCTCTTTTGTGATGTATAATCAAAATGTGCTTTCAGTTTCATAGCTCTTCAAAATTTTACTACATACCATCTATTATTAATATTTCACTTCCTGCTCCCAGTTGGTTGATCATGGCCAGCTTCCATCATCTACTACTCAAATTATAAAAGAAGAATCTACTAGATTTCTCTTTTGTTATTCACTTAAATCCTGCTTCAAATTTCTACCCAAAGGCTTCCTTTACCTTGATGCTTATAACAAATTTGTCAGCATTCAGATCTCTAGTAACCCGATAATATTTACTTTCATAATGTCTTTTACTATTTATTCCCTTCATGTATGTTACTATCTCTGACACAGTCCCAGGTCAGAGAGTTAAGAGGTTTTGTTTTATGCTTGTAAATGATTTCTCATAAGAGGGTTTTTCTTTTTGTAGATTGACATTTATTTTAAGGAAAACAAGCCTAATCCATAACAACGGTTTTCATACCCTCATTCTCTATTCCTTCTCCTCTCTACTCCATCTTACCCCTTCTCTTCTACTCTGCTAAAATGTTATCATTTGGAGATAAGTCATTACATATAAGTTTATTAACATAGTAAGTCTGCCATACCAAAAGCAGCTTTGAAAAATATTGCTTTTAATCTAGAAAACATTATGTGTGTCACTAAGTCATTTTATGTAAGAAAAAAAAAAAATTTGAAAAAGAAAGAATTAGCGTTTAATGTACTGTAGATAAAACACCATTTATATGAGTTGCGTTATGTGATACTCTCAGCTGAAAGCTGAGCTGAAGCATTAAATATGTTAATAAACTGTTTGAATAAATGTGGATATTACTGTTTTCACCATTTTTGAGGCCTTTATCTTTCATATTTACATGGATATTTGTGAATTTCTATACCATTTTATCATCCCTTTTCCCACCTTTTTTTAAGCTGAAAATCTCCAAAGAAAATTTTCATGTAGTCAGAGTGCGTAATTGCTGATCTGTATTTCTTTCAAGTTCAAGTATGAGATGCCTCATGTTCTTTCCAAGCCTTATTTTTTGTTCTTTTTTGACAGCATTACACGGTAAAATTTCAGGGAACGTGGGAGGAGACAGTAGATGCTGTCTTATTCTGTTATCAGGCATAAATCCTTGTACAGGAAAGGAGGAAGATGCCTGCATTTTGTATTGGTAGCTGAACCTTCAGCTTGTTTGGCAGACCACAATACCTCTTGGAATATTAGCTAAATTTACTTGTTCAATCTAATGAATAAGCTAAACTAAGAGTCATATTATAGAATAACGGAATAGCCCAGGTTGGAAGGGACTTCTAAATACCATCTGGTCCAACCATTCATGGCAAAGTGATCTTAGTTGACATTATCTAGCACCCTGACTAATCACATCTTGAAAACATACAGAGATGGAGACACTACCACATCCCCAAAGAGGTTGTTCCAGTGTATGATTATTTTCACTGTTAAAAAAAAAAAAAAAAAAAAATCTTATTGTAAGAAAAACATCCTCTGGTGCAGCTTTTACCAGTTGCCCCCTCTAGTTTCTGTGACTGCTAGAGTCTCTGTCTTTGTAGCCACCTTTTAAGGGAGAAAAGACCTAACTCCTTCAGTCTTTCCCCACAGGGCAGGTTCTCCAGCACCTTTTATCTTAGTGGAAACTTATGAACAACTCACACTATCAAACTATAGGCACCTATATACTTGGTGATGTCCCTAAGATGATTCCCATTTAGTAAACAAAAAAGAGACAGGGATATCACTCTAGAGAGCAGTTCACAGGTTAATGAGGCTCATATTCTGACTTGGCTTTTGAAAACGATGCTTTCTTGATATATGCATGTACAAGGGAGAGTCAAGCTAAAATACCATGATCTCCTAGATCCTTTCTTGCTCCTTTCCAAGTTCTTCTTTTTAATGCCTGTTAATGTTTAGCTCCTTGCTGTTATGCTGAAGACCCATCACAAAACTAATCTAAGACTCAGATGCCTCAGAAATTGCTGCCTGAGAAGGGAGGAATTAAATAGAAAATTCATTCACAAGCACGAGAGAAAAAAGTAAAAACTGGAAGACTTGATGCTACCAAAATGGTCATTAGCTTAAATGAGAAAGATATTGGCAAGAAATTTTAGAAAATATATTTATTTTTTTAAAGGCAACTGAAATATATGATTGTAAAGATGACTGAAAGACAGATGTTTCTAGACATAAATATATATAAAAATATGTATGCATTTGTGGAAATACATGCATCTAACAGAGTGAGAAGCTATCAGATTGTGCTAAAGAAAATGTGAAAACATTGCACTTGAAAAAGGAAATAAATTTCACATATACATTTTTAAAGAGAGCAGGAAAATGGCTGAAGCATTAGAACGAATAAAACTTAATTCAAGCAGATAATTTTGGAGGGCTTGTGGAATACATGGCCCAGTTCACCTCAGCACACCTATCTTGAGTGTCTAAATATTGATTTTCGAGTGTGAACTAGCTGCTTAGGATATTCTTATAGTGAATGGAGACAGGTACTTTAAGATAGATATCATGACTCACATTTTAGAAATTCATATGAATGCCATCCCCAATTCAGAATTTTTTTTGAAGAGCACTATGATTTTAAGAGCATTTTTTCAAGTCCAATCTATTCATAATCTACATGATACAATACCAAATACTAAAACTATTAAATGAAGAGCTCAATTCAGAACCCAATTAAAATATTTAGTACGACATATTAGTACAACCAAATCACAGGATATTGCACTTTACAATTAAATCACTACCAGCTGAAAGCCTGATCAACACCATCTAGACCCAGACAAACTGTGCTAACAATGAAAATGGAACTATTTATGCGTTCTAAATAACATAGTGAAATAACAATACGAGCAGATATTTTGGAGCACTTAAAATATATTATGAAATATTAAAACAACTAAAGTTTTGTGGGCACAATACCACTATTTATGCATAATGGTAGTGTGATTGCAAAAGAAAATCCTTCATGGCTTTACTCCTACCTATGTGGTGTTTATGGCTCTGAATATATGCAGAAAACTAGGGACAAATATAGCTTCCTCCCAAAAATGATAAAGAAAAATTACATAGAAAATAGTCCTCTAAATATTTAAACAGGGCAGAAAGTGAAAGTTCCAAAGGACAAGACAGTATTCAAAGAAAGACTAAATCCAAGATATTTGGAAGATCTGGAATACAAAGACTTAGTTGAGCTACTTCCAACTGCAGCGTAAGAAAGCTTGACTGGTGGTGTCCCCAGTTCTGCTGTCATGGTTTTGTTGACCATGGGACCTGGTTGAATATGCCATCATTTGCTTAATTTTCTGTCTCTTGTGCTTCCGCACTTCTGTTTCCTTCCTATCAGAGTACCAAGGCAAGGACGGATGGTAGTCAGCCAAGTTTGCCCTCAACATCTAAAAAGGAAATAACAAATGTGATGTATGTGGCACCTGAGAAGTACTCATGTCTTAAAACTGAGATGTGATCTTTGATTTCCTAGGAGCTGATTGGCCTCTACAGACAATAAAACTCATCACCAATGCTTTTCATCTGTTTTTTTTTCTTAGGGTTTTTGTTCACAAACAGATAATTCAGGGAAACTTGGACAGTTTTTCTAACTTAAAACTAAAATTTAGAAAATTCAGATAAATTTCCTAACTAAAATTAAGCTATATTTCATTACCCCAAAGATACCTAAGCCTAGTGTTTAAGAACCATTTCCTGTTCTGAGATAACTAAATTCACTCTGACAACAAGCTGTGGATATCACAAATACTGAGGCATTCAGTGATTCAGTTTTATATAATCTCAACAAAATGCAGAAATTTATAAAGACCTATTCCAAAGCTGTAAAATTCTACTTAACTCTGCAGGAGAAAAAAAAATATTTTTCTTTTTTCAAATGTATAAGGGTATCCCATAATGATGTATTCATCTGGATTGCGTATTTATTTCTATATTAACATTAACTATATAACAAAAAAAAAAAGGAAAAAAAAAAAAAAAAAGAGGAATGAGGCCATAAAACACATCCTAGTGAGTACAGTAACAAAAATGTCCTGCAAATAAATTGGGGCACAGCAGGAAGGACTCTGTGTGTAAGCAGCAGGCTCTTAATATTGATCATGTGTCTTGCTGAAAGTTAATTGAGCTCTCTCAATATAGAAACAATGTAGTCAATCATGCTTCATAATATATTTAACTACTGACTAAAGTTGGAATGAGTTGAAAATATTTCATGGGCATGGCAGAAAAACTACCAGAGTTCACGGTCTTCCTGGTTTTGTAATACCAGTGGGAGATGTTAAATGTCTGTATTGAGATACTCTGTACCTAAGCAGGATACGGTGTTATTTTTACACTGTTGTGGAATTTGAAAATGTAACTCTGACTTCTACATATGTTGATACTACATGAATTGCAAATCAAATCTTGTATCACGAAGGTTTGTAAAATCCAGATCTGAATTTTAGTTGTGTTACTGTGTCATGATGATTAAATATAATCCTTCAGAAGTGCCTTTCCAAGTATTGATAGTCTACCTCCCGATAATTTGGAAACACAGGTGTCATCATGTCAGCAGAAAATCAAACAGGTAATAATCATGAGCTCTACTTGAATGAATATAGCTAGAGGCAAATTTTAAAATAATCTAAGACAGTGAATGCTAAACTGTTTTGATGACATATATGAAGAAATCAGACTTCATCCTGGAAGCATCGAGTGACATTGAAAGAAGTATCAAGTCCAGCAGGAGAAAATTGTAAAATCACTCCTTTCAGCAAGTGTCATGAAGTCATTCTAAACACGTAGAAAAGATGTCTCAATGCTGTTAACTACATGAAAGCCATATGTTTCTAAGTAAACTATAGCTGAGTGGCAACCACTTTTGAGTCACCTTTGATAATAACAGTAGTTTTAGAAACAACATGCCAGGCTTTCAGGGTCACCTCTAGACCTGGTTTTCCAAGGATTAGTGGGAAAGGTATTTTATTTTATTTTATTTTTTATTTCATTTTTCATTAGTATGGGACAACATTGTGAAGACCCAGAGTCTTGAAACAGGGATAAGTATTGTTCAAAGAGTCCAGGATGAGGCCAGCCAACAGACCAGAAAGAAAGAACATGAATCACTTTTCTCAGTTTGAGTGATTAACAGCAGGAGTAATAACAGAGATACTGGTTAAAAATGCTGAACTCTGAGAATAATTAGAAAGGTCAGACATTGCAGGTAATGCACTGGAAGACTATTAAGCTTTAATCAGGAGTCAGTACTGTGAGGAGAAAAGTGCTTTTCATGTCATGGCGTTAAGATCTGTTTTATGTTCTTCTGGTAAGAAGAAAACTGAAAGATGGCCTTAGAAAATCTTACTGTAATATGACGTACCTTAGGCATACCTTGCTTGTGGTCACACATACACCTAAGCTACATGTGAAACCTCAACATTACGTAGTGTGTTTGGTTGGTTAGCTGTGAAAATGTGAGTCTGAAGTTTACTGACGTAGTTTAATATGTTTTCTAAGATATTTCTTCTTGTTATACAAATAGTGAATGATCTGATCATCTCACTTCATATGTCTGTGACTGAAGCAGGAAAAGATATTTATTTTGTAACGTCAACTAATTATAGATATACATCATAGTTTTACAATCAAGAGGAAACAATGATTGGAAAGAAACCTGGTCAGCTAACAGATTGCACTGTAAAAGACTTGAACAGCTCAAAAGCAAATATAGACTAAACCAGCATAAAATTTAATACAGAAGTGTGTTTCAGACATATAAATATTATATAGTATGCAGTCATCTTCATATTGAGAACTAAATAGCTGTGACTGAATATCTAAGAAAGAAGGAAAAAAAGCTATCTGAAGACATAACATTAGAGATTATTTTATCTATACTTTTTTTATCTAGAATAGTATTCTTTAAGGTGCTTTGATTATTGAGTCCTACAAAGTTCCCAGTAGAAGGGAAAATTTAAATCACTTGAAAATATGGGTTGTTTTTTTGTTTGTTTTTGGTTTTTGTTTGGTTGGTTTTTGTTTTAGTTATAAACACAGAACCATAAAAAATGGCATAAGCCTTCAGAGGTCACTCTTCATATGCTGACTACCATTGCATATAGCACTTTTTTTTGCATGACATCAGAACAAAGGGAATCACGGAATCATAGAATCACAGAATCATAGAATCGTTTATGTTGGAAGAGACACTCAGGATCAATGAGTCTAACCATAACCTAACTCTAGCAGTAAACCACGTCCCTAAGAACCTCTTCTAAATGCCTTTTAAACACCTCCAGTCACCACTCCACCACTTCCCTGGGCAGCCTGTTCCAATGCATAAAAACTCTTTCCATGAAGAATTTTTTCCTAATATCCAGTCTGAACCTCCCCTGGCGCAACCTGAGGCCATTTCCCCTTGTCCTTTCACTTGCTACTTGGGAGAAGAGACCAACACCCTCCATGCTACAACTTCCTTTCAGGTAGCTGTAACAGCAGTAAGGTCTCCCCTCAGCCTCCTTTTCTCCAGGTTAAACAGCCCCAAGTCCCTCAACCCTTCTCATAAGACTTACACTCCAGACCCCTCACCAGCTTCATCACCCTCCTCTGCACTCTCTCTAGTACCTCAATGTCTTTTTTATGATGCGGGACCCAAAACTGGACACAGGATTCAAGGCGAGGCCTCACCAGCACCAAGTACAGTGGTAAAATCACTTCTCTAGTCCTGCTGAACACACTATTTCTGATGCAAGCCAGGATGCTATTGGCCTTTTGGCCACCTGGGCACAGTGTTGGCTCATATTCAGCCATCTGTCAATCAACACCCCTAGATCCTTTTCCAACAGGCAGCTTTCCAGTCCCTCTTCCCTGAGCCCATAGCGGTGCCTGAGGTTGTTATGACCCAAGTGCAGGACCCGGCACTTGTCCTTGTTAAACCTCATACAATTGGCCTCTGCCCATTTATCCAGCCAGTCCAGATCCCTCTGTAGACCCTTCCTACTATCCAGCAGATCAACACTCCCACCCAATTTGGTGTCATCTGCGAACTTACTAAGGGTGCTCTCAACCCCTCCATCCAGATTATTGGTAAAGGGATTAAACAGAACTGATCAGATGAGAAAAAAAAAAGAAATCACAATTTTTGGCTTATTGTTAAAGCAGTTTTTATTCTTGAGTAAGGTTTAGATTATAATGGTTATAGAAATTTTATTATTGACAAGGAAAAAGTGCTGTATAATGTATGTAAACAATTTTTTTCAAGAAACAGTATGAGATTTATTCTGTAGAGTCAAGGAAGAATCTGGTTTTTGGCAGTCATTTTTTCAGTCATTGCTCCTGATAATCTTGATACACATATTCTAAAAAGGGCTTCTTGGATTTCTAATTCCTCTACTAACATGATACTGTAAGTCAGAGCCCTCAGAAGTTTCTGAAGGATATAATGAAGGCATAGCTCTCTGAGGTGATAAGTGGGAGAGTCTTCTCAGCTTTTAAGTTGTCTTATTTTGACTTCAAAAAGGAAAGAAGAAAAATAACCCCAACCACTTTACATATAATTGCCACTAATAAATGTCATTTTGTAAAAAAAAAAAAAAAAAATCTGGAGGGGGCTTTAGTTTTAAGACCATCACAAAAAACAGTTACATTTCTAACCAAAAAAAAAAAAAAAAAAAGGTGTCTGAATTTCAGAAAAAAAAAAACATTTTCTTTAACTTTTTTCTATTTTTCTTCATTTTAAAGTAAAAGTTGTAGGTCCTGAGCCAGCAAGGTCAAAGATGAAAACTGAAGATTTTATTATTTTTCCCCTTTAATGACTTGTGTTTCCTGTTTAAATGGTCTTGTGTTCTACTTGCTGAAATCACAGAGGATCTTTTCATTGGCTTCTCTGAACAATGTTTGTGCTTTGATTTAGAATAAAAAGTAAAAGTGCCAGTGTATTATACGAACAGCTGTTGTATGGAAAAAAAATTCTGTCAGTATAGAGCAGAGGATATTATAAAGGCTCTCTTAGAAAAAAAAACAGTACTTTATTTACGTCTCTCTTTCATTTCCTTCTGTTTGTACAAGCATATTGCATATATTCTTTAAGTCTGCATAGGCGTACTATGAAACTAATTATGTCCTTGCATTAAATAACCTAAAGATCAGTATGATGACCTTAAACATATACATAACAATACATTTCTTATTATGAATGCTGTTAATGTAATAGTTTGCCCTGAAGTATGGAACTTTAGTTACACAGATTTTGAGGTCATTTAAAATATGCAATTCCGTCAATAATTATAAGTTCAGTTTCACCACCCTTGAGGCAGTAATTTTTTTCAGTTCAGCACCAACTCTTTTTTTGTGTTTTAAGGTTCTGAATTTGCATTGGAATTGTTAAAAGGGATTATAATACTACTCAGAAACATATTAAGGACAGTATAAAGGTTTTAACCCTTTCAAACTAAAGCCAACTAAATCATGTAAAGCTTTAAAATTTGAGTGTCAGTGCAGTGATGAATAACAGGAGGGCTCTTCCAAAGCTAGGAGACTATTATGGTTTAACCCCAGGAGGCAGCTCATCCCCACACAGCCACTTGCTGTCTTCCCACAAGGGGGATGGGAGAGAGAAATTGAAGGGTAAATGTGGGAAAACTCATGGTTTGAGGTAAAGACAGTTTAATAGGTAAATCTGTTTGTGCAAGCAAAGTAAAGTGAATAATTAATTCACTATTTCCCATTGGCAGGTAAGTGTTCAGCCATCTCCAGGGAAGCAGGGCTCCATCACATATGATGGTTACCTGGGAACACAAACACCATAGCTCCAAATGTTCCTCCTTTCTTCTTGTGCCTCCAGTTTTATACGCTTAGCATGATGCCATATGGCATGGGATATCCCTCTGGTCAGTTGGGATCTGCTGTCCTGGCTGTGTCCCACCCAAGTTTTTGTGAACCCCCGATCTATTGACTGTAGCTCCAGGAGAAGCTATGGTTGCTAGAATCCACTTAAGCACAAAACCACTTTTACATGTTAACTGTGGATTTAAATGATTTATTTGAGGAGTTCATGTAGTGTCTTTTAAAAATTATCACAAACAAAGTACACAAAATAACTGTCATTAGGTGATAAATCTGGACAAAATAGACTTTGCAAAGTCAAATTTCTGAGTTCATATGTGCATGCTTACAGCATATAAAGTGCATGGTTATGATATGAAAATTCTATCAAATGTCTTTTTGGCTATAACTGTATTTTTAATCATAAGCACCTATATATGGAATTATCATAAGTTTTCTCCAAAATATACACTGGCTGTGCAAACTAGTCACACATCTTGGCAGGAAGAAAGAATTTGGTCTTTGGTCTTCATATATATTCTTCAGAGTATACCTAAGACATCATAATGAATATATCCCTCACCATGCCCTGTCTTCAAATGCAAAAACCATTAATCTGGAAAAAAAGAGTCAATTAACACAAATGAAATTCAGATAAAACAGACTGTAGCCTATAGGTGGCAAATCACTGCAACTGTGAGGGAAATGAGAAAAGAAAAGTAATATACAGTTGTTCAAGACAGGTCATTTTGTAAAGAGATAAGGCCAGATCTCAGCATCTTCTCTCAATTGCAACAGATGTTCTGATGTTAGGAAAAGACATTTGAGTGTAACAAGCTCTACTGTCTCACAGTCGGCTAGAAGAAGAGAGTTCTAAAGGTTTGTGTTTTTTTTCAGACATGACCCTCAGATGCCAGCTGAGACACCATACAGTATCCAAGATTTCTGTATGACTAACTGTGATGATGCAGGACTGGTGGAAATCTGAGACTTTCTGAAGTGACAGCTAGAGTGTACCCTGTAGCATCCACAGTTTCATTAGGTACCTAAGCTTAAGTGACTCATTCCCATTCCATGCATTTACCTCATTCTTGTTTTATCCCCCATATATAGTTCTTTCATAGAAATACAGGACATTAGCATGCCTGTATAATCTTGCTGTCAGCTGTCTGGGAAGGTTCAAAAAACAGCTTCAGAGGACTAGGAAGGGGGGTTTTTGAGTGGTGGTTTTCGGGTTTTTTTTGAACCATCTCCAGATTTTTTTATTGGAACAGAAACACAGTAGGGTTCCCCTGCTTGCAAAACAGCCAGATACTGAATATACAGAATTGTGTCTGCAGACACAGTAGGCCTTACACCATTCTCTTATGTAGGGAGCTGTTGACTTCAGCAGATTTTTTCCTGACTTAGCTACTGAAACCATATTCCAGCCCAGTGAGCTTGTGAAGCACTTAAGGAAAAAAAATGCAGGTGTCAAATATTCTCACAGTGGATCATTTTTTCTTCTTTTTCTTCATTTTCTCTCTTTTTCCCCTTTATTCTCTTCTCTCCTATCTTCATGATCACTGTGATTAGGTAAAATTTGATTTAAGTTTATCATTGTTGTAGCTTAACAACAACATTTCCTTCAATAAGAAGCTTTGCCTGGATTTGACATTCAATTGCATAATAATGTGACAGTAAGGATTACTAATGACATTTCTTCAGCAAGTCTTCATCTGAGACAGCCATCTTGAACAATCAATCGTGAAAGAAATACGTTAATGGAAAATAAGTTTGGAATTTACATGAATTTGAAAATACTACTTTAATTAATATTAAATTTAGACATTTCACACTGAAATTATTTTACGGAAAAACAGATTTTGATATTTTTCTCCTAGAGAACTTGCATAAATCTAATACTCTAATATTACTGGTTGTACAAACCCGAATTGTTTGAACTGATATCTGATCTCTAATAACAGAGATGCTAGAAAAGGTTCTAAGAATAATAAAGATAGAGAACATCTATTACTTCCAACCAACCTCCATCAGTCACAGATGGTTTTCCAATCCACAAGTTTCATCTAGATTGTTGTACTTAACTGCAATAAATTTGTGGGGTTTTTTGTATGAATTTTCTGGACCACTTTATACTTCTTAGGAACATATGTGGCAGTAAATTATGCAATTTAATTATGCATTGTGAGAAGGAAAAAAAAAAAAAAGGTGTTTGTTCACTCTCTTGCTTTAAAATTTCCTGATCACTCTTTGATTTCATGTTTTTTTGTACTACGAAAAATAACAGATAGTCATGCTTTATTTGCCTTTTCCATATAATCCCATATCTGATAAATACTTCTGTCATACATATGACCACTCACATCTTTTTTCCAGGTAAATATGTTCTAAGATAGCAAAGATTTGAGATATTATTCATTATATTGTGAAATTGCACAAAAACCTTTTCCTCTATGATGGGAAAAACTGTACAGTCACTTCTGTTTCCAGGATCAGAACTGGGCATAAATATACCTTAACTATCTTTCATGATATTTCTTATGAATCCTGCGCAACATTGGTGGAGGTACCAAATCAAGCCTAAAATTTCAAGAAATATAAGAATGGTGTAAAACAGAGAACAGATCTGAGCAATTAGGGAAATATGACACAGGTATTTTAATTTCATGGTAAAATTGAGAGATAATATTAACATTTTAATTAAAATATCAGATCTTTTTTTCCCATCTGATTTATTAACATAATCCTTGTGGGTATTTAATTAGTTTTTATTTTAACAACTAAGATATTTCAGGAAATTTCTTTAGTTACTAGTTCTGTGGACACCTGATTACGACACTACCATTGTAGAGTCTCGCTAACTTCATTGCTGCAGAAAAGTATCCGTGCTTTACTCCAACATCATATTTCATAACAACATAATATTTCATATGTCTGCAGATAAAACATTTTTGTTATGGTTTGTTAATTTTTTGTTGGATTTTTAAAGGTTTGTGGGTTTTTTTCTTTAAAAAAATTATTGTGAAATAGGTGATGTGTGATGTTAAATGTCTCTTCTCAGCAACAGTACATTTTGAAAATGAAAACTGATAAAAACCAATGCATTCTGAAGTTATTTTAGTAATTCTATATTTTTTAGTAGTCATAGTGGAAAATAATCTACTAAATTTTGAAGGGAAATACAGAGAACTGGTGAGTTAATTTTTAATTCATCATATTTTATCCTCATGTATTTTTGTTCCCTCCTTAGTGAATTCTGTTTCAAATCATTTAAACTGTATGTCTACTCCACAAACCCCGACACCACCTCAGGACTGCTCTGCACCTTTTTTAGTTAATTATGGTCCCCAAAACCCATATCATTAGTCAAGTGTGACATGACATTGTGGCTTTGCAATCACACACCTTTCCAGTTGCAAATAGAGTTGGATGAATCACCATAACTGTATGTAACTCAGGACACATGCTGTCTTGCAGAACTCTCATGTGTGGAGATTTACCATCCATTTGATCTATTTACCCATTTCTGTATTGCAAATACAGTACAACAAAGCCCTTTAGCAGGACCCAGGACTGTGTCTTGAAGTGCTATCACAGATTTACTGCTCCTCTGTGTTGACTTACATAAAGAGTAAACATCTTTTCCTATATCATCCCTTCTCCATGTACACATAACTTAAAATTAAGACTATTTGGCAGGTTTGTACATTACCATATGAAAAACTGGTGATTCAGCTTTGGTGGAAGCAAACATAGTCAGACACTAGCTGCAACATCCATAATTCACAGCTCACCTGCATTCCAGAAGATACAGAAAGGTGCTTTTTTATTACTTTCTGCCTAAACTAGCCTGTTTTAGTGATTTTATGATGATGCACACACATACACAAGTTTCCATGGCAAGGTTTTTATTAGCGGAGTGGCTGCAGTGGTGGTTTCTGTGAGGAGATGCTAGAAGTTCCTCCCACATCAGACAAATCCAGTACCAGCTGTCTCTAAGACAGACCTGCCACTGTCCAAAGTTGAGACAATCAGAGACATTGATAGTGGGTCTGTGGTGAAATATTTAAGAAAGCGTGAAAACTTGTGCACTTGTGCACTTGGAGAGAAGAGTAAGAATATGTGAGATAAACAACTGTGCAGACACCATGGTCATTGAAGAAGGAGGGGGAAGTGGTGCTGCAAGCACTGAAGTAGAGATTTCCCTGCAGCCTATGGTGAAGACCGTGGTAGAGCAGGTTGTTTTCCTACAGGCTACGGAGAATCCCATGCTAGAGCAGTCGGAGGTCCAAAGGAAACCGTGACCTCATGGGAAGCCCGCTCTGGAGCAGGCTCCTGACAAACACATGGACCCACGCAGAGAGGAGCTCACAATGGAGCAGGTTTGCTGGCAGGACTTGTGACCCAGTGGGGGACCCACACAGGAGCAGTCTGTTCCTCAAGGATCCATGGAAAGGACCTTGTGGAAAGGACTGATGTAAAGGACCCTGTGGAAAGGACCCATACAGGAGCAGCTTGTGAAGAACTGCAGCCCATGGGAAGGAGTCATCATGGGACAGGACAGTGAAAGAGTGTGAGGAGGAAGGAGCAGCAGAGACAAAGTGTTGTGAACTGACCACAGCTCCCATTTCCCATCTCCCTGGGCCACTCATGCGGAGAAGGCAGAAGAATCTGGAGTGAAGCCTAGCCTGGGAAGGAGGGAGGGATGGAGTGAAGGTGTTTTTAGATTACTTCTTATTTCTAATCATCCGAATCTGAATAATTGGCAATTATTTAAATTAATTCCTCCAAGTTGAACCTGTTCACTGCTGAGTGATCTCCCTGTTCCTTATCTCAACTTACAAGCTTTTAACTGTATTTTTCTCTCCCTGTTCTTTTGAGTAGTGGGAGTGACAGAGCAGCTTGGTGGGCACCTGGCAGCCAGCCACGGTCAACCAACCAGAACCTGTAACAGAAAGAACAACCAAAATAATGCCTTTCTGTGCAAAATCTGCTGGTTCATTTTCATGTGTGTATATACGCAGATTCACACAAAACAAAACCTGCTGTGATCCTTACCAAAGCTGAAGCAGGAAGGCACTGTGAATAATTCCTTCTGAATTAAGTAGGCTTGCTGTTTGCTTGCACTGGTGTATCAGGCACAAATAAATATTAGATTCAGTCAAACAAAAAGCAAAGTCTGTTATTCATGAACAAACTAATATTGTTTTAAAGGAAAAGAAAATGCTTTCATTGGAGGAGTGTACATCTGCGAGGTATTGAGAAGGTACATCAGTTTTGAATTTGATTTCTATTATTACTAGTATTAGTATTATTATTTTGATTGTTGCGACTGCTGCTATTATTAATTTTATTTAAAATTTGACTGTCCTTCGGACTCAGAAAGCAATAAAATTAATGAAATCTTTGCATCCAAGCTCAGTTTTAGGGAAGTTAAAACCTAGGAGAATTATTGATATCACATTGTTGCCTTCTTATGTCTCTTTATTTTGGCTCTGTAACTTCTGATGGAACCAGCTTGCTTTCAATGTAACATCAATTTAAAGACAAGCTGAAATCCTGAAACATCCATAAGAAATTGTTACCACCAATATAACGGATTTTTTTTTGAGCTTTCCCTGAAGAGACCTGAAAAAGAATAAAACATTATCACTTTCCTTCCCTATCTTTTTGCCAAGATCTATATATAAATGAAAATATTGAACTTCAGCTGAATGACACAGTTTCATACTCTTATGTCTCAGCAAATCTGAAACTCAAACACTTGATTTATTCATTTTTAAGAACATAGGGTCTTATCTCAAAAGGCAAAGTGTTCTGTTGGTAGTCCTCAAAGATGCAAATAGCAAAATATCAAGAAAACTCCTTTTCTATAAACTGTCTGTATGCTTCATTGTAGAAATATTTCTGTGGGTTTTTTTCCCACAATCTTTTGACATTTAAGGTCGATTTTATTACATTTATTTTACTTTTCTTACATTTCATTCTTATATTTTCATTCTTTTTCCTTCAGTGGGTAATTGAAATGGGATTATCTTGGATTTTTTTTCCTTTTCATTACTGATAAATTTTCTAAACCTTGTTCTACATATTTCACAAAATATTAGAGTACCAAAGATGCAGTTCCATTCTTGACTTCATTTGTTTCTTATCCTGTACTAAATAGTTTTGAAAAAAGGTAGTGGTAAATGAGACAGGAAAGGAAAAAAAGAAAAAAAAAAAATAATAAGAAAAAGCACAAAAACCTCTTAATCAAGCCTTAAGTTCCTTAAGTTTTATTGTGAAAGTGGCCAAAAGGAAACTATAATAATAAATACATAAATAATTATAAACAACAAAAACATAATGGGAAGAATAGGATAATTAATTTTAGTTTTTAATGAAATCCTGTGAAATTCAAAATATTTTGAGTCAACCTTTTCCAACAGGGAAAAACCCCCAAATATGTAAACCAACACAAAGTATGGTTGAATATCAATATAGTGAGATATGTCACAGAAAGAGAAATATATTGAATGTATTACTATCAAATGCAGATTCGGGAAGCTAAAGCGTGAGAAAACTGAAAATCCTTAATTATCAGTCTGTGTCCAAATTAGTCTTTTCTTTTGACTTTTCATAACACTTCCATTATTTCCTGCTCTCACAGTTTTATTATCCTGTACATCTCCTTTCCAATAGCCTAGTAGTAAATTGTACAATGTCCATACTTGCTCAAAGAAAATTTGTCTAATTCAGCATTTCATCTCTGAAAAAAACACAGATATCTGCAGTGGATACTTTGACATTGAGAGACTGGCCTTGGTACATCTTTGAAAAGAAAGCTAAGGAGATATCTTTTTGGTGCCTCCATGAGATGGTTCAAAGGGCACAGAGCCGGGCTGTTCCGTAAGGCACAAAATAACAGGGCAAAAAGCAGTGGATGCAATTTGGAACATGGAAAATTCCAATCAGATATAAAGAAAAGGCGCAGGAGTTTTTTTGTTTATTTTGTGTTTTTTGTTCTTGCTTTTTGTTTTTGTTTGGTTGGTTTTGTTTGTTTTTGTTTGGTTGGTGTAGTTTGTTTTTGTTTCTTTGGGTTTTTTTTGTATTTTTATGATGGGAATGGTTAAAGGGCAGGTGACAGCTTGCCCACAGAGTTTTTGTAATCTCCATTCTCAGAGAAATTAAAAAAACTGAGTACAAATATTCTTGGGTTATCTGGTCTAATAGAAGCTACTTCAACTGAGGGCTTGGACTATAGGATCTCTAAAGGTCCCTACCAACCTAAATTATTCTATGAATCTATGACTGTGATTACTCAAGAAGTTCTACAGGTCTACCACATAGTGCTAAAGAACCACTCTGTTCACAATTTCTTTTAATCTTTTATCTTAAGAGTTTCATCTCAAGCCCCTAGATGTTTTGTTGTAACAAAAAAACCCATGTTAATCTCTTCTGTGATACCTAATGTCCTTCTAAGCTATCTTTTGTGAAGACTGAAGCATCCTGGCTTGCTCAGTTGCCTATCATATGGACAAAGTTCCCTTTGAAAAATTTTATCTATTCATTGATTTTTTCCTCTCATATACTACTTTTTTTTTTTTTTTTTGGGTAGAAAGTGCTAGAGACACTCACAGTTTGCAAGGTGTACGTACTACTCTCAGTTCACTCATCGCAATAAACTCATTGCATTGTTCAGTGCTTCAGGGAGTGATAATATACAAGATTTAACCACTTAGAGGGTGCCTTGACTAAGACCTCCCTCTCCTTTTTTCTCATTCTCTCTTTTGTTTAGTGTCACCTGGTCATCTTACTTTCATTTTTTCTTCATTTCTTCATTAACCCGAAATTCAAAAGCTATCCATATCCTAGCCGCAGCAAAAGGAGGCCCGGCCAACTCAGTCTTCCTTACAAATGCACCTAGAGAGATAACCTCCTGGTACCTCAGGGTGTTCAAGTAGTAGAGTACTGCTCTACTGAGAGATTTCAGCATTAAGCAATTCTAATCCTTTCAAGTCTTCGGACCACAGACTAACATTCATTATGTTATCTGATAACTGCATTGTCTTCTAAGAAAATGTATATGAAAGGACTACAATGAGAGCTGTGTTGGTTTCACTCATTTTTTCCCTTCTTATTGTCTATAATTTTTTCCTTACAATAGTTCAATTGAAAATAATATTGAATAACATATTTTTCTTTGTAATGTCTTAATTCTAGTCCTAGTTAAGGTTATTTTAAATTATTGATAACGTTGTTTCATCTATCAAAAAATTTCCCATGTTAAAGTAGTTTTCTTTCCTCTCTTTCTACAACTTTCAGAACACATTGTGTAAACCCATATACTGAGAAAACTGAGAGTTCTTGGGATTCATCTCTGAAAGAAAAAAGAAAAAAGATTACTTTTCATTTTTTCATTCTTTTGCTTGTATGTTATCACCCAAACAACATTTTGGCGGCAGATGTTAGGTATATCTCAAGTTCAATCTGTCTCTTCCTTTAACTTACCGTTTAGTGTTTATTTTCAGCAGACTTCTATTATTCTGTCTTGACAGGCAGTTTCTTCTTGAACTTTAATCTGTCAGTTTCATAAATGAAAATATCACCTTAATCCTTTAGGAATGTGTATTAACTACCCACCTTTACATATCAAGAATTATTTTTTTTCCCTTTCCTGAATGTTCTATTAGCTTTAAGTTCAAGTCAATCTCTTTTCCAGGTCTAGTTAGGATGATGTTTTAATTGTAACCTTATATCTTTCATAGATATCTGTACTGGATATAATATAAAAAAGTACTGGAACAATATAAATCTGAAAGAAAAATTCTACCTGTTATATTTTACCACGGTGAACCTGACTTCTAGAAATGTTCCTGAAACTCTTGTATGAACTATGAACATGTTTGTGAACAGACACATATCCAACATTCTCTTTTGTTTAGAATTTATTAGTGGCATAAGAATGATGTTTAACACTCTTCCTGTTACTACCAATGACTAAATCTCATGTTAAATTTCATCTATTAGCCACTGGAAGCCTTTTGTTGAAAAAAATGAAGTGTAAAACCGGGTTATACTGTCAGTATTCTGCTCATTAAATAGGAACGACGTAAAGTTTTGTTGATCTTTTTTGTTTTCTTTTTTACTTGAGAAAAGAATTTAATAGTTGCTGTCTATGTGCAACAATTAGATAAAGAATTAAGAAGACTTAGTGCTATGCATTGAATCAAAACCTCTAGTCCTTCAGTGTGGAGTTGATGAAAAAAATACCCAGAGGAAAAAAAATAAGATCGGGTTCCTTTTGTTTTCTGAATGAAATAAGAATCAGTACTATGTGACAGGTACTGAAGGGACAAAAACAGTAAGATCTTTGGATTACATTAAACTATTAAGAAGGAGTGTGCATGAATGGAAACGTGTAACCTTCAGTCAAACAGATTGACCATTTGGCTGAGCGAACTGTAGATCAATCAAATGAACATGTCAGCAATTATCTCAGATGCTGTCTCTTTTCATAGATTGGTTCATTCTTTCTCAGTAAAATAATGTAAATCCACAGATACATAAGTCCAAAAATCTATATATAAAAAGGTAAATAAATACTTTTTCAAACATTCTTAAAATACTATTTCCAAGAGGCAGTTGTTTCACTCCTTCTAAAATGAAATAAAAAAGTTGGGAATTTTTACTCATGAAAAAGCCCAAAGCTGTTGATTTTTATGAAGATGACAGAATCACCTATTGTTGTGAAGAAAGAATATCAGAAACCAGAATATGCCAGAGGCTGAAGATGTTTAAATCAAGGTGAAAATTTAGTCCCCTTTCATTTTAAACATGAAGAACATTGATGCAAAAGCCTGCTGCTCCAAAAAGTTTTAGCTTAAGTAGACAAAATAGATTAAATGGAGAGGATTCTTCAGACCTAATTTTAGATGTGGACTCATCAAATCAGCTGGGAAAAATTAACATTTCAGAATGAGATGGACTTGGCCATTCTAGTTGCTGACTCAGATGTCTATATGAACAAAGCAGCTGTATGAATTTAGTCAGATTAATCCCACCTGAAATTTTGATTATGTCAGGACTTGAAGGCTTCAAAAATTTGAACAAATTTTCTTAGCCAATATCCTCCCAATATTGTAAGATAAAAATATTATTATCATACATTTTTCTTATTTAGAAAACCTCTCCTCTTCAAATATTTTATGATTCCTCTCCTCTGAATTGTGTGGATTATAGTTCACCTACCATTATAGAGAAAGATCACATGGTGGTCTGTGGGCAGGGTCTAACTAAAAATGTTCTAGAGAATGTGACTATACTTCAACATCTTTTTCAGGCAAGGGAGATCTCCAAACATGCACAGGCTTTTTCTATATTAAAAAGTTCTGTTCTTAGTGTCTACATCAGCAACAATTAATGTTTCACTCTGCAGTTCACCTGAGAGTTTGCTAGTTTTTTTTTTTTTTTGTTGTTGTTTGTTTCTATGTACAATGAAACTAGGACTTAGGAAAAAAACCTAGGACTGAAGTGAATCTATAATATGCTTGAGAAGGAAAAGGCAAGGGTCCTCCACACAGAAGTTAAAGAGTGAATTATAATTAATGAAGTATACCTGATCGTAGGACTGAGATCCAATACTTATTTGGAGAGTTTAATTATATGAGATCATAGAGATATCCAAGGAGAATAAATACATTTGTAACTGAAGTTGTAGGGTTGTTTTCTTTTCTTTCTTTATCACTGAAGACTATAAAAAAAAAAGGAGTAAAAAAATACTGAAATCTTAAAATACTTGGAAACTATGGAGTTATATTTATAAATATTTCTATTTTCTATTAATTTTCTCTAGTCTTTGGAATATGTGATAGTTAGTACAACCTAAATTTAATTTAATGGGAATATTGGGCCTAAACTTGCCTTTGATTTGCATAGAAATATGTTTTAGTTTTACATATGAATACACTGTATTTGATTCTCTTATGAATAACTTCATACTATCAACTTGCTTAGCTGAAAAACAAAACAAAACAAACAAAAAGCCACAATAAACCAACACTTCCTGTCATAGTTTCTCCTCTGAGATTTTACAATCAATCTGCGTTCCATAGTGCTTGTACATCATCACCCATAAATAATGACCCTGCAGACAGGACTACAATTGCATGTCTTCAAATTATACCCTAAGGCTATGATCCTCTAAACTGACTTTGGTGTGAACTGAAGTCGTCTTGCAGGAAGCACAGAGAAATACAGCAGGTTGACTCCAAATGAATTATCTCAGAATCTTAGCCTTTTTTTTGGTTTCCTGTTTTTTGTTTGGTTGGTTGGCTGGGTTTTGTTTTTTTTTTTGGTAAATGAACTGATTCTGTATTATTAAATATTAACTGAATAATACTGCTGAGTAAATTTCCATATACAGAATAATGGAAAAAGCTTACTTTACAATTCACTAGTCAGTAGTTATGTGTATGTTGCCATTTACCCTGCCTAAATAACTGAAAATATTCAAAGGAGAAGAAAAATTAATACTGAGTAGCAAAGATTTGTGCATGATTGTCCTTAATGTCCACTAAGTGTAAGATGGGTAACCACCCAGGCAAACACTGAGGAACATAAATCTAGGCAAATGGATAAGGCAGCAGTCATCTGATAAAATGTAAAGAAATAACAGTTATTTCCCAGTAATCAATTAGTACCAAATAATAACTATAGATATGACCATTGAAATAGTCTAACATATAACATTATATAGATATAACAGGAGGTAGAACCCGTCCACTAGTGCAGCACCTGGTTGTGTATCCACCTTACATTGCCTATCTGTAAAAGTAATAATTCAAAAGAAATGTCCTGCGTGAATTGCAGAATAGTTATTCATACTGAAGTACATCTGAACACATGTGGAAAATCACAAAAACCTTGTTAATCTGGAACCATATATCCTTTGTTCTAAATTCACCTACTGTTTAATGAAATACTCATGAGAACTATATTTTGTCTTTTCTTAGCTTTTGTTTTTGTTTCCAGACAAAAATGTAACTCCTAACAGTTTAGAGTTTCTATATCTGCAAAATTTAGGTAATACACCACCTGGAAAAGTATTGTGGAGGTTACCTGGATAATTTTCATACGTCAAAATTGCAATATGCTAATAAAAAATTACCCTAGATAGTGAAAAGGATGTTCTATACCATATGACATCATGCTCAGCAAAAAAAGCCGAGGAAAGAAGGAGGAAGGGGGATATTACACCGTTACATGTGATGGAGTCATGCTTTCCTGATGGCTGAACACTTGCCCAACAATGAGAAGTACTGAATGAATCCCTCATTTTTCTTTCTTTGCACATGCAACTTTTGCTTTCCCTAATAAATTGTCTTTATTTCAACTCATGAGATCTCTCACTTTTACCCTTGCAACTCTCTTCCTCATCCCACTGGAAAGGAATGAACAAGTGTCTGGGTGGGGCTAAGGTGTAATTAACCCAAAACTATGAACATTATTACTGTTACTGTTGTTGTTGTTATTTTATTTACAGAGTTCCTACAGGTGATACACTGAATAGATGACACTGAAACAAACCTTAAATGAAAACAGAGAAAATTCTGATTAGGGCTCTTGCTTAGTTTTCCTGGATAGGAAATAGCTAGAATAACTGGATCTAGTTTCAACATAGGAATCCAGTGTTTAAGATAAGATATAAACATAAATTTAGCCTAAATTTCTGACATGTGTCATCTAAATTGAAACTTTTTTTTTTCTATTTTATTTCATAAACAACAAAACCCTGTTATAACATCAGTCAAAAAGTCTCCAATTTGTAAGTTGATCAAATGAATGCTTTTTTAAATGTCTCAGTTGTTCTGACACAAAGTTTGGAAAGTCTAGCTGGAGGAATTAATTGTTCTCAGAATTAACTGCAAGTGAGTTTTGGAAGGAAAGGTTTACATAAATTTAATTATTTAAATGGATAGAAGAGCTGTGGCTTGTGAGGTCTGTGAGCAATGAAGCGCAGAAAGGTTAATATCTTTCGAGGTCTCCCTTCCCTTTCCTCCTTGTTCTCATTTTCTTTTATATTTCCCCAGCAATTTGCTTTTATTCAGTGGTCTGTATTGACTGCATTGAAAATAATTTGATCAAATTTGTGTTAAAACAAAGCACAATCTTCCAGACAATATTTTCATAAATCTATCACATTCTCCATTATTTGGATGTTCAGATAGAATCCACTGATCTCAGTGAGAGCTGATAACAAGACGAAATCAAAAAAAACATAATGTCATCTCCTCTCCAAACAAAAAATACCATCACTGTGAGCTAAAGGATTGTGTGTGCTCACTCCAGTAACCCCTATGCTTATCATCACAACATCTGTGCAGCAGAACTTCGGAAAAGGGATGAAAGTTTTTATTAATGAGGGTGAATTATACAGTCTCTTCTCCTTATTCCTTTGGAGAATTTAGCATTTGAGAAAATACAACTCCTCATTATAGCTTATAGGCTGCCATGCAATGGACTTCACAATTTACAACTGGCTGCACTACTGAGTTTATGCTGCTTTGCATCCTATTTGTTTGAATTGTGAGTGAGATTCAGAACTATTGAGATGTCTATGTACATGTCTGAATCCACATATTTATATTGTGTTCAGTGCAACTCATTTCTACCCTGATGCTCATGCAATGCTCAATTCAAATTGTCCTTTGCAGTTGGCTGAACTTTAGCAACTTTCATCTCATTTTTTAAGGAATACTCAGTCTTAGTATTGAGACATCACTACAGCCAGCTGACAACAGTTAAAAATATGAGATCAGTTTAGAATAGTCATATTCAACATATATTTTGGTTGTGTTTATGATTTATTGAGATGATTTGAAATGTAGTTTTGTCATTTGAAGTAAAGGAATACCAGAGGGAGAAATTTAATTATATTCATAGAAATGTTCTTCATAAATTGGAAGGGAAAATTTCAAAATGTTTAAATTGGTTTATAAGAGCAACATAAACTGTAGTGCAAGGGTTTATCCTAATAATCTTATTCGAGTATGGTTGTATGCTGGACTTGGAAATTTTAGGGAAAAAATGTCTTTTTATGTACAATCTTACAGTGGTCACTTTTTAGATTTATAAACAATGATAACTTGATTGTAGTCTTTTCTGCATGTTAATATGATTCTGAAGCTATCAAATTAGAGAATGTTAACGGATGGAACCAACCAATGCATTATCCAGCTGATAAATAAAAGATAAAAATGACAGTACACACAGCAAAATAAATTGGTTTAGAGAAAGCTGATTGTCAGTTTGGGTTTGGTAGAATGTTTTCAGAAGTTTTTTTGTTATAACTCCTTAGCTCCTTCTAACACCAGTTTCATGTTATTATTAAGCTTTCATATGTAAGTCCCAATGCTGAAAATATATGCCTTAATTTGTTACATTCAAAACAAAATTTAGGAACCAAGGTACATGATGAATTCTATACTAACACATATATATGCATATCACACAATTTGCCTGGCAAATTAATCTCTCTGGTACTTCAAAAACATTTTGGAAAGCCTTCAGGTGTGATCTGGTTTTGAATAGGATAATTAATCTTGACAGTAATTTCTTCATATCAGAACCAAATAGCGGTTGGAAAGATATATTCACTTTCCACAGAGCGCTAGGTACTTATGGCCTGGAAAGAGGCTATAATGTGTTCAAAGAAAGTGTATTTCAAATAGACATGGAAAAGTGCTTCAACACAGATTCATCCTTCAAAATCCTGGAGAAGGACATGATTCACATGGGAAGTAATAGAGGCCTTGGCTTGATGTTTACAGTAGGTTATTTTCAGTCCTGAAACAGTGTAACTAATTGTTTCCTGAACTAATATGATCAAACAATATAATTACATTACCCTAAACAGTACTTTTTGATTATTAGAAATTTAATCTGCATTTCTCTCCTCCTGAAAGAAAACTGTGAATAATTAAAGTTTTGTCAGCTCTAGATGAGTAATTATATAGGTAAACCTGCTTGCAATGCAATCTATCAGGTAAATTTTCTCAGTTTTAACTATTCAACACAAGTCCAAAAAGGCTCTTTCCATGTTTTTCATTCCTCATTTTTCATTAAATAATATACTTTACTGCTTACATTAGTATTTCATTGGTCTGCATATTTGTTGCTTTTGGATTCAGATGTAAAGTTCCAGTAAATAATACATTGGAATATTTTGTCAGGAAAAAAAAAAAAAAAAAAGTGGGGTTGTAACTGTTTAAGTTTCTAATACTCAAATTCAAACTTTTTGTATACTTTGAGCTGCAAACAGCTCTCTCATATGAAGTGAACTGAGACTTTAAAAAATAACTAATACAGATGTCAAAGGACACAATTCAAGCTTTCACAGGGTGCTGCTGCTTAGATTTTTTTTTTCCTGAGGCAACATGCAAATACATAAAACAAAATTGGATAGGAGCAGAGCTAGACCCAATGCTAAGTGCTTTTGAAAATCTTACCTATAATTTAAATTAAGATTAGTGTTAAAGTTTTTGGTTTTCTCTAAGGGGCTCTACGAACTGGCCTCTCAGGCAAGCAGTGGGTGAAATTTCTTAAGATTATTAAAGCTGATATAAATCAGATTTTGATTTACTTACAAATCCTAGCTAAATAGAAGGGATTCAGAGAAGGCATAAATTTCAAGTATATTTTTGAACAGAATCAGGTTGACCTGATGAGCTTTATCTTTCATGTTTTGTTACTGAATCCCAGTCACTGAAGTCTTAAGAGCTCCATTGCCAGGAAAAGTCTTAGTACTTCACATAAAGCTGAATAGTTCCTTAAATTCTGATGGTTGCATTGATTAGTTCTTTATAAAACCATAAGGAGAATTTAGACATTGCTTAGTCAGCTGTGCTTTAGACTCCCAGTCTGTAGGAACTGAATTCCAGCCTGAGTTTCAGCATAATATGAGCAATTATCAGTGGCTAAATTGTGCAAATTTACTACAGCAGTAGTAGCAGTTGTATCGATGGGAGCTGTCTCAAAAGGACAAGATCTATTTTAAAATTTCTTGATGGATAAATGTAGTAGTCTTAAATAGCTTGCTACAGGCTATAAACTGCCCTACTGATTTCTCTTAATGCATAAATTGTCCTTGGAAGCTAATGGCAAGTTCATGCCAGTCTGTTGCTTGAAGTATGACACTTAATAGAATACACTATTCCATATTTCTTTCAAGATATCAGGGACATATCTCACAACTGAAAATTCAGATACTTGAAAGAACATGTGTTTATGGGTACGCTTTTGTCACAAGGAAAGGAAGACATTGCTGCTTCTCAACTGGCCTGTAACTCACCCTTTTTCCTCGATATTTCCTTGTATGTGCCAATATCTAAGGAGGTACATTATTGTAAAATATGTTACTGTAAGAGAATTACCTAAACAGGCTTAATGTTAAAGTCATTAAATTTGTTAGATATTGTGAGGAACAGCTTTTTATACTGTGAAGAAGAAACACACTTAATACTTGGGAACAAACCATAAAAATGATCAGTAATAAGCAGAAACTGAATAAGAAGGTGGATATTATGACTGGTATGCAAGACATTTTTTTATCTCACAGTCCTGGGCGTATCAGCAGAAGAAAAAAGGATAAGAAAGATAAAGCTTTGCTGGACTTCTTAAAACATGCCCTCTTTACCATAGCATTCAGGTTTTCTGGTAGAATGCACATGCCTTTCATCGATAAAATAGTTAAGGTCCTCAAGGAGTGGTCTCAAACTGGGAGGGAAGGGGTGGGAGGGTAGTGGCAAATAGACCTTCTGCATATTTGTAGATATTCTGTCTTGGAATTCACCTGTCCCAGATACAAACTCCTGTGGCTGATATTCAATAATTACAGCAGTAATCTCCAAAGGTAATTCCAGGAAGATAAATGAAGAAGGGGTCACAAAATATGCCATATGGTTTAAGGTTTTAAGTTCTTAACAAACTTTTAAACTTACAATTTCACAATTTCAGGAATAAATTATATTATCTGTAAATTGAAACTAGGTATTTCATATTTGTGCTACTCGACAAGGAAGAAGATCCAGTCTCATATAGCATTCTTTGAATACTCTATCATTGCCTGGATGCTGTATTTCGTAATCAAAACTCTGTTTTATTTAATATATAAATAAATAAACAAACCTGTGAAGAGGTAACTGAGCGGTTGACAATTTTTCTGATTCTACCTTTTCCATTCTCAAACAGGATTAAATTTCCTCTCTAGTTCAGGAAAAAAAAAAAAAAAAAGAAAAAAAAAGAAGCAATTTCAGGTTTCTCTAAGTAAATATAACTGCTATATGTAACTTTGGCATGTAGCAAAATACTACCTAGTGTTACCTCATAGTTGAACCAATGCAAAGTGACATCTGCTGATGACAATGCTTTTTTTCATTTGAAATTTTAGTTTTCACAGTCTATATCTTGAAAACGTTATTTTCTAATTGTATACAAATTAGTATCTCAACTAAAAGTGCACACATTACAAGTATGTATCTAGTAATTAAGACTACAATCAGAAAACCTTAACAGGGCAGTCAACATGGCTTCACCAAGGGGAAATCATGCTTAACCAACCTCATTGCCTTTTATGAAGACATAACCAGGTGGCTAGGTGATGGCAAAGTAGTGGATGTGGTCTATCTTGATTTCAGTAAAGCATTTGAAACAATTTCCCACAGCATCCTCACAGTTAAACTGAGGGAGTGATGTCTGGACAATCAGGTAGTGAGGCGGACTGGGAACTGGCTGAAGGAAAGAAACCAGAGTGTTGTGTTCAATGGGGCAGAATCTAGTTGGAGGCCTCTATTTAATGGAATGCCTCAAGGGTTGGTACTGGGACCACTACTATTCAATATATTCATTAATGGCTTGGACAAGGGAATAGAGTGTACTACCAACAAGTTTGCTGATGACACCAAACCGGGAGGAGTGGCTGACACGCCAGAAGGCTGTGCTGCCATCCAGTGAGACCTGGACAGGCAGGAGAGTTGGATGGGGAAAAAATTAATGAAATATAACAAGGGCAAGTGTAGAGTCTTTCACCTGGGCAACAACAACCCCAGGTACCAGTATAAGTTGGAGAAAAACATGTTGGAGAGCAGTGTAGGGGAAAGGGACCTGGAGGTCCTGGTGAGCAGCAAGATGATCATGATTGGGCTAGATGATCTTTTGAGGTTCCTTCCAATCCGTAACATTCTGTGATTCTCTGATTCTGTGATAGAATGTAAATTTTTTATCTGTTTCAGGAAATTTCACTATCTTTCTTCATCATGAGTGAGTTATTTTTGATTGCCATGTTCCAAGAAGCAGTACATGAGAATTAGAAGGAAAAATAAATGTAGTCCTCAGGGTAAATTATTTCTCTTATGACTGATTGCAACAAATGATCTTAATTGTTCTAGGTTGAAGCATTTTAAAACTGTTACTTACTGAAGGTTGTTAGTCAGATACAAACAATGAATGGTTTTCTGGAGAATTGCAAGAGGGGTTCCAAAGAGACCTGTCAAATTTTACGGTTTTCTGAAGCAGATAGACAGTATTCTACAGAATCAAGATGCTGTCTGCTTTCTTTCCACAATTATTTGCTATGTTGTTATTATTATTAGCAGTAATTATTATTATTAATATTATTACTAATACTATTACTGCTATTATTATAAATGAAAGCATGCAGACATTCATGAGACCTTCAGTATAATTAGCTGATCTCATTCTATTTCATAAGCACTTCTACAATTTTGCGTTATTCATAAATATCATGGTAGTGACCAGAAACAACTTTCATTCACTCAGTGAATAAAAAGATAAATTAGCATCATGCTTTAAGAGCCGACTGAAGGATGCTGTGTTGTTTTTGCAATGGAAAGTTCTGTGTGGCACTCATACATTTGCTCTCAAGAGCTTCTCAAGAGTGGATCTGAAACTGATTGTAAAATGGTGACACAGATCATCTTTCACGTTATAAGAGAGAATGTTTCATTACTGAATCAAAAGGTTGCATTTTCAAATAGTCAGTACAACATCACACAAATTTTCTCAGTATCATGGCAGAAAAGAGATAAAAAGGTCCTAGTCTCATTTGAAATAATGGAGGCCAGGTGTTTGTTGTTAGTGGTGGTCTTTCTAAAAAGAAATAGATAATATAAGGCCCAACAAACATGAAAACAACATTGTTTGCATGCTAGAGAACAGCTATTTCTCTACTGTCTTGTTGCAGATTTTCAGTACTTAAAAGGGGCTTATAAGAAAGATGGGACAGACTTTTGTAGCAGGGCCTGTTACGATAGGACATGGGTTTTAAACTAAAAGAGGGGAGATATTAGGAAAAAAAAATTACATGAGAGTGGCAAAACACAGACACAGGTTGCCCAGAGAGGTGGTAGATGCCCCACCCCTGGAAACATTCAAGGCCGGGTTGGACGGGACTCTAAGCAACCTGATCTAGTTGAAAATGTCCCTGCTCATTGCAGAGAGGTTGGACTAGATGATCTTTAAAAGTTCCTTCCAGTCTGAACTATTCTGTGATTCTATGTATGAGCAGACAGTAAGATGGACTAAAAACTAGCTGAATAGATGTGCCAGGGGCATGATCAGCAGTGCAAAGTCTAGTTGGAGGCCAATAACTAGTGGTGTACCCAAGGGATCAACACTGAGTCCAGTCCTCTTCAACATCTTCATTAATGATTTGGATGACAGGTCTGAATGTACTGTCATCAAGTTTACTGATGAAACAGGACTGGGAGGAATGGCTAATATGCCAGAAGGTCATGCTGTCAACCAGAGAGACCTTGACAGGCTGGATAAATGGACTGACAGGAACCTCATGAAATTCAGTAATGGGAAGTGCAATGACCAGCACATGGGGAAGAAGAAATCCAAGCACCAGTACATGTTGGGGGGCATCTAGCTGGAACGAAGCTTTGCATTAAAAATCCTGAAGGTGCTACTGCACATCAATTCGAACAGGAATCAACAGTGTGCTCTTGCAGCAAAGAAAGGAAGTGGTATCCTCAGCTGGATTAGGCAAAGTATTGCCAGCAGCTTGAGGGAAGTTATCTTTTCACTTTATTCAGTACTGGTGATGTCACACCTGGAGTGCTGTGTCCAATTCTGGGCTCCGCAATACAAGGGAGACATTGACATGTGGGATAGAGTCCATGGAAGGGCCACAAGGATGATTAAGGGACTGAAGCACTCCTCATATGAAGAAAAGCTGAGAAAGCTGGGACTGTGAAACATAGAGAAGGGCCAGGATGATCTTATCAATGTCTATAAATACCTGAAGAGATGGTGCAAAGAGGATGGGCCCAGTGAGAGGACCAGGGACAATGGTCACAAACTGAAACACAAGAAGTTCCATCTGAACATCAGGAAACATATTTTTACTCCATGAGGATGACTGAGCCCTGGCACAGGTTGCCCGGGGAGTTTGTGAAGTCTCTGTCTTTGAAGATACTCACCATCCAGGACAACTGGCTATAGGTGGCCCTTCTTGAGCAAGGAGGTTGGATCAGATGACCTCTAGAGGTGTCTTGCAACCTTAGCCATTCTGTGAACCTGTAACTCTGTGATGTCTTGATATGGAGGATTCATCTTCATATTTTGGAAACCTAAACAAGAATTTCTAAATATAGTATTAGATCTAATAATCTCATGCATTTGAGAAGCTACTGGGTAACAACTTGACTTCCAAAAGTCACATCATATCAGCCGGGTCTGTGCAGATATCTCAGACATCATAGAACACACAAAATGACATTATATAGAAGCACCTAAGTCAAGAGAACACCTATATCAAGACTGAGAGGTCTACATATATGATAGATGTTAGGTTTTTGTTTGTTTGTTTGTTTTTAATGCAAGTCAATAGAAGAAATAGAAAATCTCTGTTGAGATTGAGTTTTAAGAATCATACTTCAGTGCTTCAGCCTAACCCTTACTTCTGACCCTGGAAGGGACATTCATTTCATTACCAAAGTTATTTGTTTACACTTCAGAGATAATTTTACTTCTGAAAGTCAATATATATTCCTTCTGCTATTTGAGATCTTCCACAAAGAAATTCAGGATTACGGGAATGATGGCTTGGGTGAAACTTAAAGAATCTATGAAGGATTGTTAATCTAGCCATAGATACATAAATGGACACTCCTGACATAATCACACAGCATGCATTTTTGGATAATTAAAAAAATTCAACATAAGATACTTAGATCAATTTATTAGAAAACACCTCTTGTCTTTTTTATAATTTTCATGACTATGTTATTGAAAACCACAGGTAGCTATTAGAACACACAAGCACAGCCAATAAATTAGTGTGTCAAAACATAGAAATAGTTGTGACAGGATCTCAGCTTCCATCATATTTTCTGACAGGATGATTTGAAACACAGATAACATGACCTGCTTTCTCTTTCTACATGCTGGAGTGAATCAAGCACATGTTCCAGAACACAGTATCACTTTATCAAAGTATCATTTTGCCTGAGAGGGTCAACTGGACATTTCAGAACTACAAGAAATAGTCATGTGGTAACCTAAAGCAATGCTGTCTCTTGCATATTTTATTTTTTTTAAATTATTTTTTACTTGAAAGGCCATGGACACACAGAGCTACTTGCTTTGACCTGTTGACTGAAGTAAGTTACGAATGGAAGACAACAAAAATTCTGCCCTGTGTAGTATCAGATCTAAGATACATTCACACTACCTTGCTCTTGAAATTAAGTATTTTCACAAAATCATAACTTTATGTATAGCAACAAGGCAAGTAGTTAAATATTAATTCATTCTAAAAAAAAAATAGACGTGTCTTGTCTGTTTTTTAAGGAAAGGAGAAAACTCCTAAAGCCTGATGTCCTTTTTTTTTTTTTTTCTCTCCCATCAGACAGCTTTATGGACTATATCTCTCAGTTAGATTTTGGTTATGAAAAGAGTAATTTTTACCATAATCTGACTACTTGAAGAATGTCACAATAAGAAATGAAATGTTAATATGCAGGTTATATTAGATGTTGCTTTGGAATTAAAAAGAAAAAAAAAAAGTAATCAAATGAATGTGTCAAGTAATATACAGCTTGCAAAAGTCAATTATGGAAATGAGGGCTGAAGGTTAGCTTACTGTAATATTTTTAATTCCACAAAAACTAAAATCAACTTTTTCCTTGTATAATAGATGGTATGAAAAGACTTAAAGAGTTAAAAATGTTATTGTAGTCCCCCTTCTAACCAATATTTCTGTTGTGTGACCTACATTTCTCAGAACTGTAACTGCAAATACCACCAAGAGCTCATTTTTTTTCCTGAAAAATTTTTGAATTTTTTTATTTAAGAGATGAAAGGCAGAGCAATCAGAGTTTACACACCTTCTTCAGTTGGAAATTAGTGACAAAATAAAGTCATACTGCTGTAGCAATTTACAGAAAAAAAATATTTCCTAGCTGGTATATCTCACTTGATGCTAATGGAAGCCTGCAGATTCTGTACTGTAATTACATGCATTTAGACTATACATAAAATTTTCTGCACAAGTCACATTCCAATTTTTTTTAGCCATTATTTTTTCCATCTTAACTGTATTTTTTTTAGAAATAAAGAAATATAGAAAGAAAACAGACTGAATATTTTAACACTAATGTCAGCTTAGTTTCAGGTATCATCGGAATCTAAGACATTCTAGGTAGATTTACTTCATTATTGTAGTCAACAAGAATTTAAATTTTTTTTTAAAGACAAATACCAAAGTCTATTAAACCTTTTTGAAATTCTTTTTTATTTTTCATCTACATTTTGACATGAAACTTTGTAGTGGATGAATTACATCAAAATGTACCTCTTTTTTTTTTTTTCTTTTTCTTCCCAGGGTGACAATGGAGTGAAGCCTGAAAACACTGGCTCCAATGATTAGGTCAGTCCATTCTTGTCACTTTCTGCTTAATATAGTAATTTGTATTGCAAAAATGGTACAAATGTACCATTTTCAAGCTAAGGTGTAGAATAGAAAAGCAAAGGAGACCTAGTGTGGAGATATTTAATATTTATAATTCACGTAGATGCAATTTAATCTGACTTGATCTCAAATGAATTCTGACTTCCTCTTTCTGTTGAGAAGATGAAAAAATATATTACAACAAACTTCAGATAGCAAAACAGAAACACTGGCTTTGTTTGGATTTGGAAAATACTCAGGACCTGCTCTTGCAGTCATGCTCCTTAAAAACTGCACTTCCTCACAAGCACTGAATGATGCCAATGATGTAGTTTAAATAACTGATAAATGAAATAAGTCATGCACTATGTGATTAACTTCAGGAAGAATATATATTTTTTTTTTAATTTTCAGTCATTAAAGAAAAAAAATATATAAAAAGAAAACATAGTATCCAAAGTGGTTTTGTGCAAGGCAACATGAACAACAATAGAAAATATGATGGGATAGTAAAGATTCTGCATCGTTCTTGACAAAAATAAAAAAAAGAAAACAAAACAAACGAAACCAAAATAAAAACAAAAACAAAATACGGGAAAGAGAAGCTACACTAATGAAATATGTGCCGTCAGGAAACAGTGACTAAGACAGATAAGCATATGAGTGTGCACATCAAATCCCACCATTAGATTTTATTCATTGTCTTTGATTGCTGCTGACTGTTTTGTTCTTTTCTTTTGAGAAGTGCTAATTCATGTATCAGTTGCCACAATGGCTCCCTGCCAAATTCAAATATACTGAGAGCAACTGAGCTCTCCTGAGTAATGAAAAAAAGTAAAGAGAAAAAAAAAAAAAAAAGACTAAAATAAGTTAATGAGAAGCATTTAAACCATAAGTTGATAACTAGAGACTCAGGTAAAACGTAAAAGTGGATTGTATAAAAAGTAACCTAGGAGATGATAAGTATACATTATGATGGAATGGTTCCTTTTGTTTCTTTGTATGATTTGAAATACTATTGGAGAGTGATATTCTAAAAAATGATATATTGTTCATGGTTTACAAGCATGAAGCTGTCTTTGGTCCAGGCTAGACCAAGAAGAGAAGGGAGAGCAGGGAATGGGAGGGATGGAAAGAGAAGGGAAGGGAAAACTAACTGAAAAGTTACATAAAATACGTTATTATATTGCCCTTCTTGTGAAGAAAAAAAAACAGAGAACACTGGTATTGGGCAAGGATAACCACAATATTACTTTTACCAGTGTCGTTTCACGAAATAATGGAAACTTGGTAAGCAAACACTAGAAGATGAATAACTGTAAACATCATTTTAAATAGTATGTGGTAAGCAAGCATTTAATTTTTATTTTTTTTTTTTCAAAATAAATGTGCAACCACCTGACAATCTAAACTAGAGTTTTTCAGTTTACAACTGTCTTTCAAATACAGAGCTCAAACAGGAGCAATTTCCCTTAATAAGAATACATTAAAGGGAATCTTTCCTATAATAGTTTAGAAAAAGAGTTAGGCTAAAGAAACGTCTTTCATATGGTATTTGATAGTAAAAATGAAGCCACAGCAACTGACTTCAGGGAGATTTTGTGTGGAATGGGGATGTTAGCTGATTACCAGAACGAAGATTGACTTCTATGTGTGCCCCTAATTTCAGGTTAAACTGAGCTCAGGTACATGCAGACATACCTTGTCATATTTACTATTTTGGTTACCTTTTATAGCATAACACTGGCCACATTTTAAAACATATTTCTCCAAGGAATTTTTAACTACTGTATTTCTTTATTTAGTCTGAAATTTTATTGCCTGTTAGAAAGATGACCTTGTATTTGTACTCCAACATTTAGAAGCAAACCCAAAAAGCATTTGCGATTGACAAGAGAATTCCAGGGGAAAAAAAAAAAAAACAAAAACATAAAGCTAAAGACAGAGAAATTTCCAAATCTTTATGGCATCAACAGCAATATTTATATATTTGTTTTTTTTAAAAATGTATTTGAATTCTATGAGCCTATGGATAGACAATGAATATCCAATGGCTATACTACTTGTTAAAAATAAGTAGATATCATACAAGTTTATTTCTAAACATACAGTAGAACGGTAAATTACAGGATAACCAATTTGAGGTAATTATGTGATCATTTTGTGATTTTAGTGTGCTTAGTTTTATACCCATGTGAAAAAATAGTGTCTGTTTCTAGATTGTAGAAAAGACTTATGGTTACACACAAAATTTTCTCAGTTAATGAATTTGAGACTTGAGGGATAGAGTTGCATGGAAATAAACCTCATCCTGAGGCAGTGTGAGGAGCTCCTCCTTGTCCATCTTGTCTTCTCAGTCGTCCTTACACAACAGATATGAGGCTCTAGAATTGGAAGAACAGGAATGTCAATCTATGTTAGAGGAGTCACCAAGATCAGGCCAGCTTATCCCCTTCACCATGACCACCTCCAACAAATATGGCGAAAGGACTAGAAGGCATGAATTCTGAGGAGCAGCTAGGACACAAGTCTTGTTCAACTTAGAGGAGAGGTGACTGGGAGGTAACTTCAGTACTGTCTACAACTTCTTCATGAGGGGAAGCAGAGAGGGAGGTGCAGATCTCTCCACCCTGGTGTCCAGTGACAGGACATGAGGGAATGACTTAAAGCTGTGCAAGGGAAGTTCAGATTGGATATTAGGAAAAAGTTCTTTAGTGAGAGGGTTGTTGAGTATTTGAACAAGCTTCACAGGAAAATGGACATGGTCCCCCTCGGTGTTCAAGAAATGTTTGTACTGTTAGGTACTTTTAGTTTGCCCTCTGTGGAGTCAGGAGTTGGACTCAATGATCCTCCTGGATCCCTTCCAACTCAGGACATTCTATGACTCTGTGATTCTAAAATTCTGAGAAATAGATGATATGGCCAGGCTCACTGAGCTCTCATCTCGTCAAATTTCTAAGTGAACCTATCTTGTCTCTATGCCCTTTTACTGAGTAGAATCACAATAGGTAATAAGCATAATTCTTTTTCTTCCTTGATTGAAGTCAGGAGTGGGAAAGAAAAATGGATCAGAGTTGGAGAAGTGTTAGCTGATATATTGTACTTTATCTCTGTAAAGAAAGAAGATTTAATATGGTCTCCCAGGTCCACACCACTCACTTGATGGATGGTGACAATGTCATTTAGATGTCACTGGGAATGAGGATCATTTGCCTCGCAAAATCTCTGGTTTTAAAATAGATTATGTATTTTAGAAAAAACTTAACAAAAAAACCCCAGCATATTATTTCTTCAAAAATAAAGGCATTACTTTGAACAATATTGAGGATCAATTTACATTACACTTTATATATCAGTAAGGGAAAACAGTGTTCAATACCATGTGAAGAATGCCTATATATTCTCCCTGACAGACTTTTCAAACTCTGCTTTTATTTAAATATTTAAGTAAAAATCCACCGTCCCTCCTGATGCCACAAGGTAAATAATAGACTACAATGCGAGTAATGTTGCTTTTTCTCTTCATTAATGCAGACAATTTATCTCATCATGTCCAATACAGAGGAAACTGTCTTACACTGCAAATTAGCTCATATCTAAATTCTTTCTTTCCTAAAGCTTTCTGAACAAAATATATACTCATTCTGCATTTTCTTGTTTTCATTTAGTGCTGCTTACAATAAAAAAATATTTGAAAGGTCCATTAAAATTCATGCTTCATTGGATAAGCTGAACCAGATCTAAGGTCAAAAAGATGTTTCCAGAAATGGTCTGACATTAACATCAGTTGCGTTACTGTCATTTATGTATTGGTCTTGCTCTGAAGCATGCAATACAACACTTCAGGGAAATAATATAATCATTCTAAAGTGTTTGGTATTATTATTTTTAAATTATAGAGTACGCTTCTGAATACAGATATTTGATTAGTTTGCTATACAAGCTGAAGGCAAAGTTTCTTTATATTATATTCTCCTAATGTCAATTGCCATTTTTTTTTTTACCTTCTTTCATTCCTTCCTAAATTGTTATAAGCTAACATTTACTTAAATGAAGAAAATCAGATTAAACCGACGAAGTTCTGCTCTAATGAGTCTAGTAGCTAAGGCCAAAATGCAAAACATCTTTCCACACTGAAGATACTTAGATGAGATACCTAGAATCTGATCATAATCTCCCCTTTTCCACTTTTTAGTCGAAGGATAATATAATAATTTTAAAGGGCTCTTTATGGTACAAGGCTTTTGATTTAGTACTAGGTAGAGCCATGAAGTCCATAGGTATTTTCACATCTTTAATGGGAGGGCCATAGAAATTACAAAACAGGCAATTAGCACAATTTGTGGCAAACAGGAATCATGGAGACTGGTGGAGATCTTTGACAATGGGAGGAAAAGTAAGTGTTGCATTCATCTTCAAAAAAGTCCAAAAGAATGGTCTAGAGAACCATGGGCCAGTAATCCTCACTTTGCTTTTTCCAAAAAAATCAACAAACAAGTGCTCTTGGAACGTATTTCTGGCACATGAAAGAGGCTGAGTAGGATCCATCCTTGGAAGTATTCAAAACCTTTTCAGAAAATATCCTTATCAGCCTGGCATGGCCACATACTTGAGTCTGTTTTCAACAAGAGTTTGGACTAAATAATCTGCATTCCAGTCTGAGTTGCCCTAGGATCTCATTATCTTATCTGGCCCAGTACTGGAGTGGTTTCCAGACAGTCTGCCTAATCTCTGTCACTGTGTGAATGCAGAAGTTTACTGAACAAGGATGCAAGCAACATGATCTAATTGTGAAGGTAGCTTCACGTCATTTAGAGAGTTGGGTAAGATAGATTTCCAGAGGTCCTTTCCAACATGAATGGTTCTATGATCCCATGATTTAAAAATAGATGAGATACATCTAAACCATTAAAAAAGCCCATTTTAATAAGAAAAACACCCGAGTATAAAGCTAATATTCCCAAAGCTCCAGATCAGTGAAAACCTAATCCTGGAAATGTTGAAAGTCTGAGAACACTTTTCAGTACCAAAGTTTCTCGAGTGCCTAATGTTTCTGTGGATGCATAAGTCATAAAAGGGTAGAACGACTCAACAATAGTTCATTATTCTGTCCAACCAGACTTAATGAAATTGTTTTTACCTCAGGCATATCACATGAGCAATTCAAACTGACAGATATTTTTAGCAAATAACCATTGGAAGAGGTTGTAAACAAAGCTCAGACTCAAAAGTTCACTTTCTTGTAGACCAGAGAATGGACTTTTTCATTTATCTTCCTTCTATTATATTACTGCTGTTCATTGGTGCTCTACATAGTTCTCAGTATAGTATGTTATATTACAAATTACACCATAATGTTGTTTTACTTTATTACTACTATAGTTATTATTATTAGAGTTATTACAATTATTATTATTTTCTTTGTGACAATTTTTAGGTGATTCATGCAAAGATGTAGTCCACTTTATTGGAAAACATCCACATGGGGCAGAGAGAGAAGGGGAAAGAAAACAAAAAATAAACCCCAAAACCAAAATAAAACAAACAAAAAACCCCAAATGGTTAATTGAGCAGGAATGCAGTTCAGATAACTATTCCAAGTGGAGATCCACCTAAGCTTGACATACAAGAAATTTTAAGTCTTGACATATTAGTGTTCCTCTCCCTTCCAAATGTTATCTCGCTTTCTGCCTTCCTTTTTGTAAAATTAGTTGCACAGAATGTTTTCCTGAACAGTGATACCAACCTGATTTCCTTAGAAAATGGTAAAAGTTCACTGAAAAAACCCACCTGTAGCATTGCCAGTGCATAGAAGAATCCAGTGATAAGAGCAACAAGATCCCTTTGGAATCATTCCCTTTCCTTACCTGATGAAGATTCAAACCTCTTTTTCTTGAACCGTTTTTATGTCAAAGCTCAGAGAGTGTCTCCCCACACTGAAGTATCACTGTAATCATAAACTAGTGAGGTGCCTGACCCTTCTACTTGTTTTTCTTAGCCTGAAAATTTCCAGATTTTTACATAAAGAAGTACAGTTTCAACAGGTATTATTTATTTGCGGAACAGCCAATAAACTTTCATACAGACAATTCTCTAGAAGATGTGCTGAATCCTGAGAAGGAAGTCACGTCTTTTTACTCCCTTCTTAATGACAGAAATATAATATTATGCACTACAAGATTTTAACTGTAAAGAAGCTGTCCCAGAACTCTCACTGCTACCCCTCATGATTCTCATGTCTCACCAAACTCATTAGCAAAGTTCTCACTCCAATATATCAACAACCTTCACTTTTATGCCGTTGAAAGTGAACAGTCACTGAACACCTGGAGAAACTCAGGAAGACACTCAGTAGAGTGGGGTAAAGTTTTTCACAGACCGACTGCTCTATTTCTGGACTTAAGGAGTGATGAGAAACACATTCAGAAGCTTAGAAAGTCAAATTTATAATGCCAGAAGATACTGAAAATAAAGGATTTTATTAAAATATTCGTCATATTGAGCACAGTAATTTTCTTCTCAAACAGCTATAACCTTGTTCCTTTGTATTACACACATAATAATTACTTGGTTTTGCATTGCAACACACAATGATCTCCTTACCTCCCCTTCTGCAAACAACATTCCCTTCCTGTTCTACCACCCATTTCTCTCAAATTGTCTATTTATTTAACATAGTTAAATGAAACTAAAAACAAGTATCTTGAAATTTACTGTTTGTTTAAGATCTGAAAAAGGACTTGGTTAGTGAAAGCTTGTCCATATTTTTCTAATATCTGTTATTTATTTAACAAGAGACAATATCTTTCCCTACTGATGTTGTCCGATTTGTGTCTTTGGGATCACCACTAGAGCACTACCATTTCAGCCACTCTCCATGGAAGGATCTGTGTCCCTAACGCAGGACTGTAGATTGTCACCCAAGGCTGGGAAATGAAGGACTTGAATCTGCAAACCTCCACACAGCAGGACTGAAGCAACCTGGTATATTTTCCCATTTTTTGGGAGCCTAAATCTCTTTTTCATTATTGTATATAGATAAGATTATAAACCGGATACTCTGCATTAACTGTTTGGGATTATGGATGGATACTGTGAAGACCTAGTGCTAGATTGTGGTTCTAGATTTTATTTTCTACTTTCTAGAAGACAGGAGAATTTTCCCTTATGATAGCAAGTTTTATATTCCTGTTAGATATATATTGGCTGGAGCTGTCCTTTAAACAGCTGGATGGGATTCTTTGCTACCAGTTTTATGCACCTAGTTTTCATTGGGACAATGCAAGATAGCCATTCTCTAATGATAGTCAGACTGGACAGGAATGATTGTAACTCCTAAAGCTATTCCTAGATAAAAATATTGGGACAGTAGGTGTTGCTGCATTTAAACACAAAATATTGTAAAAGGAACTGTAGGAGAGAGTTTAAAATCACTCAGGACTGTAAGATATTAATAAGAATACCCTCCTCTTCTTCTATAACCCAAGTACTAATAAGTAATATCTAAAAAAAAAAAAAAAAAAATAGATGCAGTTTATGTTTTATAGAAAGGCCTTTTAAAACAGGAAAGTATATATTATATCTAAATTGAGCCTCTTGCCCCCTTAAAATCACTCTCAGTCATTTTACACAGCTGTATGTTTTTCTTGTTTTGACTTTCCAATCTTGTGAAATACAAGTCACTATATTATCAACAAGACAACAGTTTTTTAGCTTTTTTTATTTTCAGTTTTGTAATAATAAGGCTCAAAATCTTTAAGGCTATCACATCTGGTGATTCCAATAATTATACACTTGAAATATTGACTTTTAGCAGAACAACTTTCTTACATTTTTTCCCAATAAGCTTGAGTAGTGATGACCCCCAAAACCAAAATAAAACAACTCCTCCGTCGTGGCTGGTTGGTTTGTTTAGTTTTGTTTGTTTGTGTTTTTTGGTTTTTTTTTATATTTTCTGCCAATACTTTTCAATGTATAAACATGATTTCATAATTATTGCATGTGGCCAAGAGCCATAAGCTTGTTTTCTTAGGATTTTTTTTTGGCAGAATCTATTCCCACAGTTTTTTAAGATTAGTTTTTATTCTTGTGACTGATTTTCTAGCATTATTCCCTTAATGAGAAGTAGTTGAAACAGGTAGATAATTTGGACTACAAGTGTTAGTGTAATTTTAAGTGGACCAGTAAGACCTTTGAGGTTTTATTTTTATTAGACTAGCATTAAATTCTCAGCTCCATATATACAGCTTGTTCCTTTCACTCACATATAATGCATTTGATGTAGCACAACAGTTTCAGAAGCATGCAACTTTTGCATCAGGTATGTGTTTTTTATAAGACTCTCATTGACTAGGAAGCAAGTACAATTGCAGGCATAGATTTAGAATTTTAAAGCTCCCTCTCTTCCAGGTAAATCTTCTATGAAAATTTACCTTTTATTTGTTTCTTTGTTCCTAAGTACCTCTTCTTCTACTGTCCCTAGGTCCACTTTAAATATTTCTACCTATGATACTGTGGCGAGAGGGGTAAAGGAATACAAAAAGAACTTTTTCAAATACATAGCAGATAAAACTAATACCAGAGGCAATGTAGGCCCACTGATGAACAAAGTGGGTGCCCTGGTGGCAGAAGATACAGAGAAGGCAGAATTACTGAATGTCTTCTTTGTCTCTGTCTACTCTGCTGGAGGCTGTCCTGGGGAACCCTGTACCCCTGAGACCCCGGATGAAGCCAGGTCAATGGAGGAGTTTGCTTTAGTTGACGAGGACTGGGTTAGGGAGCAATTAAATAGCCTGGACGTCCATAAATCCATGGGTCCAGATGGGATGCATCCGCAGGTGCTGAGGGAGCTGGCTGAAGTCATTGCTGGGTCACTCTCCATCATCTTTGCCAAGTCTTGGGAAATGGGAGAGGTACCCAAGGACTGGAGGAAAGCAAATGTCACTCCAGTCTTCAAAAAGGGCAAGAAGGAGGACCCGGGTAATTATAGACCGGTCAGCCTCACCTCTGTCCCTGGGAAAGTAATGAAACAGCTTATCCTTGGTGCCATCTCAATGCATATCAAGGATAAGAGGGTTATTAGGTGCAGTCAGCATGTCTTTACCAAGGGTAAGTCACGCTTGACCAACCTCATAGCCTTTTATGAGAATGTAACAAGGTGGATGGATGATGGCAGAGTGGCGCATGTGGTCTACCTTGACTTCAGTAAAGCCTTTGACACAGTATCCCACAGCATCCTCACAGCTAAGTTGAGGAGGTGTGGTCTAAACAATAGAGGAGTGAGGTGGGTTGCAAACTGGCTTAAGGAGAAAAGCCAGAGAGTGGTAGTCAATGGTGTGGAGTCTAGTTGGAGGCCAGTATCTAGTGGAGTGCCCCAGGGGTCTGTACTGGGGCCAATATTATTCATTATATTCATTAATGATTTGGACGAGGGAACAGAGTGTACTATCAGCAAGTTTGCTGATGACACTAAGCTGGGAGGAGTGACTGACAAGCCAGAAGGCTGTGCTGCAATCCAGTGGGACCTGGACAGGCTGGAGAGCTGGGCAGGGAATAACCTAATGAAATTTAACAAGGGAAAGTGTAGAGTCCTGCATCTGGGCAGGAACAACCCCAGGTTCCAGTATAGGTTGGGAAATTACATATTAGAGAGCAGTGTAGGGGAAAGAGACCCGGGGGTCCTGGTGGACAACAGGACGACCATGAGCCAGCACTGTGCCCTTGTGGCCAGGAAGACCAATGGCATCCTGGAGTGTATTAGAAGGGGGGTGGTTAGTAGAACAAGAGAGGTCCTCCTTCCCCTCTACTCCGCCCTGGTGAGACCACATCTGGAATATTGCGTCCAGTTCTGGGCCCCTCAGTTCCAGAAGGACAGGGAACTGCTGGAGAGGGTCCAGCGTAGGGCAACAAAGATGATTAAGGGAGTGGAGCACCTCCCTTATGAAGAAAGGCTGAGGGAGCTGGGTCTCTTTAGTTTGGAGAAGAGGAGACTGAGGGGTGACCTTATTAATGTTTATAAATATATTAAGGGTGAGTGCCATGAGGATGGAGCCAGGCTCTTCTCGGTGGCAAACAATGATAGGACAAGGGGTAATGGGATCAAGCTGGAACACAAGAGGTTCCACTTAAATTTGAGAAAATTAAATTTGGGGGTGACAGCACTGGAACAGGCTGCCCAGGGGGGTTGTGGAGTCTTCTTCTCTCGAGACATTCAAAACCCGCCTGGACATGTTCCGGTGTGACCTCACCTAGGCGTTCCTGCTCCAGCAGGGGGATTGGACTAGATGATCTTTTGAGGTCCCTTCCAATCCCAAACATACTGTGATACTGTGTGATACTGTGATACTGTGGGATAGGAAAGCTAAATGGAGTCTTTCTCAGGCTCAAGGATTAGAAGCTAGACTCCTACTCTGTGAGTATATGTTTTTACTCTGCAAGTATTATGTAAAAAAAAACAAAAGGAGTTGTGCTTGTTCATTCTGTTCCTGTTTCCTAGGAAGTCTGACATCCCAAATGGGTGCACACATTTCACATTACCTGTGATTCTTTGTATTCTAAGAGGAAAAAGTAGACACCAAATACAAGCAGCAATTTCTAAAGGTACAGAAAGAACAGATATGTTGAGTGGAAAGATAAAGCATCAAAATTATGTGGATCATTTTATTCAGCCTTGGATATCCTCAGAATTGTCTGCTTGTTCACTGACTGCATAAAGAATTTAATCAGTTAGATTCAACAGGTTGTACCACCTCCTATGGATCTGAAAGCCTAAAAGTCTGGTAGGGTGTTCTTCCTCTTCTGAATATTTACAGTGAAAGACATAATGTTGTGGATTCCATTTACCAGAAAAATGGATTTTCATGATGAATACTGCACCTGCAAGGATCCAGAGTTGTTTAAACTTAATATTATTTCATACTTCTCCTTTGAATAAGTCATGCAGAACAAGAGTGTGCTGCTTTCTCTTAATTATAATCATCACACAACTGAGATATAATAAGATAATTTTATTGCCTCATGTATTCTATGAATTATAACACTGTACTTCTACACTGACCTTTATGTTTTTCTGTTGCTTGACTGGCTGGACATTCAACCCATCTTCCTGTTTTTAGCCTCACCAAAATACTCATTAGACTCTGTGTAGGTTCAGAAAATGAGGACAGTAGAAACAGATACTAAGTGCTTATATCAAATGTGTTGGAGCAGACAGAAGTAGAAAGCAAAGCATTTACATAGATTGTAAATTAGTTTATTCCCCAGTTACCAACTTCAAAATTATTCTCAACCACTTGAGTTCTCAAATGTATTCCTGAAATATGCCTCACCATATTGTAAAGAGAAGAAACTTGTATTATGACTGTGAGGTTTAATTCATATATGGTTACCTGAAAAATGAAGAGAAGTTAAATAGAAAGTCAAAGTAATGATTCTGCTCATTTTTAATACAGTCAAAATGAGAAAAAAGCCCCATGTGTTTCCATCAAAAGATACTAGATTTTCTATCTTATGTCAAAGCAGCAAGGTATCCCACCTGAGTATGGTAAAATGGCAGATTATCCTGCCTGTATGTTTTTTAACAATTCCTTACAGTATTTTTAAAAATATTTTATATAACTGCCTAGACCATTTAGTGTCTGCTTACTGATCTTATTCATGTTAAATAAACCCCCAAATGAATCTGTTTTTTAATGTAAGAAGTATTATTGTTATGTAAAGTTGCACAGTCTATTTTTAAGTTTATTTTTCTTATCATGAAAGAACCTATTCTTGCAATTGATTACAAAGCTCCAATTTGTTTTTCTCCTAGCAGTACGATTACAAAATCATTACTTTTGTCATACATTTTTAGTTCATGTGTTCATTTTGTTCATTTTTTATTTTGTTTTTCACTTCTGTAGTGTAAAATTATACTAATTTGAAAAATTATATTGTATTTCAAGAACAAATTCTATACAAGATCAGATTTGACTTATTTCTTTGTTGAAAATTTATATTGAAGAGTATGTCTTTGAAAATATTTCTGGACAACAGTGTAACAAAATCTAAGGTTCAACATAGTCACAGACTTAGCACTACATCGTTTCTCTTTGAGCTGAGAAGAACTGTAATGCAAGGCATTTTACAGAGTTGATGGTAGTGTTAGGTTTTTCAGAAACACGTGATAAGGGAAATATCAGGAACTACTTTTTCTTGAATGAAGGAGAGACTAAAGATGTGCATGTTGTACTGACAAGATGATCAACCAGAAAGAAAACAAGCAAAATAAAAACAACCAACCACGCAATTACATGGCAAATCTTGACATTTATTTTTTAAAAATGTTTTCGAGAAGACTCAAAAAGAAAGAGATGGTAAAAGAGGATGTGATTAAACTTCCTGTTTGCCTAGTTTCTGATATAATCAACAAATTACAGAGACAGTGGTGAAGCAAATGCAGGGGCGTTGATGTCTGGACCTCACAATTTTATTGCTTAGGGTTTTTTGTTAGGAATCTCCATGGGAGACAGGGTGGATGTCCTTTCAGATTATTTTGAGAAATTAAATATATGTAATTTGTAATTTTCATTTGTTGGGGTTGGGGGGTGTGGCAGAATGCAAACCCCCCTCTCTCCCCCTCCCTCTTTCAGTATGGAAGGAGTAGGCACATCTCCCTCTCTCTGCTACTTGAGGCTAACAGCTTCTTTTGTTTGGCCCCAGAGCACCCTGGCCAGGGCCATTAGGAGAAGGGAGTGCCGAGGCGCCAGGGAGACGCTGGGCCCCTGCAGCCAGTGTGGAGGATGTTTGGAGGCTTCAGGAGCACCCTCAGCCAGTGTGGGGGTGCAGAGAAGCTTCTGGAATGCCTACAGTCAGATCTGATCAGCCAATATAAAAACGGGATTCTCGCTGAGACTCCGCCCATTGTCGCGGGTCTCTCGGAGCACGAGCTAGATGCTGCCACCGAAAGCCCCCCTCCCCGGGATGGAGACTCCGCTTGCCTTGCCGCCACGGGTGTGAGTAAAACTTCTCGCAGGATTGCGAGTATATTTATACTTTTCGTGCACATATGCACGTATAGCTTTCCGTGCTCAATACGAGCACGTGTAAAATTAATCCTCGCATAATTGCGGGTGTATTTTCCTTCTGTGCTTCCATATAAGCACGTGTAACTTTCCGTGCACATTTGCACGCTTACTTTCCATGCTTAATACAAGCACGTGTACTTTCCGTGCACATTTGCACGCGTAACTTTCCGTGCTCAATACGAACACGTGTATAAATTATTTCCTCGCACAATCGTGACTGTATTTTCCTCCCGTGCTTCCACATAAGCACGTGTAATATTCCGTGCACATTTGCACGTCTAAGTAAATTAACCCTCACAGGATTGCGAGTGTATTATAAATTTACCCTTGCAGAATCGCGAGTGTACACTTCCTGTACTCATTATGAGTACGTGTATCCCTTTAAAATAATCCCACACCGTGTTCAAGCAAATGTGTACTCCTCCGGGACTCAGGGACGGCTCCAGCATTGTTTTGGGTGAAACCATGTGCATGCACTCTGTGGACCGCCTGTTGTATTAGTTGTTGCCCCTTAATAATTTTCCTCAACTGATATCCGAACCTGTATTTAAGTCACTTTTTGAGTGCTAAAACCCTGTGTCTCACTGGTTTAATAAAAGTTGTTTTGGACCCTGTTGTCCCTTAAACTAACCTTGGGGTGCTTCCATGACAGGGGGAGAGTGTTATTTGAAATTTCTGCATTCTCATAAATATGCGTAGGTTTCTCCATGTTCCTTCTGTTACAAAAATCAAAAGACAAAATTAGTATTCTTTTGTATTATGGTGTAAGTTGCTAAATACTATCAGTACTTTAAAAAAAAAAAAAAAATAAAAAAAATTGATACAACTTAAAAGAAGACCTCACTATGTAAGAAGGAAGGTAGGACTGCAATTTCAAATAATAAAATATTTCCAGAAAAAGAAGGACACAGTCCTCGAGATAGAGTCTATAAAAGAGACTTCTTTGCTCAGGACAGTCACTATGTAGCAGGCAGGAGTTTAAGTTCCCACCAGATTGTCCCATGCTCACAACTTTAAATTAAAGTTATGAGAGGAGCAATACTTCTTAAGGCACTCTGCACAAGAATATGCTTAGTTTACATTTAGTGTTAATATACTTCAAATTAATGGGGACAGATAGCTAATTCATCTTGTGTTACAACACTTTTGTACTGGCTAGATAAGGGAAGTATAAAGGAGACAAAGTAAAAACCCAGTTATATTCTTTAAGAGTGCCTTACAACAAAAGAACCAGATGAAGAGGAAGGAGAGAAAATAAAGAGATTCCAAAATTTAGAAAAGAAACCATTTGTAGATGAAAGAAGATGCAGTAATTCCTGAATTTCTCTTAATTTTGAATAGACAATGTACAGTGATAAAATGGAAACTGAAGCACTGGACTTTGTACACCTGTGTTTTGTTGTTTTGCTATCTTCTCAGGCTACTTAAAGAATTTTAGAAGCAGTTTGAGACCACTTGTAAAAACAAAAAGTTATTTTTTCTTCCGTTGTTACATATCATTCTAAATTATAGCATTCTGAGAAAGGATTTTTGGGTAACTTAGTGTCTATGGAGGGACTTGTGAAAAAGATCTAAAACAGTTGATTGCTCTTTATGGATAGCCTGTATGAGATTTATTTCATATAACTTCAGAAGTCTGTAACAGTCACCTGGATTCCCTCATAGCTCATCCACAGAAAGAAGTATTTCCAGCTTAACATGACCTATTTAAATCACCTCCCATTCATCTGTGCCTGGAGGAATGGACAAAGCTAAGACAGGTAACGTTCTACTGAAGGTCATGCTAAAGCTTGAAGAGTTTGGGCCCAGAGGATAGGACTCACACAAAAATCTTTACTAAGTGTGGCTGACTTTAGGTTTTTCTGTGAAAGATTAAAGTGGCCAGCATTGCCTATAGTGCATTCAGTAGAAAGCAGAATGAGAGACTCTTGAGAAAACCACTGAATCTTGTGCTGTAAACCTTATAACATCACCCCTATATGAAATAAGATCTGAATACAATGCTTCAGGAACACTCACAGACATGATGTTGTTGGCATCTTTGAAACACAGATTTCAAAAGTATTTTATGTAGACAAAATACTGTACAAGATGCAGTTATAAGATTCTTCAGTTTCATATTTTTTGTGATTTTTCTTTGAATATTGTGTGATGAGATTAAAGTAAATTAAGCTGTCTCTCTTGTACTGCTGGGATTTTTTTACTAAGTCTTTGTAGCCAATGTCAGTGTTCTAATTCTCAGAACAGTTTCAGAGGATTCATTATCTTTTGAGATAATATAACTCCCTATGGCACTAGAAATGTCACATATATAAAAAGAAACTATTTTTTTATAATTTTTATAATGAGAGAATGGCTATTTCTTCTGTTTCCTATCCTGTGATTGCCCTGTTCTTTCACTCTTCTTCATTATTTCTTTGTCATCTAATAAACTAAAAATTTGGGCCAATGTTTTCCCTTAAAGATGATTATATCTGATCACAGTGAACTTTTTAATCAGAGGCAAAGTAAGATCAATTCAGGCTCTATTTGTACTATTCAGTTCCTGATATGGACTCCTAGAATCGTATCTTGGGCTGCATCAAAGGAAGTGTGGTCGGCAGGTTGAGGAAGGTGAGTCTGCCCCTCTACTCCACTGTCATGAGGTCCCATCTGGAGTACTGTATCCAGCTCTGGAGCTCTCAGTAGAGGAAATAGATGGACCTGTTGGAGAGAGTCCAGAGGAGGGCCACAAAAATTTTCAGAGGGATGGAACACCTCTGCATTGGGAACAGGCTGAGAGTTGTGGTTGTTCACACTGGAGCAGAGGGAGAGGTCTCCAGAGAGACCTTGCTGTGGCCTTTCAGTACTCGAAAGGGGCCTGTAAGACAGATGAGGACAGACTTTTTGGTAGGGCCTGCTGCAACAGGACAGGAGATGATGGTTTTAAACTAAAGGAGGGGAAAATTAGGTTAGACATGAGGAAGAAATTTTTTATGATGAGGGTGGTAAAATACTGGAACAGATTGCCCAGAAAGGTGGTAGATGCCCCATCCCTGGAGACATTCAAGACCAGGCTGGACGGGGCTCTGCCAGCCTGATCTAGTTGAAGATTTCCCTGCTCATTGCAAGGGAGTTGGGCCAAATAACCTTTGGAGGCCCATTCTAACCCAAACTATTCTATGATCATGTGATTGTCCAGGTAGGAAGGAGTGTGCCATAGTTCCTTGCCATACGTGTACCTGTGGAAACAGAAAGAGATGTAGCTGTGGGATACAGGTGGGAGGGAGATAAAATTGATGATGAAAGCACTAATGTGTATCTGTTGGAGAATGTGGGGTCAGGACATGGGCAGATAGGTTGGTATGAACTCAAAAGCTTTACTAGATCTGGTGGTTTGGATATGGCGTACAAGATTCTGGCCAAAGATATCTGGAATTCTTTAATTACTGGCACAGGAAAGATGTTGAGATTTATGGAGGGAAATAAAGATTGCAGAATACCCTTTTTTTTTCTTAAGTTTAGGTAATGAGGAAGGTACACAACTGTGTTTATCTGTGAAGACAATATATGCTGGTGCTGTCTTGGGAACATTCTAATAGAAATGTAAAAGGTTATTATAGTAGTCCAAAGCAGCAAAACGTTTACCTCTTAGAAGCAAGTAGACCCTCTGTATTCCTGTGGTTCTCTGTCACATGACTTAGGAATTTATAATCCAAACAGACATTGTTGTTAATGTTTGAAAAAGTGTGTTAATGTGTGAAACTGGGTGAAATCCATTGTCTAGTGATCAGATTAAATCATTTAACAGTCACTCTGGCCTGAAATTTTAAGATTCTGTTTAAGTCATTTTTCTGGCTAGTCCAGAGTGTTGTTTCCAACAATGGCAGATTATTAATGTCTTTGGAAAGAGGAATAATTAAATCAAACCAAATCTAACCAACTCTATCTTATTCTGTGTCTCAAGGGAAAAAAAATCCTTTTTATGCTCCTGTTAGAGAATTAATTTTCTGTTCATTCATGAAAATCAGTTAATTTTATTTCAGTAATCATCAGATAATGTTTTTGTTCCTGTCCTGGTTTTGTTAAAAACAAGTTTCTCTTTCAGTGAATTTTGTCTGTCAGCTAAAGCCTTCATATTAACTGCATTTTCCTGGAGCACCAGACACATGTTTTGGTAAACCTATCAATGGAATGCAAACTTAATGATAAGCACAGATGGACATCTCGCGAGAGGGGCGACGAGAAGAAAGAGACCAAGAAACTGACCAACTGGGTATAACATTCCATTCACGTGAATACTTCATATATAAGTGGGAGATCACGAGGATCTCGTGTTGCTTTTCCTTTTTCCCTTCTGCTTATGGCTGACATTAGGAGAGGACCTTGCTAGTCATCCCTGCGAACTGAGGCCTAGTGACAGACTGAATCCAGCTCCGGCTGGCTGCAGAGTCTAATCCAGGACTTTGGGTGCCAGCTCTGCAGTTGCTGAGACTTTCAAGATTGGTTTTGTATATTTTGTATTATTTTCTCTATTCTTATTAGTAGCATTAGTAAAACATCTTTAATTTTTTCCAACTCTCTTCACTCTGTGCTTCTTTTCCTTCCAATCGCCTCTCCTTAGTGAAAAAGGGGGAGAGGGAAGGGGAAGTGTGGGGGGTAGAGGGGGCTATCAATACATCTGCCAGGGTTTTATTGTCACCCCGCAATCTTAACCCTCGACAGATAATTGGCGCCCAACGTGGGGCAAGAGAAAGGGGTAAATTTGAAGATTTTTTGGCTTTTCCAGTGCTCTGACGTACCTTTCAGTTTTCTTGGCACGGTGCCAACTCATAGAGTTGTGATACTCGCGCGTCCGTTTGCTTTGGATATTATTTAGTTGTATTAAGGCAAAGTGAATTACACTGATTTAAAGATGTTATGGCATAAGTTGTATCAGTTATTTACTACACTGTGCTCACTGATTCCATATCTGTGTTGGGCTTTCTTTTTAAATCGAAGTATTCATTATATAACAACAAGGAACTGGACAATGGTCATGATGATACTGTGTGGTTTGTCACTGGTTTATTTCATTATACTGCAGCCGCTAATGAATTTCTACTCGCTTCTGCTTTACCTTGAAAAGCCTCCAGGAGAGATTAAAGAGCAGTACGGCTCTGTGTTTGCTAATTGGTCGAGCGAATCTTTAGAAAGGCTGACTAACAATACTTTCGTTTTTTCGCTAGGACAGTTTGCAAATGTTTTAGAGAATTTTGAATATCCTTGGAGTTTTGATAGAACTGTGATGGTGTTGTCTGGTTTGCTGAATGTGTGTCAGTTTGTGCTTCTGTTAAGAGAAATGGCGTTCAACAGGAGGTTTGCGTCTCTTTGTTGTCCTGAGATTTGCGGTGCGTCTTCGGAAGCTTTAGCAAAAAGCACTCCGAGCCGCTCGAGAAAGAGCAAAACAGCCAAAGCTGCCGCTGCAGCCACTGCCCCCCCAACGGCGGCTTCGCAGGCTGAAGCTACAGCTCCTCCGCAGAGTTCCTCTGCCAAGGTCGCTGCAGATAACATTACTTCTCCAGCCTCAAAGGCTAACAAGGCAGCCCCCCCTTCTTCACACACTGGGCACTGTTGCTGCTGTAACCACTGTGACAGTCACTCAGACTCTGGAAATAAATCAAATGATGGTAAACCCATATCAGCATCAGTTGCTGGTTGTAAGAAAGTCACTAGAAAGACTACCCGTGCAGCAGATGATGGCACAGGGCCAACATCAACCCAAGGTGCACCATCAGGACAGGGAGGAGATGAAGTGACCACCACTCGGTCCTTTTCTCCAGGTGAGCTGAGAGATATGAGAAAATACTTTAGTCGCCGTGAAGGCGAGAATATTTTAACCTGGCTGCTCCGATGCTGGGACAATGGGGCAGAAACAATTGAATTGGAAGGTGGTGAAGCCAGGCAGCTGGGATCTCTGTCAAGAGATTCCACCATTGATAGGGCAATTTCAAGAGAGTCTAATGCCACTAGTCTCTGGACCCGACTCCTGGCAGCTATGAAAGTAAGATTTCCCTACAAGGAAGATTGTATATCCAAGTTAGGGAAATGGAATACTATGGAGAGAGGTATTCAGTTCCTGAGAGAATTAGCTGTGCGAGAGATCATCTATTTTGGATCAGACAACCAAGAGGGGACAGACCGAGATAAAATCAATTGTACACGATCTCTGTGGCGCAGATTTGTACAAAGTGCACCCCCTGCATATGCTAGGTCATTGGCAGGAATGGTCTGGTCAGCTGGAGGTCAACAAGAGATTAATGAAATGATTGAGCAGCTTCGGAACTTTGAGGACAGCCTTGCTGGTTCTCTACGGGCTTGTGTCTCTGCTGTAGAGAAACTGTGTGAAAAATCTGGTGACCGATTTGAAAAGATATTGCAAGAAATCAAAGAACTCAGAGAAGACACATACCATTCACGACCTGCACAAACCTATGTTTCAGCTATTAGGAAAAGGCGTTTCCAATCTCGAGAGAGAGGACAGAGGCAGCCCACAAAAAGAGGTTCACTGTGGTTCTTCCTACATGAGCAGGGAGAAAACATGAATAAGTGGCATGGAAGACCTACCTCAGAACTTCAGGAACGAGTACGTGAGCTAAAAGGAAAAACTCCTAGGAAGGTGGCTGCTCCAGTTTATAAAAGGAGCAGAAGAGATTCTGATGCTCTTGAAGGAACCTCTAATTCACACCCAGAGACTGTGCAAAACAGAAATTAGAGGTGCCCTGCCTCCAACCAGGTGGAGGAAAAGGATAACAGAGTTTATTGGACTGTCCAAATACGATGGCCTGGTACAACACACCCCCAGGAGTACAAAGCTTTAGTGGACACTGGTGCACAGTGCACGATAATTCCTTCTAATTATAAAGGAACGCAATCCATCAATATTGTTGGAGTGACTGGGGGATCCCAGGAACTGACTGTTGTAGAGGCTGAAATGAGCCTAACTGGAAAAAACTGGCAAAAGCATCCCATTGTGACTGGTCCAGATGCTCCGTGCATCCTTGGCATAGACTACCTCAGGAGAGGGTATTTTAAGGACCCAAAAGGGTATAGGTGGGCATTTGGTATAGCAGCTGTGGACACTGAGAAAATTGAACAGCTGTCTGATTTGCCTGGTCTCTCAGATGATCCTTCTGTTGTAGGACTGCTGATGGTTGACGACCAGCAGGTGCCAATTGCTACCACAACAGTGCATCGCCGGCAATATCGCACCAACCGAGACTCTTTGATTCCTATCCAGAAGTTGATCCGTCAATTGGAAAGCCAGGGTGTGATCAGTAAGACTCGTTCACCTTTTAACAGCCCAATCTGGCCAGTGCGTAAGTCTAGTGACGAGTGGAGACTAACTGTAGACTATCGTGGCCTGAATGAAGTTACACCACCACTGAGTGCTGCTGTGCCTGACATGCTAGAACTGCAATTTGAACTGGAGTCAAAGGCAGCTAAGTGGTATGCTACAATTGACATTGCTAATGCATTTTTCTCTATTCCTGTAGCAGCAGAGTGCAGGCCGCAGTTTGCTTTCACCTGGAGAGGCATCCAGTACACGTGGAATCGCTTGCCCCAGGGGTGGAAACACAGTCCTACCATCTGCCATGGACTGATCCAGACCACGCTGGAGCAAGGTAAAGCTCCAGAACACTTGCAATATATTGATGACATCATCGTATGGGGCGACACAGCGAAAGAAGTCTTCAAGAAAGGTGAGAGAATAATTCAGATTCTTTTGGATGCTGGTTTTGCCATAAAACGAAGCAAGGTCAAGGGACCTGCACGAGAGATACAGTTTTTAGGAATAAAATGGCAAGATGGCCGTCGTCAGATCCCAATGGATGTGATCAACAAAATTGCAGCAATGTCTCCACCTACTAATAAAAAGGAGACACAGACTTTCTTGGGCATTGTAGGTTTTTGGAGAATGCATATTCCTGACTACAGCCAGATTGTGAGCCCTCTCTATCGAGTGACTCGTAAAAAGAACAAATTTGAGTGGGGCCCTGAACAACGACAAGCCTTTGAACAAATTAAGCGTGAGATAACTCATGCGGTGGCCCTTGGACCAGTTCGGACTGGACTAGATGTTAAAAATGTGCTCTATACTGCAGCCGGAGATAATGGACTTACCTGGAGCCTCTGGCAGAAAGCACCAGGAGAAACCCGAGGTCGACCCTTAGGTTTTTGGAGTCGAGGATACAAAGGATCTGAGGCCAACTATACTCCAACTGAAAAAGAGATACTAGCAGCATACGAAGGAGTTCGAGCTGCTTCAGAAGTGATCGGTACTGAAGCACAGCTCCTCCTGGCACCTCGACTGCCAGTGCTGAGTTGGATGTTCAAAGGGACGGTTTCCTCTCCACATCATGCAACCGAAGTTACGTGGAGTAAATGGATTGCATTGATCACGCAACGAGCTCGAATTGGAAATCCCAATCGCCCAGGGATCTTAGAAGTGATTACAGACTGGCCAGAAAGCAAAGACTTTGGGATGTCTCCAGATGAGGAGGAAGTAAAACGTGCTGAAGAAGCACCACCATATAATACTCTTTCAGAGACTGATAAGCAGTATGCACTGTTCACAGATGGATCCTGTCGTCTTGTAGGAAAACATCGAAGGTGGAAAGCTGCTGTGTGGAGTCCCACACGACAAGTTACAGAAGCCACTGAAGGACAAGGTGAATCTAGTCAATTTGCAGAAGTAAAAGCCATCCAGCTGGCTTTGGACATTGCTGAACGAGAGAAGTGGCCAATACTTTATCTCTATACTGACTCATGGATGGTAGCAAATGCCTTGTGGGGATGGCTACAGCAATGGAAGAAAAGCAATTGGCAGCGCAGAGGTAAACCCATTTGGGCTGCCACACTGTGGCAAGACATTGCTGCTCGGCTAGAGAGCCTGCCTGTGAAAGTTCGGCATGTAGATGCTCATGTCCCTAAAAGTCGAGCCACCGAGGAACATCTAAACAACCAACAAGCGGACCAAGCTGCTAAGATTAAAGTAGCTGAGGTGGACTTGGACTGGCAACATAAAGGTGAACTTTTCCTAGCTCGGTGGGCCCATGATGCTTCAGGGCATCAAGGTAGAGATGCAACATATAAATGGGCTCGCGATCGAGGGGTGGATTTAACTATGGACATTATTTCACAGGTTATTCACGAATGTGAAACTTGCGCCGAAATCAAACAAGCGAAACGGTTAAAGCCTGTATGGTATGGGGGGCGATGGTTAAAGTATAAGTATGGAGAAGCTTGGCAGATTGATTATATTACACTTCCACAAACACGTCAAGGTAAGCGTTATGTACTTACAATGGTGGAAGCAACCACTGGATGGTTGGAAACATATGCTGTACCTCATGCTACAGCCCGAAATACTATCTTGGGCCTTGAAAAGCAAGTCCTTTGGCGACACGGTACGCCAGAAAGAATTGAATCAGACAATGGTACTCATTTCAAAAACAGTCTTATAGACAATTGGGCCAAAGAACATGGTATTGAGTGGGTATATCATATTCCATATCATGCACCAGCCTCTGGGAAAATTGAAAGGTACAATGGTTTGCTAAAAACAACACTAAAGGCACTTGGTGGTGGAACCTTTAAAAATTGGGACTCACATTTAGCAAAAGCCACTTGGTTGGTCAACACCAGGGGATCAACCAATCGAGCCGGGCCTGCCCAATCAGAAATTCTATGGACTGTAGAAGGAGATAAAGTCCCTGTAGTACACATGAAAAACATGTTAGGAAAGGCAGTCTGGGTTACTCCTGCCTCAGGCAAAGGCAAGCCCATTCGTGGGATTGTTTTTGCCCAGGGACCTGGCAGCACCTGGTGGGTGATGCTTAAGGATGGAGAAGTTCGGTGTGTACCTCAAGGGGATTTGAGTTTAGGTGAAAATATGCAATACTGAACTGCATAATGTGAATTGCCATGCTAACAGTGTTTAATAAGTGTTTTTCAGATCAAAACAGTGATGATGAAACCAGAGCTAGCTTCTTCGAGTGGCGCCTGACAACTTCTTCGAAGTTGATGTCTTTAACCCACAAACAGTGGTCATGAGATGCACTTGTACCATTTTTCCTGCCCTGGGAGACTGTCGTGACAAAATGAACTTAATGAACTTTTCAAAGGATGGTCCACTGATTAATTACTCCTGTGTATATATGTGCATATGTGTATATATATAGTAGTAGTGATTAATTAGATTATATTGATAGATTGTATTGATAAGGTTTAAGCATTCAGTGAATGGCATATTATAAGGGGTGGAATGTCCTGGTTTTGTTAAAAACAAGTTTCTCTTTCAGTGAATTTTGTCTGTCAGCTAAAGCCTTCATATTAACTGCATTTTCCTGGAGCACCAGACACATGTTTTGGTAAACCTATCAATGGAATGCAAACTTAATGATGAGCACAGATGGACATCTCGCGAGAGGGGCGACGAGAAGAAAGAGACCAAGAAACTGACCAACTGGGTATAACATTCCATTCACGTGAATACTTCATATATAAGTGGGAGATCACGAGGATCTCGTGTTGCTTTTCCTTTTTCCCTTCTGCTTATGGCTGACATTAGGAGAGGACCTTGCTAGTCATCCCTGCGAACTGAGGCCTAGTGACAGACTGAATCCAGCTCCGGCTGGCTGCAGAGTCTAATCCAGGACTTTGGGTGCCAGCTCTGCAGTTGCTGAGACTTTCAAGATTGGTTTTGTATATTTTGTATTATTTTCTCTATTCTTATTAGTAGCATTAGTAAAACATCTTTAATTTTTTCCAACTCTCTTCACTCTGTGCTTCTTTTCCTTCCAATCGCCTCTCCTTAGTGAAAAAGGGGGAGAGGGAAGGGGAAGTGTGGGGGGTAGAGGGGGCTATCAATACATCTGCCAGGGTTTTATTGTCACCCCGCAATCTTAACCCTCGACAGTTCCAAACCTAGTCAAGATGACCATTTAAGGAATTAGATAGTATCAAGTTTCATCTGTTTTGCATCAAATTATTGTGTACATTGTCTTTATATATTATTTGCTAAATTTACTGGTCATTTACTGTATGTTGTAGTACTCCATTTAAAAGAAAGCACTTAGCATCATATGTCTCACATACTTTGGCTATGAACTTTGAACAATGACAAAGACCAAAGATACATTAATGATATCTGCTCTTCACTTCTGTAGCATCTTTCATCATTGGAATGACAAGGGCTGTATAGAACTTGTTCATTCAGCCTGAGAGAGTGGTAGGTGTTAATAAGGTTTGCTTCACCTACCACTGAAATGCAGCAAGTATTCAACAACTCACATGAACATTACATAACAAATCAAAGCAGCGAGTCTAAAATAATAGCATTACCAATTGAAACCCCAGGAAATGTAGGTAGGCAGAACATAATTACCTAAACTGGAATGATGCCATGACAGCAGGAACTAGTCTAATGATGATCTTTAGCTGCCTGGTTCTGTGTCCTCATACAAGCAGTGACACAAGATGCACTAAAGATCTTACCTACAAGGGCTTGAGGGCAAATTTGTGTCTGCTACTGAAATTCAAAGTCAACTATGGGAAAAAGGATATGAGAATCTTATAGTTCTTACATTAAGCAGGCCAGATTTTACTGTTACATTCTTGGCAACTGCACCTCAGTAGCTTTGAGTTGTCTGTAAATATTAAATCTTTCCTGAGTAAGGCACTGCACTAAACTATTAAGGATGGAATTCATAAAGTCTTACTTCAGCTGTCTGAATTATAGTTACTCAGACTTAACTCCCCCTTTCTTCAGTAAAGACATCTTTCTTTATCTCTCACATTTATCATTAAAACTGAATATCTCACTAGATACCCAGCCTTTAGGTGACTAACATGAAAACAAAAGAACTACCTGCTGAGAGACTGACCTTTCCTAAAGGCCTTGCAATCTAAATTTAAAAAAATAAAAAAATCCTAGAATGAAATAAATAAATAAATAAATAAATAAATAAATAAATAAATAAATAAAATAAAGTCATTTTTGTGAGCTGCAGAAAAGCCTGGATTATGGTTTACACTGCCAATAAAGTGTCTTGTATGTTGTGTGCTTCAGTTTCATTGTGTGAGGAATGAGAGAAGGCTGCGTTTCCATGGTTAATTCTGTTTAAAAGGACAGCTTCTTTGTTCCTAATAACCTCATTTTAAATAATCCAACAGAGTGGCAGTAAAACATGCCAGTGTGTATGTGCCCTGAAAACTATAGTCTCAGGAGCATTACTCTTCAAATACAAAAACTGTTACTTAGTATTTTATATTAAAGAAAGTTGTTTATCCTACTTCCGTGCTCACTATACAGAAGTCCATATCAAAAGAAAAAAAAAAAAGCATAATTAAATGTAATGTTCATCCTTGTCATATGCTATATTCTTACAGGGATAGAAGCAAGAAACAAATGGGTAAGGTGCTTACTTCATCCCACCTGATACTCTTTTCTTGAAATATGATCCAAGAACAGATGTAGATACATGCAATATTGTTTCTCAAACTGAATTTGTTGGAAAAGTTGTGCTAGATTTCATAACAAGTGAAATTACTACAACATGTAATATAAAGTGAAGCACATGGGAAGAGAGATTCTCAATTTCATATTTAAACTTCATACTTCTTTAAAAATGGTTAAGTCTAAACTACCACCCAGTAGCATGTTTGAATTATGTATAGTTACATGAATATGCCATTTGGAAATGGCTGGAATCTAAGAGGATACTAATACAGAAGGGTCATATATTCCTACCCTCTTCTTGTACTCCTACTGAGTATTTGGTTTGACTGCCAGTTTAAAGACAAAATGCTACTCTAGATGGACCTTCAGTCTTATCCCTGTAGCCCTTTTTATATTCTTAAGAACTAAAACCTATTCTGTATCATAATTACTACATATTTAGTTGTGAAAAAAATATGAAAAGTGTAACTATTGTTCTTGTACAAGTTGCTACAAAGAAAGTGAACGTAACTGCAGACATTTCACATTCCTTTGAAATATTTATGTGTGAAGATTAAAAAAGGAAAAACTATTAAAGCAAAAACTGAACTAAACTAATAACAGAACTGCTGCTAAACAGAACTTAATTTATGCCAAAAATCCTAACTGCAATTCATAGAAAGTAAAACTCACCCCTTTAGTGATAATACATGTAGTAACACCTCTACTTACAATGCAAGTTCCATATTACAAGTGAACTTTATTTGTGTTTTAAAACAAATTCATTTCAGAAAGGTATTTTTGTCCAATTAACAGACAAAAATTCTAGAAACAGCACATTTCCCTCTGTGACCCTTGACATTACAAAAGGTGGTGTTAGATCAATAGAGAAAAAAATGGATAAACATTCGTTGTAATTATGTAATGATAAATGAACTATGGCAGTTCAGTGTTATGATACGAGTCTCTGGGGCATTTATTTACTTGCTTAGTTGTTTAATATGAACATCTACATTGTAAATTCCTTGTCCATATGGACAGAATGTGTTCAAGGAGTTTCTATGCTACAGAATCATTCCATATTTAACATTTATGAAGTAAAATATTAGATGCAATACAAACATTGTAAAATGGCATAAGGCCAAACTAAATGTCCCAAACAGAACTCCCCCAGCTCTGACAAAAAGAGCGAAGAAGGCCAAGAAGCAAGAGAGAGACCAGAGGATCCTGACTCTCCTTAAATATGAAGCATGATGTTAATGGGATGGAATACTTGTATTGCTCAGTCTGGATGTCAGTCAAGCTCTGCCCCATCCATACCACCCTTCCTCAATGCCTTCCACCTGTGGGCAGATCACTCAGAAAGTCCTTGGCTCTCAGACCAGACCCATCATTTTACTGGAGGTGGGGGAACTACTTCTTACACAAATTGAGTTAAGCAGTTTTCTTTTTTTTTTTTCTTTTTCTTTTTTTTTTTTTTTTCATTTATTTGGAATTTTTGTTATATTCTTCCCTGGTATTTTCAGGATTCAGTAAAAGTGACATATTACAATTATTATGTAATATTTGACCTTCTTAGATAAAATACTTTTCTTTTTTAAAAAAGTATTTAGAAAAATGTCAAAGCCAAATCCTCATTGGTGTGATGTGACAGAACTCCAGCTTAAGTTACTGCTGAGAATGTAACCTACTGGCACCTCATATATCTTTGGTTTTGACTACAACTATTAACAATATGACTATAAAAAAAAAGAGGTTATCACCATAGTAACACCATTGTGGAAAAGCAAAACATGGAACAGCAAGGTAACCAGTGTGAAAATCATGTGCTGTTCCTTAGAAGTTATCTTGTTTGACCTAGAGTGTAAAATATGTTCTTGTCTTAGAAGCTAAGTGTAACAGAAAGTTTAAGTAACAGTAGCAAAAAATTATTTAATTGCTCAATTAACCTTCAACTGTAAAAAAATAAAAATATAGATAACTGCCAGATCATTAAATACATATATATACATATAAATATATATATATATATATATATACACACACACATAATTAACTACTGTTGAATACAAATAGCTGACAATAAAGCAATGCAATACCAATGTTGTAACTTTAAATCAACTGGACATCTAAATAGGACCTTTCACCCTGACATGCATCCAATGGGATAAATTCTTGGGTCCTGAGGGACTTTGCTAACGTCATTGCAAGACCACGCTCCATTGTCTTTGAAACACATATGTATCCTGGTGACTTGAAAATGAAACTGTCACACTTATCGACAAGAATGGCAAGGATGAGAGTCTGAGGAAGTTGATCAGCCTCATTTTAGTGTCTTGGGATTCTTTGGGGATTAATAGTGAACCTGATGCTATTTACCATCATCATCAACAACCTGAGCATCAGAAGAGAATTCATCAGCAGGTCTGCAGAAATCATTAAAGTGATATCAATACAGAGAGAGAGATATTAAGATATCTGTTTAAACAATGATGTATTTGGGTTGATGCATAAATATATACATGAATGTGGAAGACATTTTAATGGGGTAAGAAAGAGATAATTCTTTAATGGATGGAAAGAAATAAGAGATTTCTCTGAAGAACAAGTTTAAAGAACAATTAGACAGTGGAAGAAACAGGAACAAACAGTAATGGAAACAAAAACCAGACTAAATTTCAATAAGAGTACATTTAATGAGGTTGAAGGCAGCTAGCCAGGAAAGGAAAGGATGGAGTACTTGAAATTAGAAAGTAATCACTAAAAAAAAAATTACTTTGGACAGAGTAATTTGATTAAAGCATAAGGTATAGAATTTGCTCCTGGGAAGAAAGTGGATATCATTGACCAAAAAAAACTCAATATGGACAGCATGACAAAGCATTCAGTAATGATAAAAAAAAAAATAAATAGAAAAAATATAAAATTAAATGTGAGTTTTAAGATTGGAAAGAGAATAATATGTTTTCAATTTGAGGAGAATGACACATTGGGGCAAGCAAATTGTAAAGACAGTGGCAGCAGATTACAAAAAAATACTTGCATCTGAGTCAGTGGAAGAAGAAATTTCTAGAAGGCAAATAGAAAATGAGTTAAAGAATAAAAGATATTCAAAATGCTTAATGTATATATAGAAATATATAGAAATAAAAAGTATCTGTGGAAAATGGGAAACAAAGGAAATATAAGTCTGAAAAAGAAAAGGAGGAAAATGACTGGAACAAGTTGCACAATTTTGTTTAGCTAGAGAAACAGGAATATTAAGACAAAGCAAAGACAAAGAAGAGTAACAAAATAAATACAGCCTGTTTTTATAGTTTCTAACAGACATCTTTTCCGGCATGTGATTTTATTAAAAAAAAAAAAAAAAAAGACATAAATGTTAAAAATTGAGAAGACAAGCTGGAGGTGTATCTATTTAGCACAGATGTAAGATGATTTGTTTGGTTCAAGAAACCATGCATTTCACCATTGAACCATAGCCACATAAGGGTACAGTATTTTCAAACCCCATCAAAGGAAGATTTCTGTGATCTGTGGTCATATTCCATTAACATTACCTTTACTGGTGGTTGCTTGTTTTTTTACTTTTCTTCATTATACAGGTGTGTAATATTTTGTGAATGCATTTTGATTATTATCAAAAGCTTCTGAAAAGGAATTAATGTTTTTATAATGTTGAAAATACATGTTATGGGACTGACTAAAAACAAACAAACAAACAAACAAACAAACAAACAAAAACACCAAAAAACAAAACACAAACCTGAACAAAGCTAAAGAACTCATAAAATTAATTAAAAATATTAAAAAATTAATCTGTGTTTTTAATAAAGTAAATTCAGTGTTTAAAAATATGGCAGAAGTCTTCATCTCCCACTTAGTAAAAAATGTTGCTTACTTCAGTACAAATTATATCTAGCAAAAAGGTGTAAACACACTTACAGAAGAAATGTGACTTAATCCGCTAGTGTTCATACCATCCACAAGAGCTATATGACTGTGAGCATACAACTGTGAATTGCTCAAAGACAACAGCTGGACTTGAGTTGTTATGCCTATTACTCTGAACTCCCCAGTTTTCAGAGTTTGGTATTATTACTATAGACACAAATGAACAGTGCCACTTTAATTTTGCACAAAGTTTTTTTTTTTTTTCCAATTAGTTTTGGTTTAATGTAGATGCTAGACAGTGAATAAAGATGTTAATGCACAGAATTAGAAATGTATTACACTCAAGGCAAGGATCTTACTATATCTGTGTTGTACAATATTAGGTCAACATATGGTTCATGGAAATTAAATGCAGTGTTGTTGTTATTTCTGTTTGCTGCTCTGTCTTGAAGACTTTGAGCTCTACAATTAAACTTGACAATACAGATAAAATAATAATCATTTTAAAGACTCATTGACATGAAATGAACTATCATAATTATATCAGTCGAGAATGCATTTCCCCTTCTCCCAAAAAATGCTGGTACTAGATTACTGTTATAGTCTTCCAACCCTAATTTCTGTTTTCAGAAATACCATCTGTGTTTTCACTGCATACACCACATTTGACACATGTGGCATCTTTCACTGCTTTTTGCTTAAAAGTCACTGGGCTAATAGGAGTTAGAAAAGGCAAAATAAATAATTCAAGGACAGAGATTAGAAAAGCAAGGAAAACTAAAGAGGTGTTTGTGTGTAAGTGTGGGAGGTGGAGAATCTTACTAGAACAGAGTTGGAGCTGTAGAGCCTTTTCCTAGTAACACCACAGGAGCTGCACAGATGCCATTATGCCGCAAGGTGAATACAATAAAGCCAAGTTGCAATGGTAATGGCTGCATCACCCTAATAAATCCTAAGACCTTCAGACTCATACTCAGATAATGATGTTACAGCTACAGTTATGGCTTATTTATTCAACCAAGGACAAAGTTGTTGAGACACGGTTTCATTTTCAAGAACGAACTGACAAGGCAGATGGCAGTAATGTCACAGGACAAATGAACTTCTTTGCTAGCCAGCCAATACAAAATAAAGCACAGCTCAGGAGGACAGAGTGTGTGCTCTTAAGAGAAAACATAAACCAATGAAATGAAACACCCACTGAGCATTAATAAACCCATTAGTGAACATTAATAAAATAAAAAAGGATCACTCTTTTACAGCCCCAGGAGTCAGTAGCTCCACTCTACATGAACTATTTAGTGGAGCTGGAAGAATGATTTGAGGGGGAGAGCTAGGAAAAGAGTAAATCAGTAGATATATTTTAGTTAGTGGGCAGGGACTGAATAAAGCTGAGGGCTGAATCAGCTGAAGTGAAGGTTGGAATGAGTCTATGAGGAAATTAATAATTCTGTATACAGAGAGGAGTTTCAATAGCATGCAGTAAATAACGTCTAGGGACACAGACTGAACAACGAGGATGAAACAAATCATGGAACAGCTGCAGTGTCCTGAGTCACTGTCCTTCCTGCCTGAAAAAGGTGGGGTTGAGGTTGAAAAAACGTTGGTAAATGAACACCGTATCAGAATGAGACAATATCAAGGTTGCAAGGTTTCTTACTTGGGGTTTCTAACCCAGTCTATTTGTTTTCCCAGACTTGACTTCGAGATTTCCTCCATGGTAGACTTACTGATTTCTCTCTCATTTATTTCTCCTTGCCTACCTAAAACATAGAATCATAGAATAATTTGGTTGGAAGACACCCTCAAGATCATCAAGTCCAAACATTAACCTAACTCAGTCCCTAAACCATATCCCAGCTCATTTCTAGAAGGCAAGTAGAAAATGAGTTAAAGAAGAAAAGTCACAATATTTAATGTACATATAGAAACATATAGAAAGAAAAAGTATCTGTGAAAAAGGAAATATGAGCTCTAGTTGGGCTTTGGCCCTTCAAATTTTGTCTCTGAATAACTTCACAGCATCCTTGTAGTAATTTTGAGGAGCCTCTCCCTTCTTCGCAAGGTTATAAATTCTCTTTTTATTTCCCAGTTCAGACAAAGCTCTCTGTTCAGCCGGGCTGGACTTCCCTTCCAGCTCATCTTTCAGCACACAGGGACAGCCTGGTCCTGCACCTTAAGATTTCCTTCTTGAAGAGCAACCAGCTTTCCTGGATTCCTTTGTCCTTCAGTCTCTCAAGTGACTCTGCCAACCAGTCTCCTAAACAAGTCAAAGTCTGCCCTTCAGAAGTCCAAGACATCAGGTCTGCTGACTGCCCTCCTTATTTCTCCAGGAATAGAAAACTTGATCATTTCATGATTGCTGTGCCCAAGGTGATCTCCAACCCACAATTTGCCAACAACTCATTCTTTTTTGACAAACAAGTCCAGTAGGGTGCTTTCCTTAGTAGGCTCATTGACCAGTTGTGTCAGGAAGTTGTCTTCCATGCACTCCAGGAACCTCCTAGACTGTTTCCTCTCTGTTGTGTTGTATTTCCAGCAGACATCTGGTAAGTTGAAGTCCCCCATGAGAACAAGGGCTAGAAATTGTGAGATTTCTCCCAGTTGCCTGCAGAATATTTCATCTGCCTTTTCATCCTGGTTGGGTGGTCTGTAACAGTCTCCGGCCAGGAAATCTGCCTTGTTTGCCTTCCCCTTGATTCTTATCCATAAACACTCTCTGTTCTTCTCAACTCTCATCCCAGAGTTTGTCTCTCCTATCGTCTAACTCAGGTGCGTCTTCTCCTTTCCCAGTCCAGCCACATGCAGTGCTAATGGACTGTATCTGTATTTCCTGTTTATTCCTCTAGCATCCTATCTCTATTCTCTGTTCAAGAAAGGGTCATACAAGAAATCTCACAGAACTGATCTCATTCATTCAATGAACGAGTCCTTCTCCCCTGCCCCACACACTTATCTTTCATTATTCCTGTAGCAGAAAATAGGACACTAATGATTTTACAAACAGCACAATTTTTTTCTTTTAATCTTAAAGTGCTGAGTCAAGTATAATGTTACAATACATTAAGAAGCAACATCTTGACAGAGTAGCATTGTTTCTCCAGTATATCAGCAATGACTATTCTGCCTTAGAGGTGTCAAGGACAGCAAAAATAACTTTTTCAAATACATAGCAGATAAAACTAATACCAGAGGCAATGTAGGCCCACTGATGAACGAAGTGGGTGCTCTGGTGGCAGAAGATACAGAGAAGGCAGAATTACTGAATGCCTTCTTTGTCTACTCTGCTGGAGGCTGTCCTGGGGAGCCCTGTACCCCTGAGACCCCGGATGAAGCCAGGTCAATGGAGGAGTTTGCTTTAGTCAATGAGGACTGGGTTAGGGAGCAATTAAATAGCCTGGACATCCATAAATCCATGGGTCCAGATGGGATGCATCCGCAGGTGCTGAGGGAGCTGGCTGAAGTCATTGCTGGACCGCTCTCCATCATCTTTGCCAAGTCTTGAGAAACGGGAGAGGTGCCTGAGGATTGGAGGAAAGCAAATGTCACTCCAGTCTTCAAAAAGGGCAAGAAGGAGGACCCGGGTAATTATAGACCAGTCAGCCTCACCTCTGTCCCTGGGAAAGTAATGGAACAGCTTATCCTTGGTGCCATCTCAAGGCATATCAAGGATAAGAGGGTTATTAGGGGCAGTCAGCATGGACCCGGGTAATTATAGACCCGGGTAATTATAGACCAGTCAGCCTCACCTCTGTCCCTGGGAAAGTAATGGAACAGCTTATCCTTGGTGCCATCTCAAGGCATATCAAGGATAAGAGGGTTATTAGGGGCAGTCAGCATGGTTTTACCAAGGGTAAGTCATGCTTGACCAACCTCATAGCCTTTTATGAGAATGTAACAAGGTGGATGGATGATGGCAGAGCAGTGGATGTGGTCTACGTTGACTTCAGTAAGGCATTTGACACAGTCTCCCACAGCATCCTCACAGCTAAGTTGAAGAGGTGTGGTCTAGACAATAGAGTAGTGAGGTGGGTTGCAAACTGGCTTAAGGAGAGAAGCCAGAGAGTGGTAGTCAATCGTGCGGTGTCTAGTTGGAGGCCAGTATCTAGTGGAGTGCCTCAGGGGTCAGTACTGGGGCCAATATTATTAATTATATTCATTAATGATTTGGACGAGGGAACAGAGTGTACTATCAGCAAGTTTGCTGATGACACTAAGCTGGGAGGGGTGGCTGGCACACCAGAAGGCTGTGCTGCCATCCAGCGGGACCTGGACAGGCTGGAGAGTTGGGCGGGGAATAACCTAATGAAATTTAACAAGGGAAAGTGTAGAGTCCTGCATCTGGGCAGGAACAACCCCAGGTTCCAGTATAGGTTGGGAAATTACATATTAGAGAGCAGTGTAGGGGAAAGGGACCTGGGGGTCCTGGTGGACAACAGGATGACCATGAGCCAGCACTGTGCCCTTGTGGCCAGGAAGGCAAATGGCATCCTGGAGTGTATTAGAAGGGGGGTGGTTAGTAGATCGAGAGAGGTCCTCCTTCCCCTCTACCCTGGTGAGACCACATCTAGAATATTACATCCAGTTCTGGGCCCCTCAGTTCCAGAAGGACAGGGAACTGCTGGAGAGGGTCCAGCGTAGGGCAACAAAGATGATTAAGGGAGTGGAGCATCTCCCTTATGAAGAAAGGCTGAGGGAGCTGGGTCTCTTTAGTTTGGAGAAGAGGAGACTGAGGGGTGACCTTATTAATGTTTATAAATATATTAAGGGTGAGTGCCATGAGGATGGAGCCAGGCTCTTCTCGGTGGCAAACAATGATAGGACAAGGGGTAATGGGATCAAGCTGGAACACAAGAGGTTCCACTTAAATTTGAGAAAAAACTTCTTCTCAGTGAGGGTGACAGCACTGGAACAGGATGCCCAGGGTGGTTGTGGAGTCTCCTTCTCTGCAGACATTCAAAACCCGCCTGGACATGTTCCTGTGCGACCTCACCTAGGCGTTCCTGCTCCAGCAGGGGGATTGGACTAGATGATCTTTTGAGGTCCCTTCCAATCCCAAACATACTGTGATACTGTGATACTGTGCCTTAAAAAAGAAATGTAAGAAACAGATCTACGATTAATCTGAGTACCAAGAGAAGTTTTGAATAACAAAGCCTTAAAAAAATAAGTCAGGAGAAATCTAGAAAGCCAGGGAGGGTTTGGTGTTTTTTTTATTTAGAATTAGAATTTAGATTTTACAAGGAATTTCAAAATTTTTGTGTCACAGCAAAAATAGTATGACATTAAAAAAAAAAGAAAAAGACAAAATAAAAAAGGAAGCCAGATACTAACCTTTAAATGCATGACCATGGCTCCACACAACTAATTGTATATCATTTTTGTCTCAAATCATCAGAAACATCTAATTCTTGTAATATGGTATCTTAATGCCCTCCACTAGAGAAAGAGCTTTATAACCAGGAAGACTCTTTTTTGTTTGCTTGTTTTGTTTTGTGTTTTTTTTTCTGTTGTTGTTTGTTGTTGTTAGTTTGTGGGTTTTTTGTTTGTTTTTGTTTTTGTTTTTGTTTTTGTTTTTGTTTGTTTTTTTGGGGGGAGAGTGTATTTTGTTTTTCAAAAATCGTTCTCATTGTCTCTTATTTGAATCAAGTTTGAGCCTCTTCACCACTTTAACTGAAAATTTCACAGTCTAGCAGTTTTATCTTTCATACCCAACTGAATAAGAAATCTTTACTTAATGGACTATTTTTTCATCTTTATTTATAACATCTAGCACCTGTTTTCTAACAGACAGAGATATTTAAATACATTACCAGGCTCTTATTTTTTTCCCAGTATATCTAGCTTATTCCTTTTCTTTTGAGTTTTGTACTCTTTCACACAATTTTACATGACTTGCTATATAATTCCAGAATTTCACCTTCATCACACAAACTTTGTGTTGAGGCATGATTTTCAATTATTATGATACATAGACATCATCTATGACAAAAATGACAGTGGAAATTCCCTAATAGCTGAGATAGAAATGCATTTAATAATAACCTATTAGTCTTAAGGATTAAGACATTTCTTTTAGTGCATATACTGCAAGTCTGGTCAAAGTGCCCATTGCAGGTGGTGTGGACTAGATGATCTTTAAAAGTCCATTCCAAATCAAAGCATTTTTTGATTCTATGATTCTATATTTAAGAAACAACAAAAACACTGTAAAATACCATACTTTTAGCATTAGCTCAATGGTTCCGTAATTGCCACTCTAAATGCAATGGATTCATTGCATTCATACAGTTACTAACCATAAGACTCTTTTTTCTGTCATAATAAAGGTTTAATTTTCCCCAGGTGAGCATTACAGAGGTTTTTCTCTGACCCTTTCATCCTTTGATCTTGGCAAAGGTTTCAGAGAAGGCTGCCCTCAGCTTTTTACTGCTTGGGTTATGACTAAAATGTTTAAGGGAGCCAGTTTTTCATTAAAAGAATGTTCAGTGTTGGCTCAATGAAAAAAAAAAAAAATGTTATCTAAGCTAACACACTGTGAAAATGTGACTTTAAAATACACATATTTCTGTATTCTTCAACTACAGAATAAAATCAGGGAAAATTCATGAGACTACAGTGGAGTAGGGTAGAAAAGAAGAAAAAAACTGTGAAAAAGGTATCTGCACAGCAAAAATACACACATACAGCACCCAAAAGAAGCAAAAGATATATAATCTAAATTGGGGAAATTTAATTTATTTTCCTTAGAGAGTACAGTTTCTGGAAAATTCACGAAGAATTTCACAATATCAGAACTTGAACAGACTTGCTTAGAAAGCCTATACAGCTACATTTTTTTATAAAATTGTGGAACTCTTCTGTCTGGATGAGAAGTTTTATGAGTCAGTCTACTCTTTCTCTTGTCAAATAGCTCTTTCATTATTAATGTAGAGAAAATGGCGTGAAGAGAGTTGCTGAAAAATTAGCCACACAGTCTTAGGCACACTCATTCATAATGAAGGTTTTTGCTGGATTAGTACTGTCTCTAGCCATCTGTCTACCAGTCAACAGGCTGGTTGCCTATCCTGTGTCAGTATGTAGTGCAAATTCTCTACAATTTGCATCTACTGCTTTTGCCAGACTCAGTAAACAGCCCATGACAGATGCTGCAGAAATCAGCATCTGCTTAGTTTCCCAGATCTCTCTTACTACCCTTTCTCAGCCAAAACAAGGGAGGAAAGATGAGGAAACTCAATTTTGTATGCCTATGTACTCGATTTTGTATGCCTATGCTGTGCTTACTAACAGAAAATCCAAAGGACTATATTGCCGAGCATTTAATCTTTATTATGTTTGCTGTTAGCCAATTTTTTTTGCCTCTTCTCAGTTTTTATGGTATGATTTTCATGCTGTTAGTAGTCTCAGTAAGAAAGCACCAAGATAGGGTAGCTGAACTGCATTTCAGGATAGAACTGAGAATATATTTAAATTATGGAATGTGCTAACTATTAAAAATAATTGTTAAAACATTGAATACACAAGCAGACTTCCACTGTTCTAAGTACTGAAAGAGATCAGTTCAAACTTGAAAACTGAACCAGATCCTGTTAATTTTAACAAATCAAGATTTCCATGTATGCCTACTTCTGAGTATGAGCAATTAGTAAATTGTACACAAACAATTTAATAGAATACTTAAAAGATGAATATTTCTGCACATTTCTAGGATCAGGCTTTTATCTGTAGTTGTGAAGAGAATATTTCTTATGGTTCCTTCAGTTTTACACCTACCCTCTACTGTTCCAGTGTCATTTGAAAACAAACAAACAAACTAACACTGAAGAAGAGTAGTAGGAGATAAGGCCTTGTATTTGGAGGATTTTATTCAAGTTTTTCTACCAGTGATTTATTAACACAGCTGTTCTGATATTCAGGGTGGGTGCATAATAGAAAGAGACAATTTCTCATTGTGTCATGTAGTTCTTCTCTGAGTGGTATTATGCAGAGTGAGAGTAGCAAATAATTTAAAACAAACAAACAAACAAACAAAACCCAAAACCAAACAAACGGACAAACAAACCCCCTCACTGGCAAATTAAAAGAAAGCAAACTCACCTGATTAAGTGTTTCCAGGTGGACAATGGGATATATCTGGGATTACTAAATCAGGAAAACAAGCTCCACTTATTCCTGTTGGATGTTCTTCTCACAGGAGTTCACCAGAGTTTCTATAGTGATAGTCACATTTTTTAAAGAAGTATTTAGAAAACCGATGAAACACACAAAAAAAATCACGTCAAATTATCTATTTGGATGGATGAAGTCACCAGCAAAGCCTGAGGAAGAGAGTGCATTAGTCTGATGATCACAGCACAGGGAAACATATGGATGTCTCAGTTGAGCTAAGTTCTACGAGCAGATAAAGGGGTGTTGTTTTAGATGCCCCAGAGTATCTAGCCTGGCCTTTATCTGCTACTCCAGAAGGTCAGGGGCCTTGTATCATAGTTAGCAACCTGACATGGAAGTTGCAGATAGTCTAAAGCACCTGAAAAGAAATTGGATGTCTACATTTGAAGAATTGTGTCACTTTCAGAGAGATTTTTTTCTTTGATTATTATTGGGACAGGTACTTATTTTCTGCAAAATGTAGCAGAAAACACTCCAACTCCGTAACACTTCTATTATTAATAGAAAAATGTTATAGTCCCCGAGGTAACTTTAAAGCATTTTTATAGTAATTTATACAGTACTGTAGTAACTCCTATTCCTATATTTTAATGATGTTGAATAGGTTTTAGTTATAGAATATCAATTTAATCTAAATGCATTATGTGTGTATCCTAAACAGGCTTTCAGTACTATTATACAACAGATGTCATGATCTTTTCTGTCACTAATTTTTTTAAAAGGATTAATATTTTCTCATTTGTTTCCTGCGAACACAGTATGTGCAAATTGCAATCTTCAGCGTTTCTTTAATTGAGAAATAGTTACTATTTTCTGAATTATGTACGTATGTTCTTTTTACGTATGGAAATTTTAACACAATGTAACAGCTGTGACTTCTTAGCACCCATGATAAGACCACATACTAGTTATTCCGGCAGAACTCCTTGGAAATGTATTCAGAATTTTAGAGCAATGGATTTAGTGAATTACATTACGCTCAGCTCTCAGCCAACACCCTCCAATTACCTCTCACGGATGGTGCTTTACCTTCAAATGAACCCTATGAAGCCACTAGTAAAAAGGCAGGAGAAACTTAAGGCATCAATTATCCAGCACTACAAAGTGCTTAAATGCAACTTTAATACCTAGATAGATCATTTAGAACTGAGATTTAAAGCACAGTGTGCCCAATTTAAGCAAAATGTACTATAGATTGGGAAGAAAATGCACTGTGGATGATATCGAATGGTCAGAGATTTAGATTAGAAATAAAAGACGTACTTAACAGATAAAGGATACTATGTTTCTGTGGGTGGAAGTGCCTTTTCAAAGACAAATACTCTAGAAGAAATGAAGATACCTAGAAGCCCTATCTATGGGAAGATATATGGCTACATATGACAAGACTTTAGCAGAACAGAGTAATTGAAGAAGCTGGTTTGTTCCCATCTTCAAATTCATTAGCTCCTCTGGGTACTCAGTGAACACCAAGAAATACATAGAAAATCCTCGGAACAAGAGCGGAGTTAATCTAAAAGTTCTTCTTCAGCCTCAGGGCAGCAGCAGTCTTGTATGTCCTGCTCTTCTGCATTGCTGTTATATTCAAGATAGCCACAATCATTCTCTATCTGAACATTTCCCCTTCCTCACTGCACGGCTGTGCTGAGCAGTGTAAATTTCCAGCTCTTCAGAGGAATAGAGAGGATCTAATCCCACCCAAAAGGCTACACTAGCCCTTTCTTCCAGTGAAAACTTGTTCTCTGTTAACTGTAAAATAGCAACTATTCTTGTGGAGGTGATAAATCATATATTCATGTGATGGAAAATCTTGTGTTTTTTTTTTTCTTTAATACTTGGGAACAAAGTGGATTAATATGATACAGCAGATACTTGCACTGAATAAAAGCAGTGAAAGAAGAGGCAAAAACTAAAGCTATTATCTCCATCTGAAGATAGTCACTTGTGTTTAAAAGAACAGAAAATTCAGATGTTCTCTTCATGAACCTTTGTTAAAAGTGGCAACTGTTGATTGAACTCTGCTTTTTTTTATCAGACATAATAGAATGCACAGGGTAGTGCACTGAAAAAAAAAAAAAAAACAAAGAACAAAAAACTCATATTTTTTTTTGTCTAGATAGATTTCGGTAGATCACCACATCATATTTACTCTCTTCTACTGCACAAAATTTACTTTTGGAAAAAGAACTTATGCATTGCTCAGACGGTAATTTTTTTTTGATCTTCAAAAATACTTTGGACAATGGCACTGTCTCAAAGCAGTTTTGGAGGAAATAATTTTGAACACCTCTGAACAGGAGTTGCTTGTGGTCTAATTTTAGCTAATAAAATATTTACTTAATATCTACACTGCACATCTCCACATGTCAGTGGAGAACAACCACAAGATAACGTGAAAAGTACACCCATGCTCATTTTACCTCTGTATCTCCTTTAACTGTGGTCCACACAGAAACTGTTCTCTTCAGAGGTAGTTTTGCAATGTGCCATTCATATAACTAAAAAATTACATTTTTCATGATTTTCAGAAAATCACAGGACTGCAATACCAACCCCTGAATGGACTGGGTGAAAACTTTTGAGACAGGAAGAAATTCACAGAACATGGTTTCACTTCTGTGAATGTCACGTTGTACAATGTTTTCAACCCTCATGTTTTCTTCTTTCTCAAGAGGATAAGACTCCAGGCACCAAGAAATATACTCTTCTTTCAAATCATCTTTACTTCGTAGGCTTTAATATGGACAGAGAAAACTCCTATTGCATTCAAAGTCTTAGGAAAATAAAATGTGATTAAGCTCCATTAATGTAAGAATGTTATATTTTAAATATGAAAAAAGTTTTAAAGACCTGAAGGAAATTAATTAAGAACTTGTTACCTAGTTAAATATAATCTATATATGAGACAAAATATATTAAGAGGTATAGTTTTTAACTACTGAGCTTTTTCCCCTCTTACCCATTCTTTGTCCCTAATAAAATAAAAAAAGCTAGAACAGAGTAATTCCTGGAAAGACAGATAAAGACTACTAAAATATAGTTTGAATGTCATGCGCTACTTCTGATATAGTAACTGTGGAATCATAAAAACTTGGGTTCCCAACATCTGTCCCCAAAAATTCTCCTGTTTTCTATAAAATCCAGTTTGAACATATTCTTTTTTCAGTATACTTAAAAGGTCATCATTTACAACTCTTTTGACTACAAAAGGGATAAAGGATAGGTTGGTTTTGTCACTTGATTTGTCTGCTTGGAGAAAAGAAGGCTTAGGGGTGAACTCATCACAATCTATAATTTCCTCAAGGGGAGCAGCAGAGGGGGAGGTGCTGATTTCCTCTCTCTGGTGACCACTGACAGGACACAAGGAAAGGGAATGAAGCTGTGTCAGGCGAAGTTCAGATTGGGCATTAAGAGAAGGTTCTTCCCTGAGAGGGTGATTGATCACTGGAATAGGGTCCCCAGGGAAGTGGTCGGCATATGTCCTTAGTCATATGCCCTTAGTAATATGATTTAGTTTTAGGTAGAATTGCAAGCAGTAGGTAGTCAGACTCATCCTTACAGGTTTCTTCCAACTTTAAATTCTCTGATTTCAAACCCATAGGCACAGAAACCTGACAACTGCCCAGAATTCCACGCACATGGCATTCCAGCTGATTATAGGCACTGAGATAAATAATTTTTTCTGCAAGACCTGATTCCCAAACATTTAAGAAAAAAATAATCCTTTTATTAAATATACATAGTGAATGTTTTAAAAATGTTTTATTTCATATACTAAAAAAGTCACTGTTTGATTTGGATCTACTGGGGGCTAGTTTGCTATGCTTTCGTGTCTCTTGGCTGATTGACTTCTTAACTGAATTACTATACATTATCATTTACTCTTAGCCCTGCGTGTATCCCCAGTCTCTGTCTTCAGTGCATTGTCAGAGACATACAGGCTGCTGTGTTCAGCTGTGAAACCAGCAAGATCACAAGTTATTAGGCGGTTTTCTCCTTTATCTAACCACCTGTTATAAAACTTCTAGGAACATAAATATCTCAGAGACATCGACTGTTCTGCCACATTAAATTGAAATCAGTCAGTGGATCCAAAACTTATGGTTAGGAATGAGAGACTTGGATTCACAGAGAGTAAGTAATACATGAGCCTTGCTTTGCAGGAAACCTGACTAAATTTGCTTTTCCTTGGGTTTTCTCTAACATTTAACTAGATGTAATCATATAGTGGGATGCTGAATGGGACTCTCAACTAGCCAAAATTTATTTTTGTGCAATCTGTCGAAATGTAAGAATTTTCGATACTTCTACTTCTCTGTCAAATTCAGATGTTATATTCAAAGATTAAAAATTACAACTGTACAACACAGGAATATCAAGTGAAATGATCAAAGTTACTTCTGTGCACAATTTCAAAGCTATTAACTCCATGAACACACATACACAGAAACAAGTAAAGATTAAGTTACTTCTGAAATAAACCAAAGAATACACAAATATATATATTAATATTTATATATATATATGTATAAATACACAAATGTATATATACTAATATTGTTATCAATACTGATATTAACATTAATATTATTAATAATATTATCAACATTATTATTAATATTAATATGAGTTATATTGGTGGGTCCCACTAAATTTTTTATTAATCTTCTTTTGGTTTAATTGAAAACACAAGTAATTATTGAATTGACTTAAAGAGAACATTTTAGCTTAGTGTAAAATTAAGTTTCCTTCTCTCTAATACTGCATAGTATTTATTTAGACCATCATTTGCTCCCAACAGAGAAAAACACTGTAATTGAGGAAAAAAAAAAAAAAAAAGAGGTAGATTACTAAGACAGAAAATTCACTCTATGTAAAAAAAAAGTCTTTAAAAGCAGCTGCACCTCACATACTGTGGTGTGTTTTTTTTTAATTTAGACTTTTATTCATATTGTTAATATTGTTTTATTAATATAAGTCCCAATATGGCACAAATGTGAGCACTTAGAGCTGAATCTAGATGTTCAACAGATTGTACACTGAATAAGGTACACCTGGAACTATATAGTGCTATGTGGGGAAAATGTACATGACAGAGTGTGCAAAAACCAATGCAAAAGATTAATATTAACAAGGTTTCTTGGAACCATAGTGAAACAATGTCAGCCAAAATCATATTATTCAGGTTTCCAGCTGCAGAAAATAAAAGAACCCAAATAAAATAATTTTTTCTAAAATTCATTATATGACCCTGGACACAAAATAAGACATTTTACTGCACAACATTCCTTTGCTAGTAGTTGGATTTGTTCTGGTGTGAATTATATCAAAATTATGTTTCCATGAATATTTATTTCACATTCTTTCACTCATAGTATAAAAATTGCAGGATATGAAAACATATAACTATTTTTTTAAGCTGAAGTAGGTAAGTGAAGTAAGTCAAATTAGTTTCGTCATTAAATACGTATTCATATATATGACATACAGAAGATTTAAAATTTTATCAACAATGAGAAAGAACTTGAAATAATACATAAGATTAGTGCTACAGGTCCATGTTTCCCTGTGCTTCCATTTGGTCCTAGAACTGATTTCACATCCTCAGCTCTAAGCTCTTACATGTACTTTAGCAGCCATCAAACAAATATTTTTCCCAACTTATTCTTGCAAAAAGTGAGGAATATCTTAAAATATATTAAAAAAAAAAAAGAAAAAGAAAATAAAATAAAAGAGAAAAGAAAAGAAGTAGGAATATGAAGATGTATTTTTTTTTTCCTTCTGGCTTTACTTTTGCACATGTCCAGAAATAACAGAATCATGTACTAGTACTAGCAATCATGCTTAGGAGTTAGTAGTGAGAGTGGTTTGCAGAATAAGTTATAATAACTCAAACCACACCTATTCTCTATGCTTCCTCATGAACTGGACCCAAAGGAATCAGTCAGGCTATAAACTTACTCACATAGTTCACCACTGCCTTAAAATATACTACGTAAATAAAAGGTCTGCACAGTCAGAGTACAAATAGTAGCTGTCTTGGTTTAAGGTCAGCTGGCAACTAAGTACCACGCAGCCGCTCACTCACTACTCTCCTCCTCCACAGTGGGAGGAGAATAAAAAAAAAAAATAAATTAAAAAAAAAAGACAAAAGTTATGGGTGATCCAGTTCAATAGGATAGCAAAGGAAGAGAAAATAATAGTAGAATATACAAAACAATTGATGCACAGTGCAATTGCTCACCACCCATTAATTGATGCCCAGCCTATCCCCAAGCAGTGATCCCTGGCTACTTTTTTTCCTAGTTTATATATCGAGCATGACATCATATGGTATGCAATATTCCTTTGGTCAGTTTGAGTCAGCTGTCCTGCCTGTGCCTCCTCCCAGCTTCTTGTGCATCACTATCCTTCTTGCTGAAAAGACTTGCTGTAAACATTGCATGGCAACAAGTAAAACATGAGTGTGTAATCAATATTTTTCTTACTCTAAATCCAAAACAAAGCACTATACCAGCTGCTAGGAAGAAAATTAACTCTATCTCAGCTGAAACCAGGACAATAGCATAACATGGGATCTAGTAATCTTATAGTGAGTTGAGCCTTCAGGAAAACCTCTCATCTTGTGAAACCACATCTGAGACAAGCGGATTTTAGAATTCTGTCTCTGGATCTTTCCAGTGTAGCATGAAATTTGCCTGACTACAGATGTAATATGACATAAGCACTTAAATATAATAGCTCATAGCATGGTGCCCTTGAAGCACTGTTATAATTTACACCCACTGTACATCTAGGCAGCTGGCACAGACTGTCACAATTTGTCATTATGGTTGGTTTTATTGTTATCCAAATGCCAAAAATGTGCTTAGTATTTTGCAAAACAAAAGTACCCAGTGTTGTGTTCGGAGCTGTACTTTCACATATGCAGGCAAATAGTTGGAAATGAAAATACACAGTTTAATTTCGAAAGTATGGTTTCAGTTTTTTTTTCACTGTGGCTTGAATTACTAAGTACAGTCTGCTTTTCTGAGAAGAGCACAGTGATATGTGATTAAGTTAGAGATTTTAAAGATGATATGAAGGATCATGTATTCTCTGGTGGGAAACAGGGAAAGCACAGTAGTGTTGCTTCAAATGTTAGCTAATTTTGACAATAAGGTTATCACCCTTTAATTTTTTGCAGTATCATGACGCCTGAGGCAAATCTGAATTTCAAGTCAGGCATTTTACAATTCTACAAGAAATTGGAAGCACCAGTCCTTTTAAAAATAACATCTGTGTTAGAGGTATTATGGAACAGGTACATAAACAAAACAAAATCACACAGAATCTCAGAATGGCTGAGGTAGGAACATGCTTCTCATGGTCGGCACTCCAAACCCATGCTCAAGACAAAGTCATCTTGAGAAGCTTGCTTAAGACTGTGTTTGGTCAGATTTTTAGTATCTCTGGGGATGGAGACTTCATAACCCCCCTGAACAATGTGTTCCAGTATCTGGTAACCTTCAAATTATTCTTTTTTTTCTTTTCAGTGGATTTTACTGTATTTCATTTTGTGTTCATTGTCACTTGTCTTTTCATTAGGCACCACTGAAAAGACTTTGTCTCTGTCTTCTTTAGTCTATCCCATACACACAGAGAAGATGTCTTCTCAACCTTCCCTTATTGTTCAGCTTGTTTTTCTTGAGGATCCTTCATACCTTTTCTGCAAAACTGCTTTCCTGGAGGGTGAAAGGGCATTAATCCTCCCCAGGGGTGGGACTGGGCATCTCTTTTCGTTGAGCTTCATTAAATGCCTCTCTGCTTATTTCTCCAGCCGGTTGAGGTCCATGTGAATGGCAGTGTCTTCCACAATCATATGTTGTACCAACCACTCCTCCCAGTTTTGTATCTCATCTGTGTAGTTGATGAGGGACTACTTGGTTCCATCATCTGGGTCATTAACAAAGACATAAAAAAATGTCCCACTATAGACCCCTGGGTACGCCACTAGCAATTGGACTTCATGTGGTCTTCTGATCACGGCCCTCTGAAAATAGTGGTCCAAGCTGACTGTCAATCTACTTCACTGTCCACTTATCTAGTCCATACTTCATGAGTTTGTCTATGAGTTTGTTACTGGGACATATTGACAAAAGACTTACTACTGTCAAGATACGTAACATCTACTGCTGTCCTCTCATCCACCAAGCCAGTCAGATTCTTGTAGAAGAAATACCAGGCTGGCCAGCAATTATTTACCTGTTGTAAATCCATGCTGACTCCTCCCAATCACTTTCTTGTCCTTCATGTGTTTAGAAATGGTTTCAATGATCAGCTATTCCATCAACTGCCAGGAGGTCAAGGTGAGGCTGACTGTCCTGTACCTCCCCAAATCCTCCTTCTTGCCCTTCTCAATTACAAGAGTGATATTTGCTTTCTTTCAGTCTTCAGGAGCTTCCTCTGATTCCCATGACCCTTCAAAAATAATTGAGTGTTCTCACAGTGACATCAGCCAGCTCCCTTAGCACTTGTAGGTCCCAGGCGTTTATACATGTTCAGTTTGTTTAAATTTTCCCTAATCTGATCCTCATTCATTTGAGGGTTTGCCTTGTTCCAGATTTTTCCATTGGTGTCAGAGGTTTGGGATTACTTGGTGATACATGGCTTAGGATACATATCTGGGAGAGGTTAATAATCTTTACTCTGTGCCAGGAGCTACTTAGCCAAGGGCATAAAAGAACTTTACCACTGTCTATCTAATTGTGTGCGGTATAAACCATGTAACAAAAGAGTGTTTGGACACCTAGCACTGTAAAAACTCACATAATTTCTTTAAATTTAAAATACCTGCTTGAGCAGCTATCATAATCCACGAGGTGATGGAGGAGGATTACTTTATCATCTAGTTTTTGTCATGGCCTAGAAAGCGTTTTTCAATGTGTTTACACTCAAATAGCAACTTCCAGTTGCTTTTACTTGTCACAGTGCATTTCAGCTAAGTAAGTTTCAACAATTTTCATAGGCATCCTTGGTTTGGCAAGATTATTCAAATGAAACTCCAAATATATTTAAAGTTCTCCTATCATTAAATGTGGTAAGTAGAATTTCATTTGTAGATAATGATGGGAAATCAAACACGTGTATAAACCAGATGATTATAAAAATGTAGCTCTTTAAGAGTGTTAATTTTATAGAAGTAATAAAAAAGCTTTGAAGTTAAAAGATTTTTAGGTGGCTTGGCTTAACATTTCAGTAATGTCAAAGAACATTGTGCTTTGTGTACGAACACCTGTTTTGACAGAGGTTCCTGTTAAGGTTTAATGGGTGCCTTCCTGAATTGTTCATCTTTTAAGCTACTTAACAAAAAAAAAAGGATGTATTTGTTGTAGGTGCCCAGGTACTGGCAGCAAGGGCTGCAGGGTCTTGTGTGAGGAGAAGCCAGGGCTGCACTGTGCTGGACAAAGCTGGTTCCAGATGTCTCCATGCTACCCACCACATGGCACAGCTGAGCGCCTCAAGCCAAGATGAAGACACTTTGGGAAAACAGGTTTATGAAAGGGCAGAAAATGGCACACAGGCAATTAGGAGTGAAGAAAAAAGTGTGAGAAACAGCCCTGCAGACACCAAGGTGAGAGAAGTATGAGGTACAACAGGTGCCAGAGCAAAGAGTCCCCTGCAACCCCTGAAGGACCCGACATTGGAGCAGGTGGATATATCCTGAAAGAACTGTGTCTCATGGAGAGCCCATGCAGGAGAACATCTGTTCCTGAAGGAACTGAAGCTTGTAAAAAGGACCATGCTGGAGGAGACGAAATGTGTGAGGAAGAAGAGGCAGCAGAAATGAACTGTTATAGACTGACCACAACCTCCGTTCCCTAACCCTCCTGCACTGAAGAGAAAGTAGAGAAGTCAGGGAAGAAAGAGTGCAGTTGAAGCTGGGAAAATAAAGGGAAGGGAGAGGGCAGATATTATTTTTTTTTCTTTGTTTTTCACCATCCAACTCTATTGGCAATTATAAATAAAATTAGTTTTCACTAAATTTAGCCTATTTTCCCTGTGATGGTAATGATACCCTGCTTTTATCTTGGCTCAAGAGTGTTTTAATCTTATATTTTCCCCTATCCTGTTGAGGATGAGGACTAAGAGAGTGGCTGGGTAGTTGTCTAGCAGCCGGTCAAGGTCAAGCCATCACAAAGGAAAAATAAAATACAATTGCTTGTACTGTGAGACCTAATCATGTTATTGTACCCTCTAGAGAGTGCATTATAATGTTATCTAAACTCAGTAATAAGTTGTTTCTTCTATTTTAGTTATAACTGAAGGGAGTTATATGTTAGCATAACCAAAGTTTTTTTATCTATCATAATCATTTTTAAATGGAAAACATGAAAAGCTGTTTAATTATATGCTCCCTCACTCATGACCATGTGTAAAATAATAATATATTTCTGTATCTTTTAAAAGGAATAACAGAAAGTTGTAGCATTTCTCAGTGCCTAATTAGACCATTATATCAAAAAGTTAAGGATGCTAACAATGAACCTTGAAAAAAAGTATGAACACTGCTAGTCTGCTCATTCACCACTGCCCTTCTCTTTCAGAGAACAGTCATATTTGTCTACTGAGGGCAGAAACAAACTGTAGGCAGAATCACAAACTTTTACTGATTCAGTCTACTTACAATGTGAATTTTCCTTTGGAGAGGCCTTTTTTATTTGCCTGACAAAAAATGAATGCCTAGAATAAGTAGCTTTCAAACAAAGTAAATTAGCTAAGGTCTGTATTCATGCCCTTAAGTTGAGACATAGAGAGATTTATCTTAGGGAAAGCTGAGCTCCCTCTTTGTGTTGAGTTGCCTCTTCCTCTAAAGAGATAAAAAACTGTGGGGTCACTTACTTCAAACACCGGAAATCAGAAAGCATCTATATTTTTTTGGGTTACTCCTCTGCTATCTGGATGAGAAGTACATACGGTACAACACATTTCCCAACAAACATATATCAATATCGTATTTGTGGAAATGAAGATACAATAAGAGGATTGTTCATGAATAGCTTGTAGGAGGTTGAAATATAGTGAGTAGATTGAACTCCAGAAACTCAGAATTCCCACCGTAAGTGCTTAAAATAAGGCAAAATGAACCCACGGGTTAATGTGCAGTCAGTTCAATGTGTGTACTACACCATTTTTTGCATTTACTTTCTTACTCAACAGATGCCAAACTTAATGTCATAGCAGACTCACAACTCATTTTCAAACACAAACATTCCACTAAATACTAAATACTGGTACTTTCACAGTTTATCCAACATGTGAAAGAACCTAACTGAAGGCAAACTAGTAACATCCAAACTGTCCTTCTTGCTCTGGCAAAATGAATACCAATATGGAGTTATATCCTGTTGTGCGATGGGAGTACAGACAAGGTGCTCTGCTCAATATGTTGTACTGCAGCATGATACCATACTGCCATCTGTCCTTTCTCTATGAAACAGGACTTGACAGGAGGAAGTGAGTTGTTCTGCCATAGTAAGGTGAACCATACCCTAAATAGAATATACATTCAGTTCACCTTTTCCTAGATGAAATGCAGTTTTCTATTTATTTTTTATTTGATGTTTGTCTTCCCATATTTTATGAAACCTTTCAGATCTATGGCCAGTGCAAGAGATTGGCCTGTAAGTCTAAGCTACACATGTAGGAAGCCTCCTCTGAGTACTGAGAATGAAAGACTGATTCAAAACCACATTAATTTCCAGTCTCTTAGACAAATAAAAATGCAATTCTTGTCAGACAATTATTTGCTAATGTTCTAACTCCAAACTTAGAATTCTTAGTTTTCCTTTGTAATAAAATTCCCACCAATCCCAGCTTATTTTCTTTCTAACAAATGGAGACAGTGCCAAATTCCCTCCAATCACTTACAGAGAAATAAAATGTATACTTAAAACCTGCCCTAGTATATCTGGCGTGGCTTTCTTATAAGAAAATGTTAGTTTTGCTGCTCTTTATGCTGAGGATTTAAATGACATTATATGCAATACTGACAGAAGTTCCCATTAGTAAGTGTCTGCACGCTTCATATTAAAAAAAAAAAAAAAGCAACAAATAAAACAACAGTAACTTTTCTAACTTTTAGAGGTGGGAAGAACCAGGCACAAAGAGGATTGTCTTGGCCAGTGTTATTCACCTCATCAGCAGTACACGGAGAACCCAAATGCAATATTATACTTATTATAATGGAAGCAGTTGCTTAAGCAAACAACTTAGCTTCGTGCAGTCCCATAGCAAAACTGTCAGTAGGAAAAAATTAAAAAAAAAAATAATTAAGTAAATATCAGTTTTTGGAGTCATTTTATATATATCAGTGTTAAAAGAAATCTATTGATAATAGTTAACTATAATCCGAATTCTCATAGGAAAAACAGGTTTGTTTGTTTTCATTCAGTATACTGCATTATAATTACACAATAATTAGTAATCAAATCCATAGTGGCAAAGAAATTATAATAGCCATTAAATTTTTTGTTATTCAAATTACTGTAATATTTGTACAGTCTTATCTTCATCTCTGGAAACCTTTTTGCTGGGCATTTTTGGAAGATTAATTAGCATAAGCATCTTCATAAATTGTCATTCAAAAGGACATGAATGTGGACGGCTAATGAGTAGAGGGGCAGAAGTAGAGTTCTGCTTTCAAAAGCTGAACCTCTCAAATATGTTTAAAGAATGCCTGTAGTTTTTTCCAAATAATAATTAAAAAAAAAAAAAAAGGGGGGGGGGGATATGAAAAAACAGAGCTCAGCTATGTTCAGTTTTTCTAGTTTCAAGGGAACTTCAAATTGAATTGGACAGTAGTTCATAATAGCTTACAAGTAATAATTCTTCCAATTGCTGTACTGTAGAAATGACAGCTGCAGATTAAAAGGCCACAAAATAAAGTCTCTGTAGGTTCTTTGGATTGGTCTTTTGTTATGCGTATTCCCATAGCTGTCATACCCTTTCAAGAAGATAGGTCAGAGAAGCTGTATTGGTTTGAAATATATAGAAAGCATTTGATAAAACAGAGAAGTTAAATGACAGTAAGTCACCAGGGCTGCACAGCACCTACCTGAGATATCTGACAAACATCAAATGTGAAACTGCAGAACCAGTGACGAATGTGTTAATCTCTTGTTCTATGAATGAGTCTAGGCTTTTGCAACTACACATCAGCATGAATAAACAGAAATCAAAACAATTAGGGAAAACAACAACTAAAAGTTGCTAAAAAACACCCATGTGATGACAAAATCAGATCTGACAGCTGCAATTGAGGAAAGTGATTTTGGACCCAAGCAGAGGCAGTGCTCTGAAATCAATCTACAGTGGGAGAAAACAAAGCCAATGAAATCATAAGCATTGTCAGAAGGGTATAGAGAACAACACAGAGGATAATCTTTAACCTTGGTTTGGCCAAAAGTTTTTGTGGGAAATCCAAGACAGAGAAAACATTTTGAGGTCTCTGCTCCCTTTAGTTCCTGGAGCAGAAACCTAACCTCTGGCTCACATTCCTCTTCTTTTTAAAATGTAATCCACTGAAAAGGGATAAAAGGATAATTATAGTGACTAAAATGAACTGTGGGTTTGGAAATGTTTTAGTGTAGCATGAAAAATGTAGGAAATCAAAAGACACGTGGTAGCTGCACCAAATGATTATAGATATTTGTCTAGTTTGAATGCCAATTTGAAACTCGGTTTCAAGAGATATAAAAGTCAATAGACTTGCTTAAAATCTTATGTGACTAATGAGCCTTTTGGCAGGAAAAAAAAAGTATCTGTACAGGAAAAAAAAAAAAAAAATCTGATTCTAAATATATTCATGGGACTTTCTCTTAGAAATAAGTTGTTTATAGATATTTCCTGACAAGCTGTTCTGAGATGTTTTGCACACTTTTACATTTTTTTTTTGGCTGTCAATAGAAAGCCTTTAAACCAACAAACACTATTTCAGTACATAATGCACAACCTGTAGCTAGAAAATGACAGCAAGCTACTTCGTCCATGACCTTAAATTGTCTCATACTGAAATGATATAAAACCAAGCAGAGACCTGTAGCTCATTTCCTTACTCATTTAGAACAAATTACTTAGGGGAAGAACTGTCCTCTGAACCAACAGGAATTATGCACCTAAGTATCTTTATAAATCCAAGGCCCGGTCTTTACCAGTCTCAAATGCATTATGTTACCAAGATATCAGTTAAATATTTGACAGCTTATAAATGTGGAACACAGAAGGCAAAATCAAACATTTTGTCATTATTTTTCTTCAAGGTTTCTGTTTACTGGCTGAAGAATAATGACAATAGTTTTTTGTCATGTAGTTCCCGTTAAAAAAAAAAAAAAAAGAAAAAGCTTCATTAAACATCCAACAAAGATTCTTTTCTTGTCCTAACATAAAATTGTCAGATGCAAGGGACTGTTTTTCTTATGACAAGAGGGTTCTGTCAAAAATAAATCTCGTGGACATTCTTTTTCTACAGGTTCTGAAACAACTCTTCTAGCAAGTCTTTCTCAGGTTGATCTTTTAAATTTGTCTGACCTATGTATCTACAACTCACCTGTGATTATCACCTGGTGGCAGCCATTTCACACAAAAAGTGATCCACTCTCACAGCAATGTTACTGGAAACAGTTAAGAGATCTGCTTTTTCTACTTTGTTAAAAACTGAATCAGAAATTAATTAAATGAGGCACAAGACAAACTTTATGTTAGAGTTTAGTTCCAGCGATATGTGGATCAAATGAAAGCTAGAGGCAGAATACTTTCAGGAATTAAGGGAGATTATAACAACACAGGAAAAATATGTGAGAAAAACAGGAAATTACTATACCAAAATATTACATGAAAAGAAAGTCTGTATAAAATATCTAAGGATTGTATGATAATTAGAATAATGCTGAATTGCCTTACATTAGAGTACTAGAAGACTCATCATTGCAGTTGCTAGAACAGATTTTTCAACTTCCATTCCTCTGTTTCAGAACAGTCAGTCCAACAAGACAGATGAGAATTTTTATCCTAGGATAAGTAGTAAAAAGTTTACAGCTCTTTTTATCTTCCATGTTCTGAGGTTTGTTGTGTATAGATAAGGATCATGGCTGAAATATTGTGGCAAAACTAGTTCCTACTGCCGTAGGATTGTAAAACGCTAAAAGGAATCAGGTCTCAAACAGCGTAACAGGAGATGACACACTCAGTATAGGGTGAACTGCGATTTACATGTCAATGACAAGCTAAGGAGCCACAGACCAGACAGGCTGGTGGATACGGGAGGTGGGGGATGATGCTGTGGGGCACATGGCTCCATCTTCTGATATGCCTAGCTTGGCAAACAAAGGGGAAAAGCTGGGACCATTCAACATGGCCAGAGACTTGTTGATCTTTCACAGTCACTCCTTCCCCCCCAGACTTTCCTCTACTAGGAGGGCTATAAAAAAGCTCACCTGAAACAGCACTGAAAGGGAACCCACCACCCTGAGGACCCTCCACCCACCAGCCTCGCCACAGGAACTAGACTAGACACGGGAGGACGCTGCATTCCTGAGCTACAAACTCCAGCATCCTCGCTGCGGGACACCTGAGGCCATACATCATCATACAAGTCTTGTCATCCACTCTGTGGAGCCATAAAAGTGGTCGGATACCTCACCCTTTCCTTTCTTCCTTTCCCTCTGCTCTTTCTTTCTCTCCTTTTTTGCTATATCCCTAATTCTTTGTCCATCCTTCTGTGATACATTACTCTCTTTCTCTCTCACTTATACCTTAGTTTTCCTTCCCTCTCTACCACTCTTTTTCTCTCTTTTCCTTTTGAACATATAAGAGTAACATCATCTTTAGCTCTGCTGTTGGATTCTGGTTAAATTTTTTATTATAGCTACTAGTGGTTGCCAATACATTGCTTGTAGAAGGGTAGAAGGACTTTTTGCTGTGATACCATAAAATACTTTTGCCAAGCCACTATTCACTGTAACTAGTATTCCAGCATGTACTTTTAGTAAAACTTATTTAATTGGACCCCTGGAGTGATTGTCTGTCATTCACTTCACATAACCGTGAAGAATTAACCCAGAGTTAACTCACACCTGGTCTCATTTGTTGAGTCAGGGCACGTGTCGCGTTCTGAGTTAACTCATCTGTTGGGATAGGACAAGGTTACGTTTAAGATTGAGTAGCAGCAGTTGAAAGTAGTAGCACGAAGGTGAATCCCAACATATAAGATAGGAGACAAGCAGAAATATCAGTCCCAGTGCAAGAAACTAGTCACTAGAAAAAAAAAATGGTAAACTGCATTGTGTGCATCGATACTTGTAATAGCTGAGGTCTTTCATGTATTCAGGGATCCCAGTGAAAACACTTATTTTTCAGTCTAAAGAGAGGTTGAGTACCAATCATTCCAAACTGTTGCAATGTGATGAAATATTGATGTTTCTGAACCCTAATACAGATTTAATATGTTGGAGATAAATTTTAGACAGTTGTCTTACTTATCACTACAGTAACAAAATTAAAGTTTGGCATTTAAATCGTCCCCTGTATCATATTTTCTTTGTTTACACTTTTTCTCTGAGTCCCCTAAAAAGAGAGCTTCATAGTCAAAACTATGAAACTGGATTCCTATCTCATATTGACTCACTATATTCATTAACATTACATAATTATATAAAACACATTCTATTGTTTATTTTGTATGTATTTACATTTTTTTCAGGGAGAATACGTTTCACACAAAAGCAGTAGCTGAAGGCATGTTATTTAAATGAAACATAATTCGAGAATTTGAATAGCCTGTGGTATCAATTGGATTTTTTTTCCTCTTCTTTTGCTATAAGCTTAAAACAAAATGCAGGGACCTTACACCAGTTTTGAAGCATTGTTATGCTGTATGATTTTTCAAGTGCTAATATTGGAAACTGAAAAAAATAAAAGTTCCATATGCTAGAAAAATTCTAAAGAAAAAAATGTTTTATGTTTGAAATGGAAATAAATTCTGCTTTTCTTCTTCAAATTCATTTTTAAATATTGAGTCTAGTGATACTGAAAACATGTATTCCTTTTTCTGAGTATATCTCAGTTTGCACTCCTAAGATATTTAGGGATTGCTGTTGAAAAGACTTTGGATATTTATATCACACTTGTGAAGAATATGCAAGGCATTTTCCCCTGTATTTGACCACACGAGTATCTACCCTTAGAAACCAAATGTACTCCAACATGTATATTATTCTTATAACTTAAGTCTTATGAGGAGCAGTTTAGGGAACTGGGGCTGTTTAGTCTTGAGAAAAGGAGGCTGAGGGGAGACCTCATTGCTGTCTACAACTACCTGAAAGGAGGTTGTAGCATGGAGGGTGTTGGTCTCGTCTCCCAAGTAGCAACTGATAGGACAAGAGGAGATGGCCTCAAGTTGTGCCAGGGGAGGTTTAGGTTGGATATTAGGAAAAAATTCTTCACAGAACGGCTTGTCAGGCATTGGAACAGGCTGCCCAGGGAACTGGTGGAGTCACCATCCCTGGAGGTGTTTAAAAGGCATTTAGATAAGGTTCTTAGGGACATCGTTTAGTGCTAGAGTTAGGTCAGATTATGATTGGACTCGATGAACCTGAGGGTCTTTTCCGACCGAAACTATTCTATGTTTCTATAAATAACTTTTCATTTTTTTAAGTATACAGATTTTAAGGCCCTAAGTGATCAGTAGATTATCCACTTTCACTTAGTTAAAAATAAGTATAATTGACTATAAAATAAGACTCTTCAGAATGATATAAGTGAACTCTGTAATTCTATCTTTCAACTTCTACTTTATCCATTCTGACAAGGAAGATGTAAGGCAGGGGTACCAAACTCACTTTCACCAGGGGCCACATCAGCCTGGCGGTTGCCTTCAAAGGGCTGAATGCAATTTTAGGACTGTATAAATGTAAATGCTTCTACATTCTGCCTTTGAAGGCAACCGCCAGGCTGATGTGGCCTGCAGTGAAAATGAATTTAACACCCTTGCTCTAAGAACTTCTGTCTGTTTTAAAATATTCTTGACTAAATCAGGGCTTGCAATTATGTGGTTATCTTGCTAAAATGTCTGAAATGAATTTTCACTTCTAATTCCATGATACAAAAAATATGAATATTTTAATTATCAATTTATAATAACTAAAATCCATACTCTTGAACATGGCTGTAGAAATAAGAAGTGCATATGTCTGACAGGTTGCACTCAATATTTTATATGTATTTTTGAGTAATAAACAAGTTGCAGTAAAATGTTCACCACATATTCAGAATTTTCATAATTTGATGCCATGTATGACTTTTTTTTTTTAGCATCGAATAACACTATCTACAAGTAAGTGCTGTTTCATTTTGCACTCAGCAAATGGAAAGCAAGAAAGCAACAACAAGAAGGTATCTAATCCCAGGGTATCATGAATGTAATACAAAAAGGAAAGAAAGTTTGTGAAACTGGGAAGTAAATTTTCTTGTAACAGTAGACAGCAGACTGTGGTAGACAGTTAACTTAGTGTACAATTGGTTTTTGCATTTTTGGATTTCAAAGGAGTGAGATTATTCTACACGTTTACAGGGTGCTTCCTTCACTGTTAAGGGCAGCATAAAGGGAAAATTATGGATGCTACTTAAAATCAAAGTGAACAATCACAGCTGGAATTACTGCCATAGAAAAGGTCAGGCAATTTTTTATGACTTTTGAAGGGGAGGATAGGAATAACAGCCTTGTATTTATTTCAGTTCTATATATTATATAAAGAGAAGCCAAAGCAAGGATGTATTGCTATTGTTAACATTGGTTATTATATTGCAAATTTTCAATTTGTTTCCATAAATTCTGCTAACTTCCATTAAAATGAATGCTATATTTTGTGTAATTGGAACTAATATCTAGTCTACTCTGTCATACCTCTGTAACAAAGTTAAAGAAAATTGAATGAAATGGCTGCAGAACGTTGTATTTTCTTGTTCTCTCACTGCTGGGACTGCTCAGCAAGAAAAAAAGTGACTATGCCAGACCCATTTTCTCATTAGCTTAGTGAGAAACAGATGTGATAGTGTTCAGCTGGTTAATTTTTCAGCCAGCAGGCATTGTTACAATTCTACTAGCAGGCATAGAAAATAACAATGAAAAATATTAATAACCATAGATTGGCTCTGTTGGCTAGAAGATTATCAGCATGTCAGGGTGATCAGCAATACACTTTCACAAGAAACTGATGGACTAAGTAATTTGGAGGTTATTTTATTGGAGTAAATTCAACTCAAAATAAGAAGGAACAAATCTAAAAGCATAACTTGTTTCCATCAGACAGCCATTTAAAACAAACAAACAAAACAAAAAAAAAGCAACAAAAAAACAGACGTACTAGATGTTGTCCTATGCTAATTAATGGTGCTATTCAAACACCTCAGTGTTAAGAAAGACCAAAAAAAAAGCATATTCACACTAATAAGTCACTTCAGTAGAGACATAAGTATCTTTAAGCTTATTTATTCGTGATGATTATAAAGAAGATACAGAAAATGGTTTCTGATTCTACCATTTCAAATCTACATTAATTTCTATTGGAGATACTTTTAAACATCTAAAACCAGAAATAGGTTTTGTTTTGAAGTGTATAGGAATATTCTAAATTTCAAGGTCTGATAATTGTTTTCTGGAGATATCTGCATACTTGGACACTTCTTAAAAGGAAGTGCACACACAGTTTTACAAAACTGCAGAATGTGACTGGATTCTCAAGACAAGGAGCTGATCTGGAGCTGGTGGTAGATCTTGTCAAGTTCATCACCTCCAGTTTTCTTTGCGCTCAATTCAAGACTTAGAGGAAAAGAGGAAGGAATCTTGATGCAGGCCTATATCTCAGCCCAATAAGGTTTGTGCACTCAGACTAGACCAGAGAGCCTACAGCTGTTCGAAGTCAGTAGTAAGGAAGTGTCCTGCCTTTATCTGTTCCAAAGATCAAGATGTCTCTTTGTTCACTTTGAAATTATTATATTTCTTTCCTAAAACTTTGGAGTCACAAATAAATCTGAAAATACTTTGTTCTATGAAATTAAGTACAGCAATGAGCCTTTTCATAGCTTGAAAATACAAAATGCTGAGAATAATAATGTGCAGCAATTATGTAGGGCAGTACTTCAAAGCATTTTATTAACATTTCATCTACTTCTAGAATTGCTTTTACATACTCTGCCAGTATTAAAAAAAAAAAAAAAAATAAAACCTGTACCTATTAAATGACATATTCTCAATTTCTTTATCTATTAAATGGTGCTGAAATAAAAGTAAAACCTCAGACAAAAGAAAACATTAAAATGAACCATTAAAAAAAAAATAAAATCCACATAGACAACCTGGTTACACTGAAGACTTGATGAACTATTTTGAAAATCAACAAACTCAGATTCTAGTAGACCGGAAAAGTAAATGCGTTGTAAAATTAAGGACCTGTTATTTGGAAAAGATGAACTGTAAAATACTAAATGCATTAAAGCACCCTGTAATATGCCTTGGGCAACAGATCTAGGGCAATCAGTTCAATCTTACCAACTTCAGAACCGTGAGATAACCAGATCTATACTAAGAATACATTTGGAAAAGCTATATAATGAATAAATAATTTGCCTTTAAATATTACTTGTGATAGTATTTTATAATCTTTTGAAACAAAAAAAGGAGATGGAAAATTGAAAGCATAAGTTTCATGAGAGAGAAAAAGAAAATAAGCCAAGCTATGCAGTTAACTTACAGGTAAGGTGGTGGGGTTTTGGGGGTTTTATTTGTTTTTTTTTGTTTGGTTTAGTTTGGTTGGTTTGTTTGTTGTTTTCTAGGTAAAAAGTTTTGGTCAGTGGTACAGAGATTAAAGATGTGATCTTTTACCAATTCTGAATTTTCTAATTCATGTCTAAGATAAAAATATTTAATTTAATATTTATAAATAAATTCCCTCCTAAATATATTTAAAGCAACATCCACAGGTGATATGACAGAATGTGGCTACACAGTTCAGTAGGGCAACATAAACTTGATATTTAACATCTTGCACAAAATTCTGAGTTTACTGTTGCTGTTTGAATTAAATACAGAGTTTAGTTTTAACCAATCTTTTAATCAATTTCATGAAGTATTTTTTAGTGTTTTTTTTTTCAGGTTTCTATTTGGTTCTAACTTTTCCTGATTGATTTCCATAGCTGTAGTTGTTCTAATTAAATCCCTAGCCAAGTAATCACAATGATCTAATGAAGGTGTTCTAGTTAATCTCTGTCTGCAGCAGTTGCTTTCTTTATAAAGATTCCTTGTGTAAGAAAGCTTTAATAATTTGTAGGCTCTCATGGACCCTGATCTCTACTTCTTCCCATTTAATCTTCCTCCCAGCCTGTTTTTTCTTTAGACTTCAGATCTCAAAATACTGAAGTAATTTGTAATTTCTTTTCCCTGCTTTTCAAAAAGTATAATCGTATTCTCACAGAAAAATGCCCCTCTGTTACAACAGCTGATTCCTGGGGCTTTGCAAATGGCACTTTGGTGAATAATTTAGCAAGGATTCAGTGTTTAATTGTATTTTAAGTGTACATTCATCAAGCTTCAAAATTTCTTAGGCTTTAAATCACCATAGTGGGTTAAAAAATGTTTTTTAAAATTGACATTTATATAATTTAAGGAATTTTTATGCGGTATTTGTATAGCACAATAACAGTTGCAACAACTGTGCAAATGTTATGCTTCTATTTCCACACTGAAAACGCATAGAATAAAAGAAATAAATCGCATTTGGTAGAATAATTCTTTAGAATTTCAAGTCTGTATCACTGGTTAATTTACAAAACAGAGCACTACCTCTGCCAAATGATCTATTGCAACTACAGTGTGACTGAGTGGGTGGTAAGGGCTGAGACAAGCGGAGTGTTGTGTAAACATTAGTTAGCTCTTGGGTTGCCTTTTTATCTGCACTTTCACAAGGCAACATTAGTGAAACTACACTTGTGTTGGATTCCTCACCTTACAAAATCTTCAAAACTGTCTTCAAATACTATCACAACAGTTGTTGAGCCCTTCAGATCTCATCAAATTCATTTGCCACATACCAGGAGACAAAAGCATGACGTGAAGTTGCCATTCTTGAGGTTTTCAGTCAAATCATAGGCACAAAATGAGTCCACTTGAATTATTATGTAGTAGGTATATTATGCCCTGGGAGTCTCAGTTATAAATGTTATGTATTATGAATACAGCCAACCTACTTTAAAGTGGAATCTAGGTATTCTGTACCTTTTAGCTTGAGGACTGAGGATCTTTTCTTAGGCAGAGACATTTAGCATTGTGGATCTAGACTCACTTATGCACTCTCTCAGAAGAATTACTTCTATACCACTTCTTGACATAACAAAAAATGCTTGCATTTTAAGGATAGAGACTTTCTGTCACAGAAATACTGAAGACCACGGTGAATTAGAAAGGATAACTCTTATCTGCCACAAAATGGATTCACTTAAAATTATCAGAAGTATCGCCACATTATTCTGCAATTTCTTCTGACAGCAGAAGTACCTAGCCATACTAAAAGAAGGTAATAATAATAAAAGACAAATCTTTAAAGGCTCCCATTGGATCAGATACTTCTGTGTGTCATACACCTCATTATGCATGTGTAATGATGGTTTCCCTGCAGTAAAATAAGAAAAAGTATGTGAAAAGAAATATAACTTACTTCTGAAATCTATAATTCATTACCCCACTTGTCTATTTTTCTCTATTGATTATGAAAGTTAAACATTAGTATAAGATTCTATTTCCTTCAAGTTCCACCTGCATGCAGCCTCTTACTGATATCATTTGGTCTTAAGCTCAAAACAGTATGGAATATGAATACATATGTCACCAAATCTTAGGGATCGAAGTCTTAATTTATTAGTTTACTTCTACACATTGATTTAATCCTTCTGTTTTCTAAGAAATAAAGAAATAAGAAATAATTTTGTTCATTTTCATGTTCAGGAAAGGCCTATTTAACAAGTATTTAACTCCAGACTATAATATGCTGAATAAGGAAGTCTAAATGTGTCTGCATAGGTGCTCTAGAATGTCAACTAGATCTCCTAAAGGTGTTCTAGATGGCGACGGGTCTTTTATAAGACCTTAGCCATCGCTGTAATCCTGTTTCAAATACCAAGAGATAAACAGAGCATATAGTCAAAGAAGTCATGACTCAGTTGCTGAAATGTAAGAGTTCTCAGAACTTTAAAATGTGCAATCCATGCTCCATGAGGTTGAAAGGTAAGGAACAGGACCTATGGAAGACATGAACCTTCTAAAGAACCAGTTGGAGTTACGTGGATTAATCTAGTTCTTTCAAAATGACATGAGGTTTCTAAGTTGGGGCAACTGAACAACACTTTATGGTGTTTCAAAAGCACTAAAAAACTGTCTAAGAGTAGGCAATGAGTCAAGCCTTGGAGAATCTGAAGACGTCCTCTGCTGACTAAACACAGGGGCTTGATTCAGCGTCTTAACCTTAGACAAATATGAAATTTGAAATATTTTACAATATCTGCACTGTTCTTTAGGTGCCACTCCAAGAAGACATGGATCGCTGACAGGTCTGACAGCCTTAAGCAAATAACTCTGGTATCCCTTGGCATCCTGGGTGACTTTTGTGTTTAGACCACAAATCAAGTCCTTTTATGCTCTGTTGGCAGTAATAGCAGCTCATATTTCTGGCTAACATGCAAATCTGGCATTTATACATTTAGATTTAGGTAGACACATTCTGGAGTTGAATCCCACCCTTAGTGTTTTCCCCGTTTCCCCCTGTACTTTTGAGGATTCTTAAGCTGCCGTGAGATTGTTTTGAAGTGTGGTATAAGATCGCATTTGCTATGAGCAACAGGAGCAGAACATGGTTAATAACAGTAACGTGTTGTTTTTCTTTTTTTTTTTCAAAATAAATATATAAAATAATTTAAAACATTAGATATTATTCTCTTTTCTTTATGATACTGCAGTGTACAGTGTGGTATAATATAAAGACTTTATACAAAACTTTAAGGAAAGCTGGTATGTGTGACAGTTCCCATATGTCTATTAACAATAGTAGTACACTCATTGTAAACTTAAAATAAATTACACCACAATATGCATGTATCTAAATCCATGAATGTATGACTGCACGTCTACTGAGAACCCTGTACCCAATCTAGAAGTGATATGAAGACGCGAACAATTAGAGGCAGTATTCCTCAGGTCAGCATGGCACAGTATTGCATTATACTTTTTTGCTGGAGAAGTTGGACTGGCTTCACATTCAGGTAGTGTGTTTCTGACCAGCCTTCTCATGGGAAGCCACATGTTGTGGGGTAAGATCTACTGATCAACTTATTTTAATAGTTTTCAGAACGTTTTATAGACGCTTTCTCTGTTACTAAAATGCATGGTCCATTTCTGTAGGATTTGCTCTAAAATTCTGTCTTTTTAGATATTAATGACTCAATGAGAAAATAATTTTCATCCTCATAAAATTATTCACAGCATTCATTTTTGCTCCATCTTAAATAGCTTTTGTTCAGAAAGGAAATTATCTGAAATTCAGAAAGTGTGTCTTCACTTTAATCTTCTCGACTCACAAAGATGAGGCTTAAATATGATTATGAAAAAATGAAATGTAAGAGCATTAATTTAACATATATGCTATCAGATTGCAAAGATGTTTCCATAAATCTCTGCTTCTTGAGAAAAAAAAAAAACCAAAAACATTATGAAATATGTTATGTAATTTTAATGATGTTTGTGTCAGCCTTCATAGGATGCTAATAAAGGCTTGTATTTATATAGTATCTCTATAAGAATTCATTCATTCACTGAGTTTTAGATCTAAATCCAACATAAAAAAATATTGTGTAAAATAGATAATATGGAGGCTAACAAAGGAAAAGTACCAGCTGAAATTACTGAAATTACACTGAAAGAAACCAGATCAAAAAACATCCCAGACATTATAAGGCATGGAATATTTATTTAGCCAGTTTGGGTCAGCTTTCCTAGCTGTGCCTCCTCCCAACTTCTTGCTCACCTCCAGCCTAATTGCTGAAGGGGCAGAGTAAGATAAAAAAAAAAAAGCCTGTCCAGCAATAGCCAAAACATTGATGTGTTACCAACACTGGTTTAGCCATAAGACAAAACACAGCACCATATATGTTCCTCTGAATAAAATTAACTCCATCCAAGCAAAACTCAGTAGACTCATGACGAATTAAAATGAGAGGAAATCAGAAGAATGAATCACAGGGGACACAGCCAAGGAGAGTTGGCTATGACAAGAGTGGAACTCATCTCATACAATTTTAGTTGCACATTTAGGCTAAGGGAGCTTTATATAGTCTCTTTTCAATCTAGAGAGAGGCAACACCAAGGGAAAACTCACCATAGCCTATGTATAACAAATGCTACGACTTGTCCTCTGGAGTTCAGTATCTTTCTTCATTTATTATACAGGCAGTTTAATGGAAGAATTCATCTTGTATAACATAGTGTCCTGGTTTTGCTAAAAACAAGTTTCTCTTTCAGTGAATTTGCCTGTCAGCTAAAGCTTTCATATTAACTGCATTTTCCTGGAGAACCAGACACATGTTTTGGTAAACCTAGCAATGGAATGCAAACTTATTGATAAGCACGGATGGACATCTCGCGAGAGGGGCGACGAGAAGAAAGAGACCAAGAAACTGACCAACTGGGTATAACATTCCATTCACGTGAATACTTCATATAAAAGTGGGAGATCACGAGGATCTCGTCCCTTTTGTGTTTTTCCCTTTTCCCTGCTGCTTATGGCCGACCTTAGGAGAGGACCTTGCTAGTCATCCCTGCGAACTGAGGCCTAGTGAGAGACTGAATCCAGCTCCGATTGGCTGCGGAGTCTAATCCAGGACTTCGGGTGCCTGCTCTGCAGTTGCCGAGACTTTCAAGATTGGTTTTGTATATTTTGGATTATTTTCTCTATTCTTATTAGTAGCATTAGTAAAACATCTTTAATTTTTTCCAACTCTCTTCACTCTGTGCTTCTTTTCCTTCCAATCGCCTCTCCTTAGTGAAAAGGGGGGAGAGGGAGGGGGAAGTGTGGGGGGGGAGAGGGGGTTAACAATACATCTGCCAGGGTTTTATTGTCACCCCGCAATCTTAACCCTCGACACATAGACAACTAAGCTCCTTATGCTTTCTTTAAAGTCAGTGCAAGGAAAAAAACACTTCCACGTAATGAGAATCCTATTTATCTTAGATACAATTTTAAGAAGAAATGGATCACACCCTGGAAGAATTTGACTACGAGAATTTGGACTTACACAATTAATTCGTATGTGTTTGAAATGAGAAGAAATTATTCCCATTCTAGGTAGTTACTATAGGCTATATTTAAATTTCAGATAGTTATCAAGTCCCAGTGTTCCTGCTTTTTCAGAATAATGACTTGCTAACCTAGTCTAAAATAACTGGTGAACTGATGGAAGAAAAATCCCAGTTTATTAGTATTATATTTCAAATATAACATTTTGACTTTGCAATAACTGAAGCCTCTCTCTATGTGCGAGAGTCATCATAAGTTACTGAAACACACGTATTTTTGCAAAATCTTTCTGCTGTAGCAACCTTCCCTATAGAAAAAGAGTGCTGATTTCCATAGGAGGTATTTCTCAGCTTGTTTAGAAACAGATATGCAAATCAAATCTTAACCGTGTCAGATCAACAGGAATTTTGCCTCTGACTTATGAAAATCTACATAATCTGCATAAAGATGGGAAAACAACAGTCCAGAAGATTTCGGGGTGGGAGAGGAAAGAGGGGGAAATACTTGTAAAGTGTAAATCATGTCTGATCATGTTGACTGCCCTATATGATTAAATGACAAGTTTCATAGATGAGAAGAGAGCAGGCAATGTCTTTTGCTTCAGTTTTAGAAAGGCTTTTGACACTGTCTCCCACAACATCTTTGTATCAAAGTAGCACGTTATCAACTGGGTGGGTCAACAACCAGATAAACAATAAATGGGTTGGATGATCAGGCTCAGAAGGTTGTGGTTAATGGATAGTTCTCCATTCTTGGAGTCAACTGACTCAACAGAGGGTTACTGGTTCTGCATGTATGGTTCTGTAATGCCAGGCTGGAATAATGAGCTGATATTAAATTAATGAAACTCATCAAGGACAAATGCCAAGTCCTGCCCCTGGAAAGATAGACTGTAGCATTGTTACAGGCTGGAGGACTGAGAGACTGGGGTGCAGTTCTGAGGAAAATTTCAGGGGTCTTGAGTGACAGCAATCTGAAAATGAGCAAGCAGTGTGTCCTGTCAATAGAGATGATGAACAGCATCTAGGACTGTGTTAACTGGATTATAGCCTGAAGATCAAGGGAAGTGATGATCATCCTCTACTCAGCAGTCATTAGACCACAGCTATAATAAGTCATCCAACTTCAGGCCCCCTAAGTACAGAAAAGTCATAAATAAACTGGAGGAAGTTCAGCAGAGGGCAACCAGGATGATCAGGGCTGGAGCCCTTGTCCAGGGGTTGGCAGACAGAGGCTCATTCAACCTGGAGAAAAGATAGCTTCAGAAGAATCTAATACAGCTCTCCAGTAACTACAGAGTGATGACAGAGGAGAAGTATCCAGGATCTTCACAGCTATGCATCGTGGGCAGATTAGAGGCAACAGGCATAAATTGAAAGAAGAGGCAGTTAGACTGGGTATGAGAATAAACTTTTTTCCTGAGGACAGTCAGGCAGTGAATCATGTAACCCACAGACACTGTGCAGTCTTCAGCTTTAGAGGTGTTTCTAAACCTGTCACTTCCACCACACAGGTGAACCTTCTTTGAAAAGAAGGTTGACCTAGATCTCTCACAACTCAAATTATCGTATTATTCTATGGAATACTTTTATTTGCTTCTTTAGGCACAGCTCTTAATAGAGTTTCTGTGGAGATTTTAAATAGCATTCAGAGGAAATGTTTATATGTGCGTGATTACTAGTAATTTTCTACCTCTCCTTAAAGAGAAAGATTGTAAAATATTGAGAGACAGAAGTTGTTACATCTTTCTATTGAGTAAAAGTTATTACAATTGATATCATTATTCCTCTTCAACTGAATTACTTGCTAAATAGGTTGTCCTTGAGAATATCTGAGATTTTTTACAATATTTCATGAAGTGTTTATATGATTTTACTCATAGTAGTCCAAAACCAAGCAAAACTACACATGGAGTCATAACTTTCCCAGACTGATTTTACACCATTACTTTTCTGTAAATTTCAGTGTTATGTTTTGAGTCATTGTAGAATAATTTTGGGCATAATTGAAGTCAGCTTGGGGATTCAACTCTTTTCAATGTAAAGCAGATGAATATTCAGTACCGATGTTTGAGGTAAAACTCACTTTAAAAGTTATCAGCCTAGTGTAGGTAGTTGAGTCACCTAGCTACAGCAACATATATTGCAGATGCCTAAAATCAGCTGAGATCATTATAATCTGAATGTTCCTCTGTTCTTGAAATTTTAGTAGCATTGGAGAGCACACAACTCAGTGGCAAAATTAGGAAATGCTTTAAGATTAATTTCAGAGAGTTTCTAGTTCCATTAAATAGTGGCATATTTTTCACTATGATCTGATCTTGGGAAAGAAAAGTTTGAGTGATTTGAGTGAGCTTACCAAGTACTGTATATAGAAACATTTTTAAAAGATAACCTTAAAATTAACATTTACAAAATAATCCTCTCTGTCACAAAATGTCTTTCAATTTTCCTCATGAGAATTTGTATGCCATTTGCGGCACTCCTGAAATTGAAACTAAGAAAGGACAATCATTACCCATACTGTGCAGAGTCCAGTACAATGATGCTCTGATTCAGAGTTCTCCTGTTGGTGGCATGTGTCAAATAATGACATACATAGCTACTAATAATATTGAGAATACTCTTTTCTAAAAAAAAAAACTCACCAACTTTATAATAGATATTCTGCAAGCTGTTTTATTGTTCTTTCAGTGAAATATGTAATTAAAATAGCTTTCTGAAGACTAGAAGCTTACAAAGTTAGATGTCTGAGGAAAATTTTAACATCTTTTACTAATATTAAATTGGTATCTAATGAAAATTAAGAAACAAGAAGTCACCAATAGCACAAATTTGCAAAGTCTATCCACTTTCTAAACCTGAGTCCCTGAGTACACCTTGCAGTCTCGGGACTTCTTTTTTTTTTTTTCTAAATTAAATTTTTGCAAACCGTTGGTCTACTTAGTACATTAAATATATCATATACATATAAAATGAAAATTAAAAAACTGAAAATATGTTTTCTCTCCCGTTTCACTGTTTATATTAATATTATAATAATTAAGGCATAATAAATAAGCCAGACTAAGATTTTATTGCTTTTGCTAGTATGTGTTAAAATTTTAAAGTCTTAGAATGAAAGAAATGTGTTTTTCTCAATCCTAATATGCAACCCACACCATAGCAATGTAATATCTGTACTTCTTGAGCTTAATGACATTAATGAGGGTAATAAAAACGTTTCATGCATATCTTTTGATTCTAATGACACAAACCCAACCAATCAGCATTTTGAAAATATCTGCATTAATATCACGTAATTAGATAAACTATTTATCTTTCCTTACAGTTTTGAAGTGCTATTAGGCAATTTAAATAGATCTGTATGTAAATTTACACAGCTTCAATAATTTTAGTATGTTAACTGGTTTAAAGCTTGTAAATTAAAATGATGAAGACTAGGAAATTGGATACTGTGAATCCTGGCTTATTTGTTTGTTTCAATAATATTAATGATTAAAAATAGCTTTGTGAGGAGCTGGTATATGACAGCTTCCTATTTATTAATATCAGCTCTCATGTAACTATATTATATACTAACTTTAAGAAAAACTGTGAGTTAATTGCTAAGGTGTCTCAAACAAAGGTTATATCACATTTCTACTCAAAAAGTATTATTGAAGGATATTCCACGCATGACTCCTTTTACATTAAAACCTAGAAAAATACAAATAATACATAGGTTTCTTTTGTTTTGTTGTTGTTGTTTTTGTTATTTTTGTTGTTTGGGTTTTGGTTTTGGTTTTTGTTTGTTTGTTTTGTTTTTTAATTAGCTACAGCTAAAAGATGGTTCAACATTCTTCCATGGATTCTGTAGATTATCATCTGGTTTATTCTAATTCTGACACTAATTTCCCTAAGACATGTAGAAATAATGACATAAGGATTCTAATTTGTGCAACTGTCCAGTGTTTTACTCTGTTATTTAATGATGATTAATTTTTTAAATAAATCCATCATTGTACAAAAAAGAGCTTTGAAGAAAAGTATCTGCCAAGTGAATACCACTAAAATGTTTAAGAAAGTAATTATGAAATCACTTGAAATCACAGTTGACAAAATTGACAACTATGGAAAGCTGGATAAGTTTTAAACCTCATAAATCTGAGCAAGAAATAATAAAAAGTGTTTGGTATGATGTGGAATAAAAGGAATTTAATTGAAAATCAATTTAAATCTCACTTTGCCTAATTCCTTAGCTGGATTTGGCCTTTAAATGCTGTGTCAATTTGATTGTTTGTCATTCCACTCTATAGGAAGAATTCTAACTATATTAATTCCTTCTGTGTCTAAGGTACTTGTTATTTGAGGTGTGGGCAGTTTTCTTTGTTTTTTTTTTTTTTGTTTGTCTTTTTTTTTTTTTTTCTTTTTTCCTAAGTTACAGCCAAGGTTGGTCACAATCATCTCCACTGGTTATGACATCCAGTGTGGGTGGCAAGTCTGAAGGGATAATCAAACCAAGGACCATTAGCATATCCTTCGACCAGATACAACAATTCCCTTCCCTGACAATAATGACAATACCAGCATTAATAACAGAATTATGTAGGATATCAGGTTGATCAATTATGTATAACAGTTATGAAGGAAAAGGAGACTTGTACAACTCAGTGGTGTTTGCTTCGGTCTTGTAAAACCAGTCTAGGTAGCAGCCCATTTATGCTATTATTTATAGGCAATGTTGATAATTCTCCAAATAAGTTAAGGTTGTGATATCTGTATTAAGGTACTTGGGAAGTTCTCTTTAATTTGATACATCAAGGTATGGGGTTTTACATGACCAGTGAACAATTAATCAGGGTTTATTTTTCTTCAGTTGCAGATTAACACTTTTAGGATATAGCTCTTTCTGAGTGATATAGTATAATTCTCAGGTTTTCCTTGTGACAGCCTTGATCATGCATACATTCTTATTTCACTCTTGCCAGATTTCAGAAATTCAAGTTAGATAGCAAAATCAGAAGCGTGTGCACACGCATACCCAGACATAGATAAATAAAATTACCCTCCAATTTCTGTTTAGTGATATCTTAACATCTATCTAACTTCAACATAATAGCAATTATGAAACTTCTTTAATTAATTTTGTCGCACATCTTTATTTTCCCTTGTCTAATAACAATTTGTGATATTGAAAATGCAGGTGATAATTCCTGAAAAAAAAAGAAAAAATACATTAAAAAAGTAAATAACATATGTACAGTTTGTTTACTGTCACCTTACATCATGGCACATAAGAGACATTAAAACAGAACAGAATTTCTAATAGTAATCGGTAGCTGATTTGAAAGGAACATATAAAAAGAAAAAGACAGTGACTTTGTATCCCTTATTAACACTACTATCCACTTAATTTTTAGAAATGACATGGTCCTTTTTTGTTAGACTAAACTATGTAAAAATGTTTGGGACTTTATCTTAGTTTTTCCTTACATAAAATTATTAATACCAGATCAAAATACTACTGTATTTTAAACACTTTGCACAACCATAGTACTTCCTTATCCCTGGAGCACCACAAGTGTGATATCTGTAAGTAACTCTGAGGCAGGTGCAATGCTAGTCATGTTTATAAAAGTAAATGGGTTTAACCTTATAAGTGATTTCATGGAATTGATGACAGTGGTGGCCACTGAATATAAATCCTGCTGACACAACTATTGAATTTTAAAAGATTGAGCTTAGAATGCACAAACAGAAGTCACAGCATGTGACTGTTTCATTACAAATGGTGAAACTCATCCAAGCAAGCTGCATTAGTTATGAAGAGTAGTTTTACAAATGACTGTGCCATGTTATCGCAAATCTACTCCCTGGGGTGACAGCCAACATGACTTGTAGTTTAAATAGACTCAAGTAAAGACTGAATCTGATTTAATCATACTTACTTTTGAAAAATAATAAAATTGGATTAAATGTGCCCTTCTTTTCCCTTGTGTTTGTACATTGGTTCATGTGAATATTTCAGAGTGGAAAGAAGTCATGCAAAGGACACTCCTACATAATTTTTGGCTTATGTTTCAGGGAATAAAAGAAATGAAAGACTGTCATTTGCCATCAAGACGTGTACTTTTCTCCATTCATGTTTGTTACCAAAGTCAAAGGCCAAAGAGTGAAAATACATTTTGAATTGAATTTTAAAACTATACAGCCTAATAATGTCAGTGAAGTGCATACAAATCATATTATCCAATGCTTCTAGAAGCTTTAACTTATTTTGCCTTACAGCTAAAGAAAAATGTGTGCTCATCGTAGGAGTAATAAACACGGGTAATTATACATAATTATAGAGATTAAGTTCCAATTAAGGTTCAATTTCTGTAATAATCCTATCCAAAAACCTCTTAAGGTTTTTGGTGGCACTAATGAAGACCAAGGTAACTCAAGGTACTAAGGATTCTCATTATTATAGGCAAAAAATAATTGTAGATCTGAGTGGTTTGAATGCATTGGTGTGCTTTAACAGTATTACATTTTAAAGTGCATGTTTCCTTTTGCTTCAGAACTTTAAATGTTTCCCTATAGCATCATCACAGATCAGAAGAATATTTTATATCATAAAGAAACATTCGTTTAGACATATTGAAAGGGTTTGTTTTTTTGTTTTGTATTTGATAGAACATGATACATGCTTGTATCTCAGTCATTTTTACATTTGCCAGTTCTGCCATGCTAAAAACAAAATTCCAAATCATCTTCCACATAAAATCATTTATGTTGTTGCATATTCATTACTTTAATGAGTTTAAATATTTAACATTTTTATTAATAAGAAAAATAAGCTTGAATTTCAAAAATACAAATTAATATAATTAACTTTTCCATGTGATATTCTGCAGAAATTGTTCCATAGAAATAAGAAACTATGGGGAATATAAATATCATTCACATTTCATTATATAATTTCACATACATTTAATGTTTTCTGATTTTATTTGATAAAAAAGAAGCCTATTAAAGCAATGTTTTAAATTAATAGCCTTGTGCAAAAATAAGTAACAGTATGAATCCAAGTGAAATCTCAACTTCTACTTTCAAAATTCCTGAAGACTCTATCTCAAATCTAGAAGATTTGGGCTTCAAGGGTAGTAGGCAGGGCCAGATGAAGTGATGTGACTACAAACAATGAGGACAGATAAAGGTACATTCAGGGCAGCTGGAGGCAGTAGTTTTGCAGCTACTTCTTATTAAAAATAAAGAACAGGAATTAACATGCATTAAAATAAAATATTTTATATATTAAAATGAGATAAGTTAAAATATAACTGGAAAAATTCTATACATTTCAAATTTTCATAGGAAGAAATTTTGATATTTATGTATGACTCACTTGGTAGACTGTGGTCCTTAAGGTTGCATACTTTTAAATCAAAAGGAAATGTGCAGCCCTACTAAAAGAGAATTCACTCACCAGCACTTCCAACAACATAAAAAGAGTAGGGAATCCACTACTCATTAAGACCAAATAGTTATTTGTTAATGTCTTCCAAACTGTATTCCATACCTACAGATTTAGAAGCCTCGATCCATCCATGGCTTGATCCATCTACATCATAGAATCATAGAATAATTTCGGTTGGAAGAGATCCTCAGGATCATGGATTCCAACCTTAACCTAACCCTAGCACTAAACCATGTCCTTAAGAACCTCATCTAAATGCCTTTTAAACACTTCCAGGAATGGTGACTCCACCACTTCTCTTGGCAGCCTCTTCCAATGCCTGAAAACCCTTTACATGAAGAATTTTTTCCTAATATCCAGTCTAAACCTCCTCTGCTGCAACTTGAGGCTGTTTCCTCTTGTTTTATCTATTTGCTACTTGGGAGAAGAGACCAACACTCTCCATGCTACAACCTCCTTTCAGGTAGTTGTAAAGACTGATAAGGTCTCGCCTCAGCCTCCTTTTCTCCAAGCTAAACAGTCCCAGCTCCCTCAATCCCAGCACTTGTGACCCAAGTGCAGGACCCAGCACTTGGCCTTGTTAAACCTCGTACAATTGGCCTCATCCCAATAATCCAGTCAAACTAAACACCTCTGTACAGCCATTCCACCCTCCAGCAGATCAACACTTCCACCCAATTTGGTGTTGTCTGCAAACTTGCTAAGGGTGCACTCAATCCCTTCATCCAGATCATTGAGAAATAAATTAAACAGAACTGGCCGCAATACTGACCCTTGGGGAACACCACTCATGACTAGCTGTCGTCCGGGTTTGGCTCCATTCACTACAAGTCTTTGGACCTGGACGTCCAGTCAGTTCTTTATCAATTGCAGAGTACACCCGTCCAGGCCATGAGCTGCCAGCTTCTCTGGGGGAGTGCTGTGGGCTACATTGTCAAAGGCCTTACTGAAGTCTAAGTACACAACATCCACAGACTTTCCTTCATCTACTAGGTGGGTTACCTTGTCACAGAAGGAGATCAGGTAGGTCAAACAGGACCTGCCTTTCATAAACCCATGTTGACTGTGCCTGATCATATGGTGCTCTTGTAGGTATTGTGTGAGGTAGGTGTTCAAGTGGTGTAACAGGTCGCTAACCATTTCCCCCTGGATTACTGGAGCTTCATTCTGCTCCTTATCCCTGTCTTCTGGCTCAGGGGACTGGGAACCTGGAGGACAACTGTTCTGACTATTAAAGACTGAAGCACAGAAGGAATTTAGTACCTCAGCCTTTCCCTCATCTTTTGTCACTATGTTTCTCCCCACATCCATCAGGGGATGGAGATTCTCCTTAACCCTCCTTTATAAAGCAGTTTTAAATGACGGTTCATAGGTAGCTCAGATACTACATTTCACTGAAAGTTTAAGCTGTTGCAATCACAAGGTCTTAGAACATTTTCAGTAAAGGGAAGACTATTTTATTGCTCTTACAATTACAGAAGCTATTGTACTAGGCATGAGCCTATTCTTCCCATTGCTTAGTCAAATTCTGAAGATCTCAGAATGGATATAAGGAAATTTACTTCGTTATGTAGCTGATTTAGAACCTTAAATGTTGGTATTTATCAGATATTAGAGGAAAAAAATAAGAAAAACTGGTTATGTCAGTGTTTTCAATTATATTATGTGCATAATATTTCCACTTTGACTTAAAATAAAACATGAAATTTCATATAAAATGAAAATTTCAGGGAAAAAACTTGCTTAGCACAAATCAAAATATGGTCAATTTAAAATGATTTATTGTATTTAATTTGATATCTATTCATACACAATACATACTTTTTTTTTATATGTGCATATATGTAATTTCATGCATATATTTTAAATATCTTACACATAATTGTATATGTACGTATCAGGGGTCTTTGTTTAATTATAACAGGTTTTATCATAAAACTTGGTATTTTCTCGTGGAATTTTTATACTGGACCATAATAAAAAAAGTAATTGTAAAGTTTTAATCTATCTGTCTTTTTCACGTTAAATTTTTCCAGCAATGTCAGTAGTTTCTTAAAGTTATATGACACAGATACAGTAAATTTTACACATGGTCATGTGATACAGATTGATTAAAATGTTTTACACATACAGCTACAGCTATATGAAGGTACTCTAGTTTTGCATCTCTGGGTATTATCTATATTTAGCAGTAAGACATCACACTGCCCCGTTATGTTTGAAGCTAAACTAAGAATGAACTCTAGACGTGAACACTTTTGCCACTAGAGAACATCAGGGCAATAATATACATGATAATGTAAATAAAGCCATTGATAGATACAAATATTCACAATGGCACATAATTAGCAAGGGTCATAGAATCAATATATTCACATTTTCATTTAGTTAACCTAGGTCACTAAAGATCTGAAGTGCAAAACTTTGCGAGAGTGATCTGCTTTCATACAAATAAGTATGTATAATACATCCTTTACTAATATGATCAGTAATATAATAAGAGTAAAAAACAAAAAACCCCAAACAACAAAAAAACAACACAAAAACAAACAAACAAACAACCAACAACAACAACAACAAACAAAAACAAAAAAAACTTATTGCTTACTTATTTGCCAGAAATGTTCAGACTGAGAGGAAAATATTTTTAGTATTTCTGCCCCCTCATTCCCTTACTCATTCCTTCACTGATTTCTCTTGATGCCACATCTATTTTAGAAGAATAACGCCAGGAGACTACAGCTTCTCCCTAACCGTTGAAAACAGATGAAAACAGATAATTCAAAAATAGTCCCTGGTGGCATGTTGGTTCTCACCCTGAGTACAACTCGGCCACTGTATATTTCAGCAGATGGTTTTGTCAGTGTGCAGTGAATCATGAAATTTCCACAGTGGATTTTTTTTCTGATCCCTCTCTAGAAACAGGTTAAACTGTTTAAGATACAGCAGTCAACCATTCTAGGTACAATAAGAAGGAGAATGGTTATGATTGCTTGAAATAAATTCCTTTCATTCAAAGCAGTTATTGTTTGACCTTGTCCTTCAGGTCTATTGGCATAACTGTTAATATTTGCAGGTGTTTAAATGTAAATGTGTAACATATAACATCTTCAAAGTTGTTATAAAGTAACATAAATTTACTTAAGTCTGTTCTGAATTTTAGCCAGCTGTAATGCCATCAGATGCATAATTTTTCATTATGGAAGAACCTGTGCAAATTACATAAGGAACAGTCATAAAGATAATAGGAATATTAGATAAACATGCTTGCTTTGCACTAACAATAAAAAATGGTGGTGTGGTTTGAGGTTTTTCAATTAGCCAAGCTGTGGCTGGAAGCACTGATTTTTGCTGTGAGAAAATGAGCCTGTGTACTCATCCTTCCTTTTATTGTTTAACTCAAAGATAATTGAGATTGTTACTAATTTTACTTTCTCCAGTTTTACTAATGCCATTGTTTGAAACAAATGTAAGGATAAGAAAAAGCTTCTGTGACCTTGATACTGGAAAAATGAAACTAAAAGCTCCACACCATCAGCTGGACACCATATATAGCAAGTCCTGAAAGACTAAAACATGCAATAGGCATTTATCAGACAGATAGATGAAATTTAAACTGAACATAAATTCACTGTTGTTCTTGAGGTATGATACTGAATTTGCGTATTTGCTATAACCACTAATTCATAATGCACTGGCACAAAGAAAAAATATATTAACTGATGAAAAACACCACAAATGGAGAAAAGTAGGAAACAGTATTGAGATCACATAAATTTATTCATAGTCAATGTTATGCATTGGACAACTCTGGTAGGATCCAATGTCTTGCTAAGGGAAAACTTTGTTTTCTTCTTTATAGAAGTAGTAGAACTTTTTTATGCATATGTCAAGGTTTAAGGCAAGGCGGCAACAAACCGTGGCAGACGCTCCCTGTTACGCCCTCACTTCCTGCCACCCCATTCCTTTAAATCGGAAAGATGATAGGAAAGATAAGGAGGAAGGGAGACTTAGACTTCAAGTTGGAGCGTTTTAAAGGGTTTTACTAATGCTACTAATAAATAGAGAATATATACAAAACATACAAAACCAATCTTGAGTGCTTGATGTGGAGCTGGCGTCACTCCAGCAGCAGCAGAGCTGGGTGTGTGGAGCTGGGGGCTCCAGCAGGTGCAGCTCAGGCCCCCAGAAATCATGGGTGGGACTTCACAGCAAATCGGAATCTGGTTGCAGGGATGCAGGGCCTGAGGCCTGTAGATCACAGGCAGACAGAAAGGGTCTTCTCTAGATGCCAGCCATGGTCGAAGAGAGAGTGACCCTTGTGATCACCCTCTTATATAGGGGGTATGATGATTATGGGATGGAATACTCAGTTGATCCTCAGTTGGTCAGTTCTAGTCACCTGTTCCATCCACCCCTCCTCAAACACGCCCCTCTCACTACAGAACGTGAGAAAATTTATCAGTCTTTCTTGGCTACCATAGTAATAAACCTAAACATGAACTTCTTCAGCATTCCGTTGGTCTCTTATGAGCACTGAGTTCAGCATCCTAGGAAAAATATGCAGACTAAAACTCAGAATAGTACAGCCACCTAGAAGAAATTAGCTGAAAGAGAAATCACTAAAAGAGAACTGGTCTTGTTTTTAACAAAACCAGGACAACATATGAAAGGAATTCTTGTCACCATTATGAGCCCCACATGACAGGAGAGGATTGTGCCATAATGACACTGAGTGATGAGGCAAAGCAAGAGTGAAAAGGACTGTAAAAGTATAAGTGCATTCAGCAATTTATTATGAAACACTGTATAATCCTATACAGGAAATAACCTGGTCAGGCCATACCGTTGCTTGTGTATTATCTAGTATATTTTTCAATGAAAGCTGGGCTGCATTCTATTTCTGCTCAAAGGGTTCTAGGACTTTTTTATCACGTTGGCATTTCTTTACTGTCTGTTTGCAGCTAAGACCTCAAAAGAGTTGGTTGGTAAATTATACTCAGTCATGCATGTCCTTAGTGTGTCCGTGAAGCACTTTCTCCAGTCATCATGGCTCTTTATATACTCCAGTGAAAAAGTACAGGACTTTTTTTTAAAGAATCTGTTTTTCATCCATCCAAACTATTATTTCTATTAGTCACAACGATAGAGAATCTTGAGGGATGATGGGTATAAAAAAGGCTTGCACTATGCCCTGAAATATAGCAATCCATCTATTTTATGTCAGTAGCAGATTCATGATCCGCAGGCTAGAGATTTGACTGTGAGAACAATAAACTCCCAATCAATCCAGAACTTGCACACAATTTGTTACTCCAGCTAGATCCCTACAAGTCAATGGGGCCTGATGGGATTCATCCAAGGGTGCTTAAAGAACTGGCTGACATAACAAGACCTCTGCCCATGATTTTTCAATGTCCTTGGGAATCTGGAGAGGTCCTGGATGACAGGAAGCTGGTGAACATTGTCCCAATCTACAAGAAGAGAAACAGGGATGACTGTGGCAACTACAGGACTGTCAGCCTCACTTCTCTTCCTAGCAAAATCATGGAGAAGATTTTTCTGGGAGTTATTGAAAAACATCTGAATGACAACGCAGTCATTGGTCCCAGCCAGCATGGGTTCATGAGGGGAAAGTCTTGCTTGACGAACTTCTACGACAGGGTTAGCCACCGGATTTACCAAGAGATGTGATGTCGATGTGATCTTTTTGGATTTCAGTAGAGCCTTTGATACTGTCCCTCATAGTATCCTCCTGCACAAAATAGCCAGCATACAGCTGGGTAAACAGACAGTGCAGTGGGTGAGCAATTGGCTGAAAGGCTGGGTTCAAAGGGTTCTAGTAAATGGGGCTATGTCGGGCTGGCGACCACTCACTAGTGGGATTCTGCAGGGATCCATCTCAGGGCCAGCACTCTTCAATGTCTTTGTAAATGACTTAGCCTCAGCACTTGAGGGATTTCTTAGTAAGTTTGCTGATGACACAAAATTGAGAGGAGCCATTGACACTCTCAAGAGCAAAGAGGCCCTGCAGAGGGATCTGGACAGATTGGAGAACTGGGCAAACACCAGCCGCATGAAGTTCAACAATAGCAAGTGCCAGACACAATGCACATAGGCCACAAAAACCCTGGCTCTACCTACACACTAGGGGATGAGAAGCTGGGAAGCAGCTCTGCAGAGAGGGATCTGGGGGTTCTGGTTGTCGGCAAGTTGAACATGAGTCAACATTGTGCTCTGGCCACCAAGAGGGCCAAGCGTGTCTGGGGCTGCATCAAGCACAGCATTGCCATCTGCTCAAGGGAGGTGATTGTCCCACTCTGCTCTGCACTGGTGCGGCCTTACCTGGAGCACTGTGTGCAGTTCTGGGCAACACAGTATAAAAAACATATAAAGCTACTGGAGGGTGTCTAAGAGAGGGCTACGACTCTGGTGAACGGTTTGGAAAGGAAGGTGTGTGAGGAGTGGCTAAAGTCACTTGGTTTGTTCAGCCTGGAGGAGACTAAGGGAGACTCATCACAGTCTACAGCTTCTTTACAAGGGTAGAAGGAGCATAGGCACTGAACTCTTCTCTTTAGCAACCGATGACAGAACCTGAGGGAATGGCAGGAAGATGTGCCAGAGGAGGTTTAGGTTAGACATTATGAAAAGGTTCTTCACCCAGGGGGTAGTGGAGCACTGGAACAGCCTCCCCAGGGAGGTACTCATGGCCCCAAGCACGACAGTGTTCAAGAAGAGACTGGACAATGCCCTCAAACACATGGCATGAACTGTGGGGTTGTCATATCAGGGACAGGAGTTGGACTCAATGATCCTTGTGGGTCCCTTCCAACTCAGGACATTCTATGACTTTATAATTCTATGATTCTAGAATTCTGTGTGGGATTCCATGGGCTACTGATAGCCGGCTGGTACAGATAGCTGTACAGATAGATGTACAGGTTGTGGTAGTGTTAAAAAGGAACTAAAAGGCAGAGTGTAGATGCAGGAAAGTTCTGACTCTTCAGCCTGTAAAACAGACGACTCCTAGTGAAAATAGCCTGTAAAGCAGTAAAAGTGAGATCATAATGACTATAGAACATTTTTTTAGAATTTGTTTATCTTTTCCTGATAAATGTATTCTAACTTAGTGACTCAGTCAACTCCGTACATCTTACCTACGTTGATTATTTCAACTTTTTGCCGAGTTACATTACAGTACTTTTTAAATACATATCATCTTTGTAGGTTGGTTACAAACTTATTGTACCTGAGTCAAATTACTATAATCAGAATCAACAATGTTGAAGGTCTGTAAACCTTATTAACATTGTGCAGCAATGATTGTTTAGTTAGCAGCTCACTTATTGTCATGAAAGAAGACATGGAAAAATTATGCTCTGGCTTGTGGTACAATTAGTTTTAATTGTGCCCAAAGAAAACCAGCCTGCTTGTGATATTAAGCACTATGAAATACCTATTTCTCTGTATATTGCACATAATTTAAAAAAGTAGATATAAACTATTGTGAGTAGAGGGTGAGACAGGTTAATTAATATTGTATGAATAAATCTAGCATGGGTATTGTTTCCTGTAATATCTCTTGCAGAAGGACAGTTTCTGAGATTTGAAATTTCCCTAGCAAATTAATCTTTCAAATTTGATGATCTTAAAGCCAGTACTTGGAAATGATCAGACTGCAAATTCTCATGCTTTGAAAATGATCCAAATAAAATTGTTGTCCTTGAGATCTTTTTCATGTTTGATGACTAAATAAGAGTAATTTCATTGTATAACATCTAGTAACAGTGCCATTCTGACATTCTGAGCAGAACTGTGAATTAAACTGCAGTATTTTATTCCCACAGAGAAAACCTTGTGTTAAGAACTTTGGAGACATTCCTCCCTTAAAATACATATGTCTCATAGTTATGATATTAGTTCACTTCTAATAAACTTAAAAGTTATCTGGTTAGTATTCAGAAGGAGTTGGATATCTCCAGCGCAGGTAAGATTGGACAGACAGACAGACAGATTTGTCTTTTTCTTTTTGCCACATGTACCTACTTTCTTGGTCTCGGTGGGTCATGAAGGAAGCTCAAGAATTGTAATGCTGATGATCAGTACGGCTTAACTGATAGCTTACTTACCTGGCTCTGTTTTAGATCACTTCAATTTTCTGTCTTGAAGAGAAATGCATTCTAAAAAGTCTGAAGATAATCAATGTGAATTCAAGCCAGCAGGTATAAAGCGGTCTCAAGGCCAGGGTTTGGTCCAAGGTAATACTTTATTTAAAAGTATAGAAGTAGCCTATATATTCCAGTGAAGAATATTTATGCAGGGAGACTGTTACCACCAGGGTTGCCTGGCCTGTGGGTATATACAGATTGCAACTGTGGGCTCTAACAATTCTGTAATACAAAAGGATGTGGATGCTTTGTCCTCTAAGATTCTCCATTTTATTACAGATTACCACAAACAAAACACAAATCATCTCTGGCAAACTTACCACGAAAATCACCACTAGCAAGTATGCCTATGACTATTAAAGCAAATATATACATATTTGAATATATTGCAAAATACTATCAGCAATGAATAATAAAACATCAGGCATTATTATAACAACAGCCAATAACAGAGATTTGAGAAGAGGGCCAAAAAGATGATCAGAGGACTGGAGCACCTCTCCTGTGAAGACGGGTTGAGAGAGCTGAAGTTGTTCAGCCTGGAGACAAGAAGTCTCTGGGCACACTTTACAGCAGCCTTCCAGTACCTAAAGGAGGCTTACAAGAAAGCTGGAGAGGGACTTTTTACAAGGACATGCAGTGATATGACAAGGGTTGATGGCTGTAAACTGAAAGAGGGTAGATTTATATTAGAAATAAGGAATAAATTCTTCACTCTGAGGGTGGTGAGGCACTAGAACAGGCTGCCCAGAGAAGTTATGGATGCCCCATCCCTGGAAGTGTTCAAGGCTGGGTTGGATGGGGCTTTGAGCAACCTGGTTTAGTGGAAGGTGTCCATGGCAGGAGAGTTGGAACTACTTGTTCTTAAAGGTACTTTCCAACCCAAACCATTCTATGATTCTATACCCCATGAAGCCTAAAAATATAGATGTTTATGTTTAAGAACTGAATATTGTTAGAGTAACTCAGAAAAAAAAAAAAAGATTAGGTTGTATTTTTAGATTAATAACCTTGAGGTAATACCTACAAAGAGGTCTGTACACATAAACTAGATTTCTTAGCTTCCATTACATTCAAATGAGCTCTAGGACTTCATTTAGTTATACATTATTCATTATTAGTTATTTAGTGCAATTTCACATGCTTATAGTGTAATAAGAACATATGTGTAAGGTTGATACATGTTACTCTGAACTTAGAGACCTAAGAACCAAATCCTAGAATAGGTGGTAGAGGCTTCACAGTGACTAATATGATAGTAAACACAAATAGTTATGCCACTGAATCTCGACTTTTGTTTTAAGATGAGTTGAATAGCTCTTCAGGCTACTCCTCTGTTTCAGATGCTTCTACAGAAACTTTCTGTAACTTATATGATTGCTATTAATACTGTGCAACTCAAAACAATTATTAGAGAAGGATCACAGCCCAAACTTACCCCTAACCAGATGTCTTAGTCATATGACCAGGTTCCTTTCGTGTTATCGTCTAATGTAAGATCCATGACTTGCATTCTCCTGAGACGCTATTTTTCTCCAGAGAAAAGTAACGTTTTTAAAAAAAACTTCACAAAGGAACTTTTTAATTAAGTTTTGTATTCATTGTGTTTAAACTCAGTGAATTATTTGTGGACCTCTAGTAGTTGATGGACTGCCTTGGTTATCAATTAACTGTTCTGGACATTGAACAGTCTGTGGACTATTTTTTATGTGTCTGGAAAAAATGGTTAGGAAGATCAAATAGGATTTAATTTGTTAAAGAGAGGGTTTCATTCCTTTAAAAAGTTAAAATATTTTGTAGTTAAAGTTAATGCTATTTATATTGAAAAATTATTTCAATTTTCATGAAAATATACATAAGATGTAGCTCTAGTATATTGAATGAAGAAATGATCTCTGTTAAGTAAATTTATATTCTTTTGTAAAAAGTGGTGAGACCTCAGAACATTGTTCAAATAATCATCAGCTTCTATTAAAGTAAAATAACATTAATATTTGCTCTGTGGTTTGCTTAATATATGCAATATTCACGCTGTTTATTGTATTTTTTTCAAGTAAGAGACCTATGGTCAGCAGGGAAAATATTCTGAGTAGTTCACATATGCACTGTTTTGTGATTTCACCTTCTAAAGCAGAATGACTACATTTTCTCTCCACTTAACCTAGCCCTGGATCTCTTCTTGAGTCAAAAATAGTATTATTTTTCTGTATTTTTTTGTATATTTCCTTCAATGTGAAGGATCTAATATGATGTGAAGGCTTTGTTACAAGTTTTCAGAAGTATGTTTTAACACATGGAAATGATATTTGGGATTTCAAAGTAAAAGTGTGCAAAAGCTTCTGAAACAGTGTTGAAGAAATTAATAGACCAAAATGAGCTGAAGTGTTTGCAGTCTCATCTATACTAATTAGTGTCAATGGTACTGGAAAACTACACTTTCCAGGAAGCGTACCAGATACCAAAAAGTATTGGTTTCTATCGATGTGTTTTTTTATCAGTCTGGGAATATGATTTTTATAAAAATGACATCATAAGATTGGGAAAAAATGAGTGGGTGACAATTCTTCAGCGACCTAACAGAAAAACAGAAAATGAATAAACTTTAAAATACCATCTCATTAGAGTTTTCATAACCCCTAGAAAACATAACACAGCAATAACTGAGAAACACAGAAACATCAAAGAAAAACATGCAAATTTCAAACTGTTAGAGTGCATTTTTTATACGGAAGTGATATTATCCTGTATTAAATTGTTCTACAGAGACATGTCAATGAAAGTAGAGCTTTGTCTTAAAGCTAAGTCAAGTTCTTTTAAAAGCATACCAATCAACAGTTATTTTAAGATCAAAAAAATCCCATTTATAGTTTTACATCTATTGAGAGCATATGAAATACAATTGGAATTTTAAATACTTGTAATACTTTAGAAAGAAACAAAGTTGCTACACACATAAAGCTTTACTAGCAATCATTTATATTTTCCCTACAGCTCTCTATTTTCGAGTTGATTGAATACTTCTAATTTGCTATGAGATGAATTTAATAGATAAAATGACCAAAAAAATATACTGTGATTAATATGACACAATTATCTATAGACGAGCATCTAGAAGTCTTGAGCAAAATAAAAAGAAGACTTTATGATTTCCTTAATATGCATTTTTTTGTTTTCTTTTTGATATTTAATGCAAGTCATCAAGGACTGAAAGTCATATAATACTGGCTAGATGGCCAGCAAACATGCTCATAAAAGTCATGAGGTTTTTAGGTGTCAGAGAATCAAATTTTCTCAGTTTCTCTGTGGTGTTCACTGCAATGAATTACAGTTATTTGCTATATTAAAAGTTCCATAAGATGTCCTAGGGTGAAACAGACATGATTTTAAAATATTGCGTTCATCTATCAATTGCAGCAATACCAGGCAAATATACAAAACCAAACTATGTCTAATTTATTTACAAAACATTTGCCAAATATGCTGCAGACCTAAAACCAAACCAAAACCAAACCAAACCAAAACTGCTGAATTGCATACAACTCCATTTTCGTGTCTATTTGTCTATCATGAAATTTCAGCAGAGACAGGCCAAATTAAACCATAATCACTAGTACATTATGAAACAGACAGCTTTAGATCCCAATCAGAAGCTATTGCATGAATATTTCCTTGCATATAATTACATCTGTTAGCTATCCATTATCATCAGGGCAACTCTACTACAAAAAACCATAATGATTCCCATCATGAGTTACACATTCAGCCATCTAGTTCTAGGTCTTTCTGTCCTTCAGCATTAAGCTATCAGCTATCTGGCATTGAATATTATCTATGAATATTGGATACTAAATTATTATTTAATTTCTATTAAAGGAAACATACTGGGACAAATCATTAAAAATATTTTTAACTCCTAGTACACTCTACAGACATAGAGTAGACTGGAAAATACATTATTAGGAACTGACAATTTCTTATTAAGATTAAATTACAGTGAAACTGTTTGTCTCCTTTAGTCTGTCTTCTTTTTTGGTTTCACTTGCAAAGTCCCAAATATTGATGAATCTGCCTGAGGAAAGGAGATTACAGTTACTATTCTTGCATCATGCAAATTAATGCACTTGAAAATCTTGATGAAATGAAGATTCAGCCACATTAATTCTATATATGAATGATACCACTCTGACTAGGATTGTAATGAGCCTAGGCAAAGACAGCACTACATTCCATTTGCTTTCATATTAAGTGTTATTTCAATTAAAAAAAAAATAAAATCCATACAAATGCATATAATGTACACTCAAATACATAGAAAATAAAATGAATTTTTACATATTCTTTTCCATCAAAAAGCAGTTCAATTATTCTGAAACTAGTCCAAATACAAATCACTAATTCTATTAATGGAGTTTAAAAATGCACAAGCATGAATTCCTGAAAACCTTAACAACTTCTTAAAGTAGATCTGGCTCTAAATCTATTTTCCGGAGATGCACATGTAATCTTTTTTAATTATTATTTTTTCATAATACTTCTGTAAGAAAAGCAAGACACGCACTGTATATTTGCACTCCATAAAATCACTACTTATACTAGTAATGCTATTCAGATTCTACTCTTAGTGCTTCAATTTCTGTTCTAGCTCATAATGGGCAAAACACCAGTATTTACATAGCTTACAGTCAATATGGAATATATTTTAAAGTATATTATTAATCATTAACTTCTTATAACCACAGATAAAGGACATTGCCAACAAACAGCCTAATCAACATGAAATTTGAAGTTACTGACAGTGAAAGTAGAAAGTCTATAGCATACAAATACTAGGGATCCTTTTGGAAAGAGAAAAAAGAAAAAATTAAAAAGGAAAAGGGTAACAATAAAAAAAAAGAAGGAAGAGAACTGAAGGTATCATCCAATCAGTTTTTGCATTGGTGGTTGTGCAGCATTAATCCATTACCTTCAATTTCTACACATGCCAAGCACATACTACTCCATAACTGCTGTGGATAATCCAACTTGTGTTTGTTCTTCTGCCCTTCACAGAACTTGGGCTCTGGTGGCTAATTTATAAACTATGCCAGATGCAGTTTTTACAAATACAAGAATTTAACCAGGTTTTAAGTTTCTTCAGGGAAAGTAGAAGAGTTTCTATTTTTCTGAAATGAATAGATGGGATCCCAGTAAGCAACAGAAGATGAGGAAATTTAGCAGAAATCACTCCCTCTCAAAAACAAACAAACAAACAAAAACACACAAAAAAGCCCACACAAAACCAAACAAACCCAAAAAACACACAAACAAAAAAAAACACAAAAAACATTCAATGAGCCCAATAAAAACAGAACAAGAAACTTTTAAGTATTAAAGATTTCAAGAGTTACAGTGGTTTCCCAACTTTTTCCAGTGTATCAGTGAATTACAAGTACCATTCACCATTTAATGATTTGTATTATTATCTTGGACTCTGATGCAAACTTGTCTGCAGAATTTCTTTGATCCCAGACTTTTTTATAATCATCCCTAATTGTGTTCTGATATTCCTAAGAAGTTTTCTTCACTCAACCTGTTTCTTCTTTCTGATTTTATTTCTGTTGACATTGCAGTACTGAGCCTGGCAGCCTTTTCTGGGTTAATTGGTCCAGGTGGATTAATCTGGCATCTAATTACACAACTGTTTTCTGATACTTCTGTGAGTTTTTCAGGGTCACACTAAGTGAACTGTGTTCGGATACTTAAAAAAATTAGGAATACTTTTTTTGTAATTTATTTTCTTAATCTGATGCTAAGTGCAGTCCAAAACTCTTTGAAATCAGTGGCTGAATTATTGACTTGATTGAGAGCAGAATCAGGCCTGAATCGTGTATATAATAGATTTATGTTAACTGGCATATTTTAGACAGTGTGTTAAAAAGTATATGCTGCCTTTAGATTGTTTGAAATAACTGCAGAGCAGTCACACTGATTAGTCTCCCTCTTTTTTAAAGCATACGTAGGCAAATAACAACACATATGTAATACACACATAATATATACACATGTAGTTGCTACAGTTTCAGTGGGGCACTATTCTTCAAATACATATAAAGTTAATCTTTCTAACCATTATGATCAATATGTATGGTTCTATACATGATATTCCCAGATTTTGTGAACTGATGAAGGACAGCTTTTGTCCTTAATCTCTATGCTTAAAGGTTAAGTATATGCATTGGCTGAAAGAGTTTTATCAATGATGGATCTCAAATGTTTTATGTGCTAATTTGTCACCCCTTATATTATGGCATCATTACACATGAAGTAACACTCAGAAAGGTAGGAATGAAATGCACAATTCATTCTTAAATCTGCATATATACTACAAAACATATTTAAAAAATCTAAAAACCTCACCACAAGAAATCAAGTCAGGATAAGAGATAGTCACAGTTTGTTATTATCCTTACAATTTTTCTCTCATGCCCACATTATTTTGTACATACTTTTGACAGCTAGAAATTATAGGAGCAAGCTATGTATTGTGATATTGATGTTACAATATTGCTAATGTAACATACTAATTCTCTAATTAGAGAGATAATAAATGTCCTAAATAGAGCCAAACAAGTCAAAGCAGGATGAAAAATTATTATGACAGGGAATGACAAAAAGATAGGAAAACAAATTATACTAGTGCTGGAAGAGGAAAGAGAAAGAAATGGTCATGCAGCGAAGAACTAAAGGAAAAACAAAGATTACTGAGATATGCTTCTGGGCTAGCATTGAACCAAATGAACATTTTATCTGCAGCCATTCTAAAATGACCAATAAAATCAAGGCACTACTGATATAGGTGAATTTATACAAGACTTAGAGAAGATTTAGATCTTCTAAAGAAGGGGTTTGTTTCAGACAAAGAAAAAATAAAACAACCAACAACAACAAAAAAGCAAGAAAACAAACAAATGAAACCACCACAAACTTGTAGATTTGCCTACAAATGCCAGAATTCTCAGACCTGAAAATTTTGTTAATGTCTGCAAAAAAAGCCAATATTTCTACAAAATGTATCACAAACTGGTTCATGTGGTACATTGACTGCTTTTATGGAAGTCTTATTCTTGGGCATCAAAATTGGTGTTTCGTCTACTATGTAACTAGCAGAGTTCAAATGCAGTTTTATGCTTCTACTCACTGACTTGACCATGCTTAACACATGCGGCCTTCTACATAATTGAACAGAGAAATTAGAAACTGGTTTTGTTCGTAACTGTTCTTGAGCAACACAGTCAATCAAGAAAACATGCTCATTACAGCAGGAGAGCCCATTTCCCTGTCTAGAATGTCCTGACTATAGTCTGCATGTAGACAGCTTTGGTTAAGACACTTAATGTATCTATAGATTTTAAAGCATTTGTAAAGCTTTAAATATTATGCTGAAGTCATGATTTAATATAGGATCCCTGTCAAGTGTCATGGCTTTTAAGGTAAAAAATCTGTCTCCAAACGTAGATGCATTCTTCTTTGTTTTTATAGCCTATGTGGTGAAATTAGATTTTTATTTTAAGAGGATTGGCTCACTAGACATCTTTAGAATAAGATAGGAATTAGGCAATTATATTAAGGTGGGCAGGAGTCACCCTTAATAAAAAATGTGCAAAATGGCACTAAATAAAGTTTGATACATATTACAGAATATGCTTTCTAGAATAATTATGTAACTATGTAAATATAGCTGTATATATAACTGTCTAAATACACATATATGTATGTGTACATACATATGTGTGTTTATATCTATAAACACCTATTTTGCTTTAGCTATGTAACTGCTATAACCATCTAGAAAGCAGCTTTGCAGTAAAGGAGCTGGAGTCCTGGTGGACAGCAAGTTGAACAGGAGTCAGGAATGGGCCCTTGCCTCAAAGAAGTATAATGATATCCAGGACTGCACTAGGAGTGTTGCCAGCAGGTCAAGGGAGGTGGTCCTTCCTCTCTTCTCAGCACCCATAAGGCCACATCTAAACTACGTTGTCCAGCTTTGGGGCCCCCAACACAAGAATGGTATAAACTTACTGTAGCTAGTCCAGCACAAGGACAGTAAGATGTGTCTCAGTCTCTCCTTATACATCAGAGAGCCTGGACTGTTCAGCCTGGAGAAGAGAAGGCTCAGGGGGATCTCATCAGTGTCTCTAAATACGTGATGAGAGGGAATGAAGAAGTGACAGCTGGCCTCATCTCAGTAGTGCTCACTGACAGGACAAGAGACACAAATTACAAAGTGTGAAATTCCATCTGAACACAGAAAAAAACTGTTTTACTGTGAAGGTTGTCAACTGTAATAGGTTGCCCAGAGATAGTGCGGAGTCTCTGTCTGTAAAGATATTCAAAATGTAACAGGACACAATCCTGAGCAACCTGGTCCAGCTGAATTACCAAGGTAAAGCATTCTGTAATTATATGATTTTCTGAATTTGTGTTTCTCTGACTGTGGCTATAACTACATAATAATAAAAGCCCTACCTCTACTATCATATACTTTGGAGAAGATTTCGCAGTAATTCCAAAATATCTGACTATTGGACCTTGGCTGGGTGACTGTGAGATAAATTCCAACTGTCTCAGAAGAATTAAAATTCAGATATATTGGGCCACAAATTTCAGGTGTCAGGGTAACTGAAAATACTAAATTGATATACCATCATAGTTGGTATGCAAAATTTGGTTACCAGTTTTGATTTAGATTCCCAAATTTCACCTGTGAACTTTGTGGGATCACATTTAATACAGTATTTTTTTTTTTCATTTTATGCACCAAATTTCATATATTACAAAGAACTGTAGTCCATGTCTTCTAAATATTTAAGAGCTATATTAGTCTTGTGCAATATGTCTGAGTATGAAAATGAATATGAGCATCTGACCCAATTCTAGAAGCATCGGAAAACACCTTATTTGTCACATTTCATTCTTGGTGCCTTGAAAGGTTTTTCTCTGGTTAGTAATTAATTTGTTTTATTATTGGGGTATAACGCTTCTTACAGAAAAAGCACAAGTTACTTATACTGAATTGCTTGTAATATATAATATATTTTTAATTAAAAAGTTGGAATAATGAAACTGGAAAGTGATGTGGCATCCAGATCTAATTCACTCCATTGCCCCAGGATGGAACATTTATGTATAACCTTTCCTAGCAAATGACTGTTTAACCTTTTCTTAAAGATTTAATGCACTACCTTGGCAAATTAAATTAATTTGAAAGTTTTCTGATGGTTAATCTATATCTTTCCTGCCATAATATTGGACATGGACAACATACTGTCTTCCTGTCTGGTGTTGTATTTTATGTATTAAAATCTGAAGTCTTCTGGTCTTTCAACAGTACAATTTTACTCCTTTTCATCTTGCCCTGGAAGTAATATTTTCTGAATTTTTATACTTCTTTTGTATTTCACCCAATTAATCCACTTTTTTTCCTCCTGAAATATGGTAACAATCTTGACAGTTTCCCTGGTAAGGTCTTATTGAGGCTATTAAAAACATAAAAATTACTCGCTGTTTCGGAGACAATGGTCCCCTATTTTTTGTATTTTTAATATAAATTTATGCAAATTATATTTGTAAATTTACCTACATACGTATTTTTGTTCTAGATACTCTTTCATAACACATTTTCCTGGACAGGCAAGTACATAATTTTAGTGCTACACTGAAGACTGATATTCACTGTAAATTTAAATCACTCTTAAAATAAAAAATCAGAAGAAAAGACTGAGGCAGAGTGGGTTAGGATCCCATTTTCATAACTGTCTCAACTTTTTTCTCAGTACTATTCTCCTTGAACGTATGATACATAACAAAACATTTTCTACTTCCTTTTTTTAAATTTTTTTGCAGTACATTACCCTAATACATCACCAATACAGAAATATTCTACATCTTTCACTTTCATTTAAATGTGTAGAGGTAACAGTGTGTGATCTATATCAGTCAAGAAACGAAACGCAGACAAGATTCAAGGATAAACATGGTGTTAACATTCTATCAGGACTAAATTTTGTCCTCTATCTGACCAGGGCATATTCCAGTGAAATGGCTAGAAGGAAACATTTTAATCTTTATTACTGTTTTTATTATTATTGTTGCTGTTATTAATTTCAGTGAGAAAGAACTAGAAATACATTAAAATGTCTTGAAGCACATAAATATATATATTACGTAGACTAAAAAGCCTTCGAAATATTACAGAATTTGCAAATAATGTTTTCATAGGACAGAGTGTGAATACTACTAAGTAAGAAAAAAAAGTCTGATATCAATCTCTCCTTCACTGTCCTACAATTTTTTCCTATCTGTTTCCTGTCAGCATTAGTGGTGTCTTGTTTTCAAACAATATCTCTTCCTGCCAAGATTTAGAGACTCATAGGGAGCTTGTATCTGGGTAATTCAAATTCTGTAATGTTTAATCCATTATGCTTTTCTGTAGTTTCCCTTTGATTCAAAATTTATCAGAAAACAGTGCATTTGCCTTTAGTTTAAAATGTTTAGTCATAAAATGGGGCACAATTTCCTTCTGAGTTGCATTTTATGAGTACATGCATTAGAATTTCTTCCACATTTCTCATCATCACAAATGACAAGCTTAGTATCCCTCTAGCAAATAGAATATATCAATTTCTCAATTGTATTACAATCCGCGATGCTTTCATAGCAAAATTTTATTACTGAAAAAATAATACAATAACAGCTTCACATTCATGTTACAGTCTCCGAGAACTGAATTCCTCTTTAGTGTTGCTAGTTGTCTTAATAATATTAAAGCCCAACTGAAACTTCCTTTCATGCTTTAAACCAGTAAATATTCAAATATGTCTGCTTAGAAATAATTCTAAACATTTTTCATGCTTTTAACTAAGAAATTGTGACTTTCAATTCTAAATTATACCAAAATGTTAAAAGCAGCCTTCTCAAATCTGCTATAACGATATACATTGATTATAATCCTTCATCCTGCTTCAAGAATGCTGTCTCTGAATTAAAAATGTAACTGACTTGTGTTGAAGAGAGGTGAACATCTCCCCTCCCATCCCCCTTGACTCCAGAATAATTTATCTTAAATTAGTCTTTAAATACCATTTATTTTACCAAACTTTATATTTTTATTTTTTCTTCTTTTTGATGTTGATGGCATTTCCACATTATTACATTGTCAAACTGCAAAACCATGTTTCGGGGCTATAGGAGGTAAGTCACAAGATTTTTGAACTGTAAACTATTTTTTCTGTCTGTGCATGTGTAGTGCTGTATAAAGAAAGTATAATTACTCTTGTGAGAAAAAAAATATTGTTTGGGGAAATAAGCTCATATAAGGAATACTGTCAAACAATGCCAAAGGCTTAGAAGGGAAATACTTCATTAATTAGCCAGGATACTGTAGGGATAGAAGGCAGTTCCTAATCCATCTTCATCTGAATTACAAATTACTTAAAATTGCTTTAGTTCTTCATGGTTGGGGTTACATATTTGGAAAAGCTTAACTTGCATAAAATAGCAAATTCAATGAAAAACATCCTTTATCAATCTTTTAGCTGGTTTTGATTTTGCATAGAACATGCAAGGAGTTCAGCCCCTTTGAGATTTTTAACTCTGGAATCAAGCTAAAGTTGACATTGGTTTACTTCAGAGTCTTCTAGAATTCTCAGAACTACTGATAGTGAAGTGCATTTTCAGTTTCTGACTTCAGACTCTTGAGTCTTATTAACTTTTCCCAGCATTTCTAACAATATGTCCTCCATTTCTATGTCTTGTGCTATTCTGAGGTATGCACATGTGGGAACTGGTTTGAAACAGGGCCTAAACGTGAATTAACCATGTTTAAAATGTTTGTACTAATTCAAATGCATACAACTCGCATGGCTGATCTGCATGTGTGGAAGAAAATCTGGTGTGTTGGAATTACTACACATATATGAAGGAATCTGCATTGCATGCAATATAAAGTTCACGATCTATGAGCCCATGAAGTTTCCAATACTTTCTTGGATCTTATCGTAAAATCATTTTGTCTTATTTTTTTCTCACAAGCTGTTGTTTCTCAAGGTTGATAAACTGACTTAATAAGATTGGTTATCCAAAATTATCTCCTGTTATCAGCCCATGGGACTAATTGTTAGGCATGAACAATTCTGACCTTTTCCAAGAAAAAGGTTAATTTATTGATCATAATTAAATGGACCATTCATAGTAATATTTTTAGGAGTTAGTGTTTCACCTTTTGATTTTCTCCTTTTAAAGGCAAGGGCATCATGGCATCATGGTGTTTTCCTTCAGTCTCATTTGCCTAAAATTACCCTAAAGAGTTCACTGCTTCATTCACCTCCAGCCATTACTTGTAATGTACATTTTATACTTGTTTTTCTAGCTATGTTTTTTTTAGATCTGATTGTTCAAATAAGTTGTACACTATAGTTTGTGTTCTCTGACTGAACAAATGTACAAGTATTTCCATCAATGTTACTTGCACATGGGGCTGAATTGAGCTTCTCTGATAATTTTTATATGTAAACCCCAATTGCTATGAACATCTACAGAAAAGACAGGAGAAAGCATGAAGGTAGCCTAGGCAAATGCATTTTAAAAAGTTAAAAAGTATTACATCAATATTTTTAGCATTATTCTCTCAATGTAGCTTTCCAAGAATCTGATATCCTATTAATCCTTCCACTCATTCCAAATAACATTGCCTGAAGTAATTTCTAACTTTGACATCCAACCCAGTTCAGCTTATTGAGTCAATAAAAATAATGTGCTACTATGAATAATTTTTCTATTTAGCGATCGTGACTAAAAATTCAGCAAAAAAAACACAGAAAGGTAGTAACTCACATCTGTCAGCAAATCCTTTATAATTTATTTTTGGAACTATCATTCTTTTGAATATTTATTTTGAAACTGCCAATTTGAAAAAGAAACAGTAGGTTCTGTCATTTAAATTTTATGACTCTTTAGAACTCTATGGATTTGAGATAATTGTTTTGTTATTTTTGCTATCTTGTTTTCTAGGTGTGAATTAAGCAGGTGGGTGTCATTGGTTTCTTCTTTTGCTTTTTTTTCTAACACAGACATGGTTCAATTCAGTTTGAAATAATGATACTAGGTATTACAATAATCTAATTTAATCAGTGTGTAGGAAAAGCTGATTATAACATATGTTTTAGCATTTGTTACTTTTTGTGAATATTTATGTTAACAGAAACAGCTAACTTCAACGGAGATTTGCACAATGCAGAGTATAGAGAAGATGACTGTAACAAAAAATGTGTTTATTAGAAGACGAATGCTGTATGGTGGAGGAAATAAGCCTGGTGAGAAAGAATCTACTAAATCTGTGATAAGATTTACTGTCTGAAGATTTATTTTTTTATCTATTAACAGTGAAGTTATGAGCATAGATAATTAGTTGATGTCTAACTTTTAATATGTTACTTAGGCTAGGTGAATGACATCCTTGCTTCTGCCCAGTTCTTTTTCAGCTGAATCTGCAAGAGTGCAGAGTTACAGAAACACAATAAATTAACCTTAAAATGGATAGCTTGGATATCAGCAGCTTTCGAGCAGTGACTTCTTAGAAAGGACTTCAAAATCAGACCAGGAAACAAAGTTCATTTGTCATTGTTAAGCTAAGAGGTGTTTTGTCACCCACTGTTTTTGTCCAAAAAGGTAGCCAAGTTCTGTCTGTACTCTTGTAAGCACAGTGTAGAAATCTTTGTAGACTGTGATATTCTGAAAACCAAACAACACAACAACATATTATCATTTTCTACAGACAGTAATATTTCTGTGATGTTTCCCCAGTATTATCATAAGTTCCCAATATCTTTAGGTTGTTGGCCATATCACATCACTTTGCTCATCTTTATTAGTACATTGGATCACTGAATTGGATGAGCATTATCTATGGCTAGAGAACATTCTAAATGTTACATTATTTCATAATGTCAGATTATTTCATGTGAAGCATGCTGAAAGTGCTGTCAAACGGGCTTTATCTTCTAGAAAATTAAGCTGCATTATCTCACACAATGCAGACTTCTTATAAAAGCAACAAGGCAAATCTAGTGGGTAGTTGTCAGGAAATAATCACCTCCCTTGGGAATTATAGATACCCTGCTAAATCTCATATCTTTTACAGCCTTAGGGATAAGATTATATTATGACAAAACTGTCCCTGTTGCATCACTTACATTTTTCGGTCAAGGACTACCCGAGTTCATCTAGCTGAAATACCTCAGGAAAGCATTTCTTTATGCTATTAATTCTTAAGTTTTAAATAACCACATGAGAGAATATCCACCATTCAACTACAGAATTTTAAAAGTTTGTTAAGTTTTGTTAAAGTATCAAAGTAATAGGTTTCTCTAAGAGTATTTAGTATATGTTAATGTCCTACAAAAAAATTAAATAAGATTTATGCATGGCAATGATCATAATTATAAAAACAACACAAAAAGTACTGATAGCAACACTAACATCTAAAATAATAAATTAGAAATAGTATTTCAATCTCAAAATAGCAATATTTATTTTCTGCTTTGAAAGCCCTAATCATATATAAACCAATTCCAAGATCAATGCTAGCCTTGCCTGAGAGCTGAGTAGAACATGATGACAAGAAAACAAAATTGTGGAATTCTGGTATCTTTTTGACCACAATTATATACACAATACCCTTCATCATAGGGTGATTTTATTTAAATTTAAGTTTAAAAAATTCCCAGCTATAGATTTGGTTTAACATTTGAATAATTATGATATTCTTGTGATAGTTTAGTGATTGCTGACTTCAGCAGCAGGAAAGCAGAGCACTGGTAGGGGGAGGACTTTTTCTCCTCTTTGTGGAAATGGCTTTTCATTTTGCTTAATTGGAGCATTATTTGAAACTTAAATAAAATGTTTCTTTTGGGCATCTCTGAAACAACACATGAAAGAAGGTCTTCAAAATGAAAGTTGCCAGTGGAGGAATAGTTATCATCATTTATTCAACAGCCTGTGGAACAGAGCAGCTAGCCTTCAGGGCCTGAACCCGTATTCTCTTTTTCCAAGAGTCAGGGTTCAACCTTAAGACTACACATTACTGGTGCCTTGTTACACAGTGGCTGTGTGCCTAACTGTAATAATCGAATAACAGTTAAAAATGTCTAAAGTAGCTTTTAACAAACTACCTTTTGTATCAGAAGTACAGAGTAGTGTAGTGCTACAGTCAAGGCAATTTGTCTGCTTACTGAAATCTTTAAGGTAAACTAGGAACACAGGCAGAATATTAATCCAACGATGTTAAAATAGACCTTGTTATTCCAGGTATCTCATTGTAGTATTGAATTCTGATTGTTATAGGTAAGCTCTTAGTAATAATAAATGTTTGCATGCATTTATATATAGTGAAGACAGTCCAACCAAATGAAATATCTTTATCCTATATCTTTTAGATTAGAACAGTCATGAGTTGAAAGTTTAGGTTAAATTTAGGTTAAATTTAGTTGACAGTAATCTAAGCATTATAGATATTTAGAAAAATTTGTCTAAAAATAAATGTATCATCATACAAACTGGATTTCTAACATCTCATTATATTTACTAGGAAAACAGTAGAGAACTAATGCTTCGTTCAACTTCCTTATGATTTACCTGAGATTTGGGAAATTATTTTCCAGAGAATGGTACCAAGGAGGTCAATCTGTGTCCTCCACATCACAGGAGAATATCTCACAAGTACCTGAAAGGGACATGAGTGTGCTAAAGGGCTTTAATGGCCCGGGGCCTTCCCCCAGCCTACCCATGGCCAAGGACCCCATTTTAGTGCCCTGGGGCTGTCACGCTCTGCCCCAGAGACACTGCAGCAGGGACAGTCTCCAGCTACGCACAGCCCTACCCAGCCATGGACCTTGCCAAGACAGGCCCACCCACATTCCCATGTTTCAGCCCAGCCCCTGCTTGTCCCCACAGACCTATGTGGCCATCTCAGGGTTGTGTCTGATCCTGCTTCCCCCCACCAGGCCTGACCCTGATCCCCATCTGTGGGCTGATGTCTTGGTCTGGCCTTGGCCTGGTCACATCTCCATAGAAGTGCCTGATGCCCTAGGCTGAGGGATGTCTAGTCCAACGACCTAGCTCAGAACAGCATCATCTATATCACCTTGATCAAAAAAAGTTTTTAATATCTCCAAATATGGAGAGTTCATAACCGCCCTGAACAACCTATTCCAGTGTTTGACCACCCTCACAATAAAAAAGGTTTTTTATCGTTTCAGTGAAGTGTATGTTTTTTCAGTGTGTACCAATTGTGTTTTGTTCTGCCAGTGGACACCAGTGGGAAGGATATGACTGGGTCGTTTTTAAGCATCCCCGTCAGATTTTTTCACACATTGATAAGATCATCCAGATAATTTTCTTCTCTAGTCTGAATAATCATATATCTTTCAGCCACTTCCTCTACATCACATGTTCCAGTTATTTTATCATTTTAATGACACTGAAGTCTAGTCTTAAGAAAAGTGTTTATGTAGTTTTAACAGATTTCTGAACATTTTCTGAAGTTTTAAGTCCAAATGCTACCATGAAGACTACAGGTTTCTGGACAGTGTCCATTTTGACTAGCAAGTTTAGTTCAGCATTAAGATCCAAAACTGCTTAAAAAACAAGTCCAAACAGTGCAATATGTTTTCCCAATAAATTTTCCTACAGTATTAGAAGCAAGATCCAAACTTCTTAAAGAAACTATGAAGTGAGTTGCCATTAAAGCTTGTAAATGGATCAGAATCTTGCCACTTCAGTTTTTGTGCTTGCTGCCCATGTACCTGATGAAGTGCTAGATACTATATTAGCAGTGTTACCTGGTGAGTGATGAGTTTAAGTCTCAATAACAAGAGATGGAAAGCAGGAGAATGAGGCAGCATCAGAAGAAACAATGAAACTTTGACAGTGCAGTAATGCAACTCAAAAATAATGTGAAAAAAAAAATCTAATAAAAACCAGAAACTGTACCAGACAGGTTATGTAAAGTTAACCTCTTCAGAAGTTTTTTATGCTAAATTGAAATTTGACAAGACATGAAATAAATGCTGATGTTGTCAACACCAAGGATATTTCAGTAAGGATTTTATTAATACAGATTAGGGAAGTGAATTGAGTTCTAAATGAGAAATACCTACTTTTAGTTATCTGAATGTAGCATCTAAGTGAATGCTAGCTGCCTAATAGTCAAGAGAAATCCAGTCAAAAGTCTGGATAGCTGCTCAGCAAACCAAGTGTAGAGGTCTAATTATTATTTTAGATTGTCTATCTTCACCTTCTGTGGAAATACTGAACATTTAATAACTTCCTTTAAGGAACCCTAAAGCCTAAATGATTTCAGTGAAAGATCACAGAAACAGTGGTAGAGATAAGGTGTATATGTGAACTAATGTCACATAGGCACGTAGGACATTCTACCTGAAGCTGCAAGAAAGTAATTTGGGTTTAAAATGGCAAAATTTATGAACACAAATTGTTTGACAGCACTACAAACTGTCTGTGGAAGGCAAGTGGATACAAAAAAACACAACAGAACTCATATCTATTGTAGTGTGTAGGATAGTTTTGGTTTTTTTGTTGTTTTTGTTGTTTTTGTTGTTGTTTTGTTTGTTTGGTTTTGTTTTTTTTTTTGTTTGTTTGTTTTCTTGGTTTGTTTTGTTTGGTTGTTTTTTTTGGTTGTTTTTTGGTTTTGTTTTTTTTTTTTTGTTTGTTTTGTTTTGTTTTTGTTTTTGTTTTTTTTTCACAGCAGTTTATATGGTGCTGTGTTTTAGATTTTTACCAAAACATTACTGATAGGACATTAATATTCTAGCTTTTGCTGAACGTTGTTTGCAAAACATCAAGGCTTTCTTTGTTTCTCACTCTGCCCCCTTGGTGAATAAATTACAACAAGCCCAATAGGCTGTGAGAATACCCAACTGGGTAGTTGGCCTGAACTAGCCAAAGAAACATTCTATGTGTATAATGTCATTCTTTGCAAAAAAAGAGAAAAGGAGTTTTAGGAGGGTTTGCATCTTTTATTTGAGAAGAAGCAGGGCATCAGTCTACCCATGGGAGGTGGTGAGTGTTTACTTTTGCATCAGTTGTTTTGTTTTGTCTTCTTCAGTCTTCTTCACAGAATCACAAATTCACAGAATCACAGAATGTCAAGGATTGGAAGGGACCTCGAAAGATCATCTAGTCCGATCCCCCTGCCGGAGCAGGAACACCTAGATAACGTTACACAGGAAGGCGTCCAGGTGGGTTTTGAATGTCTCCAGAGTAGGAGACTCCACAACCCCCCTGGGCAGCCTGTTCCAGTGTTCTGTTACCCTTACTGAGAAGAAGTTTCTTCTCAAATTTAAGTGGAACCTCTTGTGTTCCAGTTTCAACACATTACTCCTTGTCCTACTGTAAATTTGTAAAAATTTATAAGGTCACCCCTCAGTCTCCTCTTCTCCAAGCTAAAGAGACCCAGCTCCCTCAGCCTTTCCTCATAAGGGAGATGCTCCATTCCCTTGATCATCTTTGTTGCCCTGTGCTGGACTCTCTCCAGCAGTTCCCTGTCCTCTGGAGCTGAGGGGCCCAGAACTGGACATAATATTCCAGATGTGGTCTCACCAGGGCAGAGTAGAGGGGGAGGAGAACCTCTCTCAACCTACTAACCACTCCCCTTCTAATACACCCCAGGATGCCATTGGCCTTCCTGGCCACAAGGGCACAGTGCTGGCTCATGGTCATCCTGTTGTCCACCAGGACCCCCAGGTCCCTTTCCCCTACGCTGCTCTCTAATATGTAATTCCCCAGCCTATACTGGAACCTGGGGTTGTTCCTGCCCAGGTACAATACTCTACACTTTCCCTTGTTATATTTCATTAAATTTTTCCCTGCCCAACTCTCCAGCCTGTCCAGGTCTCACTGGATGGCAGCACAGCCTTCTGGCATGTCAGCCACTCCTCCCAGCTTGGTGTCATCAGCAAACTTGCTGACAGTGCACTCTATTCCCTCGTCCAAATTGTTGATGAATATATTGAACAATACAGGCCCCAGTACAGACCCCTGAGGCACTCCACTAGATACAGGCCTCCAACTAGACTCCGCCCCATTGACCGCAACTCTCTGGCTTCTTCCCTTCAGCCAGTTGCAGTCCACCTCACTACTTGGTCGTCCAGACCGTACTCCCTTGGTTTAGCTGTAAGGATGCTGTGGCAGACTGTGTCAAATGCCTTACTGAAGTCAACGTAGACCACATCCACAGCTCTGCTATCATCCATCCACCTCATTATGTCCTCCAAGAAGGTTGGTCAGGCACGACTTTCCCTTGGTGAAGCCATGTTGATTGCCCATACTGATCCTCTTATCCCTGATATGCCTTGAGATGGCACCAAAGATAAGCTGTTTCATTACTTTCCCAGGGACAGAGGTGAGGCTGGCCGGTCTATAATTACCCGGGTCCTCCTTCTTGCCCTTTTTGAAGACTGGAGTGACATTTGCTTTCCTCCAATCCTCGGGTACCTCTCCCGTTTCCCAAGACTTGGCAAAGATGATGGAGAGTGACCCAGCAATGACCTCAGCCAGCTCCCTCAGCACCCGTGGGTGCAACCCATCTGGACCCATGGATTTATAGATGTCCAGATTGCCTAATTGCTCCCTAACCAAGTCCTCATCAACCAAGGCAAACTCCTCCATTTTCCTGATTTCCTCTGGGGCCTCAGTGGTATGGGCCTCCTCAGGACAGCTTCCGGCAGTGTAGACAGAGACAAAGAGGGCATTCAGTAACTCTGCCTTCTCTGTATCTTCTGTCACCGGGACACCCATCTTGTTCATCAGTGGGCCTACGTTGCCTCTGGTGTTAGTTTTATCTGCCACATATTTGAAAAAGCTCTTTCTTCCACTTATCTCTCATTTATTAAACTTTTTTTTTTTTTTTTTTTTAATAAATCTTGATCCACAAATTCATTTTTTTTTTAGCTTTTACTCTTCCTTTCCTCTTCCCCCATTCTGGGGGGGAAATAAGTCATGGGGGAAATGAGTGAGCAGCTGCATGGTGCCTAGCTGCCAATCAGGATTAGCCCACAGAAGCTGTCAGCCTGGAGGATATCCATCTATAACACAAAGCCTGAGTAATTTTTTCTTTCTTGAAAACTATGGAGTGGCAAGAAATTAAACTTCATAGATTGTAATCAGGATTCTATCGTACTCTTTCTCCACAAGTGCTATTCTAGTCAGTGGGGTTTCCTCCTGTTGTAAAGAACAGATCCACAGATAATAAAACCTTAAGGAGGCACTGATTACCTAGCCTGACTTCAGCATAACATAAGTCATAGGAATTATTTGAATTAATCTGAATATGAAGTAGAGCAACTTTTATAGGAAAGACCATATTTTTAGTGATAGATTCTTCACCACAGCTTGCGAGTACAACAAATTATTACCATGACAATTAAAATTGTACTACTTATTTCTAATAAAGATTAGTCTATTGTCAGATTCCAGGCACTGTACCTTATTATATCTCAGTCTGTTAGTCTGAAATTACAGGATGCTTGTTACAGAATGTTTTATTCTGGAGAGTGTGGGTCCACCAGAGTTTCAGGTTTTAAAAATGTCAGTGTAATCAGTTATTATTGTAACTTCTTTAATTTACTGTTCTCTATTTCTGAATTTTAGACATATGTTAGATCATTTCATAGAATTATAGAGTCATTTAGGTTGGAAAAGACTTTAAGATCATCAAGTCCAACCATTCATCTGACACTACCAAGTTTGGGACTAAACCATGTCCCCAAGCACCTCATCTACACATCTTTTAAACACCTCCAGAGATAGTGACTCAACAACTTCCCTGGGCAGACAGTTCCTATACTTGACAACCCTTTCCGTGAAGAATTTTTTCTTAATATCCAATCTAAATTTCCTCCAGTGCAACTTGAGACCATTTCCTCTTTTCCTATCTCTTGTTACTTGAGAGAAGAGACTGACATCCACCTCGCTACAGCCTCCTTTCAGGTAGTTGTAGAGAGTGATAAGGCTTCCCCTCAGCCTCATGTAATGCAGGCTTAACAGCCCCAGTTCCCTCAGCTGCTCCTCGTAAGACTTGTTCTCTAAACCTTCAGCAGCTTTGTCGCCCTCCTCTGAACTCTCTCCAGCACCTCAGTGTCTTTCATGCAGTGAGTGGCCCAAAACTGAACACAGCATTTGAGATGCAGCCTCAGCAGCGCAGAGTACGGGGGCATGATCACTTCCCTAGTCCTTCTGGCCACAGTATTTCTGGTACAAGTCAGGGTGCTGTTGGCCTTCTTGGCCACCTGGGCACACTACTGGGTCATGTCCAGCTAGCTGTTGACCAACACCCCCAGGTCTTTTTCTCATGGGCAGCTTTCCAGCCACTCTTCCCCAAGCCTATAGTGTTTCATGGGGTTGTTGTGACCCAAATGCAGGACCCAGCACTCGGCTTTGTTGAATCTCATACAACTAGGCTCTGCCCATTGATCCAGTTCCCTCTAAAGAGCCTTCAGACCCTCAAGCAAATCAACATTCTAGCCTAATTTGGTGTCACTTGCAAACTTACTGAGGGTGCACTTGATCCCCTTGTCCAGATCATTAATAAATATATTAAGGAGAACTAGCTCCAGTACTGAGCTTCGGGGAACACCATTTGTGACAGTCCACCAACTGAATTTAATTCCATTCACAACTCTTTGGACCCAGTCATCCAGCCAGGTTTTAACCCAGGAAAGAGTATACCCATCAAAGTAATGAGCAGCAAGTTTCTCCAGGAGAATATTGTGGGATACAGTGTCAAAGGCTTTACTAAATTGTAGGTACACAACATCCACAGCCTTTCCCTCATCTACTAAGCGGGTCACCTTGTCATAGAAGGAGATCAGGTTGGTCAAGCAGGACCTGCCTTTCATAAACTCATGCTGACTGGGCCTAAATGCTTAGTTGTCCTGTATGTACTGTGTGATGATGCTCAAGATGATCTGCCTTATAACCTTCCCCAGCACCAATATCAGACTGGCAGTCCTGTAGTTCCCTGCATCCTCCTTCTGGACTTCGTTGTAGATGGGCATCACATTTACTAAGCTTCAGTCGACTGTGACCTCCCCGGTTAGCCAGGACCAATGTCACGGAGGCACCCCGAGGTTAGTTTAAGGGACAACAGGGTCCAAAACAACTTTTATTAAACTGGTGAGAAACAGGGTTTTAGCACTCCACAAGTGACTTAAATACAGGTTCGGATATCAGCTGAGGAAAATTATTAAGGGGCAGCAACTAATACAACAGGTGGTCCACAGAGTGCATGCACATGGCTTCACCCAAAACAATACTGGAGCCATCCCTGAGTCCAGGAGGAGTACAAACTTGCCTGAACACGGTGTGGGATTATTTTAAAGAGATACACGTACTTGTAGTGAGTACGGAAAGTGTACACTCGCGATTCTGCGAGGGTTAATACACGTGCAAATGTGCACGGAAAGTTACACGTGTTTATGTGGAAGCATGGGAGGAAAATACACTCGCGATTGTGCGAGGAAATAATTTATACATGTGCTTGTATTGAGCACAGAAAGTATGCGTGCAAATGTACACGGAAAGTATAAATAAACTCGCAATCCTGTGAGGGGAAATTTTACTCACACATGTGGCGACAAGGCAAGCAGAGTCTCCATCCTGGGGAGGGGGGCTCTTGGTGGCAGCATCTTGCTTGTGCTCTGAGAGACCCGCAACAATGGCTGGAGTCTCGATGAGAGTCCCGTTTTTTATATTGGCTGATCAGACCTGACTGTAGGCATTCCAGAAGCTTCTCTGCACCCTCACACTGGTTGTGGGGTGCCCTTGAAGCTTCCAAACATCCCCCACACTGGCCGCAGGCACCCAGCATCTCCCTGGCGCCTTGGCACTCCCTTCTCCTAATGGCCCTGGTCAGGGTGCTCTGGGGCCAAACAAAGAAGCTGTTAGCCTCAAGTAGCAGAGAGAGAGGGAGATGTGTCTACTCCTTCCATGATGGAGGAAGGAGGGGAGAAAGGGGGGTTTGCATCCTACCACAAGCAATGATAAATGATTGAAAGTGACTTGGTGACCACTTCCACCAGCTCCCTCAGTACCCTTGGGTTGATCCTATCCATCCCCATAGACTTATGCATGCCAAAGTGGTGTGGCATGTCACTAACCATTTTCTCTTGGATTATGAGGGCTTCATTCTGCTCCACACACTTGTCTTCTGGCTCAGGGGGCTGGGTATCTGGAGCACAACTGGCCTTGCAACTGAAGACTGAGGAGAAGATGACATGAAGTACCCCAGACTTTTCCTCATCCTTTGTCACTATGTTTCCCCTCACAGCTAATAAAGGATGGAGATTCTCCTTAGCTCTGTGTTTGTTGCTCATGTGTTTATAGAAACATATTTTATTGCCTTTTATGGCAGTTGCCAGATTAAGTTCTAGCTGGGCTTTGGCCTTTCTAATTTTCTCCCTGCATAACCTCATGATATTTGCTATAGCACTTATCAGACTATATTCTCAGCCTGAATGTACTACTTAACATTTGACCTCATTAATTGGTATTAATTATTGGTTTAACAATTAGTCACCTGAATATGAGGAAACAGTCCCATTTCTTATTTGCCACTCTTTCATTGCTCTTTTCACTTTTGGTTGTCTAAAGTTTTATATTTTCTTGCATCTCACCGATACTAACACAAGACCAGAATCCAGACTGGAATCAATCTCTATTATGCACATGTAGTGATTATGGATGATTGTAATTTTGAAACCAATGGTGAATCTGTTTTCACTCTGTTTAATATTTACCACACTCACTTCATTCTAGTCCATATCCACATAATCCAAAAGCTCCAAAATACTAAATCATGTACATGTCTTATGGTATCTTCTTATATGTTATTATACTGGTTTTAGCTTTCTCATACACAGAATTTTAGGCCTATAAGCAACTTCAGGATGAAAGGAAAGGTGTTTCAACTGTCATCCTCTTATTATGAGGTACTTCAATGAGAACCTTGAGGTGTGAAGACTTATTCTTAAGAAACTAAAACAGAAGTTGCTCATCTGAGTATTTCATGTCTCTTTGCAACACCAGCTCTTAGGGCAGTCATATTCTGAGCACATCATGATATCCATGCCTACAGGTTAAATGGGAGCTTCAAAAGAGTTAGAGTAGGCATAGCAGCTTTGATTTTTATCATTCTACTGAGATTTATATGGTACACCAAAACTCTCATAGGACACAGGTCAGATTGTAATGAATAGATTTTTTTTCCTCCACAGCTGCCTTTCAGTCATGTATGTATATAATGGAATTTTCATAGCAAAAGCAACATGATCGGAAAAAAGTTAAGGCTTTACTATAAATGCAGAATTCAATGTGCTATGTTTTAAAAGAACAGGACAATCTTTTGCAGAGAAGATCAGGACAGTCGTAGAAATGCTTATGTATCTTTCTGTTGAGAATCAGTTTGGAAAAAAAATGCAGCAGACAAGTTTCATGTACTTTAAATTTATGCTGTATATCTATGTTTACTACACTTATTTAAATACTCTCTATGTATTGAGGAAGGCTGTTTTATCTCCAGACAAACCATAGTCCAGTTTTGCAAGATTTCTCATTTGTAAAAGTCTGCAGCTATTAACACCACATACAATTTAATTCAGTTGCTATAGAGATCTCTACAGGGACACAAAAAGTAAAAAGAGGCAAAATTAATCTGCCTTATAGTCTAGTTGCCTAGAGTGCACCTCCTATAGGGAGAGTGCAATAATTAAGTCCTGTTTACTGTGGGTTCCATTAAAATTTTGTTGTTACTGATTATATCACTGTCTGATTGATTTGTCAGGTGTGGAAAACAACAAAAAATTAAATTCCTTCATCTTCATGAGCAAATGACATGTGCATTGTGAGCTACAACACAGAATTCTTCTTGAACAGCTGGAGCTTTTCTACTTGCTCTTCATTTTACTTCCCATTGTATCAGTGAACTCATTTTGAGGTAGGGGAAATTGCTTCTATCCATAGATTTGGATTTTGTATGTGATCAATGAAAGAGAAAGAATTTCTTCTTAAACCGATATAATACTTCCCTGTTACAAAATAACAGCAGGAAAGATTTTTTTTATTATTATTATTATTTTTTTTTTTTTTTTTTAATCACCAGAGAATGTGTTTAAGGAAAATGGTGGACCAGACTTAACACAGTATGAAATTCCAACAGGTGCTAATAAATGAATAAAACAAGATAACAGATTAATTTCACAACCTATTTTATTGTTTCATTAGAATCATTTTACTTACCTATTTGCTGGAAGAAAGGCAATAGATTCTGTACCTCAGATATATTTTTTCCATGCTTGACTGTTATTTGCAATATCAGCTTTATTATCATATAAATATTTTATTCAGACACTAAGGATGGATATGTTATTAGTTTATTTAATGACAAGGCATACATACTTTTAGGGGATTTGTACAAGGTATGAATACTGAAAGTACCTAAAATGCTGATTAAACAAAAAAGACAATATTATTTTCTGAAATTTAATTATAGTTGGTTTATTAGAAAGCAACAAAGGGCAATGTTTTATTTAACCAAGTAAAGTCTGATATTTGGTGTACTATGTATTCTGTAGGAAATACATTGTGTTTTCTAGTCTTCAGTTAACATAGTTATGCCTTTCTACTACATATTGGTCAGGAAAAGCAGTATATGTGTGGTTGTGAGCAAAACATTTTTGCAGATTTTACTCACCTTGAGATGCTATATTACAAACAAATTTGTATCATATTGTCTGCTGTTGTTGCAGCTGCACTTTAGATTCAGGGATATGTTCTGTATTTTCACAATAAGCTCGTAAAAAAGGTTGTGACAAAAATCAATTCCAACATATATAAAGATGAAATTGCAACTGGCCACTTGGTCACAGCAAACACAAGTAGTGCCAAATTAAAGGACAATTACATTATAAGGTACATCCATTAGAATACTTCAAAAGTTAGAGTTGTTAATTCAAATAAAAGTAGAGGTTATGCTTCTGTTACAGAGGATCTTGATTTAGCAAAACCTGTATGTTACACTAAGACTCATACAAATAACTCTATTTCATAGGTAGGCACAGATCAGAAATGTTGTTGCTTCTTTTTTCAGGAATACGCTCTATATTTGAAGCCTTATAACTTTAATACTAGATTATTATGAAAAAGTTATTTGTGTTGATATTTCTTCAGGATTCAAACTAAACTGATGATTTATGTGCATTGTATTTTCAGGCCTGTCGCATTAAAGTTTGGCTAAACGCCATGACTAGATGCTGTGGTTTAACCCCGTTAAACAGCACAGCCTTATACTGCCACCTGCTCACTCTAACCCAGGGGACTCAGGGGAGAATCAGAAGGGTAAAAGTGTGAAAACTTGTGGGTTGTTACAGGGACAGTTTAATAGGTAAAGGAAAAGCAACATGCACAAGCAAAGCAAAACAAGGAATTCATTCACTACTTCCCATCAGCTGGCAGGTGCTCCTTCATTTCCAGGAAAGCAGGGCTTTATCACATGTGCCTGTTACTTGGGAAGACAAACACCATCATTCCAGACACGGCCCCTTCCTCCTTCTTGCTTGTAGCTTCTATTACTGAGCATGATGTCATATAGCATGGAATATCCCTTTAGTCAATTGGGGTCAACTGTTCCAGATGGGTCTCCTCCCAACGTGTTGTACACTCACAGCCTATTCACTGGCAGGGCAGTGTGAGAAACAGAAAAGGCCTTGATTCTGTGTAAGCACTGCTCAGCAATAACTAAAACATCCCTATGTTATCAACACTGTTTTCAGCACAAATTCGAAATACCATACAAGCTACTATGAAGAAAGTTAACTTTATCCCAGCCAAACTCAGCACAGTATAAAACCAGAAAAAGATTGATTGCAACATAAAATTGCATTTTTGTTAGCTGTTGTTATATCTCAACAAAAGAGTCCATCCTCCTAAATAAAGTACAAAAAAAAAAAAGAAGTGCAAGATAACATCTTATTTGTACTGTAAAACAGTTAAATTAAGTAAAATGCGTTTGGCTAGGATATTTGGCTTGGCTAAAAAAAAAGAGAAAAGTAAGATTTCTGACCAAGAGATTCCAAATAGAAACTTCACTGGTTACTTCAAATTCTTTTATATTATATTTTTGTGTCATTTTAGTGTAAAATTACAACACAGGTCTAATCAGACCAGTTTCAGTAATACAGATTACAGTGAAAGTTGACTGAAACAGTACATAGAACTAGAGGTAGGAGATCTTAGGGTCCAGAAGAATAGAAAAAAATCGCTTTTTTGCCAAATGACGAAGTTAAAGTTTTCCCAGAATAAGCAGCCCTTAACATTACTTCATTTTTTATGGAATATTCCTGTAAAACATGTCAGTGATAAAGGTAACAGTTGTGATTTTCATTATTTTTAAGGACTAGAAAATGAATTTAAAAAGTTATGTTTAGGCCAATGCATAAGATTTTATATGGTACATGCAAAAAAATTTAGCTGAAAAAAAAGAGTGGATAAGGCAGCAAGCTGAGTTTACAGTTACTTTTCACATACTACAGGAGCAGCTGTCGATTCATTCAGGAGATCAAGTTTTAGCACATCTGTTACTTGAAAGGACCTAAATCCATAGTCACCACAAGTATCTCCTATACAGAAGGTTCCAGGATATCTTGTGCTTGGTATTTCCTGTTAACCACTTTACTATTTATAAATATTAAATTGTTCTTTGTAAGAGGCACAATGGGACACGAAAATCAACACAGTCTAGATTGGTTTCACAGAAGGGACTCATGGCTATCAACTGTGTCTACTGTAAGGGATACTGTCACTTTAAGAAATTACACTTCTGGATCATTTTCATATAGATCAGATGTTGTTTGATAACATATGCTCAGGTATGACTGAAAAAGTTATGCTTCTCTTCTTTCACAAGCTTTCCCTTCCTCTGCTTTATCTGCCAGAATCAGATATTGTGCATTTAAATATACTCCAAGATCCTCAAGATTCCATGGAACACAGTTGTCATACTCTTATTTGAGTATGGAGGAAATAAGTATTTATCAACATTTGATCAATATGTATGAATTAAGGAGCTCCAGATAAAATTCTCAAACTTTGTTTGGAGATATGTTTGTTTATACTCTCACACTGTTACTATGTTCCCTGGACAGTTTAATCCATAGCACCTGCTTCCAAATAACTTTAAGGTACAACTGATAAGTTAACAGAGCACAGAGACCATGTGAACTATGCAGTATGGGCAAGGACATATCTATAAAAATAGTAGATGATGTGTAAGCTTCCTCAAATGAAGAGTTCTATATCATTAAGATCCAAACCAAAACTGGTCATAGAGGATTCAGCAGGTCAGGCACCAAGGTGTTTTGTAAAAATATGTAGAGTCTGAGTAGAACAACGCAAATTCTAAATATCATGTGTTACTTCACAAATCTATAAGGCCAAGCAAATACAAAGATTGATGCATGTATTTTTTTATCCAAATTTTGTTTACTTTTGTGGAACAGGGATGCTAAGCTGGAATTACTATCTAAGGGAATAAACTATCTCAAGCTTCATAGGGCAAGCCACTTAGAGTAACTTTTCAGTCAAGTTGAGATTGATTGAAGCTCTTTGGTCTACTTTTTCTTATCTCCTTTGGGTTGAGGAAACAGGTTTCATAGCTCCAACTTGGTCTGAGATGGTTTATCACTTAAGAACTTTAAATTGAGTTAAATTCTTGTTTGCACTTCAAATCCTGAGTTTTTCAATAGAAACAAGATGCCTCCTCCATGGTAGCCAGTAGTTAATTTCATTTCCTTTCCTTTCCTTAAATATATACTTAATTTTACTTTTTTTATGAAAAAAAGATGAAGAATTTGTAAAATTCATTAATTCAGATTTGTTTTTCATGCTTCATTTGAGACATAACGCACTCACTTATAATGGACACTGACTGTGACTCAATTCCAATTCACAACTCTGAAACAACTAACAATAATGAATTTCAGACTTAATGAGTAATATCTACTTTTCTGTCACCGGACTAGAAGCAACAGTCTTTATATTTTACGTTTCCTGTCCCCACGCTTACAGGATGGTAAAATTACAGTTGCCAGGAAACCTTTTGAAGGCTGTCAGTTCTGAGCAGTACTTCTGAGAACATTTCAGAAAATCCCTGTATAAGTAGTGTGCTTCTTAGAGAACAGGTTTCCAATACTCCCATAAATCTTAGGGCTTTGCATGGATGCTCAATGGAAAAAAAATCTTCCTATTATAAAAAGGCCATTTTTCTACACAAAAATTGCTCAGAGATTCATTCAGAAAGCAAAATTAAAAAAAAAAAAATAAAATAAAGAAAGACATAATGAAATACTTGCCAAATGTTTAGAGACAGAGGACAAGTGGTGTGTTATAGAATTCAACACATGCCAAGTGACAAAAAACAAATGAGTATCTGGGGGTGGTGGTGATAGTGTTTCAATTTTTCTAACATTTTAGTGGCAGTGAATGCCTATCTGACATGTTGTGAAATAATATTTTAATAGCTACCTATCATATCTAAAATACAAATCATCATCTTGTTTGTCTGCTTACTTGCTTGCTTGCTTATTTGCTTTTCTGAAAACCATATCAGATATAATTCTTCTCATCTAAACTCATATTATTTTAGATGTCATTAACTGAATTAGGCCTTATTCTGTGTCCTCAATTCTCTTACACTTAAGAGTTAGATATTTCAAGGTGTGTGTGATTTACTTACCATTTTTTTTTTCAATTAATTACATTTTCTTTTGAGTGCTTAATTTTTCTTTTGTGCAGAATTTTTTTGTAATGTGTGTGCAAAATTGTATTTGACATAAGGAATGACACTATGTGCACAGACTACATACCATATTGAATAATATTATAGTAATGATGATAATAATAACAATAATGGCTAAAAGGAAAGTCAGTCAAAGTGAACCTGACACAACTCAGTATAATTTAATTCATAACTGTACTTTGTTATGCAAAATAAAATGCACATTCCTCATTATCAATAATATGTGAAGAGGTTTTTGCTTAAAAGCTGAGTTTTTTCGATTATTTCCTGCTCTGCAAACATGGTTTGTTTGTTTGTTTGTGTTTTTTCATAATGTAAGTTCTATCCTTGAAACTTCTGTTGCTTCAAAAAGAACTTTAGCTGTGTGATAAGCAATCAGCATGCCTCCACTATTCTTACCAAACCTTAATTATTTTGTTATACCACTGCTGTTCTGATTTCGTGGTGTCCTCCAGTTGTGTGCTAAGTTCACCAAAATGCATTTTGTTGAAATGTCTTATGGATTATGAAAGCTATAATTTCAAATACACATCACACAATATAGCCAAAACATTGACATTAGACTTCTGTTATACTTTTCTTGTGAGTCAACTTCTAGCACAATGGACTAGACTATTAATTCTGTTTCTTCTCTTTAAAAATACATTCCACAAAAGACACTAGAATAAATTACACATAAACTTTTTACTATTTGCTCAGACTGATTTTAAAAACATAAGGAAATACGAAAATGCTAATGAAATAAGCTGCTTGGCTCTGATAAGTGCCTCAGAGCAACTTCAAATGTTTCTATTAAAGTAAATCACTGTACTTCTCACTGTTGACATGTGTTATCTGTTCAGCTACTGCAACATGGTGCCCTTTTTGTTCCATGGCATGTAGTACCAGTCTGTAGAATTTTTTCTGACAGCAACAATAGAAACCAGGAATTAAAAGTTGCACTAACAAGTGACTGTGTTATCTTCTGACGATGCAGAAGTGGTGTACATACTCATGGTGGCAACAAATACGTGGTGTTTTAAAGCAATTAAAATTGTTATTTGCATCATAGTATTTTATAGTGACTAATTAGAGATTAATGTCTAAAAATGACCAACACAAACCCAGAGGGATAAAAACAACAGAAAGAAGTGCTAAATTAACAGCCAACTCTAAAAACAAATTATGAAAATGTAAACACTTTTCAGTGTATTCAGCTGAAATGAGACAAACAAATAAATAAAATTTGCCCTACATTTCCTTTGTTAAAAAATCATTATATGATACTGAATGCTGGAATAACAGCTCTTCTGCTGTATAATCCAAATCCACTGACAGATAAGAGAAACAAGTATTATGAATATGGAAGTCCTAAAGACGACTTATGCAGTATTATTGGAAAGTCAGCTTATTGAAGGTCTCTTTGTGCATAGCTCAGATCTTACATTCATGGAGGTTCCTCTGTCTGGTTTCCTGCAAATTTGCTGTCACTTACCTGGCAGTTACAGTGTCCACCACAAGATCATTATGATATTGAGTCTGGGTGTTATCAAATATAAACAGTATATAAACCCTTGATGAGCCCCTGGATGCTTGCTTTACTAGGCTTGTTTTTACAAAACTGTAAATTTAATACCTACTTATTTTAAAGGTTTCCTGATTTCTATGGAAATATAGTAATCAGCTTCTAGGCTCAACTACTTACATTATACATTCAAGATTAGAACTATAACTTGACAATTTAAAGACAGCAATACCATTACAGGAAACTGCAATAGATATGTTAACTAGAATAGGCAAAGTTATATAAATTACAGATACCAAAATCAGTAAAGGCTGAAAGAGAATATTCCAGTGGAAGAGCCTGTGTAGTCTTTGTTAAATAACTACTGGTGAATTTATTCTCTTCTTTGCACAGGAGTAGTTAACCCTGGAGTCTTCAAAGGGAAAATCAGAATCAATCTCACTCTTCTAAAGAAAAACTGACTCGTGGAAATAGCATTTTATATTGTGACTAAAGTGGCTACAATTATTTTCATCCTGAGTTACTTTTACTGACAGTTTTCATAGGTACAAAGAAAGACATCTAGCTACTCTGATACAGCCTAGATAATTTTAGCAGTAAACTGAAGTTGGAGGGTAGTTGTCAGGCTCCTGTAATTTTTCTGACATGCAGCTACCCTTCCCTCTCCCACACTACATTTTCTTGGTTAATACTCGGTACTCCTCAAATGGCAAACCTCAGTTTCCAGGAGATCAGTGTATGTAGTAGTTAATTACACTTAAACTCCATCTGGACTCATTATTTTTGTGTTTAAACTCACTGCTCTTTCTCAACTTTCTTTTATACCAGCAGCAAGCTGATAAGGTCTTATTTTTATCTCCTTAACCCACATCTCCTTTTCTTAATTTTCTTTAACGAGGTAGGTTTTCTTTTAATTTTTTCAAGAGGTGACTCATTGATATTATGACCCTCATTAAATGATTCCATCATATTTGAAAAGTAATGGCAGTCAGGCAAAGTCCCCAGCAACCGGTAAAAGTTTCATGACCATTTTTAAAAAGAATAAAAAGGAGGACCCTGGGAACTCCTGGCCAGCCGGCCTCACCTCTGTGCCTGGAAAGATCATGAAACAGATCCTTCCTGAAGATATGTCAAAACATATGCGAAACAAGGAGGTGATTAGAGACAGCCAACATGGCTTCACCAACACCAAATTGTGCCTGACTAATCTAGTGCCCTTCTACAATGGAGTGACTGTGTCAGTGGAGAAGGGAAGAGCTCCTGATATCATCTACCTGGTCTTCTGTAGGGCCCTTGATATGGTCTTTCACGATATCCTCCCTTCAAATTGGAGAGATATGGGTGATGTATGGGCTGTTATATGGAAAAAGAATTGCCTGGATGGCTGTCCCCAAAAAGCTAGAGTCAATGCTCACAATGTCCAAGGGGAAACCAGAGACACCAGAGTGGTGTCTCTCAGGGATTTGTACTTGGACCAGTAATATTTAATATTTTAGAATCTGAGAATTGTAGAAATGAAACATAGAGTGGTTTGGGTTGGAAGGGATCTTTAAAGATCACCTAGTTTAACCTCCCTGCCATGGTCAGGGCCATCTTTTACCAGATCAGGTTGCTCAAAGCCCCATCCAACCTGACCTTGAACACTTCCACTGATGGGAAATTCTGACTAATTAAAACCAAGCCTTTGTCCAATACTCTGAACGTTATTTACCCACCGTGAAAAGTAAATATTAAATCACTCATAAGTGAACATTAAATTGTTCACAACAGTATTTCTGGTATTTCTTGTTGTAAGTATTATGATAAAATTATGTATACTAATTTGAAAAACACAGGTATTTTAACTGATTTCTGGACTTCTTTGTGTATTGATTTAGACTTTCTCTTCTTTTTATATTGTTCCAAAGTCCATTGAGTGCCATGAATTTATTCTGCTTTGAGGAAACAGAATCACAGAATGCTAGGGATTAGAAGGGGCCTCAAAAGATTACCTAGTCAAATCATCCAAACCTTTTGAATCATATTCAATTTCAAGAAATAGAGACAGAAACATCAGAGGCAGGTGGAGATGTGAAATCTTTGAAGGAATCAAGATCGTGTTCAGACCTAGAGCCATATCTGAATCTTTGAACAATCAAAGTAGATATTAAGCTGACAATGGTGCTCAAGAGTATGGGAAGTTTTTGAAGGATAGGCTTCCTTAGAAACACAAATAAGCAGAGGAAATGAGGAGAAGACTATTCTGATAAAGCATAGTCAACCACAGTGGTAAAAGAGATACAAGAGAGAGAGAACCTGAAGTTGTAAGGAAAAAGTTTGAAGAAAGATTAACTATCCAAATAACGTGTGAGTTTAAGGATTAGATTAGTAAAGAAAAGATTGTGAGAAAAGCTTGTTAGCCATGATCAATCAAGAGAGGAGAAAACAAAAGAAAAAGATATTAAGTTGGAGAAGAGGAAGTAATTTCAGGTAATAAATGAAAGGCACATGTAAATGAACAAGATTACAAGGTGTGTTCTAAGGACTGGCAAAACTTATCTGTAAAAAACATTTACAGCTTACTGTTTGCTACTTACCCTCTTAAAAGGTTCAGAATGACAAAGTCAAATGATAGATATGTTTGTTAAGCAAACGATTTTGAAATAAGTTTACTTCTGAATAAAAAAAAAAAACTATACAGTATTATTAAAATTTTATAGCTAGCGTATCATTTTTAAGCAATTGAATTGTAAGGAATAAGCAATAAATATGAATATTTATACTAAAGAAAACATTTTTTTAATATTGATATTGAAAAAAAATATAAAGAAACAAACCAAACAAAAATAATCTAAAACAAACTATGGTAAAATAGAAGCAGCAGATATTACAAAAAAACTACACCGAAGACAACATTATGTTTGTCTAGACACAGTTACTCATTTTCAGAATAAAAAATAGTGCCACTAGAATTTATGTTAAATACTAAATGCTAAATTTTCTAAAAATACATACGTTTGGAAATTAATATTGCTGTTATTAAAATAAATCAACATCAGCAAATATCAGATAATTTTTTTTCTCATCATGTGGTCAGTCTCAGTTTAGAATTACTTTTTAGCCAGCCATGATCCTAATGAGGTGAGAAATCTTCAACCTTTCAGAGACTATAGTCATTCCTTTAGTTTCTAAATTAACATTACAGATGAACAAATTATAAACAAAACTCTCTTAGTCAATTTAAATCTTCCTGTTTCCATTAATTTTTTCTGTCCTTCCCTCACATATTCCATGTATGTCTTGGCTGTGGATGCACAGAATTTCAAATATAATCTTTCTTTGTATACTGGCACTAGTATTTCTCAAGCCCTATCTAAATAAATCTACAAGGACTGGAACAACGATCTGGGGAGCTACAGACCTGTCAGTCTAACCACGGTGCTGGGGAAGGTCATGGAGCAGATGATCTTGAGCAACATCACACAACACATACAAGAGCACCATATGATCAGGCGCAGTCAACATGGGTTTATGAAAGTCAGGTCCTGTTTGACCAACCTGATCTCCTTCTATGACAAGGTGACCCACCTAGTAGATGAGGGAAAGGATGTGGATGTGTGTGCTTAGACTTCAGTAAGGCCTTTGACAAGGTAGCCCACAGCATTCCCCTGGAGAAGCTGGCAGCTCACGGCCTGAATGGGTGTACTCTGCCATGGATAAAGAACTGGCTCGATGTCTAGGCCCAAAGATTTGTGGTGAACGAAGCGAAACCCAGTTGGCGGCCAGTCACGAGTGGTGTTCCCCAGGGCTCAGTATTGCAGCCAGTTCTGTTTGATCTGAATGAAGTGACTGAGTGCACCCTTAGCAAGTTTGCAGATGACACCAAATTGGGTGGGAGTGTTGGCCTGCTGGAGGGTAGGATGGCCATAAGAAGGGATCTGAACTGGCTGGATTGTTATGCTGAGGCCAACTGTATGATGTTTGACAAGACCACTTGGGTCCTAACAACCACAGGCAACATCACAGGATCGGGGAAGAGTGTCTGGAAAGCTGCCTGGCAGAGATGGATCTGGGGGTATTGATTGACAGCTGGCTGAATATGAGCCAGCAGTGTGCCCAGGTGGCCAATAAGGCAAACAGCATCCTGGCTTGTATCAGGAACAGTGTGGTCAGCAGGACTAGAGAAGTGATTGTGCCCCTGTACTCAGCCCTGGTGAAGCCCCACCTTGAACCCTGTGTTCACTTTTGGGCCCCTCATCATAAGAAGGACATTAAAGTGCCAGAAAGAGCACAGAGGAGGGCGATGAAGCTCGTGAGGGTCCTGGAGCTCAAGTCTTATGAGGAGTGCTTAAGGGAGCTGGGGCTGTTCAGCCTGGAGAAGAGGAAGCTGAGGGGAGATCTCATTGCTGCTTCAATTACCTGAAAGAAGGTTGTAGCATGTAGGGTGTTGGTCTCTTCTCACAAGTAGCAACTGATAGGATGAGAGGAAATGGCCTCAAGTTGTGCCGGGGGAGGTTTGGATTGGATATTAGGAAAAAATTCTTCATGGCAAGGGTTGTCAGGCATTGGAACAGGCTGCCCAGGGCAGTGGTGGAGTCACCATCCCTGGAGGTGTTTAAAAGGCATTTTGACAAGGTTCTTAGGGACATGGTTTAGCGGTTTAATGCTAGAGTTTAGGTTAAGTTATGGTTGGACTCAATGATCCTAAGGGTCTCTTCCAACTGAAATGATTCTATGATTCTATGATTTGATGTCATCCTAAGCTTTTTTTTTTTTTCGCCTCTGGTGGTTTCCTTTATGTCTCTTTGGTGGTTTATCATCATCTGTGATTGCCTGATATAACCACAAGATAAATCATGACTTCAATAATATTGTGGGTGTGATTCACCTAACCAACGTCAGATGTTTACATTTGAGATAATAACTCTATGTTCCTAGTGAGATCTAGTTAATATTGTCAATCAGTTTCAAAGCATGATTCATCTCATTCTGAACTGACATAAATTTGTCCCTGAAAATTTCTATTTCTTGAGTACAGAAAGAGTCTAAACTACAATGTAGACTGATGTAGCTGTCTACACTGCAGGTGTCTGAAATATGATGAGCTGAATCTCACCTTTTGACACAACACACTCTGTCTATTAATTAGGTGGTTTGGTACTTCTAAAAATGACAACTTTCATTTGGTGGAATTTTGACTTACAGTTACATTGCAAAAGAAGAAAAATAGAAGCTTGTATTACGCACTTTTTATTGCCAGTCTTTTTATTTTTTGCAGCACATCACAGTTGGAGCTGGCCAAATTATTTAATTTTTCTTTCCAATAGGCATATGAGCAAAGCAAATATAAAATTAATTAAAACAAATTAAACAAATATGACTTAATCTACTCTATTTTGATTCCATCCAGTTAAGATGCAGGTGGTGCCAAAATCTAACTTATCTGATGGATCTTTAACACAAATTAACAGTGTTCATTATTTACGTCAGTTCTTAGTCAAGATCGAATACGAAAACTGTGCAAATAGCAAACTGTGAAGTTCTGGCTGTTTTGAACAAGACCTTCAATGTCAACAGTGGCTGTTTTGACTATGCATTTTCATTTCAACTAGAAAATGAAATGACTTGTAGCTTAATAAAATGTTTACATTGTTGGTCTCACTTTTATTTTATAGAACAATTAATTGCGTTTCCACCAAAAAGAGTGATGTGTAGACTTTTATCTAGAGCGAGTTTAACAGAGTGGATTTCTAAATGATTAACTTTAGAGTGCTCTAACCTTATTACTGCATGCACTACATACTTTGCAAATATGATATGTCTTCAGGTGTCATGTGCTGGATATATTCTATGCCCTTGGAATAAATTGGTCCACAGCACATTTATGTAAAAAGATATGTTTAACAGATCAGATAATCATTCTGAACAATTTTTTTTTTTGCATGCATGATTTTATTAATGCAAATATGATTTTGCTTTTTCCATAAAGAAAATACCAGTGGTCACACAAAATAAGACCTTATCAGCAGACAAGTTCTCCCATATGACACGTAATTTCTGTTCTATGCGTACTTACAAGTCTGATTCTGAGAACAGGAGGAATATCATTTGCCTTAGGTCTTTTCTGTATGTTTTGTATCTTTCCGTTCTTTTGGGGAGCACTAGCTTCTTCCTAGGAAAGGGCCTAAAAATCTTCTTTGGTATTCTCTGCAATGGTATCCTAATCTTAGTGTATGAATCATGTCTACTGAGAAATATATCCAATTATTTATCATTTCAAAATAGGCCCCTATGTATAATACATTATTTAGTTCATCAGGAAAACATTGGATACCTACGATGAAATCATTGCAATATGGCTGTGTCTCATTGATGGTGATAATAAGTCATTAAACTACGAGAGAGGGGTGTAGTATAAAGAGGTGAGCCTCATGAGTCAGTGCTTCTGGAACACTGATAGAAGACTCAAATAGGTATAGAATGACCATTGTTCTTTTAAGCAGTCAGTTTATTACATTGCACTTTATATCCAGTTTTTGCAATGAATCATATTTCTTGGATGCTGACAATATTAACAACAGTTTTGTGAACTCTCGAAAAGTGTAGGAAACTAAAATATATGGTGCAGATCCTGACACTATAATATTGAGACTTCAAAAGTAACCCGCACTTTGTCACAAGCATCTTCCTACTCTGATGTGCTTGTAGCAGATAAAAAATGGTCTCTCTCTGTTTTGTTTTGTTTTTCCCTTGTTATAGTTGATTTTTTATTTTTTTATTTATTTATTTTTAGAGCTGCTGAAATTTCCATCACTAAAGGAATTAGTGTTGTGGTCTAACCCTGGTAGGCAGCACAGCCCCATGCAGCTGCTCCCTCACTATGCCACAACAGGGTGGAAGAGAGAATCAGAAGGATAAAAGTGCAAAAACTGGTGGGTTGGTATAAAGACAGTTTAATAGATAAAGAAAAGGTCACTCACACAAGCAAAGCAAAATAAGGAATTAATTCACCGCTTCCCATCAGCAGACAGGTGTTCAGCCATTTCTAGAAAAGCAGGGTGCCATCATGCTCTTTTTTTTCCTGAGCTCCAGCTTGAATTCTTGCATCCTTGCTAAGCTTAATTATGCCATGGACCTTGTCATATGTTACCTTTTTATATACACCTAATCTAAGAATATAATGCAACACTTCCATAAATTTACCAATTTGAAGTAGATCTGTTTGCTTGTGTGTTAAGCACTTACTTACACACTCTCTTCTTGCTGCCTTCTCTGTCTCTTGCTACTTAAAAATTATCTTCTTTTCTCCTCATTTTCCCTGTATCCATTATTGGCATGAAGCTAGAGGAAAACAGAGCTAAACAAAAAATACATGCCCCACTTAATCTTACTTTGTGGACTAAGGCAGAAAGTCAAACAAAATTATTGCCATGTCTTTAAGGATATGTCCCTTGGGTTAAAAATTTCACTTTTCTTGCTAAGGAGTAGCACACCAAAATGTAAAGTAAATGATGGAATAAACTTTATGTTTCTCTAAGATTTAAGAAATCAAAAAAGTTTCATCAAGAGTGATTTTTCACAATCAGTTTGATTTTCCTAGATATTTAACTAGTTCTTCTCAGTTAATTAAAAAGTGTGTACAATATATTGAGGATGACTACCACCACAGCTTAAGAAATAATTTGGTTGATTTAAAATTTTTTTCTTGTCCTGTTAAATATACAGAAGTTCAGCTACCACTGCATGCCTCTCCACCTAGTTTTCTAGAAGGTAATTAGCTGGAACACTGGAACATCACAATCCTGACTTTTAGAGGCCTGACTTGGTTCAAATAATGATATTTGTTTAGTAGATCAAAATAGTCATATAAATCTCTTTTCTACGCTATGGGAAGCAAAAGTGTTCTAGATTTTACTTGTTAGTTTTGAAATGTTTTAAGGATATTTTTTGCTTTCTTTTGTGATAATTGGTACATTTTTAAAAATATTCAATATGAAATAGAAATATAAGCAAGATTTAAATTGTGAAATAAATTCAAAGTAAAAAAGTTAAAGCATGTTTTGCTTACTACATTTGTAAAATTATTTTGTTATTCTGCTGAAATTATCCAATCTATTATAAATAACACTAGAAAAATATATTTGAGAAGAAACAACAAATTTTATAATTATGTAGGGCATTCTTTAAGTCCCAGTACAGCAACTTAATAGAGTTTAACCTGAACATCAAATACAAACAAGATGTTCATGACACAACAGACAAACTTTCCCTCTGAAGTACTTAGAAAAAGGCTGTTTTTAGTTCTCAATAACAATGTATAATTTTTAATAAGGATAAAATATCAGTAAGTATCTCTTACTTGGAGATTCTCAACTGATACTGACTGAGTGAATCTAAATGTATAACTAAATTTATTCAGGCAAAGGAACAGGGAACTTCTACATCCATGCACAGTGGTTGAAAGTCAGCAGAAGAGCACCATTAGTTAAAGTCATTCTTTTGTGCACAAAATGGACAATTATTCCAACCTGGAAAAGCAAATCTTCTTAAAATGCAGGAATCTTTCATTTCCACATGATTTTCAGAGGAATAGAGACCAAAACCAAACAAAAACAAAAATCAGAAAAACAGAGATAATGAACCATGGCAGAGGAACCAAAGGAACCTCAACTACAAAAATTAAAAAAATTATTTCTCTGTCAAGGAGAAGGTAGTCCATTGTCAAGAGAGGTGCTGAGAAGAGAATAAACCTCACCATTGTTGAGTTAGGACTAGGGGAAAGAAGAAAACAGTGAGAATATTTAATTTCTAAAATTATGCTCTTCAAGATATTTACATTTAACATCTAAAATTTCTACTAGAATTGCAACATTTGTTTCCAGTTGATAGTCTGCAAAAATCTTTTTTTTGTAGTGCTCAAATGATCATCACTGTTAATACTGTTGAAGAACTTCCCAGTCTGTAACTTTTAAAGCAAATCTATTCTTCTCTGCTAGGTTTCCTTTGTCTGAATCAATTTTCTCAGTATTTGTGTTCTTGTTCATTTGTATCTAATTTAACAATTTATTAGATTTTATATTAAAATTTCTAATAACAACAAAAAAAAAAATCATAAATGCATCTCAATGGACTTCATATTCATGTTGGTTGAGATTCTCAAAAGCAACTACCGAAAAAAATTAGATACATATATGAAAAATAAACACACAAAGTACCTTCAGTTGTTGTGACTGTTTATTTCAAACTTACCTAAAACTACTTAAAGTTTGTTTTGTTTTGTTTTGTTTTCTTGAAATCTTCAAAAATCAGTAACAAACTGCATATATATAAATTAGGAGGTCAGTTTTCATGGGAGTGTTTGATCATTTTACTTAAGGAGGGCGGAACAAAAAAAGTTATAAAATAGACACTTGTTTTGATTAGCCTAGAAATCCCTCATTACCTATGGTCACGTGCTATTTAAAAATACAGAATCTAGACAGATATATCACTGATGTCTTTAAAAGCAAATGAGACAATTTCTTTTTTTTTTTTTTTTTTTAAGAAAAATTAAACCCAATTTTATTCAAAAATATGTTATTTTTTTTTGAGGAAAAGATTTTTTTTAACCAGTGTGAGTTTGACCCCTTCAGAAAATGTTATACAGATATAAATGCAAGTGATTTTAGATGTCAATACCTTAAGTACTTTAGAGAAATACAGGAATATACAGACTTTAATAAATTAATTAGTTGTTGATAGATACATCTATAGTGTCTTTTCTATTGTTTGAAAATTCTAGCGTAAATATAGCATAACTGTAATAATTTTATTCTGTATGCACAGATCTCTCGTGCAGTTTGTCCAATGTCTTCTGACATTTCTTTTATTCACCATAATTTGCAGTCTTTCCTGTGTACTTATGGGTGATCCTACAAATCTCCAAATTTTTATCTCATATAAGCATCACTACTTTGAACATAATCAAGTTCAGTCTGCAGAGTTAGTTTAGCTTATTCTAGTGTAATTGAGAACTACTATTTTACCCTAAGTATTTGCAATGTTATTAACATAAATCATGTCATGAAGTTAATGAATACTATGAAAGAAAGAGCAGATTGAATGAAAAGAATTATTTGTTTAAATGAGACACACATTAACACATTCTGTGCTTCCATTTATCAGTTATAGCTATTTTTATTTCCCTGGAAAGTCCTTTCATTTTGGCAAATTCAAACTGATTATTGGTAGGAAGGAAGCATAACTTTCTTTACATTAGCTCAGTGCTCACCAGCACTGACCATTCACAAAAGGCTAATAGCAAGAAGATAAGCTGGCATTTGAAATGTAACAGAGAGGAAGCAAAAATTAATCAAACAAGTGACCTGTCTGAATAATAATAATAATAATAATAATAATAATAATAATAAAGATGATAGCTACTAACTGCACAGTAGTGGTCTATGTGTTTTTAAGTGAAGAAAAAGCATCCTTCCCTTTGTGTGGTTTAGCAACAGAGCCAATTCAAACAAAAATTTTATAATCAACTGCATTATTATGTAACATTTTTCTGATTAAAAAAAAATATTTCTGTGTTTCTATTCTTGATGTACAGAACTTTATGAAGTTGTCTGCAAGAAATTCAAGGAGTTTTATTTCTGACATGTCAAACTATGAATAAATCTATGCAGAAATTTAAGATGCATATAGAAATTCCTGTAGAAATACGATTTTATTACTATATTGTTATTGTATTTTTTCCCTAAAAAATATATTCGTTCTAATTTTAATTTTAATTCCTCTACAACACACTTAGAAAAGTCTGCTATTTATTCTTTCTAATGGTTATTCCTCATTAAAATTCTTTGCTATTTTTGCATTGGAAATACTTATTAAAGAGAAAAATAAAGTTATTGTCGTGTAAAACAGAAGAGAGATGAAACGTATTATTTTAATAATAATATTTCATGTTTTATTCACATTAGCATGTACCATGTCCTATGCATAGACACAAATCATAGATCTCCTGGGATTTCGTTCAGTGTGCTTGTGCTATTAATTTTTACTTAGCATAACTGTTGTACAACGAAAGCTGACTTACAAGCTGATGAGAAGGAAAAAAAAAAATAATGAATGTAGGAAATTCTCTTGCTTAATCCCTCCTGACTGCATAGCCAAGGGAGAGGAGGATTTTAATCTATTTGCCATTCTCATTACTTCTTTGCATTTAATACATGGATTTATAATAAGAAGAGAACTCCCAGGGTAAGATGAGAGATCTATTCTGCATATTTAAGGCGTTTTAGGAATTCTATGCATATCTGACAGAAGAAGCAACAGTGGCATCAATAGCAGTGACATATAGGTTAGTAATATATGAGAAAAATATGTCATCACCAAATTAAGAATTAAGAATAGATTCTGGATGCTAAGAACCTCGTCTAGGAAGAGCTGTACTAAATTCTATGAATTCTTTTCAGTGTTGCATTTTATTTGGAGGAATAAGCAGTTGTTGAAAAGTTTTGCAAAACCAGACTTCCATTAGAAAATCAACTTCATAATCACCGGAACAATTTTAGAGAAAATGCAAAAGTTATAAAAAAGTGTTTTAAATAAAACAGAGTCAGCAATCCATGATGAGATAATGGAATAAAAGATAGACATTTTTGATGTTAAGGGGAATTTTTGAAAAAAGAATGTATGACGGAATAGGTTAGATTATTTATTCTCAGCTTATCAGCTCAAAAAATGTGTTTTATTTTATTTTGTTTTTTTTTTTTTTGTTACTACAAAACCAAAATACTTTCCATGAACAGCAGCTAAATTTTTTCTCTGAAAAAATACTGAATGGACAGAATCTTTGTTTCTGTCTTCATGACTAAATTTTGTCTTAATTTTCCAATGTTATCTCCATCATTCCTTACCCAAGTTGAAATTTGTACTCTAATTAGGCTCCCTTTGAATTAGAAATATATTCCAATAAATTCATTTACATAGCTGTCTCTGCATAAAATAAACTATTTCTGTCCATATACTAGAAGATTATGTTTAATGTCTCAGAGTTATATAAGTATATATGCATATATACGTGTACATATGTATAGATATTAATATATTTATACTATTCCACACATGAAGTTAGACAAGAACATCACTTCAGGAGATTAGTTTCCTAATTAATAACATCCTGGAAAAAATGTTTGTTTTTACACAGAGCTAAATATTTTCTTTTTCATTCATGATGTGAAATGCTCGTTTATTTTATTGACTCAGTTGAATACATTCTTGTTAGTAAGTCAATGTTTTTACTTTTTTCTTCAAATCACCATATATCAAAATACATCATGAAACACAAGTTGTCAAAGTGTATCATACAGGAAATAGTGCTGTAAAAATATTCTGAGTTTCTCTTATATTTAGTTCATACTAAAAATTAACAGTGAGACAGTATAAATTTAATACATAGAAAACAAAAGATAAGCATTATACTGTACTCTCCTGTTCTATTACTGTTGTTTCAAGGAATCACAGAGCAGTAGGAGTTTGAAGGGAGCTACGGAGGGTGTCTGGTTCAACCCTCTTGTTCAAAAAAGGCCACCTGGACCTGTTTTCCCAGGACCATGTCCAGGTGACTTTTGAATATCTTCAAGAAGGGAGACTCCACAATCTCTTTGGGCAAACTGTGACAGTGTTGTCACATTCACAGTGAAAAAGTGGTTTTGAATGTTCAGACACAACTTTCTGTTTCATTGCCCATTTCTGCCCATTGCTTCTTGTTCTGTCACTGCACACCACTGAAAACACCACTTTTACAGCCTTTCCTCATAGGAGAGATGTTCCAGTCCTTTCATCATCTTTGTAGCTCTTCATTGGACACCCCACCTTGTAGTGGGGAGCCTAGAACTGAATACAATACTCCAAATGTGGTCTCAGCAGTGCTGAGCAGAGAAGAGGTACCACCTCCCTGCATTCAAATGCATTCAAATATTGCATATAATTTCGATCACCCACATTAAAGAAAGAGGAGTCTGAACTGGAACAGAGCTTAGGTGATTATTATGGAAATGAAGAAGTTATACTGCAAATTTTCAGCAGATTCTGAGGTTTCTTGCCTCTCACTGTGGCTTATACCTTATTAAAGACACAAGAGTGCATGATTTCAGGTACTATTGTAATTTCACAGAATCACAGAATCGCAGAATCGACTGGGTTAGAAAAGACCTCAGAGATCATCGAGTCCAACCCTTGGTCCAACTCTATTCCGTTTACTAGATCATGGCACTAAGTGCCATGTCCAATCTCAGTTTAAAAACCTCCAGGGACGGCAAGTCCACCACCTCCCTGGGCAGGCCATTCCAATGCCTGACCACTCTCTCTGTAAAGAATTTCTTTCTAATATCCAGCCTAAATTTCCCCTGGCAGAGTTTAAGCCCATGCCCCCTCGTCCTATTGCTAACTGCCTGGGAGAAGAGACCAATCCCCACCTGGCTATAACTTCCCTTCAGGTAGTTATAGAGAGTGATGAGGTCACCTCTAAGCCTCCTCTTCTCTAGACTAAACAACCCCAGCTCCCTCAGCCTCTCCCCATAGGTCTTATGTTCAAGTCCCTTCACCAGTCGTGTTGCTCTTCTCTGGACCCACTCCAGCACTTCAATGTCTTTCCTGAACTGAGGGGCCCAGAACTGAACACAATACTCCAGGTGTGGCCTCACCAATGCAGAGTACAGGGGAAGGATCACTTCCCTTGTCCTGCTGACCATGCTATTTTTGATACAGGACAGGATACCGTTGGCCTTCTTGGCCACCTGGGCACACTGTTGGCTCATGTTGAGCTTCCTGTCAATTAGTACCCCCAGGTCCCTTTCTGTCTGACTGCTCTCCAGCCACTCTGCGCCCAGCCTGTAGCGCTGCAGGTGGTTGTTGTGACCAAAGTGCAGCACCCGGCACTTGGCCCTATTGAACTTCATCCCACTGCAATCAGCCCATTTTTCCAGTCTGTCCAGATCCCTCTGCAGAGCCCTCCTGCCCTCCAGCAGGTCGACACTCCTTCCCAACTTGGTGTCATCAGCAAATTTGCTGATGATGGTCTCAATCCCCTCATCTAAATCGTCAATAAAGATGTTAAACAGGACTGGACCCAACACTGACCCCTGGGGAACACCACTAGTGACTGGCCTCCAGCTGGATGCAGCCCCATTCACCAACACTCTCTGGGCCAGGCCCTCAGCCAGTTCTTGACCCAGCGTAGAGTACACTTGTCCAAGCCATGGGCTACCAGCTTTTGCAGGAGTATATTATGGGAGAAAGTGTCAAAGGCCTTGCTGAAGTCCAGATAGAACACATCCACGGCTTTCCCCTCATCCACCAGGTGAGTCACGTGATCATAAAAGGAGATCAGGTTGGTCAGACAGGACCTGCCCCTCCTAAACCCATGCTGGCTGGGTCTGATCCCTTGTCCATCCTGAAGGTGCTGTGTGATTCCATTCAGGATGATCTGCTCCATAACCCTGCCAGGCACCGAGGTCAGGCTGACAGGCCTGTAGTTGCCAGGGTCAGCTCTGCAGCCCTTTTTGTGGACTGGGGTAACATTGGCCAATTTCCAATCATATGGGACCTCCCCAGTGAGCCAGGACTGTTGGAAGATGATGGAGAGCGGCTTGGCAAGTTCTTCTGCTAGCTCCCTCATCACCCTAGGATGGATCTCATCTGGTCCCATAGACTTGTGAGGATCCAGATGGCTCAGTAAATCACCAACTATTTCTTCCTGGAATACAAGGGGCCTATTTGGCTTTCTATCTCTGTCAACCACCTCCAGAGATGAGTTGTCCTGAGGGCCACCTGTCTTACTGGTAAAAACTGAGGCAAAGTAGGTATTAAGTACCTCAGCTTTCTCCTCATCTTTGTTAACTATATTTTCCTCAAAGTCCAACAGAGAATGGAGGTTTTCCTTGTCTCTCCTTTTGTTATTAACATATTTGAAGAAGGACTTTTTATTATCCCTGACAGAATTGGCCAAATTAACTTCAAATTGCACTTTTGTTTCCCTGATTTTTTTTCCTCATGATCTAGCTATTTCCATAAACTCTTGATAAGTAGCCAGCCCTTTTTTCCACAGTCGGTAAAGTCTCTTTTTATTTCTGATTTCATTCAGAATCTCCCTGTTTAGCCAAGCCGGTTGTCTTCCCCGCCGGCTAGCCTTTCGGCACACTGGTATAGCCTGTTCCTGTGCACTCAAAACCATCTGCTTGAAGCATGTCCAACCCTCTTGGGCCCCCTTGTTTTTAAGCATTGTTTCCCAGGTAATATCAGTTTGGTATCACTTATTTAAAACTGGCCCTCATAAAAAGATGCAAAGACTTCTCATATCAACAGTGCTCAATATTCTTATCTTGTGAAAATGGTGGTTTTTAGAGGCTAAGTTATTACACTCAAATAAACAAAAGTGGATGTTAAAAAAGTGATGGTTATTTCCATGGGAAAATTTCAAAGGATGTTATAAATAAACTTTTAAAATGTTTTTTGTTGTTGTTTTTAAACAAAAAAAAAAAAAAAAAAGAGTTTTCTATTTTCATTTGAAATGTTTTACTGCAAAAATGCAGCCTGTCTGTTGAAGACCAAGAAAATCAGGGAACTGGCCTTTCAGCAGAAGATAAAACTGAAGCACAGTACCAATGAATTCAAAAGTGGAAAATTCAGCATCTCTTTTAGAACAGAAGAGGTACAATAGCAAAGGATGCTAACACTGGTACTTGTGCTAGCCTGTAGATACAGACAGCAGGAGAGTTCTCTCTGCTGAGGTGATGAATAATTAAAAATGCTTAGAACCTAGCATATGGAGTGTCAGGACGCTATCAGACTAACTGTTGGAAGCAACAAGAATGGCTTCCTGTTGACTGCTAATGTGGAGGCATTAGTAGTGTTGGCTCTTAAAACAGTACAAGAGAACCGAGAGCACCTAAGCTGAGAATTTCATTTTCTGACAGTTATCACAACAGGCAAAGATATGCAGGTTGAGTGACATTATGATAGTTAGAAATTATTTCCTTTCCATCATCACAGTGATTCAGAATGACTGATGCTACCCTGAGATAGAACAAACTATATTTTGCTGTTTCTTTCAGCCCTCTTTTTATTATAATCTTATCATATGATATTTTCTTTAGTGAGAATTAAAAAGATAAGGTGATAGTAGATATTGTTTTCTATTCTTATATGAATTTTGATACATGAGACACATTAAATCCTGATTAAACATACTTTTATATTTTTCAGTTTACATATAGGGAGTTGTTCAGTGATCTGAACTCTTCAGTGATCACAGTTGTATGCTTCAAGATATTGAAGCATAATCAGAATATGTAAGTGCTTCCAGGAAACCTTTAAAAATTCAGTGTTACTAAAACTGGGTGTTGCTTGTGTAGGTACACTGGACAACTCCTTTTGTCAGTTCTCTGGCTGCAAAGTAGTCAGATTATGACTGAACAGATGAACTTTAAAGCCTAGAGAGATTATGATGCTCATTTAGCTTGTAGTCATTCTATTATTCTGGTATGACTAGAAGAATGATAGTTCTCTAACCTTTATATAGGTCTCAAGGATTTTCACAATGTAAAGACGTAATTTTACAAATATGGGTGTTGTCTAACAAATTCCAGATGGAAATAGAAATCTGCACTGTTTGTGAATAAGAAAACAAAGAGAGCCTCAGTAACATGGAAATGACTACCAATAAAGAAATATGAACTTCGGAGAAACAATTCCTATAGAATGCAGTTGAGTATGACTCCTTGAAACTGCCTCATTAACATCCTTCCAGTATTAGGCTTTATTTTTTATTCTGTCTTTGTTTTAGCCTCCAAAACTTTGTAATTTCTGTCTCTTTTTTATGTTGTTTTTTATTAAAAAGTGTCTGAAACTGTGAGGAAGATTCATCTCACTTATCTTCTACCCGTTATAAGCCTTAGCTAATTAACTATACCTTGATTCAGTTATACACACAGATGCATCTGTTGTCACTGAGATACCCTGAAGAATCCCATTCAGTCCTCAGTTGCTTATCCAGAAATACCTGTCTTGTTTTGTAACTCATAGTCCCAAGAGCATGTCACAGTTTAGCTGAATTTCAGCTCCTCTAGCTATCTGATTATCTAGGCCATATTTTCTCAGCTTACACATGAGACCGATATAGGAAATTATCTCAAAAGCCTTCCTGAAGTTGAGAAAAATCTTTTGCTGTCTCTTTCTCTTTGTAGTCCATCATTTAACAGTAGAAGCTATTCAGGCTGGTAAAGCAAGATTGGCTTTTGTACATTTTATTACCTACTTGTCCATCGTGCATCTGCGTATGGATTCTGAGAGGACATGCTTAATGATCTTTTTAAGGACTCTGGAGGTGAGGATGAATAGCTTTTACGTTCTTGGGTCCTTCTTCTTTAAAACAGATACAGCATGATTAATTTACTGAGATGCTGACAACAGCTCAAGAATAGTGTGATTTTTCATAAATGAATGACAGCAGTAGGACAGTTTCATCAGCCAGTTTTTTCAACACCCTAAATGATCAAACACTCATAAATATGAAAATGCTTGGAGATTATATATAGATCTTCTAAATTCCGCCTCTGCTGTCCATTTCCTCTATGCTTCCATTTTGTATTTCAGTTCACAAAAAAGTTTCTTGCTTAGTCAGATAGGTTTTCTGCCAAAATTTCCAGATTTCTTGAGTCCATCCTCTTTGTCAGATGGTCAAAACCAGCTTTCTGACAACAGAATCTTCTGATCATCTAGACATATAGAAAATATGTCTCTGGTTTCATGCTGGAGCTCTACACAGCCACGGAGCTGTTTTACACAGAACACAACTCTCCTCTCCTTATACTTCTTTAAGAGTCTACACTCATTCATGTGTCCCTGTTGTGCTATCACACCAAGTCTCTGTGATTCCTATAATCACATAACCTTGTCTTGGTACAAGAATTTCCAATTCTTCCTGCTTATTTCTCTAAGTACCTTGTGTTAATATACAAACATTTGAGAAAAGCTTCTGAATGTTCTTTCTTCTGAGAGAGAATTTGAGTGTGCCTTATTCCATGAAACTTCCTTTTCTGTGACTCTTTCTTCATTACTTCTGGATCTAGATGCTCATCATCCAGTCAACTCATGTCAAAGCTCGTCTTACTGTGCTAATAAGTTTGCTATTCTCTGTCATTACCAGGTGTATTTTCATTTCTTTCCAGCAGTCTTCCTCCTTCATCGAGTTATGCACCATTATTTAATAGGCCAAACTGTGTTCACCAGATATGCAGCCAGGTGTTGGCTTACTGCATATGAATGCTCTTACCATAGTCTTCTTCTTTGACTGAAAATACTAAAAAAAAAAAAAAAAAAAAAAGTTTCAAGAGCCCTAAATCTGTTTTCTCATCAGTTACAAGTGGAAAGCAGGCCTTTATCTTGCTCTCAAAAGTAACAATTTTCTATCTGCGATCCACCTGAGAGTTTTTGTTATCGTCTTGTTTCTGTGTGGTCTTAGCCATACCTTTCTTCCCACTACTCTAAGGCTCAAGACATTGCTGCTGCAAAGTCTTTTTGAAGATGCTGTTTATCTCCTGTTCTCATCCTGGATGCAACAAAGCTTGCTCACTGCTTCTTGCATCTCTTTCATCTGGCACCACGGTGTCTGTAACAGAGCAGATATCATAGGTGGGACATCCCCAGTAATATTCCCGGCTTCACCCCAGGGAGGAACACCAGGTACACTCTGTGTCTGAAGACATGGTCAAAGACAGTCAGACTCAGGACTTTGTCTTCCTATCTCTTTTTCTCTCATACTGAAATGAGGTGCACTGAGTATAGGAAACCAAAAAGCTTTGTTTTGACCTGACAATATCTTGAAAATTATACTAAAATGATATTAATTTCTCTTGAAAACTCACACCAGCTACCTTAAAATGTCACTTAGCATCCTGCATGTTAATATTAAAAATGAAATTTCCTTATTTTAATTTAGTTCTTCAAATAACAAGAAAAATCAAAGGTATTTTAATTAAAATACATTATATTTTATTTTTATTTAATATACTCAAATTTCTATTACTCCACTGTGTCCAACAAATATGAATTAAAATTATGCAAAAGTAAAAACAGAAACTATACTTTTATACATTTACATATTCTTTGAATATCATCTGCTGGAATCATGAATGACACTTAAAAAGCTTTTTATAATTTTGAGAAGCAGAGAATATATATTTTTTTCTAAATAAATTATATAATTTGTAATGCAATTTAAAAACACTAACTTGACCACTGAAACATATAAAGTTGCCAGCATTTCCCAACAATTCTTTATCAAAAAAAAGAAAAGTCTCTGCAGCTCTGAAAAGACTCTTTTGTGAAAGATCCATGTAATACACACAAATAATCCCAACTAGACATGTTTCTCCCATATGTGCACTCTATGCCACTCAGCTGTAAACCTACAGGTTCTACGTCCTCAGCAGAATGAAAAATCTTCAGAAATAATTATAATGGAGTATACCTTTTTGGTGAAAAGTGAAAGAACAAACTAGATAGTTTTAAGGAAGGACACAGGAAAAAATGAGGACAGGAAAAACAGAATGATTGTCAGCTTGTATGAAAAGATAAATGCTCTTTTCATTTCCTTCTTCTCCTCCAATAAAGTGTGACTCAGGAGTCAATATGTGACCCTTAATCATGGCATTAGTGTAATTTCATCATTCAGTTCATTCTCAGCATATTTCACAATCATCTTATAAATGAAAAATTTGGTATGGGGAAAATAATTCTCTGAGTATGAAAGAGTGCATGCAGAAATTTGGATTAATTTTACGCTTTCTGTTCAATGATAGAAAAACATCTCAGCTAACACTGCAGAGAGATTATTCCCCCACTTTCTTGCCTTTGTTCTTGTCTCTTTTTTTTTTTTCAAACTTTCTTTTTTGTTGTTGTTGTTTGCATGTTTGCAATGCACAAATATATAAAACTTTATAAAGGCTTCAGTCAAAATTTGGACATTGGTCATGGCTTAAGGCATATTCTACTCTTCAGCCCTGTCTGTCTTCTCTGCTTGTGAAGATTTTAAATACCTCCAGCCTTCTCCACTTTCATTTTGCTCAATAATTAACAATAAAATAAAGTATCTCAACATGTGACATCCTTTTGCTTTAACTTGTTTTAGATTAGTTTAGTTTAGTTTAGTTTACACCTATAACATTTACTCCCTTTCTTGAAAAGTAGACCTGGTTTGAATTTCATTTCCTACTTTCTTATTCAGATTTCTTCTGGATTCCCATTAAAACTTGCCACAAAACAGTAACATCAACCAGCAACAGTGAAGCTATATTTAGAAAATTCTCAAAGTGGCATACAGTTTATTTACACTAAACAGAAACATATACAAACTAGTCAAATTTAGTGGCAAAAGGAGGAACAGATTTGCTGCCTGATATATTTCCATGCTAGCTTGATTTTGAGTATTTTAAGGGCCAGATTAATTTTAATATACAACCTGAGTTTCTTTGTTTTTTCCTGTTGGGAAGGATAGACCCAAGTTCCTAATTTTAAATGTGAAATTAAATCTTTACCTGAATGCCTTATTTTGGGTACAGTGTTGGAAGCCTAGGACCTAAGAGTACTTTGTGAATTCCTCTTGGGATAATAGACACTTCTCTCTGCGCTCCTGCCCCCCCAATATTTAATTTTTAAATGGCTGATAATTAGGCATTTTCACTTATAGTCTTTTGTGAGTTGCATAAAATTGCAATTGTTCTAACACAGCTAAAAACTACATTTGTTCCTGAGCTTTAGCCTAAGGCATTATCTTTATGAGTCTCATTTACATATTTTAATTAATATTTTAATTGTTAGCAGTTAGGTTACTTGCATGGGATCATGGAGAGAACATGCATCCGATTTATAAGTTATAGCGCATTACAGAAAACAGACTTTCAGACACTGAAGGACTGAATTTAATTCAGTATTGCTGAAATGGATATTGTAACTATGGTGAGATTAAAATAAAATCACTGTTAGGAGGATTGTCTCCACTGTACCAAGGGTAATTTTTATTTGTATATATATGTAGGCATGTATATATAAATGTCCATACACACATACAGTGAAAGAATAAACACATTCTCATTAGCTATACAAGCAAATACCCATTTAGTTGTTCCTCTAGTTTTCATTAAATTATTGCCCTTCATACTGACTTTATTTTTTTTTTTCAAGCAATCAAAAACCAAATACGTTGTCTAGCCAAAATCATGTAACCTGGATGAAACAAGAATCAAGAATAAACGGTTATTCTGACCTCTTCCCTTCCATTTAGTTATGAGGCGCAATCAGCTCAATCAGAAATTAGTTATTTATTTGTAACCATTTAGTATACCAGCTGATATATATATACAGTGTATACAGCTGATTAACTTAGCAGTCTTTGCTAACCATTCACAGATTTGCATAACAATGAGGAACGATAAGTAGGTGTATTATGTCTATGAAAATAATCAGATTGGTTATTTTTAAAATATTTGTTCTGTAAATATGCGAAACTCCTTATTCTGATTAGCTATAATAATTTTATCTCATAAATTCTGCTATCGAAAATTTTCAATTTGTTTGTTAGTAAAAAAAGATAACAGCTTTATTTTTCATTCTCTCAAGCTCAAAAAGAAGAAATCAGAAGCCCCAAAGAGAATTAGAAAAACATGGCACAGAGAAAATAAAATTGTGAAATAAAAAAACAATATAAAACCCACAGAAAATTGGTTCTCCTCATTTTAATTCTTTATCCAAGTCTGTTTCCTCCATTAGAGCATTTAAACATGAACATTTTCCTTACTCTGCTACTATTTCTAAAGAGGAGGGATACTTGGAGTAATTCTGATAAGAGTAACTTCGCTCAGCTTCTTAGATGGAAGGAGTTGAAGTAAGAGAAAGAACAAAGATTGTAAACAGACACAACACCAAGGACGTAAGGAGAAAAGAGGAAAGGAAAACTTTACCAATGGCACAATCATTTAGCTTAAATAATTTCAGCTGTAAGGAGTAGAGCCATAAATGTTGAAGTCAGAAGGAATTCACTGTATATCACATAGCAAGCCCACAAATTCTGTGGAGTGAGAACATTCCTTGAGAAACAAGCGATCCAGAGGAATGAGGATAGCGAGGTGAGTTGAACTTGGCTGGCTGCCAGGTGCCCACCGAGCTGCTCTATCGCTTGCCCTGGTCAAGATGACAGGCAAGTAAAGATTAAAAATTTATGAGTCAGGATAAATGTAGTTTAATGATGAAATTCAAAGGCCCTGTGGAAGTAAAGCAAAGCAAAGATTTATTCTCTACTTCTCACCAGCAGGTGATATCTAGAAACTTCCTGGGAAGTACCAGTTCAGTACACATAACAGTTGCTTCACTAGACAAACACCATAATATACCACATTGTCCTTCTTCCTTTCTCTTATGTTTTATTGCTAAGCACAACATCATATGGTGGACTTGGTAGTGTCAGTTTTATGGTTTAACATAAGTTTCTGAAGAGTCTTTTCCAACCAAAAGTATTCTATAATTCTACTATATGAAATATCCCTTTAGCCTGTTTTGGTCAGTTGTCCCAGCTACGTCCCCTCCCAAACTCTTGCCTACTCCCAGCCTACTTGCTTTGGCAGGAGGCAGGGAAGCAGTGGGTTGGAGAGTCAGCCTTGATGCTGTGCAGGTACTGTTTATCAATAGTCAGAACACTGGTGTGTTACCAACATAATTCTTGCTACAAATGCAAAGGACAACACTATAGGAGCTGCTATGGGGAACGTTAACTCTATCACAGCCAGACTCAAAACAGACAGTTTGGTACTTTCAGCAGGTTGGAAAGATTTCTGATAACACAAACACACATTCCTTAATTTGGCAATAGCAGCTTCTTCAGGAATCCTTGAGGAATAGTATAATTCACCCTGCTTTAAAGTCTGTGTACTACACATTTGCTCCCCACGTGTTCTTCCGTCCTAAGCATATTTCTTATGGAAAGTCTAAGAAGGTATCTCATAAGCAGAATGAATCTTTGTGCGGTATGATACAGGATGATTATGTAAGTCTGACCATTTATTTTACAAGATGAAGTGATCAAAGTCAGATAAGCAATCAAGTGTTCATTAGTGTTCATTTTCCATTAATATTTTGGCCCAGTTGGTTGTTAGCTTTGAGGGCAAGTGTTCAAGATATCACAGTCCAAGCAACCTCAAATTTTAAAGCCTTGCATACTGTATTCTAAAGAAATAAAATTGCTATAAGTGAGTATTTTAGTGCTAATCCAGAGAAGCGACTTCGCTTTTAAAGTTTTGGGTTATTTTTAAAGTTATCTCTAAGGAGATAGAAACAAGAAAAAAAATCTATTTTGCATAATTGCACTATTTTGCAGCTAAATAAGTAGAGGAGGAAGATGTCCAAAAAAGGAAGGTATACACATGAATAAAGAATTATTGAAGTTTCCGTCTCTTTGAATATTTCCCTGTGGACAGCTCTTGAAACATTGTAATTATGAAAATTGATTTAATTTTGAAAAGTGCAAAGTGTCTTATTGTTCTTATCAGTTTTTATTCCTTCCTCATATTGCCATCAACAACACATTTCAGTATTTCACTTTCATAATCAAAACATTTGTTACAGATATGTTTTTGTAAGATAAGTATCTTGAAAGTTTGTATCCTTCAAATAAGTCAGTGTCAGGCACAATGTGTCTTGTTCTTTGAGGAGACATGTCTGTTCACTGTCTAACTCTTGATCAAATGGTTCTATATTTGCAAATAGTCATTTGCAGTAGATTTACAACTTGCAGCTAAAGACTTCTGTTAGATGTTTTCTACAAAGTAAACAGAAATTCTTACAGACGGTTAGAAAATCTAAAATGCAATATCTGGACTTTGTCCTAGGAGGAAAAGAATACTGGAAAATAAAGCCAGATAGGGGATAATTTCTGCTAAATCTGTGTGAATGCATGTAGACATGTTGCATTCTAGACTTGCCCTAATGTGAGAAAAGTCAGCAACTACTCGAACAATCACCTGAACATTGATTTAACGGACTCAACCAATAGCAGAGGGAAATATAAACAAGTTCTATTTCTATAACTTAAGTTGACAACATCTTACGTTACGCAAATAAATTTTAAGTTTTTTACAAATAACTGTTTTTCCCATGGACAATGAAGTCCCCACCTTGTACATTTTATCTTTTGCGTTCTTACTATAATCCAGAACATAAACACAGAATCAAGTCAATGTGAGTCTTCTGAATAAAGAACAACTTTCCTTCTGGATCTGCTTATTGTTGTGGTCTGTATATTATTCTCACTGGTAATTTAAATAAAAATCACAAAAACACTTATATAGACGTGTTCTGAAATATATTTTCCCGTGAAAAATCTGAAACTGAGACATTTTTGTAGGTATCTCTACTCCTGTTTCATGCTCTTCTTAGATGTGCTGATTTTAAATATGGTGACATCACAAAACTCCAGCAGATTTTCAAGCTTGTTATTACAAATCTAAGTTTTATATTAACTGGGTTGGAGGGGAGGGGAAGTCAGAACACTGAAGTCCTAAAGAGGACAGTCAATGTAGAAGACAGCTTGATTCAAAAACATCTCTGTTGCAAAGTAAAAATGAAAGCTTTCAGACCCGCCCTCTCCAAATGATGTTAGCTAGCCTTGCCATTTAAAGGAAATTGTAAATCTAGATTGTAGATGTACTGAACTGAATCCTTCTGTAGGATATGGTAGATGACAGGAAGTAACTTGACTGTGTCTCATTTACAAGTTTTTCACCAGGAAAACAAAAGTAGGAAGAATAGTTAAAGAAGAAAAAAAGCAGTTTCCACATATTATCAGATATATAAAATATTTTTCCTTATTTATTAAATGTTTCTATCATGATTCTTGAGAATATTTCAGAAAACAAACAAAAAAAAAAGTTTGGAGTTGCAGCTCAGATTTTGTATAGTTTGCAAAGGTGAGTACTGTAAGGTCAACTCCGAAACACGAACTGTACTACACTAAAATTTCCAATGAAACTTGTTATCATGAATGAAGAATATATGCATGTAAACACTACAAGCATAATTTCTTTCCTTTCTATTTGATTTATGCTCATGCATAAGGATAACTTAATTCAGAAGAGAGTACAAGTAATTTACTTCCAACTACTGAACTAAAACTGGACAGTTATTTCTCTGAGTTTTGATGTGATGCTGTTGCTATGGCATAAATAGCATTGAGTGATACCGAAGAGTTGTTTATCTTTGGCTCAGAACACTCAGATATGTATTTTATTTGCAAGACCAAATTGATTCTCCTTTTATTCATATGAGGAAATAGATCAGATATTAGATGGAAAGCAAGTGAGAAATAGTCATTGTTGACTTCTTTTACTCTAAATTGTAAAGTTACTATGCTGTAATCAAAACAGAGGACTAGAAATATTGTAGTCTTATGAGGTGCTTTGAATAACTTAACGTTCATCTTATACTTGCTACTATATATCATCAATATATTTAAATCTGTGGATAATTCAATTTGCTTTTCTCTCTGGTTTAGAAACAAAGGACTACAATCTATATACTTTCTGGTTTTATTCAGTAAACTGAAATAAAATAAGTGGTACTACTTGTATTCTATTAACTACGAAAAATAAAAATTTCTATGTTTCTCAGCTAACTCTCACTGACTTAGAGGCTTTGTGAACATTCAAAAAGTTGTCTCTAAAAGGAGCAGATAATCTATATCTGGATAAAGAATTTAGTGATTCAAAGTAGTCCAGAATAACAATATCTAAACATATTTTGATGAGACTTCCAAACCTGAACTAAATCCAGAGTACTAAGTGAAATATCTGACCAAGGAAATATGACTGAAGTCAGTAAGAAATATTCTTATGTATTACTCAAGGAGTTGTAAGGCAGGGAAATATTGCAATAGATCAGGCTGCTCAAAGACCCATCCAGCCTGATTTTGAACAGCTCCAATGAAGTGGCATTCACAACTTCCCTGGGCAATCTGGTCCAGTGTCTCACCACTCTCATAATTAAAAAAAAAAAAAAAAAAAAAAAAAAGAAAAAAAAAAGAAAAAAAAAAAGAAAAAAAATCTAAATCTACTCTTTTTGAGTTTAAAAACATTATCTTTTGTCCTGTCAATATGGGCCTTGTTTAAATGTCTTTCTCCATCTTCCTTTCCCATGGGCAAGCAGGTGTTCAACCATCTTCAGGGAAGCAGGGCTTCACCACGAATAACAGTTACTTGGGAAGATAAACACCATCACTCTGAAGGTCCTTCCTTTCCTTCTTCTTCCCCTCAGCTTTTATTGCAGAGCATGACATCACAAGGTGTGGAATAGTTCTTTGGTCAATTCATGCTAGCTGTCCCAGCTGTGTGGCCCCCAGATTTTTTTGTAGCCTATTGACTGGTAAGACAGTGTGAGAAAGAATATCACAGTATCACAGTATGTTTGGGATTGGAAGGGACCTCAAAAGATCATCTAGTCCAATCCCCCAAAAAAGGTCTTGACACTGTGTGAGCAGTTATCAACACTGTTTTCCACACAAATCCAAAACATAGCCACATGCAAGCTATTATGGAGAAAATTAACTCTATTCCAGCCAAAACCAGCACAGGCAGACATCGAATATCATGTGAGTTTAATTCAATGCAGAGAACAGTACTATGTGGGGTCCCCCACTGGCTGTAGGTGGTTATCTGCTCCACCTCCTGTTTGTTAGACTTTATGTATTTAGGTGTTTATTTTGTTACTTTTACTGCCTTGTAATCATTTGTTCTGTTTAAAAACCTATAATTAGATTTCCTCTCAAACCGGACATGCTTTACATTTCATGTATCTACATATTCTTTACAGGCCACATAGTCCCACATATACAGTTATCTCAATAAAGCACCATCTTGAGTCAGGTGATGAAGTTCTCAATATATTAGATACTCTAATAAAGACTGAAGGGCAGCAAGCTTAACAGACACCTTTAGTTTGTGTAAATATTGAAAACACTTTTTGGACTAATACCACATTTCACAGAATCACAGAATTTTAGGGATTGGAAGGGACCTCAAAAGATCATCTAGTCCAATCCCCCTGCTGGATCAGGAACACTTAGATGAGGCTACACAGGAAGGTGTCCAGGCAGGTTTTGAATGTCTCCAGAGTAGGAGACTCCACAACCTCTCTGGGCAGCCTGTTCCAGTGTTCTGTTACCCTTACTGAGAAGAAGTTTCTTCTCAAATTTAAGTGGAAACTCTTGTGTTCCAGTTTCAACCCATTACCCCTTGTCCTACCATTGGTTATCACTGAGAAGAGCCTGGCTCCATCCTTCTGACATTCACCCTTTATATATTTGTAAACATTTATAAGGTCACCCCTCAGTCTCCTCTTCTCCAAGCTGGAGACCCAGCTCCCTTAGCCTTTCCTCATAAGGGAGATGCTCCACTCTTTGCTGCCCTGCGCTGGACTCTCTCCAGCAGTTCCCTGTCCTTCTTGAACTGAGGGGCCCAGAGCTGGGCACAATATTGCAGACGTGATCTCACCAGGGCAGAGTAGAGGGGAAGGAGAATCTCTCTCTTGACCTACTTACCACTTCCCTTCTAATACACCCCAGGATGACATTGGCCTTCTTGGCCACAAGGGCACAGTGCTGGCTCATGGTCATCCTGCTGTCCACTAGTATTTCATACTTTCCAACACAATCTTTTTTGAGTGAAGTCTTACTTTCAGCTTTTGTAGTAAGTTTTGTTTGCTTACGACTAGTTTTTTTTCCCTAGAAAACAGATCCATATAGATCAGCTTAGTAGAGGACCAAAAGAGATATCCATCAGACACACCTCACCTTATCCCTGCCCTCTAGAAGAAAGATTTAAAAATATCACCTCTTCAAACTGCATTTGTATTTTCCTCGTTCTTTTATTGCCATGTTCAAAAATATACATTCACTTTCATGCCTACCATCTTGTGAAATCTCAAGGTACAGTAGAGAAAAGTAATCAGGACTGATAGGATTTCTCTTTTCATATAAAGTTAAGTCTATATTGATCATTTGCTAACAGGAATCTGTCCTCACTCACATAATTGCTGTTTTGTAGTTTATTCTATAAATAAAGGGGAAAATATATAGAAAGAATATAAGGGAATTACAGAAAGTTGTGGAATAGTAGAATTAAACAAGCATGATTATAATAAGATTTAGTTGAACTTTAACTGAACAGACATGAGCTCTGGGTTAATTTACACTTTAAGTGATAGAAAAGGCAATTGCGAACAATTAAAAACAAAACAAAACAAAACAAAAAAAGAAAAAGAAAAAAAAAAAGAGGCATCCTGTTTCTTAAGTGTCGTGATCAGGCTTTTTTTAACTGATGACAATCTTAACTCTATGTCAGAATATTGCTTACAGTTCAATGATAATCCATGACAGATGACAGATCTTGTCTGATATAGCAAAAATCTTTGCTGAACTCATTACTTTTTTTACTTTTATTAATGTTTTCTTCTATTCATTTATTTTATCTTTTTTTCTCTATTTGACAAGCTATGAATGATATCCACTTTTATTTTAGGTGACACATAAATAAGTCCACAATATGTTAAATTTTATAAAATATACTTATTTCTGTTTGCATTATCTGTAGTATAAACATAAGTTGTAGGACAATAGCTTCTGAGTCAAGGTGGAAGAAATTATTTATTTAAAAAAATAAAATTGTGACAATCTGAGGTTTAAAATTACAGAAGTATACATCTAACATTTTTCTTTGTAATTTATGTCAGTGAAAAACAGTGATGAAGGAAAAGTGTAAGTTCAAAAATATGCTTTCTACATATTTCCTTTCCAAATGTATCAACAAAAATCAGGAAGGTACCAAAAAAAAAAAAAAAAAGAGAAATAACACTTTTTTAAAGTTTATTATTTCTTTATGATTTAAAACAGTTGCTAGCATGATGCCTTTTAAAGCATATAATTCTGCCAGCAGTGACTTGTATAATTCCCATTACTACTAATATCAATTATGCACATAAATCTCTTCTGATCTGAAGGGAGAAAAGATCTCTAGTTTTGAAAATGCATATTAACCACTAGACTATAGCAAGTCTTCAGGATTCATAACAGTCTATTGGGTAAATTCCTATTTAAGTATTTCATGGTGGTGAATTTTTAACTTATCAAGCAAAACCCCTTTTCTTACTTTATAGTTTTGACTTCCATTTCTCTTCTTAACCATTATAATCATTACTAATCTGGTTCAGGTACATGATTACATAGTTGTCAAGCTAAAACTTTGAATGTAATTTTTTCTAAAGTAAAGGTAAGGTTGCACAGACCGTTGACAGCATTATTAACTCTCTGTTTAGTGAAATTCAACAAAGTAAAAATATGCTAGGCACAAGACTGGTATCTTTTAATCATTTACACCTGGTAGAAAACCTCATATAACACAGAAGTGTACTCTGAAGCATCTACAGTATTTCTTCAAAGTTTTTCCCTTGGTATCTGATTTTGCATCTCAATGTATTAAAAAGAAAAAGGAGAAAGATTTTTTGCTAAGAAAACTGCATTGCTGGGAATGTCTTCCTTTTCTCTTTTCTTCCTTTCCTTTCCTTTCCTTTCCTTTCCTTTCCTTTCCTTTCCTTTCCTTTCCTTTCCTTTCCTTTCCTTTCCTTTCCTTTCCTTTCCTTTCCTTTCCTTTCCTTTCCTTTCCTTTCCTTTCCTTTCCTTTCCTTTCCTTTCCTTTCCTTTCCTTTCCTTTCCTTTCCTTTCCTTTTATTAACCAATTTATAGGTCAGGTTTGTTTTTTTCTTTTAGGTCAGAAAACTTAAAGAAGCTAATATCTAACATCAAGATTCAGTTCTTTTACCTAATTTCCCTCTGTCTTGAGTTTGCATGGCAAGGTTTTGGTATCAAGGGGTGGGCTACAGGAATGGCATGTGTGAGAAGCTACTAGAAGCTTCTCCTGTGTCCAATAGAGCCAATGACAGCCAGCTCCAAGATGGACCCACTGCTGCCCAAGGCCAAGCCCACCAACAATAGTGGTAGCACCTCTATCATAGCATATTCAAGAAGGAAAAGAAGTACTGGGCAACAGTAGCTGAAAGAGAGGAGTGAGAATATGTAAGAGAAACAATCCTGCAGACACCAAGGTCAGTGGAGAAGTAGAGGGAGGAGGTGTTCCACGTGCAGGAGCAGAGATTCCCCTGCAGAATGGTGCAGATCATGGTGAGGCTGGCTGTTCCCCTGCAGACCATAGAGGTCCATGGTGGAACAGATACCCACCTGCAGCCTGTGGTGGTCCCCGTGCTGGAGCAGGTGGATGTCCAAAGGAGGCTGTGACCCTGTGGGAAGTGATGCTGCATCAGGGTCCTGGCAGGACATGTGGTCCCATGGGGGACCCAGACTGGAGCAGTCAGTTCCTGATGAACTGTACCCCATGGAAGTGACCCATGCTGGAGCAATTTGTGAAGATCTGCAACCCATGGGAAGGACCCACATTGGAGAAGTTTGTGGAGGACTGCCTCTTATGGAAGGGACTCCACAATGGAGCAGGGGAAGAGTGTGAGGAGGAAGGAGCAGCAGAGAAAATGCATCATTGACTGACTGCAACACGCATTCCACATCCCCCTGCGCCACTCAGGGGGGAGAGGAGGTAGAGAAATTGGGAGTGAAGTTGGACCCAGAAAGAAAGGAGGAATGGGAAGAAGGTGTTCTAAAATTTAGTTTTATTTCTCATTACCCTACTCTTACTTGATTGGTAATAAACTAATTTCCACAAGGTGAGTCTGTTTTGCCCATGACAGTAGATGGTGTGTGATCTCCCTGCCCTTATCTCAATCCACAAACCTTTCATTATATTTTCTCTCCCCTGTCCAGCTGAGGAGGGGGACTTATAGAGCATAATGGTGGTCACCTGGTGTCCTGTCAAGGCTGACCCAGCAAACCCTTTTTTCCAGAACTGCAGCAATAGCTGACATTAGCATTATTTATATGATTGCAGTTATACAAAACCGCAAACTGTAATCTGATTACCTTTTTAAAACATACTATTCCTACACAAATGCTTCCTGCTCAAATAAGAATTTCAATTTCTTAACCTTTTTACATTAACATGTTCCTGATGCATGCTAAGAGACTTAAAAAGTTCCTTCTATATTGTCCTCCAGGAAATAATTGCATGAAAATAACATTAAGAGGCAAAACCTCAGATTCGTTGTTTGAATTGGTACAAACTGACAATCTAAATGCAGAGGACCAATTTGGAAATACATTACCTGATAATATTTTTTATCCTAATCTCTATATCCATTTATCTATTACAAAACCAATATCTACTCTGCATTGGTATGGTCTCACCTGGAGCACTGTGTGCAGGTCTGGATGTCACAGTATAAAAAGAATATAAAGTTACTTGAGCACTCCCAGAGGATGACCATGAAGCTGGTGAAGGGTTTGGAGTGGAAGCTGTATGAGGAGCAGCTAAGTCATTTGGTTTGTTCAGCCTGGAGGAGACTGAGAGGAGACCACGTTACAGTCTCCAGTTTCCTCACAAGGGGAGGAAGAGAGTCAGGCACTGATCTTTTCTCTCTGGTGACCAATGACAGGACCTGAGGGAATGGTAGGAAGATGTGCCAGGGGAGGTTTAGGTTGGATATTAGGAAAAGGTTCTTCACCCAGAGGGTTATGGAGCACTGGAGCAGGATCCCCAGAGAGGCAGTCATGGCTCCAAACCTGACAGTATCCAAGAAGAAACTGGACAATGCCCTCAGATGCATGGTGTGAATTTTGGGGTTGTCCTATGCAGGCTCAGGAGTTGGATGAGACGATCTTTGTGGGTCCCTTCCAACTCAGGACATTCTCTATGATTCTGTGATCCTGTCTGGAGTGGACACAATAGGCGTCTACAATCGTTTCTTCATAGAATCATAGAATAGTTTAGGTTGGAATGGACCTTCAAAGGTCATCTAGTCTGACTGCCCTGCAATGTGCAGGGACATTTTCAACTAGATCAGGTTGCTCAGAGCCCCATCCAGCCTGACCTTGAATGTTTCCAGGGATGGGGCATCTACCACCTCTCTGGGCAACCTGTTCCAGTGTTTCACTGCCTTTGTTGTAAAAAATACCTTTCTTAGGTCTAGTCTGAATCTACCTTCTTTTAATTTAAAACCATTGACCTTTCCTAACAGGCCCTGCTAAAAAGTCTGTCCTCATCTTTTTCTCAGCCCCTTTTAAGTGCTGAGAGATCAGAATAAGGTCTCCCTGTAGCCTTCTCCAAGCTGGACAACCCCAACTGTCTCAGCCTTTCCTCATAGGAGAGATGTTCCAGCCCTCTGATCATCTTGGTGGCCTCCTCTGGACCCTTCTAACAGGTTTGTGTCTTTCCTGTACTGAGGGCTCCAGAACTGGATACAGTATTCCAGGTGGGGTCCCACCAAAGCGTATCAGAGAAGCAGAATCACTTCACTCGATCTGCTGGCCATGCTCCTTTTGATGCAGCCCAAGAGACGAAGCAATTCCCTTTAATGATAACAAGATAACACTTAGATATGTGGCAGCACAGTGTAGGATATCAAAGCAATCAGTACAGCACATCTGATTCTGAAGCAGTCGCTGCTGTGCAACTAGTTGTTTTTGTGGTTGTGTTACATGTCCTTTAAAGATAACTCTGCTCTTCTCTCAGTTCAGGTAACTTCATTAGGCTTTTTACAAAACTATAAGAGCAATTATTTGTCGGACAATCTAGCTCTGCATTCTCTGGTATTACTATGTTCCTGTACTTTCAACATTCCTACTCTCTTACACTCATGGGGATACAACCTACAGTCTTGTGACTGTTCATATATAAGTTCTTATTCTGAAGTAATTGGTGGTTCCATATACAAACAAACAAAAAAGAAAGCAGAGAGAGAAAGTGAGTGCACATACAATTATTTCTCAGCAAGTTGTTAGTGTCTAATTACAGCTATATTACTAGTATGGGTTAGATTTCTTTTTTTTTTTATTTGGGTTATTACCCTACTTTTTGCAAAGGTCTAAAGATTTGACATCAAGTGCTGCTTTTAATGATGCAACTGATATTGACTTGTATAACAACAACAACACAAATTAATTATGCTATTAATATAAATTATTTCCAAACAGCTACAATTAGTATGGGAGCATCTACCAGATAAATCTTCTATTGTAAATCATTTTGACTTAATAGTTAAGACGTTCTAACTTTCACATTTGTTTATCCCCTTAGGAAAGATCTGAAAGCAAAAGCAAAAACACTGAAGAGAATTTTTACGAAGCTGCTGTGCCTGACACAGATACTGTTTACATCAAATAAGACAAAGCTCCATTTAATTAATTTACTGAAGGTGTTTAACAATGCCAGAACTTAAAATCATTCACTCCAAACAATCCTCAGTTCTGTCTTCATTGGACAGTCTTCACATGTATATATGCTAAATTCTAAGCCACATTGTTCTTCCATTAAAAAACCCACCAAATTCCCAAAATCTCACCCCCCAAAAATCCAACTTTTGAAAGCCTTTCCCCATTCTCTTCTGACAACTCATAATTTAGTTCTTTTTATTTGTTATCTGAGCAGCAGGAATAAAATTTGATTTTTCATTTGTACCATGCTGTTGATCAACACTTTACAGTAATCTTTTTGGTTACTTATGCCTTAAGAGACTTCTTAAGAAGACAGCTATGGATGTTAAATTTTCTAAATTGTTCCTTTAAATGAATTTCATTTGATTTTTTACTGTGGGTAGCTCTGTTCCACTTTCTTCTTTCTCTAGGCTTTGCTTTATTCTTTATAGTTATATTAATAACAATAGCCTAAACAGAAGAACTTTACCAAATTAGGAAGGCTCATCTTGATCTGAATGGAGGTGGCTGCTGCAAACATCTGGCCATTACCTCAAACAAGTGATGTCTAAATAATGACACTGTGGTTGTAGATTGCTTTTCATTTTTTTACATAACTTTTTCAAGAAAATCTACCAGTAATCCACCCATTAGCAGAAACACATTGGCAATGCTGTGACACACCGACATTTAGTATCACAAAATTTGGGGAACTGCATTATGTTTGAAAAAGGAGAATGTATAATGAAGTGGTTACTTTGAGTCAGTTGCTGGAAGACAGACATTTTTACTACAAAAGCACCATGAAAACCAGCTTTAATTGTCACAGTTATTGGCAGTTCTAGCAGACAGGCTAACAACTGAAAGAAAACACGATCATGGCTACTTGAGACAGCACTTTCAGAAGAAAAAAATGAAGCATATTAGAACATTAATATGAAAGAAAAACCTATCTCCTCTCTCAGCTGAATTTATTATTTCAGTTCAAACCACTAGCTTTTAATGAGCAGGATTTTAACTCGTTTCTATATTTCTAATGCATGACTTAAGATCTCTCATATATTATTTAAGAAAATAGAATTACATTATTTTTAATCCCAATTCTAATGTAAAAAAAACCCAAAAACATATTCCATCAATAGGAATCAAAAGCAAGTTGTCATGGTGTTATCTTCATTCAATCAAAAATGGTCTTTTTCATAGGGTTAAATGAATACTAGTGAACCTTGGAATGTTGTCAAAATCTGATATGCTTTTATATGCTTCCAGGGTTCACATATGCATTCTGATCCAATCAGAGAACTGCAGACTCTTTTCAAATGCATATGTGCAGTTATAGAACACTGCTATGAAAGTCTAGATAGTGTGAAGTCTTTCTTGACATATAATCTTTGCTAAGACTGAAAGCATTTGAAATGTTTCTGTTAATAGATAAACACTGGGTCTGAAGATTGAAAGTGTTCTTCCTGTGGAAAGTAACATACACACTAATAAGCACAAGATGTAGCTATGAAGACAATCCATTTTCAATGCAATCAAGAAGAAAAAGGCTCAGTATATATGACCCACCACTGAAAAAAAAAGTGTTAGTTTTATTCAGTATTTGTCCATCTTTCCAAAGATATATCAGTTTCAATAACTGAAGAACAACACCTATAAATATAAATATATGGATGTCGTAGGCAACAAGAAACAGCATATATGCCATTGCTTTTATAATGGCTTATAATGGTTGTGTTGAAACCTTTTAGCTATGAAGACCAGTTTCAAAAAATTGTATTTCCCTCTCTGTCATGTACATCCTGGTTTCAGGTGTCGAGTACCCATTTCCATTTTTCATTTGAATCAAGAAATAGGTGCTTACATTGGAACTTCAGCTTATCCTTTCCATTTAGTCCATTATGCATTTTCTTTTTAAACATTCTTTTCAGAAACATTTTATTTATTTCAGAATTCATGCAAAATGAGGTTTGCATTATAAAGTCACATTCATTGTAGTCACAAACGTCTCTGTAGACATATCTAAAATGTCTCTAACTTATCTAGCACTACAGATGTAACAATGGGATAATTCCATCTATTGCCAGATATCCAAGTCAAAAGAAGGATTCCTTACTAAAACAGAGAAAGGGAGCTGTTTGATTTAAATCTTCAGATGTCTTGGACAGGTATTAGACCATCTTAGTATATCCTTTCCATCTATATTTGCAGATAAGCCCCAAAATCATAATGAATGGTAAGGAGATGACAAAGACCTGAAGAGAAGGAGAACAGTAAAATATTTATATTTGTATTGCACAAGAAATATACATTAGGAGTTATTTAACATTCTGCAGAATAGCACTTGACAATGAAGCAACATCACTAATACTTTTATTCCATTTCCTTTTCACTTTCCTCCCGTAACACAGGACAAAGACTTTTCAAGGGCTTAAGAAAAGTTGAAACTTGAAAATTTGTCACAATATAATAATATCTCTCTTTGAACTCTCAGAAGAATATCTGCATATCTGCACTACTTGATCAACTTCTTACACTTGTCTCACATATCAGCACTCTTTTATTTATTTTTTTTAAATAGTAATCTAAGAAAAAAATCTTTATTTCCTTAAGTAAGCTAATAATACCTGAGAACTTCTCTTTCTAGTTCTTCCATTTCTACAGAAAGAAATTGCACCCATTTCTTTTCAATGATGTAATTTATTTTGCATTTCTTAAGTTAAACACACATTTTAAAATCAATTTGCACTCTTTATTTACAAGCTATATAATTTATTGGAAAATATTTAATCATGTTTTTGTGTAACAGGCTTTTTCAAAGGATTTCAGACCAACATGTTCTTGTAAAGCTCTAAAATGTGTTCTTTTTCATGCAAAACTAATGAGATGTACTACTTACAGCAGCTATAGTATTCTATTTTGTCAGGATAAATAGAAACAACTACTGTACATTATCTTTTCCATTGGTAGCTACACAGCTACTGTGATACCAAGAGCATTCTATCTCTATTTCTAGGCTTGAAAATTGAATAGAAATAGCTTTGGCAAAGAGCTTGCAAAATGTTGTGAAGACGTTATTTCCATAAGGCTTGCTGCTTTATTACTTTGGAACACAGAACATAATTCAGACTTCACAGGATTATTTTCTGTATAGATAGTTAATGCTTTAATATTCAAGGAAATAAACTTTCCTGCTGTCTCCTGGTTCAGTCAAAACTGAGTATCTAGACAGAGTTACCTGTCTGGCAAACTTTTCCACCTTCCTTTTTTCTTTTGGAGATTTTTCAAGTGGCTATTTGACAGATGAAGAGAAATACATATCCTAAGGACAAGATTGGTTGAAAGTTGCAGTTTATGGGACTAGAAATTTTGAAAATATATGCAAGAGATCTCTGAAAAATCAGTGCTTCCATGCTCTATTTTGTTCAGTTGGCCATGGGTAGTAAAGCCCATTTGTCTGTGTGTTCAGACATTTAGAATAGAAACAACTTTTGTTTATATATGTAAAGACAGTAGTGCCCCAAGCAATATTTACTGTGATAAATTTATCTTCAAAGCAAAAAATATAAACCATTCTTGCTATTTTCTTTGTGTCATATTTTATTTGTAATCAAGAGTCACTGGCATCTTTTACACTCTGACAGGGAAGGGGAATAGAACATGATTTACTTTGAACTGCATTCAAAATATTTCTTTGTCAGAAATAAAAGGATAACTGTTGAAATATATCATAACATCAATTTTTTCTACAGTTCTATACATTTACAGAATTTTTATACAAAACAGAAAGGACATTTTCTGTAAAAAAACCCCAAAATATATATTTCTCCACTGTCAAGATTTTTTACATTTGGACCACTCAGAAATACTCACAGTAAGATGCATGCTCTAGCTTTTATTACTTGTATGAACCAGTTACTTGTGGACTTCACCTGCTTTTTTTTACTCATTTTACCTACCTGGAGATTCCACGTTGCAAAGCAGACTTTTGCATGGATTCATCCTACTAAATTTAAGCACACATTTAAGACCACTTTTCACGCTTTGTACTATGTGTAAAAATAAATATGAATTGACTTGGATGCAGATTACCTTAGACATATGGTCATCTGAGGAAGCCTAAGATGCTTAGTCTCTTAAATGAATTGTTATAAATAGATGTTCCAAATTATACTAGATGAGTCTGAGTTATATCTTGCAGTAACAGCTGGACTTGGTAAATTTCACTGACATCAGAGATGCTGCACAGGACTATAGAGTATTTATTTCTGCAGATACAACCAAGGCCTGAATGTACATCCAGAGGCATTCTTATCTGCATGTACGTTAATGCTTTCAATATTGCATAGAATTGGACAAACCATGGGTGGAAAGATGAAGCCAAGGGCACACCAAAAAAGAACTGCTAAGGGTGGCAGACTGCAATCACATGAGAACAGAAATTACTTTCAAAGAGAGATGTCAGAATGTGAATGATAGGTAACTAAAGACATTGGTAAGTTACATGAAATGATGAAACTTATCACAACAGTAAATTAAGCCAGTTAAAGAGTATTTGTGAAATCTCTGTAAATCTGTAAAATTTGCAAAGTTTTGCAGAAAGTCTATCTGATGCTAACTTATGTCCTTACAACAAAAGAAAACGAAAGGTTAGTGAGACTTTTTGGAGAAAAAGAATTGAATTTTTTTTTCTGTGAGATACAGCTCTTGACTCATCAGTGTGCATCATTACACAAATTCCATAGCTATCATAAACAACGTGGCACTGACAAGAGCTTTTAAACAGTTGAGTACTAAAAGGTATTTTATAGATAAGAAGCAGCTCTTATCAAATAAGACATATTTTCAAACTCACTATTCTAATCTAGTTTAAAGAATTTGTAATATTGGATTGGTGACTTAATATTTTCCTTCTATAGAGAAAATCTTAATGACATAAGCAAATGATGTGTGCTGCATGGTACAACTGAAGCATTACAAAAATCAATAATAAATGATCGCATGTAGTATATATTTTGAAAAATGAGCTTGAACAAGTCTTTAATAAAGTCATTATTTCTCTTATCATCAATCACTAATGCTTATTTTTGCCCAATAGTTACAAGGCAGTCAAGGACAACTGCTTTGAATTTGTCCTTGCTTGTAATTTACTGCACAGGAAGTTCCTCATAATTTTTCTTTGACTAATACAGAACAGTACTACTCTGTGTTATTATAATGTGCAAAATATGTAGCAAGATGAATAGGATTTCAACTCCAAAAAGTGTTTGCAAAATACTAGCAAACACATTGTCATTTATAGTAGGGATAGGTTTGAAGAATCAGTATGGGAAGGAACAACCAAACATTTTAATTCTTAGAAATACTTTATAAAAACGTATTTTTTATTTCTCTACTTTAGCCAGTGATCAAACTTGTACTGTACTACAAGAATTTCATATTGCTAGGGGGGCCATGAATCTCTAATGGTTGTTATTGAAATATTTGAGTCAACTGATGTTATCTGAGCCATTAAGTCTTCTTCAGCCTGTTCTGGATCTTAGAAATTAAGAATCTTGGCCTTTATCTTCTTCCACAAGAAAGAGAAATGAAAAAAGTGAGATGTTTCCTATTTTCCTGTAGTTCTACTCTGGAGGCTAATTTAGCACTCTGAAGCCAAGAGGAAAAAATTCAACACTTATATTTTATACCCATGTTTTGCCATAAGTATATGACATCTATACAGCACACAAGTATATCAATACACGTTCATTGTCATAGGTCTACAGCATGTATAACTTGATACTGATAAGGATAACTGATATTTGCCAGTTTATAAGAATTTAAAATGCTCTTAAAGTCCAGGGATAAATAGTTTGTTTTTAAGATTCTTAATGAATAACATTGTAATAAGTTAAATTCCCAATTAAAAATTTGCCACCCTGTAATTATTAGGACTTCGACTAGACTTCAAAGCTTTTTTTAGCTTTTAGAATGTAATACCATCTTTCTACAAGACTTGAGATGCATTTCAAAAAAAGTCTACTGTACCGAAACATGTAACCATTACTGTAACCCTTATGTGTCATTACCACAGGTTTGCAGAAAATATGTATGAGGATAATACTTAACAGATTCCTGAATAATTCTCATAATTCTATTTCTGAAAAGTGAGAATCTAAAAATAATCTATACACTTCTCCGATGATATAAACAGATCTATATTAATAACAATAATCTAAATTTTATCAGATTATGCAAATGAGATTTTTTCATGAAGTTGTTCTTTGTTTGTTTTTTTCCATTCCTTTTCCTTTTTCTTTGTCATTACTTCTCCATTCACCCCTTCCCACGTCCCACCCTATATTAAGGAGTCTTAGAGTGCTTCTTTCAGCTTAAGATGTAATAAAAAATATTATTTATTTATTTATTTATTTATTTTCAGATCATCAGGAATTAAGAGCTCCCCTAGCCCCCAAATTCACCTTCTATTGAAGGTTCTGCCATTATAGCATTTCTATTTATAATTGAGATAGTTTAAATGAGTTTAATATTCTTCAATTTTTTTCCTGACTGCAATCTGATATTTTATTTAATCTTCCTCATGTAACCATTGCATATTAATCTTTATCTCTGAATTCAGTACTCAGAAGAATAACTACCTTCAATTTTTGCATTTTAGTAGCTCGTACTTCTTAAGAGAATAAAATTCCTGTTTTAAATTGTTCTGTTTTTTTCTACCTCTTCCAAAGCACTGCATATTTGCCAGAGGACTCATTGTATTTTCTTACAAGATGCTTTTTCTTCCATATCAGCTTTTAGATTAAGCCTTCAGTTTTGGTATTTTTCTTCTGATGCTACATTATATTTTCTATTAATAAGAAGTCTGAAAAACAGCATGGATTTGTCATTAATTTTTAATTGAAAATAAAAGTGCTAGCTTAACTAGGAAAAGACATTATAAAATACTTGTACTCAGGAAAAGACATTATAAAATACTTGTATTTGTAATGTTAATTCTATTGCTAATAAGTTATTTTTTGTCATGACAACTAGCAGGTTCTAGAAACTTCAAGAGAGACTATATTTTTGCATAATCGCATTGCAACACATACTGACTCACCAGTGACATCATCATTATAACCATCCTTCTCTGTTAATTTGCCAATTGTATCCTGAAGGAGATGTTTAAACTTGAGAAGGCAAGTTCCATTTTCATCTTTCTTCTACTGTCTTTTTTTCTTTGCTTAAAAAATCCCATTGAAAATAATCTTAATCCATATTCTTTGACCATCTCTGTTGTAGGAGCTTAAATAAACAAGTCAGGTTTAAGTACATTTTTTTTTTTTTTTTTTTTTAACTTCCACACTTTTTTGGTAGAACTGTCACTAAGGTACTGAACATTACCATTACAGTTTATCTTAATACAGGAAGCAAATATTGAAAATACATAAAAGTATTATATCATTTTAATAAAAAACATACATTAAAAAATAAACAGAGTTTATTTAGCAGCTACTGTTCATACATTTTAATTAACAGTGAAATATTTTAGAGCACGCTGCAGAAGATAAAATATACCAAACAAAATCCATCCCTTTATAGCAATTAGTCTATAGACATGAATGGTTAGAGTCAATGAATGTAGAAAACAGAGTGTCACGTGAAGTCATGGCAAGAATGAGTTACGAAACAGATAAATTATTATTAGTTACTATAAGAAAGAGGGGAAAAGAGTTTTCTCTCTAAAACATTAAGCATATGACTCCATTTTGCATATCCAATAATAAAAAAGGGAGAACAACAAATTTGCACAGTGGAAAATTTTGCATATTATTTATGAGTGAAACAAGATCGTGCAGAAATAATATACATATAGTTTATATAAATCTAAGTTATGTGTAAAACTGCATTTAGTTTATATACATATAATTTGTATATAAATAAGATATATATAAATCTATCTCTATATAATTGACATAGACATAAACTAAAGTTTATCTCAGATGGTCACATGTATCCCTCTTAATGTTTATTAGTTTGGAGTTTGATTATGCTCTCTGCTCTTTGTATCACTAAAAGCTGAAAATCCCTGCTGTTTCTATGAAAATATTTTTCCCCCCCAAGTAACAGAATATTACTATGACAACACTTTCTCATAGGAAACCTTTCCTACCCACAACTAAATAGAAGAATACTGTTTTATTGTGGGTTCTTTTCCTCTTTTTTTTGTTTTGTCTTGATTTCTCTTTCTTCAAAAGTGGGGAAAAGAAAAAAAGTGCCTGCATAACTTCAGTGCACTTCCCCTCATCCCTTTATTTTGTGTTTTTTATTCACCTATAGAACAAAGTTAAATCTGGTCAAAGACAGATAATCTGCCTTAAAATAAATCCTGATATTCCACTTCTGCTGTTTTCCTCCCCTCCTCCCCCCACCCCATAGTACAAAAACAGACTTGTTGAAATGAAAGAAAACACAAGAATAAAGGGATTTTATTCCAGAACCTAGTGGGCATGGATTTCCTTACAGAAGGTAGAATGTAGAAACAGTTCTTAACTAATAGCTTTCTTCATCTCCTTTCTGAAGTAGTGACACAGTAGCTAGCTACCATGTGACACTCCCTTACTAATTCTATCATCAGCCTCTGAACCTTCCCACCTTATTTATACAGTAGAAGGACTTCAGGCATTTAACACGAAACAGGAACTTTACAGCTCTTCACCTATGATCAAGAACACATGCCTTCCCATGCAAATCACATGCAAAAATCTCTCTTCATCTCTTGGATTAGAAACAAACTTCCACTTAAATGTCAGATAGTGCATCTTCTCCACAGGTTACTCCATAATTAATTCCATCAGGCACAGAGCTGGGACTTGACCTTAGCAGGGTTCAGAAACTAGGCTTGACTTGCAGGACATTTGAAGGCAGCCACAGCATTGTACAGGAAGCCTCTACCCCTCAAAAGAAAAATAAATTTAAAAAAATAAAAAAAGCAGCTTACAAGATTTTATCCTTTTGTATGGGTCATGTGCAATATTGAGCGTATTCAAGTACCTGTTATTAGTGCTCAGTCATAATTGCCCTATGAATATATATATATATTTTTGCCAACAACATTTAATTTTCAAAGCAAACAAACATTTTTTTTTTAAATGCAATTCAATTCTAAGAAATAGTTGAGATGTGATTTTTTTTTTATTTGATTTAATACAACAACACCACACTTTATTTAATTCATCCACATACATAAGAAGAACACTATGACAAACAACTAGAATCCTCATCAGTTTGGACAAACCAGGAACAAGAGAGTCAAACACAGAATGTTTGACTCTTCAAGTGATAACATTAAGTGTATCACATAGGAAACTGTACAGTAATGCTTATGGATCAAAAAGCTAACTCCATTCCTGAACTTCATTTTAAATCAGTCAATCATTTTTGCATTACATTTGGGAAGTTCCTATAACAAAGAACAGTAGACATTGAAGCAGATTCTTTGTTTTTAAGAAACACAATAAAGACTTTAGAGTCCCAGCTTCTTCAGACTCATGATACTGTCAGAACATACTTGTCTCTTATATCTACTGTGCTTATCATTCATGAGGAGCTGCAAAAGTCTATACATACATATATAATTATACACAAGCACATTCTGATACTTTCTTGTGCTACCTTTAATTCCACAGAAAACAAGGAGAATACAACCTGTAACTCTTAACTGAAGCATTTATACAGAGGTAGCCTTTCCAGAGATAAGAACTATGAGACACACCTTCCAGAGAAAGCTTTATGATGTGAGACTTGTCTGCTGAAGAACTACCTCTCATCATACAGTCACCACAAACAGCAAGACACTAATCATCCTCTTGAAAAGTTTAACGAAATAGCTATGCTAAATGGAGGTGTAATACTCTATTATAGATGCTAATTTATAATTAACAGTAAGAGAAGAAGAATAAACCCTTTGCTTGCAGCTGCTCCTCCTGCAAATTGTACTGAAGATTCAAAGTGAAAGTAACTGTGAAGCCCAAGTTATCATAATAAATTAACATACCTAGATTCTACATACTTTAAATTAAAATACTAAAATACGGTTTAAATAGTAAGAGTACATTATCACCTTTGACTATAGAAGACATTCCTAGAACTATCTCACAACAACAACAAAAGTAGGTATTTCCTTTCCATCCATCTAGGAACTAAGCTTTCAAAAAAAAAAAACCAAAAAAAAACCCAGAAACAGTTGTTACCTGTTGTTACCTGCAAAAACAGGTAGAACCTGAATACTAACTATGTCCTTAAACATCTACAAATTTGCACTATGCCTATACATTTCACATATTTTTCTATTTGTTCTAATTTTTATTCCTACAGCTTTAATACTCTTGCCTGAAGTGAATCTGAGACTTCTGCTACAGGGCATTAACAGAGCAGAATGCTCCTAGTGCCTCTCCTCCTGTCAACTGGCGATTGCTGCACCTGTGACTCCTTAAATTCATTACAGCTGGGCTGGATCTGCTATAATAGAAGGCACTTGTCATGAAGTAGGTGAAAATTTTAGTGTATCTCTCTTTCTATCTTGCAAATTGAATTAGGAAAAGATATAATTCTTTTCTCTGCCCCAGAAACAAGAATGTCTACAGCTGTGATCTTAGCAAGAAGTAAATAACTAAAATAATTTTTCTGTTCTTTTAGAAGACATTTTTTATTTTATATTTATCTGTAAGTAGGTCTCTGATGTGTTATTTAATTTGATGAATCTGTTCAGCAGAGCTGTCTCAGGGCTTTGCAACCAAGCAGGTAAAACTGAATTATTTCTATCCTGAATATGAAGTCTTAGTTTCAATCTGATGCTGCAACTATAGCAGGAGAAGATGGAGTACACTTGAGTCAGGGGAAAGGAATGTGAATTGTGTCTGGAAGAATACATTCCTTTTTTCCTATAGGGAATTTGAGGTTAGTTATTACTGCTGTTGTTAGAAGGTCAGTTTGCTTACCACAGCACAAACTGCTGTTCTGCACACCTGAACTATTCATTCAGCAGCGCTTATCTCAGTTGCTAGCTGAGTTTCTCAGCTGCTCTAACAGCTTTGCATGTTGTTTTTGCTGCAAATTAAACTGATTTTTAAATTATTATTCTTATGACAGAAAAAGGGAATAAATTGGTCCTTGTCTTATGTTATAACTTGTGAACTGCTGGACTGTTACTACATTTTCCTTAGTAATCAGTTTTCTAGATTCCTCAGTGTGGTTACTATGACTGCCTGTTCATGATTTTATAAGGTCAGAAAGTACTGACTTAGTGAACTTGAAAATGGGTAGAACAGTTGTTAGTATTTCTTCTTACATGGCTAAAAAGTGCAGTTCTGGGATAGATGGGCACATAAATGGTAATACAATTTTACGTCCTCGAAAAAGTGACCTGTGGCAAGCTAAAATTAGTGATAAATATGTCTCCATTTCTACATAATAGTTTAACAGTTAAAGCAGTCATTTAGCAAGAGGGAACACTGAGGACACGTTTATATTCCACTCAGTCGAAGTGAATTCATACATGCTCTGGAGTGTCAAAATCACTAGCTTGCAGAGAAGTTGAACTATACCCTATGATCACCTATGGGAGCTGAGCTGCAATTTATGTAGGATCAGTCTGATAAGTCTCTTGGTTGCATCTTGTCATAAGAAGATCTCAGCTTTGGGGGCAGATTCTTCTTTCTGGTTCTGGGCCAGCAAGACTTAGGGTTTAGGTTTTGTTGGTTGGTTGGGTTATTTTGGTTTTGTTTTTTTTTCCATGTGAAAGAGAGGTGATGGGAAGCTTAGTCTAGTGATGTTTTAACATAAAATACTTTTAGATCCCAAAAGCAACACTAAGAATCTACGTTTGCATACAAGATTTTTGATCACTAGAGTTGGCCTACTGCTTTGACCGTTTAGTATCATTAATAGTCAGAAAAGCCTTCAGGTACATAGACAATATGTATTGAGTTTGCTTTTAAGTGGAGCTTAGATTGCCTATATACTCCTTTTTCTGGATACTATTCAAATAATTTGACTTCATTGTAATGATATTGTCTGCAAAGGGATGAGGAAAGTAAATGGAAGCACTTGGCCCACTTGCACTGGGTTTCTATAGTCCTAGAGACATGTTGTTTAAGGAGACTGAATTGCTCCCAATTACTCCAATACCTAAGTGTTGTTTTTTTTTCTTAGGTGTGCTGGATTGTCCTCAAAGATCCATACCTAAAATACTGCTGAGACAGTGCACAATTTAAGCAGAATAAACTCCACTATCTTTTAACTAAGACTCAGTTAGTGTTGCTCTTTTAGCATCCAAATCATACTTCAGACTGCTATTAAGTTTGAAATTAGTTAGAATCAATCTCCATATCCTTTTCTGCTTATCCAAATAGTCTCCATGACATGTATGGATGCACACATGCTCTAATTTCACTTTTGATGTTTGCATGCCAGCTTACGGCTACAGCCACTCCCCAGCCAAGCTGGCTGATTCAAGGAATATTTCCAATTTTCATCCACCAGGTGACTCCAAAAAGGATAAGACAAGGGGTTGTGTGCAGTGAGGGGAAGTATTTATTCTAATACACCTTAAGATTTATAAGCACAAACAAGTGGATTAATCAGTCATGTAAGGTGTGTTGCATCTTAGAATATGCCCAATACACTCTACAGATACTACAAATAAGCAAAACCGCAGTTAAATAAGGTTTGATCAGATCCAGGATCTCATGATGTTTCTCAGATCTCTGTACTGTTCCTTGATGTGATTAGATCAGGACCTTCTTTCTATCATGTTGTTCTTTCCCCTGCTACACCCATCAGTAACTGTTTATAGGCTTTTAAATGTTATATGGAATGAATTTCTTCCATCCAGTCAGTCTTTATTACATTTGGCACAGACGGCTGACCTTTGCTTTGCATTCCCCTTCTGCATGTTTTCAAACTGCCTCAGTCTAGTTTATGACTTAGGTTAAATGCCAGCAGCATATCCTCCTGTTACAAGGTCAGTTTTCTCATTTTCTTCGTAGTTTATCTGGCTGGGAAGTTTTGGGTTTTATAATCCTCTCTGAATAACAATGCCTATGATAGTTTGTGTAAAGTTCATTTGTAACATATGATATGCTTCAACAATATGTTCTGTACTGAAATCTTCCTCCTTGATTTCAGATTCATTTTCCAATTCAACCACCTTATTTTAAATTTTCCTTCTTGTTAAAGCCTTTAATATTTAGTCTTCCACCTTGTTCTATGAAAAAAAAAAAAAATTGTAAGTGTACAGATCATCCACATTTTTCACAGAATCGCAGAATGGTTAGTGTTGGAAGGGACCTCCAGAGATCATCTAGTCCAACCCACCTGCTAAAGCAGGTTCACCTACAGTAGATTACACAGGAATGTGTCCAGGAGGGTTTTGAATGTCTCCAGAGGAGCAGACTCCACAACCTCTGTGGGCAGCCTGTTCCAGTGCTCTGTCACCCTCAAAGTAAAGAAGATTCTCCTCATATTCAGATGGAACCTCCTATGCTTCAGTCTTTGCCTGTTGCCCCTCATCATTTGGCACCACTGAAAGGAGTCTGGTCCTATCCCCTTGGCACCCACCCTAGCGATACTTAAAAACATTGATGAGATCCCCTCTCAGCCTTCACATCTCCAGACTGAACAGACCCAGATCTCTTAGTCTTTCCTCATAAGAAAGATGCTCTAGGCCTCTAATCGTCTTCGTAACCCACTGCTAGACTACCTCCAGTAATTCCTTGTCCTTCTTAAACTGGGGAGCCCAGAACTGAAGGCAGTACTGCAGATGCAGCCTCACCAAGGTAGAGGGAGAGAATGACCTCCCTTGACCTGCTGGTCACCCTTTTTGTATTGCACCCCAGGATACCGCTGGACTTCTTGGCCACAAGGGCACATTGTTGACTCATTGTCAACCTGTTGTTGAACAGAACTCCCAAGTCCTTCTCTGCAGTGCTGATTTCCAGCAGGTCCACCCCTAACCTGTACTGGTGCCTGGGGTTATTCCTCCCTAGGTGCAGAACCCTGCCCTTGTTGAACTTCACCAGGTTCTTCCCTGCCCACTCCTCCAGCCTGTCCAGGTCTCACTGAATGACAGCACAGCCTTCTGGCGTGTCAACCCTTCCTCCCAGCTTGGTATCATCAGCAAACTTGCTGAGCATGCACTCAGTCTCTTAATCCAGGTCACTGATGAACAGGTTGAACAGGACTGGACCTAATACTGACCCCTGGGAAACAGCACTAACTACAGACCTCCAAACAGACTTTGCATCGTTGATCACAACCATCTGAGCTCTACCATCCAGCCAGTTCATGATCCATCTCACGGTACATTCATCCAGCTCACAATTCCTGAGCTTGCTTATAAGGAGATTGTGAAAGACGGCATCAAAAGCCTTGCTAAAGTCAATGTGGCAGAATGCAAACCCCCCTCCCTCCTTCAGTATGGCACATCTCCCCCTTGCTCTGCTACTTGAGGCTAACAGCTTCTTTTGTTTGGCCCCAGAGCACCCTGGCTCCTGGGACATTAGAAGAAGGGAGTGCCAAGGCACACTGAGCCGCGCCCGGTGTGGGGGATGTTTGGAGGCTTCAGGGGCACCCACAGCCGGTGTGGGGGGTGCAGAGAAGCTTCTAGAGTGCCTACAGTCAGATCAGATCAGTCAATATAAAAACGGGACTCTCGTCGAGACTCCGCCCATTGTTGCGGGTCTCTCGGAGCACGAGCAAGATGCTGCCGCCGAGAGCCCCTCTCCCCGGGATGGGGACTCCGCTTGCCTTGCCACCACGGGTGTAAGTAAAACTTCTCGCAGGATTGCGAGTATATTTATACTTTTCGTGCACATATGCACGTATAACTTTCCGTGCTCCATATAAGTGCGTGTAAAATTAATCCTCGCACAATCGCGAGTGTATTTTCCTCCCGTGCACGTATGCACGTGTAGCTTTCCGTGCACATTTGCACGCGTACTTTAAATTATTTCCTCGCACAATCACGAGTGTATTTTCCTCCCGTGCTTCCACAATAGGACGTATAGGATTCCGTGCACACTTGCACGTGTAAGTAAATTAACTCTTGCAGGATTGCGGGTGTATTATAAATTTACCCTCACACAATCGCGAGTGTACACTTCCCGTACTCACTACAAGTGCGTGTATCTCTTTAAAAATAATCCCGCACCGTGTTAGGCAAGTGTGTACTTCTCCGGGACTCAGGGCCAGCTCCGGCATTTTTTTTGGGTGAAGCCACGTGTATGCACGCTGTGGACCGCCTGTTGTATTAGTTGCTGCCTCAATAATTTTCCTCAGCTGATATCCGAACCTTTATTTAAGTCACTTTGGAGTGCTAAAACCCTGTTCCTCGCCAGTCTAATAAAAGTTGTTTTGGACTCTGTTGTCCCTTAAATTAACCTGCGAGGACTCTCCGTGACAGTCAAGGTAGACAACATCCACTGCTCTTCCCTCGACTACCCAGCCTGTCATACCATCATAGAAGGCTACCAGGTTGGTCAAACATGGTTTCCCCTTGATGAAGCCATGTTGACTACTCCTGATAACCTTCTTTTCCCCCACATGCTTGGAGATGACATCCAGAATGAGCTGTTCCATCACTTTTTCAGAGATGGAGGTGAGGACGACTGGCCTGTAGTTTCCTGGGTCATCCTTCTTGCCCTTTTTGAAGACTGGAGTGATGTTGGCTTTCCTTCAGTCCTCAGGTACCTCTCCTCCGAAACATTTCAAAGATGATGGAGAATGGTTTTGCAATAACACCTGCCAACTCTCTCAGCACTTGTGGCTGCATCCCATTGGGGCCCATGGATTTGTGGATGTCCAGTTTGTGTAAATGATCTCTAACCTGTTCTTCCTCAACCCAGGGTAAGTCTTACTTTTGCCAGACATTCTCATCTATCACTAGGGTCTGGGATACCTGAGGGCCAGTTTCAGTAGTAAAGACATAAGCTAAGAAGGCATTCAGTAACTCTGACTTATGTGTGTCATCTGTCACCAGGGTACCCTCCTCATTCAGCAGTGGACTTACATTTTCCTTAACCTTCCTTTTGCTGCTGATATACTTGAAGAAGCCTTTCTCATTGTCTTTGACATCCTTGGTCAGATTTGCTTCCAAGTAGAGTTTGGCCTTCTTCACTGCATCCCTGCATACTCTAACAGCCTCCTTGTATTGCTCCCAAGTTGCCTGTCCCTTTTTCCACATTATATAAACATCCTTCTTCCACCTGAGTTTTGACTGGAGTTCCTTACTCATCCATGCTGACCTCTGTCCTGGTTTTGTTAAAAAACAAGTTTCTCTTTTAGTGAATTTGCCTGTCAGCTAAAGCCTTCATATTAGCTGCATTTTCCTGGAGAACCAGATACATGTTTTGGTAAACATAGCAATGGAATGCAAACTTATTGATAAGGACAGATTCATATCTTGTGAGAGGACAAGTGACCAAGAAACTGTCCAACTGTGTGTAACATTCCATTCACGTGAATACTTCATATAAAAGCGGGAGATCACGAAGATCTTGTCCCTTTTCCCTTTTTCCCTTCAGCTTATGGCCAACATTAGGAGAGGACCTTGCTAGTTGTCCCTGTGAACTGAGGCCTAGTGACAGACTGAGTCAAGCTCCGGTTGGCTGCAGAGTCTAATCCAGGACTTTGGTTGCCTGCTCTGCAGTTGCTGAGACTTTCAAGATTGGTTTTGTATATTTTGTATTATTTTCTCTATTCTTATTAGTAGCATTAGTAAAACATTTTTAATTTTTCCAACTCTCTTCTCTCTGTCCTTCTTTCCCTCCCGATCGCCTGTCCTTAGTGGGAAGGGGGGAAAGGAAGGGGCAAAAGGGGGAAGTGGGTGGGAGAGGAGGTTAACAATACATCTGCCAGGGTTTTATTGTCACCCCACAATCTAAACCCTCGACACTTCTTACTCCCTTTACTTTATTTCTTCCTCAGAGTGATTAATCGGTCTGGGGTTTGGAGGAAGTCATATTTGAATATTAGCTAGCTCTCTTGGCCGCCCCTACCTTCTACAGCCTTACCCCATGAGATTCTTCCAAGCAGGACCTTGAAGAGATCAATTAGACAAAACCAATCAGAAATTAAATGAATGGTTTGACTTTGAATACTATCTTTAGCATAAAAACTGATTATAGGAGTTTTATCAAAATGAAAAGTCTTGCTCTTGAAATCACTGTCCTGGGGTTCAGCATTTTTGTTGATGGATATATCTGTCTTGCTTTGTTATGGTGAAGTAGCCCTTTCCTGTGTAGTGAACTGCTAAGTGGATTTTGTTTTGGAAAGCAATTTAATGTTTGCTGATAATGTTGATTGGTACTTTGTCACTGTTAGCTTTTAAGCTTCTCTTCTGGTCTGCTTAATTTTCTGAAATAACTTATTTGATTAAGTGATGCTTTACCACCAGCAGTTCAGCTGGCTTTCTGCTGATAGCTGGGTTTTCTCTCTTCAGCACTATTTTGCACTCATTGAATCTCTATCACTGGAATTAAAAAGTGTAGGTAAGATTCAGACCTCTCCTCTCCTCTCCTCTCCTCTCCTCTCCTCTCCTCTCCTCTCCTCTCCTCTCCTCTCCTCTCCTCTCCTCTCCTCTCCTCTCCTCTCCTCTCCTCTCCTCTCCTCTCCTCTCCCGTTCTGCTTTTCCTTTTCTAGATATGTCTTAACAAACTGGGCCAGAGCTTACCTTTGTGGATGACACAAGACTGGGAGGAGTGACTGATATGCTGGAAGGGCATGCTGCCATCCAGAGGGACCTTAGTAGGATGGCTGGAAAAATGGGCTGACAGGAACTTCACGAAATTCAACAAGGGCAAGTGCAAAGTCCAGCACTTTAGAAGGAACATACCCTGACACCACTATATGTTTTGAGCTGCCCAGCTGGAAAGCAGCTCGGCAGAAAAGCATCTGGGCTCCTGCTGGATACCAAGTTGAACATGAGCCAGCAGTATGTCCTTGCAGCAAGGAAGTTTACTGGTATGCTGGGCTGGATTAGGCACTTTATTGCCAACAGGTCAAGGGAGATGATCCTTTCCCTCTGTTCAGCACTGGTGAGGCCACACCTGGAGTACTGTGCCCAGTTCTGGGCTCCTCAGCACAACAGAGACATGGACAGACTGGAGAGAATCTTACAAAGGGCTCTGAAGGGAGTGGAGCATCACCCATAGGAGGAAAGCCTGAGAAAGCTGGGACTGTTCAGTTTGGACAAGAGAAGGCTCAGGGGCAATCTTATTAATGCCTATGAATATCTGAATGAATGGTGCAAAGAGGACGGAGACAATTCTTCAGGAGGTTCCTTCTGAATGTCAGGAAACAGTTCTCTATTGTGAGCATGAACAAGCACTGGAACAGGTTGCCCAGAGAGGTTGTAAAGTCTCTTTCCTTGGGGATATTAAAAACTGGCCCTGGGAAACTGGTTCTAGGTGTCCCTGCCTGAGCAGAGGGGTTGGACCAGATGACATCCAGAGGTCCTTTGCAATCTTGACTATTCTGTGACTGAGAAGACTAAGCAGTTGCAATAACAGACCTATCTTTCTAGATCAAAATACATTTGTTGGCCTGGTCTGATATCTTGATTTTCCCAACACACATTTTTCTTTTACTATAAGGTCACCCACTGTGGAAATCTTCCCTCCTCTGCCACTTTCCTTCAATAGTAAGGGAAATCTGGCTTTCGAGGAGGGAGATAGGGAGAAGTTTTTTATTAGTCGTCATAGAAGATACAGAAACAATTTCTTCCATGCTTTTCAAATTGAGAGTTATTTGTTAGAAAACCACCAAAGCCTTTTTTTTTTTTTTTTTTTTTTTTTTTCTACTGACTCCTTTAGGACATATGTGCTTTTGTGCAGTCTTTTGTAAGAACACTCTACAAGCCAAAAACTGATCCTTTGCTGCCTTAATGATATCAGGAAATTGTAGGATATCACTGTTATAAGGGCAGTTTAAATATGTCTCATACAACAAGACTCAATAATTTATCCTTGAAATTCTTCATATTCTGTTTCCTTTGCATTTATCTTGTATCCAGTAATTTAAATAATCTCATTGGATTCAAAAGACTAATTATGAACAGATGGTTCAGTACTTTAACAACTTCAAAATATGGCGTCATGGCAGCCAAGAGGTAGTATTTTGTTTGAAATATTTTTATTCTTAAATACTTTTTAGAGGTGAAGGTTGGGTGTCAGGAATGAACTTTTAATATATGAAAGCGGCTTATTATCAACCGCATGTAATGTAATATCACTGAAGTATTCAAAGATATATCAATGTACTTCCCTGAAACAGGGAATGGACATCTGCTGTGGAACATAATCCAACACACATCTTGGAAATCTTACAAGAAAGGTGTACTTCTCTCAGCAAGAGAATAACTTGTCAGCTAGAGAGAAAACCAAACTCTGTGCTGATAGGAAAATACACCCACAGAGAAAATAGTTAAAAGGTATTTGGCAAAAAAATGCATTTCTAAAAGGCTGTTATGATAGAAAGTACACTCAACATTTCAGAAATAGTAATCACAAACAAGCACAGAAGACTGCTATAAATACCGACTTTTCAACCACTGACCCTTTTAAATGCAATGACTTGAAATTGTAGTCATTAGAACAACTAACATTTCATGATTATGTACCATGAAAAATGTCAAAGAATATTGATCATAGCTCTTTGAACCTGCCAAGACACAAATGCAGAAACTTGGTCTTTCAGGCATATGTGGTTTGTCTGAAAATGAGTGCTCAATCCTGTTTTATTTAATTTGAAGTGAATGTACTTGATCTCTCCAAGACTAGTAAGAAAAAGTGAGTCTGAAGATTAAGTTAGATATATATATATATATGTGTGTGTATATATATGTGTATATATACACACCATTACGGACAGGACCTTGCTTCACATCAACTGATTTTAACTACTGAGTCCTTAAGTGCACGTGGGCTGAATCACATATCAGTGGTATATATACCTCTCTCTAAGCGTACTGAGAGCCTAAGGAGACAAAGCCTTTAAAAGAGAGGGGTGAACCCTGATCAACATTGAACACTGGGCAGCCCCTGAAGATCTTGAGAAATGGCTCACTGTTGACACAGTGATTTCAGGGGAACTGTTTAACAGAGTAACACAATCTTATCAAACTTCCACTGCAGTTCACTCAGAAATTGCTGAGCTAACCTCTCCTGCTCAAATGAAATTACTCCTTCCCAACTGTTCAACTGCAGTTAATCAGAGACAGGTAATGATATATTTTATGAATCATTATATATATATATATGTATGTATATATGTGTGTGTGTGTGTGTGTATGTATACACACACACTTGTTTCAAAGCAGTCTTAACAATACTTCCAGTGCTAATTCCATGAGAAAAAGATGATGTATGTTTTCAATAATTTATTAAAAAATAGCTTTTTCCTTACAGATGTAAGTTTTGTATGTTTCATTCTAGTAATAAGAACACTATTTGCTAGTAATAATGACACTATATACTATACAGTATATAATTGTATATTATAAGTTGAAATATAAGTTTGGTCAAACAACAGTGCACATATGAAACACCAATAATTCAAGGTGAAATGGTTAACAACCTGCAACATCACTTAAACACCCACAAGTCTATGGGGCCAGATGGGATACACCCAAAGGTGCTGAGGGAGCTGGCAGAGGTGATCACTCAGTCACTTTGCATTATCTATCATCAATCCTGGCTAACTGGGGAGGTCATAGTTGACTGAAATTTGGCTAATGTGACAACCATCTACTAGAAGGGCTGGAAGGAGGATCTCAGGAACTACAGACCTGTCAGTCTGACTTTGATGCCAGGAAAGGTGATGGAGCAGATAATCCTGAGTGACATCACATGACACATGCAAGAAAAACAAATGATCAGGCCCAGTCAAAATGGGTTTATGAAAGGTAGGTCCTGTTGGACCAACTGGATCTCCTTCTACAATAATGTGACCCACATAGGAGATGAGGAAAAAGCTGTGGATGTTGTGTACTTAGACTTTAGTAAAGCCTTTGATCCTGTATCCCACAGCATTCTCCTGGAGAAGCTGGCAGCTCATGGCCTGGTTGGGTGTACTCTGTGATGGATGAAGAACTGATTAGATGGCCGAGCTAAAAGAGGTGTGGTGAACAGAGCCAAATCTAGTAGATGGCCAGTCATGAGTGACGTGTGTGTGCTCAGTATTGGGGCCAGTTCTGTTGAATTTCTTTCTTCATGATCTGGATGAGGGGACTGGATGAATCCTTATTAAATTTGCGGGTGACATCAAGTTGGGTGAGAGTTTTGACCTGCTGGAGGGTAGGATGCCCATACAGAGGGATCTGGACTGGCTGGATCATTGGTCTGAGGCCAATTGTATGAGATTTAACAAGACCAAGTGCCAGGTCCTGCACTTGAGTTGCAACAACACCATGCAGCAATACAGGCTTGGTGAAGAGTGTCTGGAATGCTGCCTAGAGGAAGAGGATCTGGGAATATTGATTGACAGCTGACATGAGCCAGCAGTGTGCCCAGGTGGTCAAAAAGGCCAACAACATCTTGGCTTGTATTAGGAACAGTGTGGCCAGCAGGACTAGAGAAGTGATTGTGCCACTGTACTTGTCACTGATGAGGCCCCACCTTGAATCCTGTGTTCACTTTTGGGCCCCTCATCATAAGAAGGACATTAAGGTACTAGGGAGAGTGCAGAGAAGGGCAATGAAGCTGGTGAGGGGCCTGGAGCACAAGTCTGATGAGGAGTGGTTGGAGGAGATGGGGCTGTTTAGCCTGGAGAAAAGGAGGCTGAGAGGAGACATTATTGCTGTCTACAACTACCTGAAAGAAGATTGTAGCATGGAGGGTGTTGGTCTCTTCTCACAAGTAGAGAGAGATAGGACAAGGGGAAATGGGGAGGGGAGGTTTAGATTGGATATTAGGAAAAAAATCTTCACAGAAAGAGGTTTCAGGCATTTGAACAGGCTGCCCAGGGAAGTGGTGGAGTCACCATTCCTGAAGGTGTTGAAAAAGCATACAGACAAGCCTCTTAGCGACATGGTTTAGTACTAGAGTTTGGTTATGGCTTGATTTGATGATCCTGAGGGTCACTTCCGACCAAAATGATTCAATGATTTTATTCTATGATTCTATACACTTGCGACATTCACACAGACTATCCTGCTGAAGGTCTCATAGAACCATTTCCATGACAGAAAAAAACTAATTAGTTGGGCTTATGACTTTATTTCTATACAATATTCATAGAGTTCTTTGGATCACTGAAGCAAGTGATAATAATCTCTCAGATCAAATACTGCTCAATTTAATACTGTGCTATGAAACACCTGTAGTGTCTATGATGAACAGAGCATATTAGTTTGTCAGAGTAAGCATGTCATGTTAACTTATATTTGGAAAAGTACATATCTTTTTTTCTCCCGTTGGGAAGATTTTCCATATCTTTCTTACCAGTAAGCTATTTTTAGAAAATAAACTAAACTTATTAGGAAAAGTTGGTGAAAGTAATAATTATATAGTTAATAATTATAATAATAGATAATATACATTTATTGAAACTTGGTGTAAAAATACATGTAAAATGTTTCATTTTGTATATATTTACTATTATTGATGTGTATACTACATACTAAAAAAAAATGCATAAAGAATTTTCCAGTCTGTCACCAAGTTTAATTGTGATAATAAATATACAAGACTTTCATGACTTTTTCCTTGAATTATAGTAGACCATAGATGATGACTCAGAAACAGTATACAGCCTGGAGTTCACTAATTAAAATAATAATTTTTTTTCATTTTGTTTTTGTAGAACCAGCATATCACCTGGACTGTTTTAACTTTAATTTTAATACTTCTGCTTATCCACAGTGGAAGTTTTAGCAAGTAACGGATTAATGATTTTCTTTCCCCAGAGGACATTTGCCAACAGCTTATACTAATACAGGTCAAACTTTGAGCTAAAATAACTTAATAGTATCCTTTTAAGGAATGATTCTAGTCTTTCTTTTGTTTTGCTAATGACATTACATACTAGCATATTACTGAGAGGTAGAAAAATCTGCAGAGATTAAGAGTATTATTCATATTCACAATTTGCTATAAAATCAGGTCTTTAAGCATAAATCTTTGTGCCAATCTGCTCTATTTCAATGCTTGGGGGAAAAACTGTATCTGTCAAATAAGTTTCCTAACACAACTTAAATCAAATGTCAGGATAAAGTTTGTACTTCTTCTCTTTATGGACATCTTTATGAGTCTGTTTAATACTCAGAGGAGATTTACAAATAAATAGTTAAAAGAAAATCGTATCTATTTTGCTCAGGCAGCAGTCTGGAACTCAGAAAGTGCTCCTCAGCATGAATAAAATGTATTTGAAAATAAAATTTTACTTTATAATTGGTATATCTGAGTCTCCTGCTTATGGCAGCCATCTTGCTGACAAGATACTAGTAGAATGATGCCTTGTGTCACATTCTATTGAAAAAAAGTTGGTTTTAATATTGTGCTGGCTATTAGTAGGTGGTTGTAATTTCCTTCTCTGCATAGCTAAAAGGGTAGAGGAATACAGTTTCGTGTGCACGGAACAAAGGGACACATTTTAATTGTGACAGCTAAATGACGTATATGGATAATTTATAATAAGATATGACGACCAGTTATAGAAGATCAATTTTTTTAAATAGTGTGATATTGACCCTTACACATGGGAAAACAGAAGTCAAATCTTGGTGTAATTATGATTTTCCTAACTGTGTTTCAGTATTTTATTGTGCAGGGTAGCTTTACATAGTATATTTTAAAAGATGCCTGAAATCTCTGATATTCCTAGCATAACATAGACCCCAAACAAATGAATGCTGGTTCTCAGCAGGATTGGCTTTTTTTTTTTTTTCAGCATGTATTACTTGCAGATCTAACCTCAGTCTTTCACTCAAGTGAAACATTTGTGAGGCTCTCAGCATTTATTCTGATTTTGCACCTACAGTCTTCAGTGGGAAATATACCACTAATTTCAGGCCTGTAATACACCTCTCAAAATTCCTGCCTTTAGTTCTTTTGCAGCAGACATACTAATGAAATGATGATGATATAGTAGGAGATGATGCAAAATTACATAAATGCAGTCAGTTACTGAATTTTCTTCAGTATTACATATAGTCACACAGAGTAACAGTAGCATGTTTCCTCTGATTCCTCTTTACTTTTAAATAAAGAAGCTTTAAGTATTTATGCTGTACTGACTGCTTGGATGTGATCCTGTAATCAGAGTGTATAGAAAAATACATGGATTCTGCTAAAGGTGCAGAACATGATGTTCTGGACAACAGTCATAATTTCAGCTATCCAGAAGGCAGATGGACATATCTAAGTTGATCATCTTTGACTTTCTTTATCATAAAGGAAGAATTTAAGCACTTCTTAAACGTGTTTTCTCTAATTGGTTTCAGACTTCATTCAAAATGAAATTAATCATGTCCTGTGAGTGCTACTTTGTCTCCATTTATTACAAAGGCATAAAGAAAGGTAGGTCAGACAATCTGTAACATGAATATTTATATTTGGTCAAAGGAATCCATCCTAGATTTCCAAAATGACATGTCCTTTTGAAGCTTAGGACATTGTAGTACAAAGAAAAGACAGATTTGTATTGTGTATTCAATCTCACCATTGATATTTTTTGCCTCTTTCAATAATATTCTTTGACAGTTTTAATTAGTGTGTAGATATTTCCTGTTCTTTAAAACAAGCAGGGTCTAAATAATTAGAGAGATATAAATAATTAAGGTAAAAGAGACATCGGAGACCTCCTAGAGACCAGTCTCTATCAACAAGTGGGAATATTAACATCAGGCATTCCAGTCATCTTTCTAATAAGAGCGTTAAGTATGCAGCCAGGTCCAAAAGATGAAAGCAGAGATCTGACCTCCATTCAACAACATAAATAATTAATCCATCTGTCTATCTACCTATCATCAATCTATTAAACTCAATCCTTCAGCTTCTTCTGTAGGTTTTGTAGAAAAAGAGGACTTAACTCAGGGAATTAAAGAAATCTGTAACTAGAACGATGCAGCTTGAAAAAGCATCTTTGATTACACTTGATCTTTTCAAGAGAGTCATAAATTATTTTTTCCTTGTACTTGTGCTAATTTCCACCCTTCAAACTATCAGGATTGAAAACATAGTTTGATATCCTGATTATTCTGTTTCCTGTCATATTATATACAAATACTTTGTTTTGTTTCCAGTTTCTCCATGTAAGATGCTGCACAGACATTTGCAGAAAGGGTTGTTTTTTTAAACAAATCTAATTTGCTGGCATATTTGAATGGGATAATACTCATGTAGGAATCAAATCCTCTGAACGGGATGGCTGGTTGCTGTTTGGATGGTGATGGGAGTCCCTGTTGTAAGGGCCCTTCAACAGCATTTTCACCTGAATCAGCTGAGACTTTGCAAACTGTTCCGATGAATTCTTTTAATTCTGATGATTGATGGTCCTATGTGGCCACTTCAGAAAATACACGATCCTTTGTATATTAACTTAAACTGTGTACAAAACATCTCTTGTCTATCTTTGCTATATATACAAGACTATGTGACCAAACCTGTATAAGCAGGAATAGCTTGCCCTATTTTGTATTATTTATGTGTCTTTTGATCAATTCTACATCAGGTAGAGTCTTTGAATCTTCCAGATTCCCTGCTCAAGAGAACCAATACAAATACGTGCACAAATAGCACCTACCAACTGGCCAATACAGCCTGGGGGAACATCTGAGACTGTCTAAAACCCTCACTTTCCACACCAATTAATCGGAAGCTTTGTTTGACTTTGGCTGGGAGTTCAGTCAATCTTCTTGTCTCGAGTCAGTCTGACATTTCAAATCAGTGCATTGTCTCATCTGTGCAGAGACTAGCTAGGGAGTTTCTAGACAGCACAGGGAACTGATGACTAAGAGCACTGTGGGTGTATACAGGAACATTCCTCATACCCAGCCAAAAAACAGTTACGGCTGTAGGGCAAACTTGAATTTCAGCCTTATATCACAACTGTAACTTAAATTGCATGCTCACCGAAGTACAGAAATTACTTGGACAGGTGTGTAAAACACAGAGAAGTTAAAAATAATAGTGAAGGTTACTTCTTGGAAATGTAAGAGGAGTCTTTTGGTGCTTTGTAACCCTCATTCTGGTTTCTGTACTAGATAGAATAGATGAAAATCATAAAGCTAGAAATTGCTATCAAACCACATGCATTTATCACTATGTCAGTCCACTTTAGGAATTTATTTATATTTGTGTTTTAAAATGTGAGGCATAACCTTGTGGTTTTTTTGATATGTCTTAGTACTTAGACATACTTTTAGAGGGCGTCTCAGATAAGGTCCTGTTCAGATTGCATTAGTACTTCTACTCATATTATTATAGCCAACTTTTTCTAAATGGGAATAATTAAAAAATAAAAAAGAGCAGCCAACTTCTTATTGTTTATATTAATTATATTCTATATTCCATTTAGTTTATGTGTAATTAAATTCATTTGGGAAAAAGATTAATTCTTACTGTTTTTACACATTTTTTCATTATAATTGTTTCTATTGCAGAACTAATTAAATATCATTCTGAAGTTCACTCCTTTAAATGTAATTACCTTTTAATGAAATGTATATACATGTCTCACTATTATTGGTTAACATTTAGGTGCTTTTTCTATTTCTCTCTCTTCCACTTATTGCTACAATTACACTTTGCACTTACACAATGCTATTAATATGGGAATCCTGACAGAAGCAAAAAAGTGTGGTCTATTTTATACAGATTGGATAATCACTGGGTACTAGATCTTATATTTCTATAAACAGGTCTCAGATTTTTTTTACTCTGACATTTTTATGTTTGGCTTAACACACTTCATCCTTATTTGTCTGAGTATTTACATGTCCTGCATTTGTTAATGGAAACTGGAAATATTAATTCAATAATCAGACCAAAGAAATAGCTTCCTTAAAGAGGAGGAATTTAGAAGGGTCTTCTATGATCAGGCATCCAATTTCCACACTGACCTGGTCCCCTTCACTGCAAACAAACTTCTAAACTTACCATAACCAAAGCTGGACAGCTGAATATCATAAGTCTGATGATGTGGATACCTCCCAAAAATGTTTCAAATTGCAGACCTCACTGAATGGTACTGTGAAACTAACTATCGTAAAAATACAAACCCATGTGGCTTGACATTGGAAGTGAATATAAGACATCAGTTTCATGTCTGCTAGAACTTTCCTTCTGATCACTCTTGGGAGCACTGTCCCATTTAGTAGTTAACAGTCTGTCAAGCCTACAAGTAGGGAGTAATTCTAGCTGTAATTCACTGCAAGAAGTTTGCTGGTATGATCTTTCTGCAGCTGCTTCTTTAAAACCTAAAGACCTAAGAAGTCACGGGAGTCAGAACCCACAAGCGGGGGGAAAAAAAAAAGTAGAGATAATTTAAGATGATAGACAGGTATTAGGGGATGAGAGCAATTAAATGGATAGTGATGATATAAGACACATATTCTTAGCTAATTCTTCTAAAAATCTACATAATCCCATGAATTCACTGGATATGCTATCTAGTTGATGGGTAAAATTAGGATAGACATAGTGTGCTCAGGGACCAGCTCAACTTCCACCCAAAGCCACTTACGAATAACTTATCAAATCTACGTTGTGTACACATACATAGGCACATCGCAAGAAGAGCCAGAGGCCATGAATGCATTGCAAAGAGCAAGTTTCATTTTAGTTATCTCTCTACTGGGGAATCTCTGAAGTCGCACCTAAGCTCCCATGCAGAGGTGACACCAGAGGGGATGCAGGCACTGGTAAGCTCAGCCCTGCCTGCTGAGCTCGCCTGTATTTCAAGGCTTCAAGCAGGTGCAGCCTCCCACTCTTTCTCACAACAAAGCAAGAATCTCAGACATAGTGATAATGTGCCTAGAGTTTCTCACAGGCCTCTGTTATCTAACACTGAGGTTCTACTCATCAAGCACACAAGGTCAGTAAAACAATTAGTGTGATGTATGTGCTTTTTCTACAGACAGGTGCAAGTCACTTGAACGTATTTAGGTTTAACCGACCTCCTCACCAAAACTTCCACTACATTCCCATACATATGTGTATGGAAATAATATATATTTATGTCTGTCAAAATAACAGGCCACTAAACCATGCTGAAGTTGCTCCTGTATGTTTGTTTCTCAATAAATAATCTGATCATAGTTATGTGCAATCTTTTGTACCAGTTTGGCATTACATCACTTTGTCTTGTAATATATGGATTTATATTTGCTCCAGATCACTGGTTTAAGGGTTGTGTTTCTATTATCTTTTGAGGTATAAATGGGTGCAAATGTGTGAGGGAAACATCATTCCAATATAAGACCGTTTTATGTTCATTTTACCATCCTTTTACACAGATACAAGTAGAAAAATAGAGATTCTGAAGTTCCTTCTAAGAAATGAAAAGGAGTGTTCTCACATCTTGCTGCCTTTCCTGAAATCACATCACTTCCACATCTGTACAAAAAAATATTGACTTTTTCCAATGCTTTGTAAGGCATATTAGTTCCTCTCCATTTAATTATTTATCATTAATAGCACATAGATGTTTGATTGATGTACTGGCATCGTTTACCATACAGTATGCATAAATACTGCTCCTTATGCACGAAGAGTGGAAGAATGGGTTGAAGAGCGAGTAACAGCTCATGTATGCAAAATCTGAGGTGAATTAGCAATCTTAAAACTATGCATGGTTGACTACTGTGCCTAGGTGTTTCATTCTTAATGTGCAAGGATGTGCATGAAAATAGCCTTTGTCATCTCTACATCACATTCTGGCTTTATACATTCAGTCAAAAAGATTCCATAATTTATGCAGTAGTGTTGTCTTAGTGCAGTTGACTCCTGTACCTTATTTTCAAAGATCTTATCTGAAAGGGAGAAGCTTGAGTGTTTTTGGTAATCAGCCAGAGTTATCTGTCAAACAGTGGTTTCTGAAAAGAGATTTCTCAGTGCAGGTTACACTGTGTTTGAAAGGGTGTGGGAAGCATGAACTACCTCACTTAATAATAACACAATAATTATTTCATCAGTCTATGAAGATAGTGGTACAGACTCATAACTGCTTTTATATGCACAGCTGGAAAGAATGCTGTTTTTGAAAAGTAGTACAATGGCAAAAAGAAGCAACATTTCTTTACCCTCAGAGGTATTCAGTATCATGCAAAATCTTAGAGTGGGCTGCATAGTTCTCCACTAGAAACAAATATTGTATTTCTAATTTGGCTGAATTCAACAGGGAAGAAAAATCTCAGTCTTTTACACCTGTGATATAGAATTTTGTTAATTCTTTATGTCTCATACTGTCAGACTCTTTAAAATTTAATAATCAGAAATGTAGATGAGCAGTTGAAGGCAATTATTGCTGGACAGCAATACAGAACTAAAGCCACCAAGTGATTATTTTATGTCTGCTTATGAAACAGGTATTGTTTATTTCCCAATCTGTACTGAAACCAGTTCAAATCATTAAATCGCAATGAGAAAAATCTCTAACTGGACTCTGGTTTAGACAGGCTTAGTGTCAAGGCCAAAACAAAACTACAGAAACCTTCTATTTTAAAATGTTATGCAGAGTGAGGGATGATCATATACAAAATGCAGAAAACATGTTTGAAATTGTAAATGTTATTCCATGTTATTTCTTACTGTTTTAAAGTAGGTTATTCTAAAACTGCATCATTTCTTTTATGCATGTATAGCAGCACAGGTATTAGTGGATTTACAGTTGCTAAGATCTTGTATAATGCTACAGCCAGATAGTTTTCTCTTTTGACAAGTACATTAAATGTGCATGTAGGGCTTATAAAAGCTCTTTATAAGGCTCATTTTTCATTTTAATTTTAATGTGTATACACAGAAAGGGGATAAGTTTAGCAGGTTGTTCTTCTGCTAATACACAACTAGCTACATGCTTGTTCCCTTTTACTTTACTATGAGCTGCAGTGTACACTTAACCAAAATAGAAAAAGTCCCCAGCATTTGAAGAGCAATACTTTGTGCAAAGTTTCTTCCCCTTCAAAAGCTCCCCAAGCAGAAAAGGTAATGGTAATTTACTTTTATTGGAGCAGACCTCACTTGGGAGCAAACATGTGTTAGGAGGATGACAGAAGATAGATAAAGCAAATTTCTCCTCTGTGCCCCCAATTTTTAAATCCTACAAAAACATCAATGATGCAACTTTTCATGCTGTGTATTTCTAATTTGTGTGGCTGGATGCATTTAAAGCATATTTGGGTGTATTGAGAGAGCTTATTCTAAACAGTAGAAGTTGCTGCACCTGTATTGAGCTGTGCCACATCATGCAGACTGGCACGTGCTGGACACCTATCATGAACGCAGCCTTTGAGAAGAAATCTAGGTAAGAAGGTGAGAAGATCTGGAGAAACAACAACTGTGGTGTACATGAAGATCACGTTGCCATGCTCAGCTTTGATTCAGTGTCGCTGTGTAATCCCAGTTGACTCATTTTTCCCCAAAATTTATTTCAATATGTCTTGCAATCTTTCCTGTTTCAGTTGTCACCATGCACTGCTGAATGCAAACCTGCAGGATAAAAACATGTAAAGCAACCTTTATCTTTCTCATGTTTTAATGCCCAGTACAAGGAAAACATCACTGCTACTGAAAGGGATGCCATTTTAAAGTCCAAAAACTTCAACCAAGATAGAACTTGCATCTTCATTACTCATCACAAAAGCATGAGAGCCTTTCATCCCTGGCATCTCCCCTCAGGCAAATATTTTTCTTCATGCTCCCACTAAGATCCAGGATCAACAAAGTACAAGATGCCTCACATCCTTCACATTGATTCAGCTCTAGGAAATACCAGTCTTGAGTTTTAACCTTACTTTGACAGCTACAGAGCAGGTCAACAGCATCCTACTTCACTGATAATCACAGTGGATGGTCACCTTGCTCAAGGCCAGCAAGTTCAACAGTTCAATTCCAAAGCAACATCCACAACAGCTCCAATAGAAGCTTTTCAGATCTCAGGCCTGAACTAGCTTTTAGATTTCAAGTTGTAAAACATTTCAGTACAGAGATTATGTAAGACTTCTGTGCATCAGAAACTCTTTTCCTGCAATTCACAGGCTGATCCTTACACTTGAGCCCAGGAATCACCAGCAGCTTGCCAGATGCTGCTGAACTTTACATTGCTGTGCTGGTCTGAAAGGTCCCCCACTCAAGATCCCTGCTGTCACTTTTCCCTCTAAGACCAATCTGTCATAACAAGGCATGCCTACTGTGTCTTCCAAAATGCCAAAAAAAAAGGTGAAAATTTTTATTAATATATTTATACAAGTATTGTTGGAATACTTTTGAATGAAACACATTTTTCTACAGTGACTGAGTTCACTTGGAAAGTAGCCAATATATGTGTTACAGGTGTAATTTCTGCACAAATACTGACTTTTTCCACTGGAATCACTCCAATATTTTGGAGAAAAAAAAAAAAAAAAAAAAAAAAAAAAAAAAAAGTAGGGCTTTACAAACATCACTTTTCACTTCTGCTCTTAAGAAAAAATAATAACTTATGTATTATTTGTCTGACCAGGATTATGCTAGAGTGAGGATGTCCATTGTGCCTGTGAACACAAATAGCATTTTAATTTTTATTAGGTAGGAGTGTTATATTTATACTGTGTGTTATCCCAAAGCCAAATTCTACCTTTTGTTCATTAAGTTAGAATGTCAAGACTTTTAATTCAGACTTGAAAGACTTTTGCTACCTCTAGGATCAGTGTAGCATTTCAAGTTAGACTCTGAATTTACATGTAACATATGGGCAACTGTAATATAAGGAGCAGTTTATTACAAGTATTTTTGTTTTTCAGTAACAATAAGGTTGTTTTCCATTTTCTCATACTCCTACTGTGACTTACATATTTCTGTTGGACAACTGTTCTCAGCTTCATCAGTATTTTGCTCCCATTTGCCAACCTGTCAAATGGCTACTCAGGCAGAAAAAGAGAAAAAAACAACCACCTGGATGTAGTCTCTGCAGACTGAAAATTAGCTTACTCATAATTACATCTCCACATTGCAATTATAAATTCACTGATTGATGAAAAGGCTACCAGCACTAACAGAAGTTGTCAGTGATCACTGAAAAAAGTAATATAATGTAATGCTAGTAGCCTCCACTTCAGATGAGTTCAATAAATTTTGCCTGTTTCCATACTTCCCACTGCTGGCTGCTCCATCACTTATCTTTTTAATCTAGTCATAAAACCAGTATTCAAGCACATATTTGGAAGCCACAAGACAGGATTTCTTTCACCTAACTTTAGACATTTATGATGTAGACTTCTACATAGGAGGTAGTTAACCTAAGCTTCCTTCATGCCGGAGGCAGTTAATCACTTAGAGATATGATTCATCTGACCTATGTTAGACATCTGTTTTAGGATAAATCTACAGCTGCTCAGATTAATTCTATCTACTGTGTCTTTGTCATAGAGAAGTAAGACTATTGGAGACTTAGAAATAAATGCAAATATTCATAATGGTTTTTCTGTAAGCCTCCTTTGATGAAATACAGAAAATTAGAACTTCTAATGTCTTTTCTGACAGAACATGCTAATACCAGAAAAATGCACAGATCAAACTCTGAGTTAATCAGGGTTCTCCCTGCAGTGTGAGATCCGGTGACTTATTAAATATTTTTAATTTCTGCTTGACTTATTCCTAATGGCAAATACAAAAATATTATTAAAAATCATTTATTTCCTGGATTTTTTAAAAGACAGATTCAATACAGATAAGTAGGAACATTCAGTTATATTTCACCTTCCGTATAAGTGGATTGACTAGATGATCTAACCTCCTAATCAGGGATTTTATGAGTCTGATGAGATGATGCCTATGTTTCTTAAATATTCATGCTGACAATTTATAGAACTGAAGGATTTCTTCCACTGATATCTTTAAATGGTATTTTTGATGCTCCAAGGATATACCTGTAAGTATGTTAATATAGCAGCAATATTTCCTTGCTACTCCCCACTGAATCTAAGATTTCTTTTTAGTAAACAAAATGATATCATATATCAACTCCGTTTAAAACAAATGGAAGTAAAATGTTAAATTGGTGTTCAGCTAGACAGCAATTCAATTTGTCTAGGATTAGGAAACAACAGAAATATGTTATGATACAACACATGCACTTTATCCAGCCTTTGCTTTCTAACAGTAGTTGCCATAACTACTAAAATATTTTTTGTATATATTTTCTGCTTTGGCTTTATACACAGCAGTCAGAAATACCTGTTATCTGTGAAAAATTATGAGCTGCTGCAAATGCTGTAAAAAGCTACAGGATACTATATTTTGCTCTACCACATGTGGTGAAGGAGAGACAAGCATAGGTGAGTGAACACTATCAATTACTTGGCTTTTATATGTACAGAGAGTTTTATCTAAGTGTCCTGCATACTCTAACCACTCCATTTTAAAATTCAGGCCATCAAGTCTAATGATTATCCTAAGGGCATCAATGTCTAAAGACAACAGTTTTCCCCAACACTAGTGGTCTACTGGTCTATTCCTGTGTCAGTCTGTATGTGGCTGGTCCTGGAAGGCTTTATGAGGTGACCACTTTTGCCCCTTCCAAAACCTTTCCCATAAGTTCTCTAGCCTTCTGATTGGACAATAATCTTCTAAATAACTCAAGATCTTACCAATAACTTATAAAATAAAAAGAAGTCTGCAGACATCACTATTACTGTTCTGTCTCCGGCTGGGACTGGGAGAGATAATTAACCTACACGTAAAGCTCAAAAATTGACATCAAGGATGTGATTCCCAGAGATGGAAATCCATCTGCAATATAGAGTAAGATGACTGGGAGAAGTGAAGCTCAAGGTGTATTTTTCTCCAACATATTTACTGTTAGGTTAATCTTGGGTTCTTTCTACCAAGAATGGTAGATTTTGTAGACCCCTTGTTGAGTATTTAGTTATTCTTGCTGCATAAAGAAGCCAGGCATTCTTTTCAGGACTCCAAATCTTATTAGGTACTTAGATGTGTATAAATTAAGTGCCACAAGATGTTGATTTTTTTTTTTTTTTTAAGCTTTTAGTAGGAAGTGTCTCGCTTAGTTGACCTCTTCAAGATTCTTTTGACTTTGTTCAGAATTCTGTGGAAAGTATAAGACAAAATCCTGTAGGAGAAGAAAAGCTGTCCACATGATTATATTGCTAATAATAACTTATATAAAAAAGATAATTGTGTTTGTGAAGGAAGTCTTGACAGCAGAATTTTCCAAATTGTGTATTTGATTTTTTGAATATAACAAAACTGTAAGCCTTCCCTCCATCCTCCCCACTTCCTTCCTTTCCTTTTTTTATTTTTCTTTTTGCCTACATAAATTGAATTCATGTTGTTAATATCCATAATTTATAAACACAGATTTATAACTAATTAAATTTGTTGAAAGCAAATCTTTCTATTGATCATTTTTCATTTCAGTGAAAATTGTTTAAAAAGAACATTCACAATTAGTTCTCACTGGCATTTAAGAAGCAAATTAATTGTTGAAATTTAATTGAATAAGTTATAGAGAGATGAAGACCCCCAGTCCTTTCTTGAGACTTATGAAGTATAAGATAATGCACTATTTAGTACAGGCTCAAACTTTTCTGAAAATTTCACTTCTACCATATACTCTCTGTGTGGTTTTACACTCAGAAGCTAATTACAGCCAAAAGGCAGAACACGCCATATGTAGAAAATCAAGAGTTTAATATTGGTCTACTTTTAATCTGAGGTTTAACTAAAATACAATAAGCTGTTGATAGTAATCCAGATACAAAACGACTACCACTAAGAATCCATATTATCTTATTAACACTGAATTTGTTAATAATACAGTTTAAATTGTCATAAAAATCTTCCTGCTTTCTGCCACATTTCCCCTTTTGTTATTCTCACACTCGGTCTGCACCACTAGGCCTCTAAAGGGAGGTTCCAGGATCTTTCTAAAGACAAAGTTGGGAGAGGACAGACAGGAGGACTATGTGGTCAAACACTCAACAGTCAGCCTCAAGCAAAAAGCTACAGAGTGTTGTGTTGATGACTGCATTTCCTCCTCCTGTTTTCTAGGAGCAGACTGATAATTTCCTCATCCTTACTCCAGGACCCACCTGGGCCTATTTTTATATATCTTCCAACACACCTCACTGAACTGCTATTCCTTGCCTCATCTAAATTCATTGTGTATGGTGTGTTTTGCACATGTTAAGCAACTGTTTCTTATTCTCTTTGCCCTTAAACTGTTTTGGCTTGGTTTCTGTTTTGCTTGTTAGTTTGTTGGTTGTTGTTGTTGTTTTTTCCAGTTATCAAGCCTGCATTTTTTGGCCGTGAATAGCTGACCATTAGTGACCTTCTTATAGCCTTGGGGGTAGCAACCTGTTACTATTGTTTATTTTAAAATTATAGTTATACCATACAATTATACAAACCTAAGCAAAACTATAGCAAATTAAGCAATAATCACCTGGTTGATATGTTGGGTTTGTTCTTGTTATTACAGCTAGGTAAGCCAAATTAAAGCTTTAGAAAAAATACGAGAAATTCAGACTAAAGGTGGAAAGTCTCCTCTCCAGAGCTTTGTCAAATTAATACAATAACTGTAGCTTGTTACTAGCACTGGTATTTTTTAATCACAGAATGTTAGGGATTGGATACTCTGCAAGTTTATGTTATGGGTTTTCTGTTGTTTGTTTGCTTATTTGTTTGTGTCTAATATGAAAATATCTCTTGGAATATTAGTGAAGAGAGGAATAATGAAGGGTCTTTATATTAACAAAACATTACCCACCATTTGACCATGCGAGGATTCAAAAGAAATTGGAAATCACTGGTTATAAAAGTTATAAACAGGACAATACTTTAAAATAAATCCTCACAATAATTTGTAATATAGTGTAGAAATACCAGGAAAAAATAATAACCACATGAAGATGGAAAAAGAAAGAAAATCCCAGCCAAACAGCTGTAGAGGTCACAAGGAACTTAGGAAAATGTAACTTCCAGTTGTCATTTCATGGCAGAGAAGAGAATGCAGCTTTATAAAATTAATTTCTCGCTGCTTCTTCCCTCACTGCAGACTACAGCTATCAAATTCTGGTATAAAAGAGTTAAAGGATTTTAATTTTTTCTTAAAGTGTCAGCATGTTCCATATTTCTTCCTCCCATAGAAGTGAACAGTAGTTCTGTAGACTGAGTCAAATTTTATTTGAACATTCAGCAAAGTAAATGATTACTTTGGATAACGTTTTGCAGTGATAAGATGTCAGCTAATAGACTTGATTAGAACTGAGTCAGCAAATAGTTTTGCTTTTTCCTTTCTAGGACTTGGCTACACAGAAATGGCTAGAAAATGCTGAGAATGGACAGCAAAAATGTGTCTATTTTTGTCAATGTGTAAAAATCCAAGTCAGGAAGAAGTCCATCTTGCCTTTGTATGATTGCTTATAATGTGATAAAAAGGTTGGTTCAAAACTGACTTTTGTCTTATAAATAGAAAACACTTTCAAAAATTGTGTGGCTAATCTCAAACTAACCCTGCCTTCTTTCCCCCAAATGCAAAGTGCATGTATTTGAGAGGATCAGACTTGTGTTTGTGAGACAGTGGTAAAGTCTGATGTGTTTCTTTCTAATGACATCAAGTCCTTTGAACTTACTATTTTACACCAACTTCTCTAGCACCTCATCTTTTCTCTGTAGACACATTATAAACTCTTAAAGCTGAAATAAAAATTTGAATACTCAGGAAGGGTCAGCTCTTCAAAAAAGAAGAACTTTATTCTGTTTATAGTGGAATAGATCATGGTTCTCTAAGATCCCAATCTTGACTAGACCCCTCTGTACTCGGCTGTCCACAAAAGGTTGCAAAGATGTAGTTACTGTCATGCCAGTCTGCTTCAAGCATTACTCTCCAATTAGAACCATAATCTGAAAGGCAGCAGTGGAAGTACACACAAGGTTGTTATTGTTCTCTTAGGATGACAAAAAAAAAAAAAACACAGCTGAATTATGTTAACAGTAACACCACAAAGAAAATTTAAGGGGGGTTAAAATAAGTAAAACTCAATATTAAATTACAATAATACGCAACACACAGATCTTTTATCACCATTTCGTCATCAACTTTGCCACTCAGCCTTTCATGTGAATGTTTGATGCATTTTTAGGAATGCAGAAGTATGGGAACAGTCGTTCCTAGAAACTGAGTAAAATACTCATCAGTAAAAGGAAAGGCTGGAACAAATTACAGTTAAATTAGTTCATCTTTGATAAAAATGTACTTAGAGAGTAGTTCATTCTCCAACTGTAGTGAAGTACCACAAATGCATGCCAGGCTACTGGCAGGTCCAGTCCAGTCCATTAATGACATGGACCAAAGCATCATGCTCTCATTTGAGAGCAATTCGGGTGAGGCAGCTTTAAGCTCTTCAGAGAACAAAGATGGATTCATACATGTCCTGAGCAGTTAGAGCAGCGGTCTGAAATGAGCAGGGTGGGATTCAATGGAAGAAAGGGCAAAATGCTGCAGTTAACACAGCAGTCAGCCTGACCCACAGAACTCAGGGTAGCTGGCATGCCAGCAGTTTTGAAAGAAAAAAAGGGCTGAGTGCCATAGTGAACAACAGACATACGTATCAATGATAACAAACCGCTTCCAGAAATAAAGCAACTTGAGAAGCTGGCTGAGAAAACTGTCAGGACATTAATGTCCCTGCTCAGCCCTCTGGCATCTTCCTCCACATTGCCCATAGCCCAAAGCTCCATGTCAGCCCACTCAGGTCATCAGTCCCTGCCCCAGTGATGCAGCAGCAGGACTGGTCTCCAGCTCCACACAGACCTGCCTTGCCCAGCCATGGGCCCCACTGTGATGGACCCAGCTGTGGGTCCATGACCTAATCTGGCCTTGACTTATCGCCCTCCTCATGGAGGTGCCCAATGCCCAGGGCTGGGGATGCCCAGTGTTCCCCAGGTGCCCTGCTCCTGTCTGGGAGCCATGTCCTGCCCCAACTTACCCCGGGGGTCTCCCACTGCTGCTGGCGCTGCTGCAGCTAAGACTGTCACAGACACTCAAAATTAATTTTCATCATCTGGTAGAACTTACTGCCTTAAAGATTATCTAGTTTTGTGTGTAATACTGCAAGAAAAGTACTCCCTCCCACTCTCTCCAAATTAGGGAGTCTGAGTATAAATCCAGTTATTGTGTTTTCTTTCTTTCTTTCTTTCTCTCTTTCTCTCTTTCTCTCTTTCTCTCTTTCTCTCTTTACTCTCTTTCTCTCTTTCCCTTCCTTCCTCCCTTCCTTTCTCTCTCTCTCTTTCATTCTCTCTCTTTCTCTCTCTTTCTCTCTCTTTCTCTCTCCTTCTCTCCTCTCTTTCTCTCTTTCTCTCTTTACTCTCTTTCTCTCTTTCTCTCTTTTTCTCTCTTTTTTTAATGGCTAATTTAGTGAGATATGTGTAGTATAGACTGGTTTTGAATGAAATTCTGTAATTCATTATGTATATTCTAGGCATTATACTGTCAATTTTTTGCTAAGCAGAATGATATTTTACTAGTAGAATGTTGCCCAAAATAGAGTCTTCACATCAGTTATTTTTGTTTTCAGTATCTTTTATTTTATTAGTGACTGGACTTATGTCTCAAAAATTCCTTAGAAAATATTCTCTTTGCTTACCAGTATCCTACATTTTCAACTTTGTTTAGTGATTTATTTATTTATTTTTCTTAAAATGGTATTAAATTGTATTGCACTTTTAATTATTTTTTTTTAAATCATTTTCACTTGAATTTCTTACTCTGCTATTGCACATCTTTTTGAGTTTTCCATTGTTTTAGCAAGAATGTTTTTTTGTTCCATTCTATTTATTTCTAAAGATTTAGTCACTGCAGTTCAAAATGTATTTATTGACATGTTCTACTGTTTTTATGTAATCCCTTTGTATTTCTAACGACTTTTCTTTCTCCCCATCTAATTAGCTTTTCAGTGAAACAAGGACTGAAAAGAAAAGCTGTCTTCTGATCACAGATGTTTTTGTCTATTGGACAGCAAGAAACTAGTACTAAAAATTATTGTGAATAAGTGAAATATTCCATTTTCAACAATGATATATCCAAGACAAATAGGCTGAATTTAGTTTAGGTGGAACAAGGAATCTTTATGTAGTTTGATAGTATGTTTCACAGCAGGAGACAAAAATTTTGCAAGAGGAACATGCAGAAAGGAAAACTTGGGAGGACGTAGCAGGGAGTTAGGTTGTTTGAAAATATTTTGTATTGTAACTGCAAATATAGAATCTCTGCAGAGTTTTGGGTTTTTTGTTTTTTTGTTTTTTTGTTTTTTTTTTTGTGGTGGTTTGTTGTTTTGATTTTTTTGGGTTTTTTTTTTAGAATTATAGGATCTCCACACACTCATAAAAACTTAGAAAACCTGTTGGTTTTGAGTATAGAATTTAGGGTCAAATCACAATCATACAAAAGACTTTGAAGTTAAATAAGAAAGAATACATGAGGGATGGGGGGTGACATTTTTGGTCATAGCTGTTCCAGCAATTGTGCTTGGGAATGTTCCTGGACAGAGACTATTTGGCACAGAAAAGTCCACGTCAAGGCAATAAAATTTTTCTGCCTCCACACTATGATGACTCTATGCAAAGCCATATTGGAAATGGTCCCTGTATATTTGAAATGCCAGGGCATGCCCAAGAGTGCTAGTTGGAGCAGGAAAAATATATCTTAGGCAAGGCCTGAAACATGCCTAATTATATTTCAGTGCTGGGCAGGATTTATTGTACCAGTACCAGTTGCAAAATCTTTGCTTCTACAAAGAATTTATCTTAAAAAGCAGTGCTATTTGTGTGTATGCAGGATTATTTTCTTTTTCATGGTCCTAACTGATGTAGGTATGCTGGCAGAAAATTTTGATGTGGAGTTTGTTACATCTAATAGCAAAGACAGCACATGAAAAGCGTACTCTACAAAAAGCTAAAACACTTTCACTGGAGAGATCATAAGTGGTAACGTGCCTTTTTTTATGGATTTTTTTTTGTGATGTTTACTTCTGTCATGTACTATCAGAAGTTTTCAGACTAGCAGCGTGGGAGGAAGCAGTGTGTGGCAGTACCAGTGATTACAAGAAAAGTGAACCAAGGCCAGGAACTAGCAGACAGTGTGAGAAATTTCCTGCCAAGCAGAGAATCTTGCAGAGCAAACTCACAGCTGGCTTCCTACTTATCTGGCACCAGAGGATATCAATGACAAGCACTGATGCAAACTTCATGTATAAGCATGAGAAACACAGTTAACACAGCAGTAAGTGCACTGATAAAGGAAAGCGGATCTTGAGGCAGGTGCTAGTCGCAGAAATATCTGCAGAGGTGACTATGCAGCAAAGGACACGATCCCCAGTCCTAGCTGGTGTAGCCAAACCAAATCCTTTGATAGCCACTGCTAATAAAGGTCTTCTGATGCTGGGTGCCACCATCCAGGTCTCATGCTGTAGGAAATGCCTGGTGTTCCTTCCTGGAGCTGAATCTGGTATCTCACTTGTAGGACATGTCCTCTGATACAGGTGCAGCTCCTTCACCTGGCATTGCATTAGAGAAGAAAGTGAGCAGCATTTATTGCAGCTGAGATGACAAACAGGAGATGAACAAGAAATTACACAAAAAAGAGCCTAAATTCTACGCAAGTGTGAGGAAGGGTATGGCTAACACAAAGAACTCTTTGGAATACACATAATTGCAATTTCTTGTAGCAGAAGTCTGTCTCCAGATTTTATCTGTTTGTTTGTCTAAGTTAGATGGTGTGATTAAAAGCTCATCTCATTAAACACAAAGGAGCAGAGAGGAATAATGACAGCTGAAGGAAAGCTGATAAACAAACTATTCACCTGAGCACTCTGGCCCAGGTCCTCCAAGGGCTGTCACAGGTATCAGTCCGTTGTCCAGCTGTGTAAGGCATTAACGTGAATCAATGAGAACTGGAGGCAGCTCTCTAGATCACTTTACAGACTGAGGGAAGTTACTACCAAAGGAATGCACATCTCTTATGGGATGCTGGGAAAGATAGTTTTGGGATTGTACCAAGACTTATTATGAGGTGTTTAGGGAAAATGACCAAAGGCAGGAAAAGGAAGGGGAGGAGCCAGCATGGGAAAACAGAGGTAAAAGAAGATAAAAGGGGCCAGCCTCATGTAAACAGCTTGCTGATCAGTACACTTGTCTGACCGTGCCTTGTGCCTGATCACCACAGTTTGTCCTTTCTTCTTGACAAACTCCCTTTCTAACTTATTTCCTTGGTAAGAGGAAACCTAAAGAGCAGATCAAGGTCCTTAGAATTGAGTGGGAAGAATTAGTTCCATTTGCAGAATTTTCTTGGCTGGGTACTTCAGGGATTTAGATGGGAAACAGTGCCAAGAAGAACTTTTTTATGTTAGTTGTTGGTGATTTCATTCCGAGTGGTATATATTTTGAAGATATGTTCTGATGTATTTAAAGATGATACCAGTGTTCCAGCTAAATTATTTTGCCAAGGAGATGCATGCATAAACAAATACTTTTCCAATACATTATCTTTGGGAAATAAAAGGGGTTAAAAATACATTTCTATTTTGGGACATCAAAAAAGAGTATATCAAACTTCTTGTTTTTACCAACCACAAGTTTTCTTCTAATTCAGTTTAATATAAAACACCTCAGCCACCTAACACATATTTTCTGCGCTCCTCAGGTACAATCACAAATCTTTATATAAGTAGCTTCTGATTTTAAAGAATTTTCATAAATCCCTAGGGATGTAAATACATCCTTATGCTCTATGAAACATGCTTGTAGGTTGAAACCTGACAAAGAAGGTAATGTATGGGGGTTACCCGGTGCTCAAAATATTTCCTAATGAAATCCCCTTCTAAGAGTTAGGTGTGTGGCCAGGGAAGGGAAATGAAATTGTGCAGTTGTAGCTCACAGCAGACATAATCCACAAAGATCACTGTAGTTTGCAAAAAAAAAACCCAACATTCCCATGTATTAAGAAGTTCAGCGTTAGTTCTGCAGCAGGACTAGGGCAGCGCAAAGATGTCTAATGTTTTCTTTCTTTTCTGAGGTACAGGCCAATGCCCAGATAAAAATTTTAATTAAAATGTGTTAATTCATTTCTCCAAAGGTAATTAAACTGCTATGTGAATCTTAGGAATTTAATATTCTGTTAACAGTGTGTTTCTGTAAGCAGACAGTTAGCACTTTTAAACCACTTATATTATCTCTTACTTGATCTTAAAAACAGAGGTCTACTTTTTTTTTTTTTTTTTTTTTTAAGTGCTCACTGCTACAAATGTGCATGAATGTCAAGCCAAAAAAGTACAATTCCGTTTGTTCAGGTAGGAAATAGAGTTACCTTGGACTGGGGCCTGTGACTTCAATTATTCCTGCTGTTAATGCTAATGCTAGAGTTGTAATTACCATGTAACATCCATTGAAATTATTCCATGAAAACAATTTCATACCAGCTTGATTACCACCTGGACTCTCTTGATTGAAATTGGCTAAGTGGTAAGCAAGGAAAAGAATTTAAAAAAAAAAAAAAAAAGTAGTCTGCATTCTATTAAGGACTCCTTGAGGATTCAGTCACTGAGTGACTGAAAAACAAAAACAAGGTTATACTTCACATGTGAATGTGCAGCTTTGGTGGTTGCAGTCATTCTGTTTTGTTCAGAATGTAATAATAGTCTAGGATAGATGAAGGGTGGAATCTTGCTATGATATGAATCCTTTATAGTCTGAGTCTTTTCTATTCACACCAAGGAACTGACTATATACATAGATGATAACATAGGTTTTCAGAAGGTTGCTCATTAGTCAAAATATGAATTTTCTTACAGGTATGTAGAACATAGGGCAGAAATCAAGAGTCTGCAGTAATAAGTCTTGCTTCAGGATTGAAAATACTATTACCTTGCTAATACAGCAAGCTACTGGAACAAACCAGCTCTGGTAGAAAACCTCAATTGGATGATAGGGACCCAGCCTTAGAGAACATTTTAAGCCATGGCTAAAGTTAATGAGTGGGTCTGTACATATAAATAAATGTTTCTGAATCTGTTTCTTCTTCAGTTCATCACATCGGTAGTTTAATCTGGGCTATAAAAGGTAATTCAGAGGGAGTTAATGTGTGCTGAGAGTCTTGTTCATTAGTTCATACAATTTTCAGTAGCTTTGGTTTTGCTGTTTATGCAAATATAGGGGGTACATTTCCATTACTCAAAATAATTCACAGTATATTTTCACACATCTGTTTTGTGATGAAATGAGCTGTCCATTGATGATATGACAGTCTAGCTCAAAGGTTGTCACATCCCACCCAGAGGTAGGAGTCAGGGGAGAAGTGACTCAGGTTCATGGGACCCCTTGTTTGGAAAACAGTACACACAGTACTTAAGGTCTGTAAACAAAAGATTTTTTTTTTGCAGCTTGGCCTAATTGGCAAATGATTCGGTGGCAGAAGTATTTATGTTATTGTAGGTTCAACTGGTAAACATAAAAAGTTTACGCCACGTGGGGTTGTAAATCTTCTGTTACTATATTACTTATAAAAAAAGAAAGTAAAATAATAGAGGAATAAGAAAGAAGGAAAAGAGAGAGAGGGAGAGAGAGAAAGATTTCACCATCCATATGGCTCTGCTTTATGTATGATGGGGTTCGTAGTCTCAGATCCAGTGATGTGCGGTGTCGTCCGGTGTCTTCTTCAGTTCATGTGGTGAGACTGGTGGGCAGAGTGGTCCACAGGATGGTGGGTGGGCAACACCACTGCTTGCACAAGGTGGGCTTTTATAGCCCTCTGGATTGCCTGCTTGTGTAATCTTTGGTCTTTTGTGCAGGTATTACTGGGGGTGATTGCAAGAAGAGAAAAGTCCTGGAGGGTCTTTTGAAGGGTCTTGGCTTTTCCCTTAATGCCATGCTGCTGGGTCTATCAGAAGACAGAGCTACATGCTCTCCAACATAACCCCCACCTCCTGGATCAGCAAGCCAGCCTTTGTCTGTGGCTCATTAGCTTGTAGTTGATATCACAATTCACCTTATCCTGAACGTCCCATCTCCTGAGGCTAGATGAACTGTTTTTGCTACAATGTTTGAGCCATTATCCTTTTCAGCCTCTGACAAAAGTAGATGTTTGTAATGTGAATGTGAATATTTGACAACTGTTCCACCCCCTTGTACTTATTGACTTCTATAAAGATTCCAAGGTCCAAAGAATATGGCTTAGAGTGAAAAAAACATACATATGATAACAAAACAAGCAAACTCCTTGTTCCTTATTCCATGTCTCAATAAGATAAAGAAAATTAGGCAGATTTAAAAAACATCATGTGCACTCCCAAAGTAACCATTTGCTTGACATATATCCCAAATCAAAAAGCAGGTAGATGGAAAAGAAAAAAATTGGAAAGGATTATATAA